>NC_057863.1:188126512-188852962 GCF_019393635.1 Dromiciops gliroides
CACAGTTGTACATTCTCATTTTTATCATTTTTCCCTAATTTAATATCTGCTTTAACATGTCAGTGGTCTGATTGTAAACAGATTGTATAAAGACAATAAATAATTTGGAAATGACTTCAATGTCTGTCACTAGTCATTTCCTTTATGTTCAAATAAAATCAATTTTATTTTTATGATGTTATTTGATATTCACCACATCTAGCAGCTCTCAACTTTCCTCTAGAAAAAAAATTCATGATTTATAAGTGTGGTGCTTTTGTATAATTCATAAACCTATGCTGAATCTTGTTTCTTACTTTTCAGTCATGTTTTATAAGGTATTTTACCCTCTTCCCCTATTTCTACATTGTCACATGCATCATTAAATATTAAAATATATATTGACTTAATTTGAAAAGTTATCCTTCTCTGGCTCATCCTCTAAAACAGATTTTAGTATAATATATAAGCTTAAATTATTTTTATAGTAGTTTTATTACAAATGCTTATGAGAACTACAATTTTCTTAGATGACCAAATTGCTTAGATTTTTATTGTAGATATGTTCTATGTTCTCTAGTGCTACAAATATTGAGATATGGTTACCTGCTTTCTGTTTGTTTCTGAGCACACACAAAGACATATGAATATGCATTCACTGACTCTTGTGCATTCAATGACTATTGAAGTGAAAGTGCCTGCTTGCCCCTTTAGATGTTTGTCATTGGTTCACTTCTCTCCTGTCAGTATGTCTTGCTCTCATTCTCATATCATATTATATATCATATCATATGTCATATCATAATTTCTAATCTGCCACTACCTGTGCCTCTTCTTCTCTATTTTCATTTTTATCTTCTGTTGCTTCTTGTGTGTGTGTGTGTGGGGGCGGCAATGAGGGTTAAGTGACTTTCCCAGGGTCACACAGCTAGTTTCAAGTGTCAGAGGCCAGAATCTAACTCAGATCCTCCTGAATCCAGGGCCAGTGCTTTATCTACTGCACCACCTAGCTGCCCCCTTCTGTTGCTTCTTTAATGCTTCTTCTACTAGAAAATATTGACCTTTATTGACAACCAAAAGTAGAACCTGAGAGCTCAAAAAAGGACCTTAGAGATGATCTTTTACCCTTCTTGTTCATAGTGATACTGAGAACAAGACAGCTTTAGTGATTTGGTCAATTCAAAAAATGAATTAATGATAGATGTAGTAAAAATAATACTCAATTTTGAATCGTAGAACCTGAGTCTAAATTTCAGTTCTATCAATTACTACCTTGTGGCCTTCTGCAAATCATTTAACTTTTCTGGACCTGATAACCTGGACCTGGACCCGAGAGGTAAAATAAAGTATTGGATTAATGATCATTCAAGTCCTTTGAAACTCTAATTCCTATCACCTGAGACCCCTTTTACTTTCTTTCCACTAAATCATCCTTCCTCAAACACAAACATGAAACCTAGACCCTCTGTGGAAAAGGCCTTCAGAACAGAACCCCTATGTACTATCCATGAAATTATGCAAGCTGTTAAAACATCCCTTTTACTTTCAATGACTATAAACCAGTCATAACAATTGTAATAATGCTGTCATCAAAAGGCAGTATAGTATGGTGGATAGAGTACTGGTCTGGGAATCAGGAAGATTTGAATTCAAGTCTCATCTGAGTGAAATATCATTTGAGCTACTTACTAGCTATGTTTCTCAAGGTAATTCTTTGAAACTCTTTGTGACCCAGTTTCTTCATTTAAAAAATGTAGGGAGTTGGACTTCATAGCCTCTAAAAGTTCATCTAACTTCTAAATCTATGATCCTAACTACAGGCATCTGAGCACCAAAATGTATTGCAGAAGATAAGAAAATAGAGAAATTCATGAAAATTCAATATGACCCTCCAAATTAAATTAGTATGTACTTTAATAATCAGTGACATCAGTGCAGAGGTAGACAGAAGAGAGTGAAGAAAAGCAGCCCTCTCCTTCCTTCACTCCCTTCTCCCTATGGATTCAGTAAATGCTCATGACTACTCCAGGTATAACCTACCTCATATACTAAGTATTTCCATTTTCAAATTGGGCACAAAACAGAGGTAAAGTAAATAAAATACTGGATTTGAAGCCAGCAAGTTTTGGCTTTGGATGCTACTTTCAACAGTGACCTGCCTCATTCTTCCCAGAGCTTTGCTTTCCTAATCTGGGAAATAGGAATAATATCTTATCTACCTCGAAAGGCTGTTGTTAAGATCAAATGAAATGTGAAAAACATTTTGCCAAACTTCAAGTATTCAGTTTGTGTCTGCTATTATTTAAAATAAAAATGAATTTTCTAATGATTGTTGAAATGATATTCTATGGTTCTTCTAGGCAGAACAATAGGAAGCAAGTTCCATTGTTTATATATGGTAATTTGCAACCAAGTCTGGGATCAGCCTTGCAACCATAGTCTAAGATGGTCCATCTCACTCCAGGTCTTTTGTTGTGATGTGTGACTCAGAGAAAATACTTTGTAATGAAGGCAATGATCCAAGACAATCCCAAAGGACTAATGATGAAACATTCTATTCACCTCCAAAGAAAGAACTGATATTGATGGAACACAGACTGAAGCATGCTGTTTTTCACTTTCTTTCCTTTTTCATTTGTTTTCTTATATAAAATGACTAATATGGTAATGTTTTACATAACTGCACTTGTATAACCTATATCTGTGAGGGAAGGGAAAGAAGGAAGGAATTTGGAACTCAAAACTTTAAATAAAAATATTTATTATCAAAAATATTTTTTTAAAGAAAATACTTTGCAAAGAGAGGATCCTGGCCCTAGAACTAAGAGGACATGTCTTAAAATCTCACCTTTTATACCATCTGTGTTATTTTGAGTAAGTCAAATTCACTGTGCCTCAGTCTTCTCATCTCTACACTGAAGGGGTTGGACTAGATGGTCTCAGAGGGCCCTTCCCGGTCAAGATGTATAATCCTGCAAATCTGTGTGTTCACTCTGCAGTGTATAACCACATAGGAACTGGCTTTATATATGCACTGGACAAAGGGAGAGTCTAGCAGGGCTGAAAGATGGATGGATGGATGGATGGATGGATGGATGGACGGATGGATATATCAGTCTATATCAGATATATGCCCATATACATGTATACATACATATATACACACACACATACACACATACACATGCATGCATATAGACACATACATACATACATACATATACATATACCAGTATATTGTTAGTCTATTGGATGGGACTTAGGTAAAGGTAGAAGCTATAATCACCCTGCAAGTGATATTGATATTAGTCAGATATTAGACATGCTCTAGGGCACATACCTGAGTCATCTCAGTTAAGACACAAAAAAGTGTCACAGTCAAGGAACTAACTGAATTTGACAAAAACTTTATCTCAGCTTCCAGAACCTAAGCAGAAGCTTAACTCATCTAAGTCTTGAATGCCTTATAAAGAAGAAAGGATAAACCATGGAACCCCGATAGACCATTTGAAACATTGTCATGTCTATCACTTTCAAAGCTATTTCCCTGCTAGGATTTATAGTCAGCTACAGATAGTAGATGAATAATAACCATACCTACTATTTTCACCATAACTATAATGCTTGTTACTCATTCCCGGAGTCCTTCCTTGTCCTTCAACATTTGTAATGTTTGAAATGCATACCTCCATCATCCTCCAGCTGCCTGACCTTATGACTCCCTATGAATGACTTAAAAATTGGAATCTGACCTTAGTTGGTCCTTTTCTGAACTCAGTAATCATTTTCTTCCACAAAAGTAAGAAAATTTCCCTTACCTTCCCTAACCCATATTGCCTGAAGTTCCCCCATCTGGGAGTCATTAGGCCCTTTCATTGCTCTCTGTTGCCCTCATCTGGGCCTCAGCTGCTATAGCCCTCCCCCTACCCATGACCTCCTTGCCCTGACTTTTTCTACCTCATCACAGGCTTCCTTCAGAATACAACATCAACAACAGTAGGTCTTTTATTTTTAGCATTTACATTTGTAAATGGATTCATAGAATCCATGGAATCACAGAACAATAGAACTAGGAGATACCTTAAAGATCATCTAGTCCAACCTCATTATTTTACAGATTAGGAAAATGAGGCCCAGGGAGATTAAAAAGACAAAAATAATAACAAACAACAACAACAAAAAAAAACCACACCATACCTTCCTGTAGGACTAGCTGATAAAGAAATTAGAATCCAATTCTTAAAGTCTAGCTCCTCAAATGGAAAAACATAGCTATAGCTCCATCATTGAACTTTTGAAGTCTTCTGTACCTGAATAATCTTGTCATAATTAAGTCACATTTGATTTAATTTTTCAACTTACTGAGGATAAACTGCATTATTCAATGCAAAGTCACCTTCTCTATCTCTTTCTCTATTTAATCATATTTCCCTCAAAATATTATTAAATTTGAGGGCATCATACACTATTTTGATAGATAGGTAGATACTTAGATAGAAAGACAGATAGATATAATCTTTCCTTTGATGCTTTTAGCCCAACTGTCTCACATATGGATGATAATGTCCAAAAGAGGGGGAAAAAGGTCTTGGAGGACACCTTTTGTCCATTCAGCATGTCTAGACTAATGCTCTGATTCCATCTCAACTCCTCATTACCACTTCTGTGCACCCTGATGTCTTTTGATTATTTTGAATGATGAATGATTATCTCCATCTGTGATTTAATTGCCACCTGTTCTGCTTGCTTCAGATCAGGCCCTATCTCCATCTTACAGCCTGATCATTGCATCTGGAAGGCTCTTTATCTATAGCCTATATACTCTAATAACTTCATCTGTGAAAGCCTTTAACAAAGAAGTAGGTATGCATCAGTTACACTGAAGGGAAAATGGAATGCAGCCCACCTTCATAAAAGATAAACCTCAGTAATGTTGTTGACAAATTGAAATTTCAAACATTTACCAAGAATTCTGATCGTGGTTATTATTAATTTAAAATCAGGTTATATATTCTTTGTGGGGGAAAATAATTCTGAAGAAAAGTTAAGCAATAAATGGACACATTGATATTCTTACATTGATAAATATTGTATTTTATCATACCTCAGGTTGGGTGGTTGATCTTAAATAATTAGAGGGATTGTGGCTGATGTGTGATCATGTCCCACCCCTTTTCTGCAAGAGTAAATGGTATGTGTTACCCACACTCTTTAGGGGTAGTTGCAAGGAAAAGCACCATGGGTGTCCATACCATTTAAATGAGATGGAAGTCACCTCACAGTGAGATGTCAGTTTGCCAGGACTTACCTGCCTCCATACTCTAAAGTCCCTTTGACCTCACCATTCTCCCTGGTGCTATGCTCACCAGACCCATGGGCATGATCATATAACCTTCTGGTAGACTCCATGGAGCCTGAGCTTTGATGTCTGTGTGACAGGTAAGCTTTTTCAAATGTTTCCTTCCCCAATTGGAGCATTGGCTCTCTGAGATCAAGGATGGTCTCATTTTATTTTAATTTCATTCGCGCACTTAGCACAATGATTTTCACATAGCACCTAATCATTTTCTTCAACTCTAGTACTACATTACCAAAGGCCTGTTAGAAATCTGCCTGGATGACCTATGAGGATGATGATTCAGTGTATCCAAAGAGAACTCAACTTCCCCACCCTCTCCTTGTGGTAAAATATGAAAGTTTTTAACAGTCGGTTAGGATAAGTGAAAGACACCAGTTTTTCAAGGACCACCCTTTTGGGGAGGAGATGAACAGTCTGCCTGCTGCGCATGTCAGACTGCCTGCCGGGTACAGTCCGCCTGCTGCGCATGTCAGACTGCCTGCCAGGTACAGTGCGCCTGCTGCGCATGTCAGACTGCCTGCCGGGTTTTTTTTGACTTCCGGGGTGGAGAGAACGGGAGTAGCCTTTTTTGCCGGCTTGGCGGGACTCCGGGCGGCGCGGCACAGACGGTCTGACTCACTCCAAAGGTGGCCTAAATCGGTTTGGTGAGTTTTTATAAGGAATATAGACAGCCTAGATTTAAGACGATTTGTACTGTATTTCTGTTTTCCTATCCTTCTAATCAACAACACCTTATATACAATAAAGGCTCTATCTAGAAAACCAGAAGCTTCTTCCATTTACTAGTCTGGGAGATGAATTAAGGGAAGGGTTAAGTAGGGGAGATTTATGATCTAATATCCAATTTTAAATCTCACAGTTTGGCGACCCCGAAGGGACCTTAAGGACCCTCCCACCCTCCCTAGTTTGGCCATAAGCCGGCTAATTCGGTGGATTTTCCAAATACCCCCCCCCCCCCTCGGACTTTCCCTTTGTCTAATCTCCCTTAAAGACTTTAAGCCTCTAAAAGTCTTGCTTTAAACAGAAAAGCCAGCCCAGTTTAAAGGGCAAGATGCTCGAATATTCTACCATCCCTTTGATTTTTCTCATCGGAATGTATTGGGACAGCATAACATCCCGACTTAGAGGAATAGTTTATTCAATGGTCCTTCATAACATTATTGGTTTTTTCCTCATTCAGGCAGCAAAAAGTTTTTTGTATAATAGTATACGTGAGAATCTTTGGGAAAATACGTTTAATATAAGTAGAAATTTTATGCCTGCAATTGAAATACCTTTTAATACCACATCCATAGTTCATACGACTAAGGATTTTATTTTTTTTTTGTTGTTTTTTTTTTTTGTTTTTGTTATTATCATTGTTTTTGTTATTATCATTGTTATGATGTGGGGGAAACTCTCACATATGGAGAGAGACCTCAAAATGGCTGTTTCTACTAGAGATGATCCAAGTTCAGAATCAGATCAGCAGAAACTACTCCCTCTGCAGGAAGCTATAGAACATAGTAAGAAGGGAGTGCCAATTCAAGTCAGAAAATATAGCCCCTTTAGACCAAGTGACTTGAGCGCATGGAAATCAATCATCCCTAGTTTTGAGAAAAATCCAAACACTGTAATTTCACAGTTAAGGACTATATTTAATGCATATCAACCCAGTTGGGCTGATGTTACTTGCCTTTTGGAAACTTTACTGTCCCCAACTGAGATTACAGATATTATCTCAGCAGGAAATGCCCTTGTTGCGAAAGGTAAGGCCGATGTGGAATGGCCTCTAAAGGATCCAGAGTGGAATTATAATGATGATAGGGATTTCCAAAGATTAAAAGATGCTAGAGAAACACTTCTGAAGGGAATGGAATCTTGCTCTAGAAACCGGAAAACTGGCAGAAATTTTTAAGCCTACCTCAGGAGGCTAATGAAAGACCAAACAGATTTTATGATAGACTTTGTGAGGCCGCTAGACAGTACACCAGATTGGATCCAGTAGATTTAAGAGATTCCTGTATCATTCTCAACACATTTGTTTATAATTCACTGCCAGAAATACGCAGATACTTTCTGAAACAATGTCCAGACTGGAGAAATCTCTCAGTAGATAGAATTAAGGAACTTGCAAATTATGTCTTTGACTCACGTGAGGAAGATCCAGATCACCCTAAACAGAGCATTCTGGCACCAGCGATTCCTAGTCAGCCATGTGGACACCGGAACAAGGACACTAAGGTGTGTTGTTACTGTCGTAAGGAGGGGCATGAATTGAGAGAATGTAGGACTTGGAGAAGAAATTCTAATTCTAATTACAGGCGAAATCAAAATAGAAATAGATCTTTTTGGAGGAATACAGAAAGGCAGTACCAGAATAATGGTAACCAAGACCCCCCTCAGAAGAGGACACAGGAATGATGGTGTCTTGGGGAGGAATGGAACATAGATAATGAAAGCCATATATTCCCAGATCCAGATTTTTTGAATGCACTTGTGCCAGTCCATTCACCTCCCCAGAGTAATGAACCACATGTCACCTTAAAAGTGGGGGAGACTTATTATGATTGTCTGCTAGACACAGGAGCCTCTAAATCAGTATTAGTAAGCAAACCAGATGCTGGGTGTAGACCTGTAGGATTTTTGAATGTAGTGGGAGTCTCAGGAAAGAGCCAGAGAGTGGCAAATTGAATCCTCGCATGGTATCTATGGGGCCCTTAACAGTGGAACATTCATTTTTACTCATGCCTGATGCCCCTGTAAATTTATTAGGTCGTGATCTCCTTTGCAAGCTTAGAGCAACCATATCTTGTGCTCCAGATGGGGCTGTCTCCTTACAATTGCCAGAGGATACTGTTCATTTATTACCAATTTTACTTACAGAAGCTCAAGGAACAGCAGGGGAGGTATCCAAAATCCCCTCTGACATTCCTGAGTCTTTATGGGCCTCATCCCCTAATGAGGTGGGGCTCCTTAAGTCTGCCATGCCTGTTACCTTTAAAGTTAAGGGGGGACCACCCCCCTCCATTCCACAGTATCCATTGTCTAGGGAAGCAATAGAAGGGATCACCCCTATAATTGAGGCTTTGAAAAGCCAGGGTATTATTATTCCATGTCATCACTCTCCATGCAATACTCCCATTTTGCCAGTTAAAAAACCCAAGCCTGGGCCAGATGGTAAACCTGTTTATCGCTTTGTGCAAGATCTTAGAGCGATTAATAATTATGTTATTCCTAGACATTCTATAGTCGCAAATCCGGCTATGATAATTTCCTCAATTCCCTATGAATCTACATGTTTCACAGTGGTAGACCTTTGCTCTGCCTTTTTCTCCATACCAGTACATGAGGACTTCCAATATTTATTTGCTTTTACCTGGAAAAATAGACAGTGGACCTGGACTAGACTCCCACAGGGATTTGTAGACAGTCCCACATTATTTTCCCAAATTTTACAGCAGGATCTGGCCTCTATTACCTTTAAGGGCTCCACACTAGTACAATATGTAGATGACTTACTTTTGGCCTCTCCTAATGCTGAAATTTGTCAGGAAGATAGCCGTCACTTACTGCTGGAGCTGCACAAGAGAGGACACAAGGTTTCCAAGACAAAGGTACAATGGTGTTTGCCCCAGGTAGAATATTTAGGATTTATTTTGGCTGCTGGAACTCGCTCTGTCTCTTCTAAGAGAGTCCAGGCCATTCAACAACTCTCTGCCCCCACTACTAAGAGGCAGTTGAGAGCCATTCTGGGAGCAGCTGGGTACTGTAGACAATGGATACCCTCTTTTGGTGAAATTACTAAACCCCTCATAGCTCTTACAAAAAGTTCTGTTCCAGACAGTTTACAGTTGGATCCCCAGCATCTCTCAGCCATAAAAGAATTAAAACGGGCCTTGTTATCAGCACCTGCCCTAGGACTGCCAGATTATAGTAAGCCTTTCACTCTCTTTGTGCATGAACAAAGGGGGGTGGCTTCTGGAGTCCTGACTCAGTCACTGGGGCCTAACCAACGTCCTATAGCCTACTATTCAATTCAGCTGGACCCTGTAGCGGCTGGAGCGCCACCTTGCCTTAGAGCAGTGGCGGCCACAGCGCTTTTGGTAGAAAAAGCCTCTGATTTGGTCCTAGGTAACCCTCTAACTGTGCAATGCCCTCACGAAGTGGAGGCTCTCTTACTACGTCACAGGACACAAGCCTTTTCAGATCAAAGGCTGGCTAAGTATGAAATAACCCTGTTAGGTAATGAGAATATCACTTTAAAACGCTGCACAGTTCTTAATCCAGCAACACTACTCCCTAACTTACCATTCTCGGGGGAACCGTTGCATGACTGTGCTTCTTTAGTTGATATGGCTGAAAAACCCCGTGATGATCTTTTTGATACACCTTTAGAAAATCCTGATCTTGTCCTCTATACAGATGGTTCCTCATTTATGAGAGAGGGAACCCGTTTTACTGGAGCTGCTGTAGTTTCTGATTATGACACCCTCTGGGCAGCTTCTCTGCCTTCCCATTTTAGTGCACAGGCTGCTGAACTTGTGGCTCTTACACAGGCCTGTAATATAGCTAAAGATAAGAGTGCCACCATTTTTACTGACTCGAAATATGGCTTTGGCATATGCCACTTTATTGGTATGATTTGGCGTCAACGAGGCTTTCTAACATCCTCGGGCAAGGCTATTGCCAATGGGGACCTTATCAAGGACCTCTTAGATGCCCTAAAACTGCCTTCTTCCCTAGCCGTTGTACATTGCCCTGCCCACACAGGGAATAGTGATCCTGTTTCAAAGGGAAATGCACGAGCCGATTCTGCAGCCAAGCTTGCTGCATTAGAAGCTCCTGAACATGTATTTAACCTTTCACCTTCTGAGGATATTCCTTCCAACCTAACCTATGACGATTCTGAAGTAGAAAGTGGAAAAAGAAATTTAAGGCGAAACAGATCAATGGCATCTGGGTGTCTCCGGAAGGTAAGCCATTTCTTCCCCGGAAATTCTACCACCAGGTATGCCTCTCTGTTCACAGAAAAGGCCATTTTGGTACACAAGGCATTGTAGACTCTATTAAGAGAACCTGGATAGCACCAGGTGTGACTAATACAGCATCTCGAATCTGCTCGGGCTGCTCCACATGTCAGTCTTATAATCAGTATGCTTTTAAGGTCAAAGCTTATGGAGGGCGTCCTCTAGCATATACACCTTTTGAGCACTTACAAATTGATTATATTACTATGCCAAAAGCAGGACATTATAAATTTTGCCTTGTTATAGTTGATCAGCTCACTCGGTGGGTGGAGGCCTTTCCCAGCCCCCGAGCCACAGCTGCCTTTGTTGCCAAAATTCTTCTTAAAGAGATAGTACCTCGTTTTGGCCCACCAGCCCGCATCGATTCTGACAAAGGCACACATTTCACTGATTCGATTTTATCCCAAATCTACTCTTTCTTGGGAGTGACTCCAAAATTCCACACGCCCTACCATCCACAAAGTTCAGGCCAAGTCGAACGTATGAATAAAGAGCTTAAGAGTATGATTGGCAAATTATGTACTGAAACCCATTTGAAATGGCCTGATGTTCTACCATTGGCATTATTCTATCTACGAAGTAGACCAAGAGGAGAACTTCATATATCTCCTTATGAAATGCTTTTTGGTCACCCTCCTATCCAAGCTAAAACTTTTTCCCCAGTTTATACATCACTGGTGGGAGGTGATACTTCTGTTGCTTCCTATATACAGGAATTACAGACCAGGCTACGTGAACTCCATGAGGCAGGAGCTGTGGTCCAGGCAGGACCATTAGACTTTTCATTGCATAACTTCAACCCAGGAGATAAAATATATGTAAAGAATTTTCAGAGAACCAGTGGAACTCAACCTGCCTGGGAAGGACCTTTTCAGGTATTATTGACAACTCCTACCGCCATTAAAATTGGTGAAAAAGACTCATGGATTCATTGCTCTCATATAAAGCCTGCACCATTCATAGGTGAAGAGATTTCAGATAGACCTGAGGTAGACGCTAAAGAGGTAAAACCCTAACGATAGCAACTGTTAAAGAGCAAAGAAAGTTCAGAGGAAACAGGAAGTTCCCATTTAAGAATCCCACTGATCAGTTAAATGCTTTGGGACTCAGTCTTCGTAAAGTATCAGGAGACGGAAATTGCCTTTTTAGGGCTTTAGCAGACCAGCTAGAAGGTCACTGTAGAAATCATCTCAGACACAGACAAGAAGCTGCTTCTTATATGATTAACCATAGACAAGAGTTTGAGTCTTTTATAGTAAATGACTCCCCTTTTGAAGAATATGTTGATGAATTAAAGAAATTTGGAAAGTGGGGAGGAAATGATACAATTGTAGCATTTGCTAAGCAGCATCAGCTGAATGTTGTGGTTCATCAATTAAATCAGCCTTTATTGAAAATCAGTGGCACAGACAAAACTGATGCTACAGAACTCCACATTTTCTACCATAAAGAACATTATGACAGCATTAGAAAGATCAATGACAATTCAGAAACCCCTGCCACTTTGGCATGCAGAGAATTGGGGAACCAGTTAAAACAATGTGGCATACCCCAAACTCTAGCAGCTTAAATACCTTATAATTTAACAAGCATTTCCTTCTACAGGCAAAAGCACTGAAGTACATGGCCTAGTTTTCTGGCCTACCTCAACTATTTTTTTTTTTTTATTAATTTTTGGGTTTTTTTTGTTTTTGTTTTGACTTTTGAAAGGCACTGAAAAGACCTGGAATTGACTGCACCTTTAAGTTCTTTAAGAGCACAAAAGGGTGCTTAGCGAATCTTTTGCTTTTTATTTTTTATTTTTGGTTTTGCTTTGGTTTTTTTTTTTTACTTTTGTTTCTTTTGCTTTTCTTTAAAACTAAATTTTGTAAACTAAGTGATTATTCAAAGACATTTTAAGTATATGCTGTGGGTGAGGCTATCGGGCCTCAGAAGCTACCAGAATTCTTCTTTTTTTTTATTTACTCTTTCTTTTTGAGAGAACCATGAGTTCTAATGAGTTTTGTTTTATTTATTTATTTTTCTCCTTTCTCTTGTATGTTGTTCTGTTTAACTAAAAAGTACCAGAAATTGCTTGATACCTCACTGAAAACATTGAATATTGAATCTTGCTAATTGAAGTCTTATTTCTTTTTGATGAATTAATCACCACTTTAAGTATCTGCTACTGTTATACCAGAGAATTCATGTATAAGATGATGTGGTCTACTTGCTAAAAGAAGATTATGTAATAATGTCTAAAAGAAGATTATGTAACAATGTCTAATATAATCAGCTATTTACATTCGTTTATTATTTATATGTCATTATACTCTGGGTATGGTTTGGAATTATTGTATATATCACTAATATATTCTCAGTTATGCAGCATAGCACACATTTTTACCATCATATTGTCTTTGGTGAAATTAATGAGATTTCAGAAATATGGAAACTTATCATTTCAGAGACTAACTTGCTGTGAACTCTGACGCAGGCCCTGGAGAGAATATATGTGCAACAAAAGGAGAGACAGGTATACGTAAGTCCATGGTTTGCTTATGATGGTGACTATGTAGAGCACAATTACTAGGCACAGTCCAGTATTCATCCTCTCTCCCTCCTAATTTAACCTAATTTAACTGAACTTATTTATCTTTTTATCTCACTCAGTTGAATTCACCTGTGGCCTAGCACAATCACTGGCTGTCTCAGAACCATGAGATATGGTATGATAACCTTTCCATAACATTTTCAGGTGTCATGAACACATACTAAATTTGGCTTTGATCCAGACACATGGTGGTAAAAAGTGTTACACATTGCATAACTACCTCAACCCTCTATTACAAGTCTAACCATATAAAGGAGGGAATGTAATGGAATTTATTAATTTGATCATTGACAATGCTATGCTAAGGTTTTAAAAATACAGCAATTCAAACAGTTAAAGAAGATAATCCAGCTTTCCAGACCAGAGTCCAGAATCCAGTTTTCCAGACCAGAATCCAGTTTCCTCCTGATGACATCTTACCACTTCAAGAAGACAAGAGAACTCAGAGACTTTATATGAACTGTT
Source organism: Dromiciops gliroides (assembly GCF_019393635.1). Lineage (NCBI taxonomy): Eukaryota > Metazoa > Chordata > Mammalia > Microbiotheria > Microbiotheriidae > Dromiciops > Dromiciops gliroides. The sequence goes on from NC_057863.1 coordinate 188,139,918, forward strand.
TTGCTTTATTAGCTTTTACTATCTCCTTTCTGTTATATACTATCTGTAACATGTACTCTCTGCAGAGGCTCTCCCTTTGCAAGACTAATGTCAAAGCGTCGGTTCATGAGGAAAAAAAAAAAATCGCCCCTCTGGACAAAACTTTCCTCTCTTCCTTTTCTGTATTGTTGTTCGCATATTATTAGTCAGCAAAAGTTATTATATTCTTTTTACTGTTCCATCAAGGAAACATTCCGTTTCTTGAGGAAGCAAAGGGGGGAAATGTGGTAAAATATGAAAGTTTTTAACAGTCGGTTAGGATAAGTGAAAGACACCAGTTTTTCAAGGACCACCCTTTTGGGGAGGAGATGAACAGTCTGCCTGCTGCGCATGTCAGACTGCCTGCCGGGTACAGTCCGCCTGCTGCGCATGTCAGACTGCCTGCCAGGTACAGTGCGCCTGCTGCGCATGTCAGACTGCCTGCCGGGTTTTTTTTGACTTCCGGGGTGGAGAGAACGGGAGTAGCCTTTTTTGCCGGCTTGGCGGGACTCCGGGCGGCGCGGCACAGACGGTCTGACTCACTCCAAAGGTGGCCTAAATCGGTTTGGTGAGTTTTTATAAGGAATATAGACAGCCTAGATTTAAGACGATTTGTACTGTATTTCTGTTTTCCTATCCTTCTAATCAACAACACCTTATATACAATAAAGGCTCTATCTAGAAAACCAGAAGCTTCTTCCATTTACTAGTCTGGGAGATGAATTAAGGGAAGGGTTAAGTAGGGGAGATTTATGATCTAATATCCAATTTTAAATCTCACATCCTCCACCTTGCCAAATAAACCTCTCTCCCAAACTATGCTATTTCTTTTTTTCCTTCAATTTATTTAGAATTTTATTTTCCCCAGTTACATGTAAAAACAATTTTAATGTCCATTTTTAAAACTTCAAATTCTCTTCTTTCCTCCCTTGCCCCACCCTCTTATAAAGGCATTCATTATAAGTTATACATTTATAGTCATGTAAAACATTTTTATATTAGTCAGGTAGTAAAAGAAAACAGACAAAAAACCTCAAGAAAAATAAACTAAAACAATTTTACTTTGATCTGTATTCAGACACCATCAGTTCTTTCTCTGGAGATGGATTGCATTTTTCATCATAATTCCTTCAGAGTTGTCTTGGAACATTGTATTGCTAAGAATAGCAAAGTCATTCACAGCTGATCATCTTACAATATTGCTGTTATTTTGTACACAGTACATTTCATTTTGCATCAGCTCATGTAAGTCTTTCCAGGTTTTTCTGAGAGCTTCCTGCTCATCATTTCTTATAGCATAATAGTGTTCCATCATAATCACATCCTGCAATTTGTTTAGCCATTCTCCAATTTATGGGCATTCTCTCAATTACAAATTATTTGTATCAGGGGCATCTAGATGGTGCAGTGGATAGAGCACAGGCCCTGGATTCAGGAGGACCTTAGTTCAAATCAGGACTCAGACACTTGACACTTACTAGCTGTGTGACCCAGGGCAAGTCACTTAACCCTCATAGCCCTGCAAAAAAAAAAAAAAAAAAAAAAGGAAATCACATATTATTTGCACCAGAATAGAGCTTCCATAAATATTTTTGTATATACCAGTCCTTTAACTTTTTGTTTTTGTTTTTTATCTCTTTTATCACTAATTCAAAGAATATGCATGGTTTTATAGCTCTTTGGACAAAGTTCCAAATTGCTCTACAGAATGTTTGAATCATTTTACAATTCCACAAACATAGCATTTATGTCTCATTTTCCCTATATCCCCTATAACATTTATCATTTTCCTCTGCTATCCTATTATTCAATCCAACAGGTAAGAGGAATTATTTTGACTTGCATCTTTTTAATCACAGTGAGTTTGAGCATTCTTTTTTCATATGACTAGAGACAGCTTTGATTATTTCATCTGAAAACTGTTCATATCTTTTGATCATTTATCATTGGGGAATGTCTCATATTTTATTAAATTTTACTCAGTTCTCTATATGTTTGAGAAATAAGGCCTTTATCAGACAAACTTGTTTGAAAAATTTTTTCACAGTTACTTTTTCTAATTGTATTTCCCTCCATCCTATTCCCTCCCCACATTTATTCTATTCTCTATCTCCTTTCACCCTGTCCTTCCTCAAAAGTGTTTTGCTTCTGACTTCCCCCCTCCCCCAATCTACCCTCCCTTCTATCACACACATGTACATACACCTCCTACTTTCCTGCAGGGTAAGATAGATTTCTATACCCAATTGAGTGTATGTCATTCCCTCTTTGAGCCAATTCTGATGAGAGTAAGAATCACTCTCTCCCCAATCTTCCCCTCCACTGTATAAGCTTTTTCTTGCTTCTTTTATGTGAGGTACTTTACCCCATTCCACCTTTCCCTTTCCCTTTCTCCCAGTGCATTCCTCTCTCACCCCTTAATTTAATTTTTTAAACATACCATCTCTTCATATTCAACTCACACCTGTTCCCTCTGTCTAAATATACTCCCAGTTGCCATAATAATGAGAAAGTTCTTATGAGTTACAAGTATCATCTTCCCATGTAGGAATGTAAACATTTTAAGCTTTTAATATCCCTTATGATTTCTTTTTCCTGTTTATTTTTTATGCTTTTTTTGAGTCTTGTATTTGAAAGTTAAATTTTCAATTCAGCTCAGGCCTTTTCATCAAAAATGCCTAAAAATCTTTTCTTCCTTTGAATTCCCATTTTTACCCCTAAAGAATTATACTCAGTTTTGCTGGGTAGGTGATTCTTGGTTGTAATCCCTGGTACTTTGCCTTTTGGAATATCATATTCCCTCAGATCCATCAATCTGGAAGCTGCTAAATATTATGTTATCCTGACTATGGAATTTGGCTATAATATTCCTGGGAGTTTTCATTTGGAGATCTTTTTCAGGAGAGGATTGGTAGATTGTTTCAATTTCTATTTTACCCTTAGGTCCTAGATTATCAGGTCAGTTTCCTGACAATTTCTTGGAAGATGGCGTCTAGGCTCTTTTTTTGTTTTTGTTTTTTGGGGTTTTTTTAGTGAGGCAATTGGGGTTAAGTGACTTGCCCAGGGTCACACAGCTAGTAAGTGTTAAGTGTCTGAGGCCAGATTTGAACTCAGGTACTCCTGACTCCAGGGCCGGTTCTCTATCCACTGCACTACCTAACTGCCCCATTTTTTTGTTTTTGGGTTTTGGGTTTTGGGTTTTTTTTAGTGAGGCAATTGGGGTTAAGTGACTTGTCCAGGGTCACACAGCTAGTAAGTTAGGCTCTTTTTTTGATCATGGCTTTCAGGTAGTCCAGTAATTTTCAAATTATCTCTCCTGGATCTATTTTACAAGTCAGTTGTTTTTCCAATGAGATATTTCACATTGCCTTCTATTTTTTCATTCTTTTGGTTTTGCTTTATTGTTTCTTGATTTCTCATAAAGTCAATAGCTTTCATTTCCTCAATCCTAATTTTTAAGGAATTAATTTCTTCAGAGAGCTTTTGTACTTCCTTTTACATTTGGCCAAGTTGGCTTTTCAAGGCATTCTTTATTTCATTTGTTTTTTGTACCTCTTTTACCATTTGGCCTAGTCTGTTTTTTAAAGTGCTATTTTCTTCAGTATTTTTTTTTGTGTGTGTGTGTCTCCTTTGCCAAGCTCTTAACTTTTTTATGATTTTCTTGCATCACTCTCATTTCTCTTTCTATTTTTTCCTCCACCTCTCTTACTTTGTTTTCAAAGTCTTTTTTGAGCACTTCTTGGCCTGAGACCAGTTCATATTTTTCTTGGAAGCTTTAGATGTAGAAGCTTTGACTTTGTTATCTTATGATTGTGTACTTTCATCTTTGTCACCATAGAAACTCTCTACAGTCAGCATTTTTTTCTGTTTGCTCATTTTCCCAGCCAATTTCTTGACTTTTAATTCTTTGTTAAAGTGGGGAACTGGGGCAGCTAGGTGGCGCAGTGGATAGAGCACCGGCCCTGGATTCAGGAGGACCTGAGTTCAAATCCGGCCTCAGACACTTTACAAACTTACTAGCTGTGTGATCCTGGGCAAGTCACTTAACCCTAATTGCCTCACAAAAAACAAAAAAAAACCACCAAAAAACCAAAAAAACAACAGGGTGGAGGGTGCATTGTCTCAAGCTTCAGGGGTTTTGTGCAATTGTATTCATAGATACTCCTAGGAATTTGTAAATTTTTAGTTCTTCCAAGGTGGCATGATTTAAGGAGAGGTATGTTTACTACTCTGCTGGCCTGTTCTCTGGTCTACAAGAAACCGCAGGCCTGGTTTTCTGCCCTAGAACTATGGGAAGAGTCCTGCTCCACTATGGCTGCAAGCTCTGGTGTCATTGTGCTCCTCCCCTACCCAAGACTGTGACCTAGAATCGAGTATGGGCAAAACAACATAGTCATTTCTTAGTGCTAGCAAAGAGACCCCCGTAATCTCCTTTAGGCCAATTGTTCAACCCCCCTTACTATCTGTGGGCTAAGAGTTCCAGAAGCAGTTGCTGCTGATGATGATTCAGAGGTTCCCAAGGCCTGCTCCTGGTTTGCTAGGGTTGGGTCTGCACTGATACCCCATGATCTAGACTGCACTCTACTCTCACCCTGGTATGACAGAATCTTCCTGCTGACCTAAATTGACTTTGGCTGGACAATTATTTCATCCTGTCCCTTTGTGGTTTCTGCTGCTCCAGGAATTGCCTTATGACATTAAAGGTATTTGGAGGGGTCTTGGGGAGATCTCAGGCAAGTCACTGCCTTTCCACTGCCAAGATGGTGATCTTGGCTCCACCCCTCTCTGCTATTTCTGTTAAAGTTAATATCACCCTACCTATCAAAAGGTTCATATTGTCAAAAAACATCCTTGATTCTTTCCTTTTCATAATCAATGGACAATTCTCATTAATTCTATCACCTCAACTCTTGTATCTCTCCCCTTCTCTTAATTCACATATTTTCTATTCAGGACCTTACCATTTCTCTTATCAGTTATTGCCATAGCTTCTTAATTGTTAGGATATTTGAGGGAATATCTATATGTATTAGTGCCAAAAATGGGGTGGAAAGACTGTGAACCTGGCAAAGTAGAAGAACTTTCTTGGTTAACATTTCAATACACAATAATGGCTATACAAAGCTATAGGTATCAGGCAAAGGATAATATTCTTTCTATTAATCAGTCCAAGAAGTATTTATTATGTACATATTTATGTAAGGCCCTATGCTAGACACCAGATGAAAAGTGAAAATAGTTTCTACCTTCAAGTAACTTAAATTTTATTTGCATCTTCCCTGTGTTTTCCATGCAAACAAAATGCCTTTATTGAACTATGTAGCTATTTCAGGAATAAATGATATTCATATAGCTTTCCCACTTGCAAAGCGGAGTGTAATTAGAACTAACAATCTACCTATCAGAGATGTGTGAAGATTAATAAAATAATTTCTTTAAAGGTCTTTGGGCTTTTGGAAAGATGCATGCTATATGAAATGCATTATTATATAGTTTAATTTGTAGGTGTGTAAGAGTTTATGAATGATTTACATCAAATGAAAAACATAATTAGTACTACATTAATGCTTCAAAGGTCATCATATATACAAACCAATAAATGTAAAATTTGAAGATTTAATCATAACATTAATTCATCACACGACATATGTTATGTATATTAAGATACACATTTAAAATTTTAGTATTTAGAATGACGAAATATGAGGAATGTGGGCAAGTTCATTTGTTTTCTAACAGAAATTGAATGATTTTTAAAGGCAATTTCACCCATCTCTCTCTTCTCTTGGGCCTTCTGAAGGGTCGCAGGGAGGAAATGAAAACAGATAGAATCAGGCTATGATCCAGTCAACAAATAGACCCTTTATTTCTGAACAAAATATGGGAACTCATAATAAATTATTAAGTAGATGGATCATTAATACTCTTCCTTCTTGGAATGATTGATATTTTTTTCTTGGTAAATCAGCTTGTTTCCCAATGATTATTTCCTTCAGTAGCAAGGTTACCAGAAAGAAACTAGTAAAAATAAAACCTTGACTAAAACTACCTAATCAGAGACCACAATTACTATGGATACAGTAATAGGAGAAAATGAAAATAAAAGCAGGCAACTAACAAGATTTACCATAAAAACCACCTTTCAGAAAGTACCAGTATCCTCAACCTTTTCTATGCCTATCTATGAAATTGTGTAAAAATGTTAGTTTCAAAAGATAAATAACATTGAAGCCCTAACAGATCTCGATCATGAAAAATTAATTCATATTCATTAATTTCTACTTACTGAAGCACAAAAACATAAATAATATATTTTAGAAATTTCTTTTTCAAAATAAGGAGTAAGAGTGCAAAGAGTTTTTTTGGCTCACCCCTAAGTTTATAGGAAAATTCACTTAAATCAGAATAGTTAATCTACTCATCATTCTAGACAATAAAAGTTTTGGCAAAGATGACTTATAAGGTATCTTTTTACTTTGAATATTATTGGCCCCATTTTTAGGGAAGAATTTTCATATCATATCTGTGCTTAATGTCCATTAAAACTTGTAAAAACACAAATACAACAGACTACTCCATCTGGTACTCTATAAATTAACTAATACCCATATTCATCATTACCACTTTCAGAAATTTTAATTTGGTCTCTTTTTCCTACTATCTTGAAAACATTCATGCAAAATGATTTTTTCTTCACTGTTTTTCTTTCAAAAGCAGCTATAATCCAAATACAAATTTTTATAAAAAGAACATGGTAGTGTAACGATTAGAATGACATCATCTGCTGGAGACTTACTGTAGGAAAGCTTTGCCATGAGGAGAAGGCATCTGAGGACAAGCCATGCGGCTTTTCTTTGGTGTCAGGAAGTGATGTTTGCTTGTGAGAGAACTCTGGTGGAGAGTGGAGCTAAAAATGTGCTCTCCCTTTGATAAATAGATGAATCTAGGTCTTTCTCTCTCTTCACCAACTTCTTATTCTCCTTAATAAATGCTTAAAAGTTGAAACTCTTACTAAAGGTTATAATTTATTGGTGACCACTCATTAGATATTTTAGACAGACTAGCTAGAATTTTAGCCCCTTACAGTAGCTAATCAGTGTTGGAGGGATGGTGGAAAAACAGGCACACCTATACATAAATTTTGGAGTAGTAAATTACTCCAACAATATGAGAAAACAATTTGTAAAACCACTAAATTGTTCATACTCTTTACCTCAGTCACCATATTAATAGACACATGCCTTAAGAAAGTCAAGGAGAAAGTCTCATAAATCATAAAATATTCAGAGTAACACTTTTTGTTGTATAAAACAACAACAACAAAAATAGAAATAAAGTAGGTTTCTCTAGCATACCACAGCAGTCTTCTCATCCTGGAAGTTCACTCTGCCCTTATGACTTTCACCACTGGCCTCCTCCACCCCATCATCTCTGATTAGTCAGTCCCTCCCAGAATCTCCATTTGAAGGAAAGTACCTAGGCCAGGCTTATCTTCATTCTTCTCCAGGCTTCTCCTCACTGTGCTATAATATCTAAATCCTATTTTATAAATCCTTTTTATAAATCAAGAATATGAAAAATTTAGAGAAACATGGAAAGAGTTGCATAAACTCATGCATAGAAGAGAGGGAAAGAAGGAGGAAGAGAGATAGGGAAGGAGGGAGGGAGAGAGAAAAGGGAAAGGGAAAAAAGGAAACGTTTATTAACCACCAAATTATGCTCCAGGCCCTGTGCTAAGCACTTTACAATATCCTCTCATTTTATCCTCACAACAATCCTGGGAGATTGGTGCTATTATTTTGTCCATTTCACAGCCAGTAATTAAATATCCTTCCCAGGGTAACACAGCTAATAATTGTTTGAGGTCAGATCTGAACTCAGGTTTACCTGATTCCAATCCAAGCTTTATCCACTTTGCCACCTAACTTTCTAGTGACTGTCTTCATGAACACAGACTTATCTGTGGATTTTCATGAAACTATTCTCTCCTGGCTCTCCACTTCCTTGTCTTTCCACTTCTTAATTTTTTTTTTTTTTTGATGAGGCAATTGAGGTTAAGTGACTTGCAAAGGCTTACACAGCTAGTGTCAAGTGTCTGAGGCCAGAATTGAAATCAGGTCCTCCTGAATCCAGGGCCAGTGCTCTACCCACTGCGCCACCTAGCTGCCCCATTTTAATTTAATTATTATGGGGTGTTTGCCTAGTGAGGAATCTCTACCAATGTGGGTCTGCAACCTCTCTGTACCTTACAGTCTTTTTTGGTGGGGGGGGCAGGGCAATGAAAGTTAAGTGACTTGCCCAGGGTCACACAGCTAGTGTCAAGTGTCTGAGGCCAAATTTGAACTCAGGTCCACCCGAATCCAGGGCTGGTGCTTTATCCACTGAGCCACCTAGCTGCCCCTTCACTTCTTAATCTTTGTTGATTTGGTCAATAGTCACAACTAGTTCTGATTAACTGATTTAGTTAAGAAGGGATCTTACCTAACAAATGTATTTTCTTTAAAGTCATATGAGATAGTAAACAGATGTTTTTCCTACATATATATGCATATACACACATATATGTGTTGTGTGTCATATATATGCTTGTATGTGCACATATAAAATAAAGTGCATAAGTTATAAAGTAGTTAAGTACAAGGTACTGAGAGAGAAGCCACTAGCATTTGGGGTAAAGGAGGAAAAGCTTCAGGCACAACATGGTGCTTGAGCTATATCTTAATGAAGAAGGGGAACTCTATGAGATGGACATATGGAGGGAGTGTATTCTATATTCTATATGCGTATTGTGTATGTATATACTCTTGTCCCAGAGATATGTCAAGTTCAACACATTCAAAACTAAACTCATCTTTCCTCCTAAATCCTCACTTTTTTCACATTTCCCTAATTTTGTTAAAGATATCACCATATTTTCAGACTCCCAAGTTTATATTTTGGGAATTATTCTGGACTCTTCACTTTGTTTCACCCCATATATCCAACTGATTTTCAAATCTTACCTCCACAGTCTTCTACCTCTGCAAGATATCTTGCATCTGATCCCTCCTCCCGACTCACACAGATAGCACTTTAGTTCAGGCCCTCATCACCTTTCACCTAGATTACTGAACTAGACTTTTTATTGGTGTTCCCACCTCAAACCTCTCAGCACTTCAGCCCATTTTATAAACTGCTGACAAAGTAAATTTCCTAAAGCACAAATTTAAGCATTTGATTCCCCTATTCAACTAACTCCAGTGGTTTCATAAGGAGTATGTTTCCTCTCTTTTAATTTTTTTTTTTTTTAGTTAGGCAATTGGGGTTAAGTGACTTGCCCAGGGTCACACAGCTAGTAAGTATTAAGTGTCTGAGGCCGGACTTAAACTCAGGTACTCCTGACTCCAGGGCCGGTGCTCTATCCCCTGCGCCACCTAGCTGCCCCCCTCTCTTTTAATTTTAAAGCACTTCTTAATGTGGCTTCAAACTCTTTCCAGTTTAACTGGTCAACACTCCCCCTTCCATGCTCTTCAATCTAGCCAAATTGCTTTCTCTTACACATAGCAGTCCATCTCCTGACTCCATGTTTTTTGCATTGATCACAACTCAACCATGAATGAAATATGCTCCCTCCTTACCTCCACTACAAAGTGCTTCTCTTTCCTCAAGGTACAATTCTAGTAATATCTTATAAATGAAGCTTTTCCTGACTTTTCCCAACTTCTAGTTACCTCCCTGCCAACTACCTTTTACTTAACTACTTTATATTTAATCACGTTATATTTAAGATGTATTTGTTTGCATTCTGTTACCTATATTGAAATACAAATACATTAATATACACACACATACACATGCACATGCACATGCATGCACGCGCGCACACACACACGCACACACACTCACCCTTTTTACCTACTCTTTGGTATGTCAACAAAAACCAATAGATCGGAAAAGGCTTTCTGAACTTTGAACCAAAGAACTGGTGACTTGTCATAAGCTGAAGGCTGGTTTTAGAAGGGTAATTTTTAATCTGCTTACAGAGTATAACTTTAAACAGGGCAAAATATACTGGGGGAAAATTAAAGGGGTACAAAAATGCAGAAAAGGGATAGGTTTTGTTATTCTTTTCCTAAAGTAACTCTTTCTAGAGCTGGATTTGTTTCTGCCATCTTCTCTTATCTGTTTCATTATCTTTTCTGGATCTCTTTGACTTCATGGATGAGACTTTCCTGAGCTTAATAGTTGAAAGACTAATTGGGGAATGGCTAAACAAATTGTGGTATACCAATGTAACGTGCTACCATTTTGTAGTAAGAAATGGGAAAAAAGAGAGTTTCAAAGAGATATGGAAATAATTATATGATACAGACAGGTGATAAGAACCAGATCAATTTATAAAATCAATAATATTTTTTAAAATTAATACACACTTAAGAACACTGATCAACTAGTAATCAACCATGATTCCAGAGGGCTAATGAAGAATATTCTGCCAATGCTATTAAAGAAAGATGATGGTCATTCCCCAATTGATAAATGGTCAAAAGATATGAATAGGCAGTTTTCAGATAAAGAAATCAAAGCTATCTATAGTCAGATGAAAAACATGTTCTAAATCACTATTGATTAAAGCAATGCAAATTAAAACAACTCTGAGCTACCATCTCATCCCTGACAGAAACTACAAATGACAAATGGGGTAGGGGTAGAATAAGAAGATAAAAGAATCAAACATTAGGAAAACCAGAATAGTGTGATGTTACAGATCACAAAGAAGGAGAAAGACTCAAAGAGGAACAAGAAAGAAGATGACTAGCCAAGCTCCAAAATAAACTACAAATAATGGATAAAAGTGAGGTGCATACAGTGGCATTGCCTTAAGTAGAAAAATACCAGCAACTATGTACAAGGCTCTGTTCTAGTTGATAGGGTTACAAAACCAATAATAAACATGCCTGTCTTCAAGGAGCATACATTCTATTAGTTTATAAAAAAGTAAAGTTTTATGGTGAAGATATGGAAGCACAGACTATTATTTTTCTCCATAAATTTAGAAATTCACATTAATGACATCTTTCTTCTCAAAGGAGCTGTAATACTTTTTAAATGAAATGTTTTTCACTTTCTTTCTTTTGATGGACATCAGCAGTCAGATACATAGGATCATAGTTTAGAGCTAGTAGAAACCTTGGAGTCCAGTTAGTCCAACCATGTTATTTTCCTGTTATGGAAACCTGAGACTGGAAGTCACTCAGAGGTATTGAAGGCCAGGTCCTTTGATTCTTGAACCAACTTTGATTCTTGTTCTTTCCAATGCACCATATGCCATATACTTATGACCAAATATACTGAACAATATGTTTTAATAGCTACAGAATATAAAAAATTTTAAAAGAACATATTAAAAATAGGGGTAACACATGCTTTGATGAGACTATCCTGTCTCTTCATAATAATCTTACACAAGACAAGGGGATTTCTATGTTCAAATGAACATAGCTTGTGACTCAGAGGTGATCTATGGAGAAAACACAGAAAACAGCAATAAAATTTATTAATAATTGTCTAACATGTATGAATCAAAGATATTTTGAGGAAAGTGTGTTCTGTGTTACAAATGTTAAATGTTTTGCTTTTTATATCGTGTATCCAAATTTTCAGCATTCCCTTGAGATAAAGTATAATTAAATAGTTTACCATCTATTAGAAGTTAGGATGTCTTCCTTCTTTAACTGCTTTCGTAGCAGTAATTGCATTTAATGCTGTATGATACAAGAATGTTTAACCATTATATGTATGATGGAAATTAGAGCATGTAATGGAAGGCTTCCTGGTACTGTGACATTTAAAATTAAATGTATAGTTGCCTATTTCTGTCCCTAGTATAAGGAAAATTAGCTGGGGTTTCTAAAATATTTGTTACTTAGAAATTAGAGGCTACTGCACCAGTTTTGGTTATTAAGCATTTATAATGTATATTAGATATTAGTAAAGAGAGAACACATAGCTCTGAAAGATAGGAAAGCCTAGAGAAGAAAGAAAATGGGGAAGCCTAGAAGGCTATGTCTGCACTCACCCCGTTCCCTCACCAAGGAGAGCAAGAGTCTATGCAAGCTCACTGAAAGCAAGAGCAGAGCCCGCCCATAAACTTTGTTCAAAGTTCATTGGCTAGCACCACTCAAATCAATTCATTCACTGGATTTGAGGGCAGTTCAGCTCAGTCATGCTGATGTCAGAGCCCAGAGAACAGGTCCTCTGGCAGGAACAAAGCTTTCAAGTAGTCCTCTGGAAGTCCCCAAACCCCTATTATTTTCTCACAGTACTTTTTATCTTAAGAGAAACCTTTACATGATGGGATATAGAGATAGAGATAGAGTTAGATATGTATGTATGTATGTATGTATGTATGTATGTATGTATGTATGCATGTATGCATGCATGTATGTATGCATGTATGTATGTGTATGTATATACACATGTATGTACACGCATATATTTTTATTTGTACTTCATAATTTTTTCACAAGTACTTCCATATTTTAAAGTAATTTTTTCTTTTTTTCTTTTTTCTTTTTTTTAAGTGGGGGCAATTGGGGTTAAGTGACTTGCCCAGGGTCACACAGCTAGTAAGTGTTAAGTGTCTGAGGCCAGATTTGAACTCAGGTATTCCTGACTCCAGGGCTGGTGCTCTATCCACTGCGCCACCTAGATGCCCCAATTATTTCAATTATTTTTTCTCAATTACATATAAAAACAATTTTCAACATTCCTTTTGTAAAATTTTGAATTCCAAATTCTGTCCTTCCCTCCCCTAGCCCTTCCTTTAAAAGGCAAGCAATTTGGTATTGATTTTACATATGCAGTCATGCAGAACATATTTCCACATTAGCCATGTTACCAAAGAAAACAGATAAAAAAAAAAGAAAAATAATGAAAGTGAAAAAGTATGCTTTGGGGTAGCTAGGTGGCTCAGTAGATAGAGCATTGGCCCTAGAGTCAGGAGGACCTGAGTTCAAATCCCTCCTCAGACACTTGACACTTACTAGCTGTAAGCCCTGGGCAAGCCACTTAACCCCAATTACCTCAAAAAAAAAAAAAGTAAGCTTTGCTCTGTATTTAGATACCATTAGTTCTTTCTCTGGAGGTAAATGATAAGACCTTCCAAATTGTTTAAGTAATACTCTCAAAAACTGGTCTACAAACTTGAGTTTTTCCCCTCTATGCTCTCTCACTTGCTGATTTCATCAGATCCCATGGGTTCAAATTTATGTCTATGAAGTTGATTCCTGGGTCTATATATATATATATATATATATATATATATATATATATATATAGTCCTAAACTCTTTGCAGTCTCACATGCAGAACTGCCTAACAGTCAACAGGAACTTGATATTGTTTAAAAAAAAAGTTTAAATTCACCATGTCCAAAACAGAACTCATTTTTTCCCCAAACCCTCCCTTCTTCCTATTTTCCCTATTACTGCTTGAGATAATCACTATCATTCTAATAAACCAAGTTTATAAATTTAGTATCAACTTCAACTCATCCCTTATACTCACCCCCATTATATCTAATCTGTTACCAAGTCTTTTGATTTCTAGGTTCACAATATCTTTTACATATGTTCTATTACATATGGCTATTAATATAACCACCACCCTATTTCAACAGCCTTCTGGTTGTCCTTCCTGTCTCAAATCTCTCCCCATTCTAGTCTATCCACTACTCAGTTACCAAAATAATTTTCCTAATGTGCATTTTCCTAATGTCTGACTGACCCTGTCACCCCCAACGACAATTGCTCCCTATTACCTCTAAGATCAAATATAAAAGCAGTTTGGTTTTTGAAGACCTTTACCACTTGGCCCCCTTCTACCTTTTCAGTCTTCTTATACTTTACTTGCCTCCATATACTCTATTAATTAGTGATACTGGCCTTGTAGCTACTCATTGGTGCCGTCTCTCCACTCCATGACTCTTCACCAGCTTTCCCACATGCCAGAAATACAATCCCTCTTGTTTCATCAAGGAAACACTACATGTTCCTCAAAGAAACAAAGGGGGGACTGTAACAATTGGAGTGACTCAACCTGCTGGAGAGTTACTGTAGGAAAGCTCCACCAGGAGGAGAAGGCATCTGAGGGCAAGCCATGTGGTCAGGTCCTTGGTGTCAGGAAGTGACATTTGTTCGTGGGTACTGACCATCAAAGATACCAGTCAATTAGCTTGGAGCTGTGTGTGCGTATAGATGGGGGATGTTCCCACTTTCACAGGAGGCTTCTGGGAGGAAGGAGGAAGTGTTGGGTCCTTTTTGTTCCTGACCTTGCCATGGCAGGGCGGATGATGGGGTCTCTTAGAAATAGTTAGATTTTTACCTTTCTCTCTGATCCTAATGCTCTTTAATAAATACTTAAACACTTAAATGCTCTTGCTAAAGCTTATAATTTATTGGTGACCACTCATTAGATTTTAGATAGTATAGCTAGAATTTTAGCCCCTTACACTCCATACCTCTGTCTCTTGTCCTTCTTGGTTTTTCAGCTCAAATCCAAACTTTTTCAAGAGGACACCCCCACACTGCATTCCATGCAGTGTTTTATCACTGAGATTACCTTTTATTTCTGCTACATGTACAAATCTATATATTTTGTTCTTACATATACACAGTTGTATGGATGTGTGGATACTCGTATCTGCACAAACACCTAAATGCATATCTATGTATATGTATGAGGTACATAGTTGTTTGTGTAGCTGTTTGTCTTCCCAATTAGAATGCACACACTTGAATCCAGGGTTTGAGTTTTTGCTTCCTTCTCTTTGTATCTTCAGCACTTAGCACAATATCTGGCACATGGTAAATACTTAATAAATGGTTGTTGGCTCATGCTCAGAAATGGCATTTTCATCTTCTATTGGTTTAAGCCTTTACCAAAACTTGATTTTGCAACTTAATGTCCCTTCCTGGACTAAAATTCTAAGATTTTATAAGATTCAGTGGAGAATTCTGAGGTCTTATGGAAAATGATTTTTTAAAATTTCTCGGGGCAGCTAGGTGGCACAGTGGCTAAAGCACCAGCCATGGATTCAGGAGGAGATGAGTTCAAATCTGGCCTCATACACTTGACACTTACTAGCTGTGTGACCCTGGGCAAGTCACTTAACCCCCATTGCCCCGCATTAAAAAAAAATTCTCTAAGAGAGAGAGAAGAGATGATGGAGAGAGGGGGAGGGAGAGAAAGAGAGTGGGGAGAGGGGGTAAGGGGAGGATAAGAGAGGAAAGTGAAGGGGAAGACACTGGGGGAGAGAGACTGAGGCACAGGTAAATAAAGAGGGGAAGAGAGAAGAGGGTGAAGGAGAGAGAGATGGACAGAGTTGGGGAAAGGAAAGAAGAGAGAGGGAGAATGGGCAGGAGAGAGGGGAAGAGAAGAAGGGAGAAAGATGGGAAGAAAGGGCAGGAGAAGAGAAAATGGGAAGAGATAGAGATGGGGGAGAGGGAGAGTAAGAGAGAGGCAAGAGATAATAAAGAGAAAGGGGAGAAAGAGTAGGGAAGAGAAACAATGAGAGGATGGAAGTAGGGAAAGAGGGGGGCAGAAGAGGAACAGAAAGAGAGGAGAAAAGAGGGAAAGAAAGGAGGGAAAGAAGAGGAAAAGGATCAGAGAGAGAGAGAGAGATGTAACTTCCAGACTATGTTTAGGGTCCTGACCTGAGAATCAACTTTCCACAAGTGCTGCTGGTTCTAAGGCTTCAAAAATTCCTTTGAATGTGTTAGAGATAGTGTCTGAGTAAGTCATTAGTGACAATCTTCTTGTGCCCAGGAAAATGTACCAGGGAAGAGCAGGCAGGTTTATGCTTACTCTCTAAGAGTAAACAAAGAACAGATAAGAGAATCAATATAAATCATTGTGAAAATTTTCTGAGTTCTTAAAAAGATGCAGGTGCATCCCCATTGCAAGAAGATACTCTGACGATGTCAATTTTTGTACAGTATAAGAATATTATTTCTAGCTTTGAGTTGTTGACTCATGTATTGAGGTCACTGATAATTATAAGAAAATATGACAAAATATAACAATATTATAGCTGGAAGAGGGGAAATGGGTGGTTCTTCAGAATTCATGTAATGGAATTTGATTGCTGTTGTTATAGAATAAAAGAAGAATGGCATGAAAAAAAGAAAACAAAGAGACTATCTGCCTCCCAGGCCAATAGCAAAATAATATATACTCCTCTAGACAGAAATTATTTCAGAGCTAGAAGCACAACTAAGCAAGTTTTACTCAATGAAGCATATTTTTCTCTGACTGAGCAAATTTCTCCACTAAAAATATTCCTCCATTACTTCAACATGATATTGAGATGACCCTGGGTTCTTGAAAGCCATTCTAATGTACTACAAATTTTGGCTAGTCCTTCAAAGCTGGAAAGACTTTGAGAATAAGCCCAAGACAGAGAACATATGTCATTTGAAGTCCAATCCAAAACGATTCTGGTGTTTATGAGGGTATACATAATTATATTTATTCTCCTTACCATAGAGATTGTCTGTTGTAGGAAAAAGAACCTGTATCTAAGAGTTGACTCCCAGACTCTGCACTGAGCTATGTAACCTTTGACAAGTCACTTAAGCTCATTTTTTTTCATAAAAGTATTTTATTATTTTCCAGTTACATGTAGATATAGTTTTCAACATTTGTTTTTATAAGATTCTAGTTTCAAATTTTTCTCCCAGGGCAGCTACGTGGCGCAGTGGATAGAGCACCAGCCCTGGATTCAGGAGGACCTGAGTTCAAATCCGGCCTCAGACACTTGACACTTACTAGCTGTGTGACCCTGGGCAGGTCACTTAACCCTCATTGTCCCCCCAAAACAAAAATTTTCTCCCTCCCTCCCCACCCTCCACCCTTCCCAAGACCGCAAGCAATCTGATATAAGGTATATGTATACAATCACATTGAACATATTTCTGCATTTGTCATGCTGTGAAAAAAGAATCAGAGCAAAAAGGGAAAAAATTCAAAAAAGAAAAGAAATAGAAATAATATGGTTCGATCTGCATCTAGATTCCATAGTTCTCTCTTTCTGGATTTGGAAAGCATTTTCCATCATGAGTCCTTTGGAACTATCTTGGAATATTGCTGAGAAGAGTCAAGTCTATCACAGTTTATCAATACACAATGTTGTTAATACTGTGTACAATGTTCTCCTGGTTCTACTCATCTCATTCAGCATTAGCTCATGTAAGTCCTTCCAGGTTTCTCTGAACTCCTCCTGCTCATTGTTTCTTACAGCACAATAGTATTCCATTACATTCGCATACCACAACTCATTCAGCCATTCCCCAGTTGATGGGCATCCCCTCAATTTCCGATTCCTTGCCACCACAAAAAGAGCAGCTATAAATATTTTTGTACATTTGGGTCCTTTTACCTTTGGGGAAAAGACCTAATAGTGGTATTGCTGGGTCAAAGGTTATGCACAACTTTATAGCCCTTTGGGCATAGTTCCAAATTGTTAAGCTCATTTTCTTCATCCACAATATGAGAGAGTAGAGCTAGACACTCTAAGATTTCTTTTTCTAACATTTTATGATTATTAACTTTAAAATCTTTGTTGTTCTATGCATCAGAGGCCACATACCATCTTGAAAAGAACTCTGAATTTAAAGTCATATGATCTTAGTGAAAGTTCCTGATTCTACTTTCTAAATTAATGACTTTGGTTAAGTCTAAGTCAGTTTCCTCTTTGTTAAAAGACTTTGCTAAAAAATTCCTTTTGTTGTGAGGATTCAATGAGAAAACTTTCTGGCAAGTGTTTTGTAAGTTGTAAAGTTCTGTGTAAATGCAAAATATTGTTTGAAAGGCCATATCCACAGATTTATGTAATATACTCAGGCTGAATGATTTGAAAATAAATACTAAATTCAGTCAAGGTTTTTCATTTTCATATACTCTTTGTGGGATGAGGGGGCTGAGGATGGCATATCACATGAGCATGGAGTTTCTGGGCTTCAGTGAGCTGTGACAGTTGGGTGTCTGTGCTAATTTTGCCATGAGTATGGTAAGAGGAACTGGGAGTAGTTAACCATCAAGTTGTATAAGGAGTAGCAAAGTGAGCTATTTTGGAAACAAAGACCAAAGTTCCCATAAAAATCAGACTGGGACTGGATGCATGAGTACCCCCTGAATATCCAGTATGGATAGAAAGGAAGGAAGGAAGGAAAGAAGGAAGAATGGGGAAAGATGAGGAGGCAAGGGAGAAAAGGGAAGGGAAAGGATAGGAAAGGAGAAGAAAGGAGAGGAGATCATCATTATATGTTTTGTGAATATTTGCTTTCCCTCAGGAAGAATGATATTATAACAATTGATATTATATCTATCTTGGGAAATTTCTTGCTAAGTGAATACCCAAAGTGTGAAGTTTTGTCCTCCATATGAGAAAAAGAAGCATCCAGACAGTCATTATATTTATAGGGCCTGGCTCTCTGTTGCTTATTCTCCTCCATCTCAGAATTAAGTAAATTCCTTTAAAAATTTCTATTAAAGGGGCAGCTAGGTGGCACGGTGGTTAGAGTACCAGCCCTAGATTAGGGAGGACCTGAGTTCAAATTCAGCCTCAGACCCTTGACACTTACTAGCTGTGTGACACTGGGCAAGTCACTTAACCCTCATTGCCCTACCCCCCCCAAAAAAAAATTCTATTAAAGGCTTTGAAAAGACATCTATTTGATACATACAAGCATAAATGATACTGTAGAGTACATAAAGCAAAATAGGGTATAACAAGATTATCTTAATCTGACCTCTATACTCTCTTATTGAACCTAGTTAGTTTAGACCACATCAGAACCAAACTGATTTTAAATACTAATACTCATTGTATTACTGTATAGGTTTTATATCTAACATGAACTAACATTTAGGTCAGTACACAATTTAAATATCTTTTTTAGCTCTATTATATGTTCCTCTGAATATGAATCCAGATCTTCTCTATCCCCATAGTAACTATCTATGGTTGGATTCTTTCTCCATTGCTTCCTCATTTCTATTCATTCATTTATTTATGTAGGTATCCATTTATTTAGTTATTTAATTATTCATTCATTCATTTCATTTCATTAGTTATTTGATTATTTGGTTATTTGTTTGCCCATTTATTTATTCAGTCACTTATTTATTTATTTATTTACTTACTTACTTATCTAATTTATCTAATCTATCTAACTATTTTTAATTATTTTATTTTTTTATTTGCTCGCTTATATATTTATTTATTTATTTTTATTTTATTTTGTATTTAACAATTATTTTCTGAGGTCTGTCTCAGGGCCAAGCCTTACACTCACCTCTTTACTCCTAAGCCATGGCTAGGCCCCAGTCACACTGTCCAACAAATGATCTTGCTCCCCATGGCTGCAAACTCCAGCTGTCCCCTCTGCCCTGGAACTGAAACCAGGAACTCTGATACCCTGCAAATGCCCATAGCCTACCCAGTAGCAGGGTCCATGCCTCTAGCTACTGCACTCACCAGGTGCATGGTAGCTCCTTCTCCCCCTGCAGTCACAGCCTGGGACATAGCTGATCAGTACATATGTGCTTCGCATGCCTTGACAGTGGAAGGTCTTTCAATCTCCTACTCAACCATCAGACCCCTACACAGACTGTGAGATGAAAGTTTCTAAGGCTGAAGCTGCCTCTCAACCCCACTGCCTCCAGGGTTTTTTGTTTGTTGATTCTGCAGAGTCAGCCAGGAGGTCTTTGCACTTAGCTCAGGCTAAACCTCCACTCTTGGAGGTCTGGTCTTTCCTGGTGTTTTTTCAAATTGTCTTAGAAAGACATCTGCTTTACCCCAAGTTTATTTCTGCTGCTCTGGGACTACGTACAATCTTTATTTTGTGGAGGAAATTTGGAGAGCTCCAAGTGTTCTGACCTGCTCCACCAAAATTATAATTCAAAACGAAAACAAAAATATCTGCCAAATTTCTGTAGGTAATTTTGAATTGTTTATATGTGCATGTACACTATATATGGATATGTGTATATGTGTTTATATATATATGTGGGTATATGTCAATACATTTACATATGCATTCAAAATAATTTTTTGATTAACTGTATGAAGAACACTCAAATTCTAAATTTTAAAACATAACTGGCATATAAAATACCGGCATTCAAAAGGTCATACTACCATCATTGAACATAATTTAGGGTTTACCTCTTTTTTATATGTCATTTTCTTACATAGGTGCATCTCTACTCCATATTAAGGATAATTCATTCTTTAGGTGGCAGAGTATCACACTCTAGTAAGACTTTAATAATAATCATAATCATAATAAGTAAACCTGCCCTCAAAAAATGGACATGTGTATAAAATGCCAAAATTAATTGGGCTTACATATATTTTCTAATCTCTATGCTCTGAAAGTTTGATTTTAATTATCAGCTCAATAGAAATCTTTTACAAAATATCACTTTAAATATTAATTTCAAAAGTTAAAATATAACTAATGAAAGAAAGCAAACCCAGAAATGTACTCTTAAAGTGTAGGGTTCCCCCAATTCCAGAGCAGAGACTGTCTTGCTTTGCTATTTCTATACCTAGTACAAATCACAGGGCTTGGCAATAGTATAAGTAACCAATAAATGTTATTCATTCATTTATTATAATGAATATGGGACCCTAGCATGTAACATTTCTACTGAAATGATGCCACTATATATAATATTGTATAAAATTTTGGATATTTAAAAAAATTAAAAGCCCATTTTAATTAAATGATTGTTGTGGGATTTCTAACAATCTTACATATGTATAACACTTTACAATTTGCAAAGCATTCTTGCACATTTCCTTTGCTCTTCACAACCCTATAAGAAAGTGCAGCTATCATTGGTTCATCTTACAAATAAGGAAACTGAGACTCAGAGAGAGGAAACAATTTTCCTGAGAATATCTCATGTCAAGTATTCCTTTTTTCAATTAAAAAAAAAATCTACCTATAGCCTGAGGAACACTGATAAATTATACAACCTAATATATTGTAAAGAGCATTAATTCCATCTCGTTTTTTCTCCCTAAATACAGTTTCTAGAAACAGCAAAATCAGGCTATGCATATAGAAGAGGAGAAAAAGGAAGAACTCACTTTTCCTTTACTTTTGTATTTATTTTAATTAATAAGGTCTCAGTTATTTTCCAGTATAGTGAGTAGTAGTGAAATATAGTCTATAGCCAAAGAAATGATGATTATTGTGAAGTGGCTATCATAATGGGTATGGTAATTATTAATTATGTTCAATTTTATTTTTCACTACATATACGTAATGCAGAGAAAAACTGCATATTTCAAGTGCATTTGAGTTCATTTTTAAACTCCAGAACTGGCATTTATTGGCCTGCAGTGCAGGGGTGAATAAACTGAAATCAGTAACAATTCATAAAAGGTAAACATTTATAAATTGTCTCAACCCAACTTTTATGTTTATTTTAGCGTTATCATAGGTACCTCCTCCTAAAAAATTTTGAGAAGAAATCTAGTTTCACTATATTTAAGGAACCTGTATGATTTAGGTTGCTTACATTACCTAGTATTTTGCCATGAAAATCTATGAATCATGTTTAATCAAAATATTCAATATTCCTTTTTATTTCGTAATTACAAAATGCATTCTTCATTTGGAGAGCTACATAATTCTGTGGCCAATTGCTGACCCAGTATTAGCTGCCTCTTCCATTTTTAAAAATAATTTCATGAGAAAAAAGAGTACCTTTTAAAATATTTAGTGATAGAAATACAAAGAGTGAAAGAGGTAGACAGTCTTGAAAAGAAGCCATCAGAACAGACTCTGTGGAGAATTCCTCAGTATGTGTAATTATTCCAAATATATATCATTAGGTCATTTATTTCATGTATGTCATAGCAGTCTGCCAGTATATTGTTATTTCATCCTTTTCAGCCTGGGGACATATTTCAGTATCAAATGGTTTGTCTTAATCTGACTATGGCTTCTAAGATTTTTTTTTTTTTGGTGGACGAAGAGGAGGTGGGGACTTGAGGAGGTTGTTAATCTTTGAAACACATTTCAGAAAGATTGAAATCAAACTACCAGTTACTCATAATTACCCTGCAAATGAATCTGATCATTTGGGCAAGATGACAGCTCATGAGAGTTCCTGAATCCCATTTTCAATACCTCCTCCCTCCTCCTTTGTTGAAGATTTCTGCCTTCTGGGCTTTTTTTTTTCAAAAGCCCATTTTATTTATTTATTTTTCTAAAACCTTCCCCCAACCCTTTACTAACCTTCCCTAGTACCTGCCTCAGGTAGGCCATAACTGTTTGGGGGAGAAGGGGTCTGTGTTTGAAGTAAAGTGAAATAATACAAGATGCCTCTTTTCAGAAAAGCTTAAAATAATGTCACAACCTTTTAGCACACTTGAAATGAGCTTACATGTAGGACTAAGGTAAATCTCTAGAAAACAAGTAGAAGCCCTACCATGTTACACCTTTTCCAACTCCAATTTCAGTCACACAGGGATTGGAAAACCAAGAGTAGTAGGGGAATTAAGGAATCCAAAATTCCCACTATATATTCAAGTTGTTTGTATATTTGTTTGTTTTTAATGAATATTCTAAGTTTAGTTAGCTTTCCTAGCTGCCTCTGGGTATTAAAGGAAGGAAAAGTAAAGCCTCATCTGCAGATCAACCATCCCACTCCTTTATGTCTTCAGCCAAAAGAATGCAAACCATCCCACCTTTCTTCTCTCCGCTATCTCTGACCTTTGGAAACAGTGGCAGCTCATGCCAGCTCAGCCCTCACAGGAGGCCTCCTCATCAACCATAAATGAGAAGTATTATGTCTCTTTCACAAGTATTAAAGATCTAATCTGGCCAGAGCTCCACAGATGCTGATCAGGTATAGAGGTTTCTTCAAAAATGGAAGACACATGATTACCTTTTATGGGTGAGATATTCTAATTATTCAGCAGGGATTCATTTCAGGTTACAGAATTTTTATTGAAAACCATTTAATTTTCAGTACCTGTCAGTCGGGCTGGACAACGTAGAGGCATACATAAGAATTACTGGAGCACAGGGCCAGGCCCTTCATCATTTGCATACACCCATATAATATAATTTTTATCTTCTTTTCATACAGAAAGGCAGTGAAATTCACAGATATTGTCCACAGACTGCAACACAGCATATTGGTCGTGGCATACTGTTATTATTATTATTATTACTATTGATAGCAAAAATAATGATAATGTAAAAAATTCAATTTTATAAACTAGCTATGTTTATCCACACAAGAGGAACTTGTTTGTATTGTGAAAAAGCAAAGGAAAGGTAGAACCCATCTGTGTCCTAGCTGCTATATTGCCTTTACTCTTCATTTGGGCATAATTTCCAGTATCCCCAGAATTATAGAATCTCAGGGTAAGGAGAGACCTCTGAGGTCATCTAGTAATTTGACTGTTCTAATTATGAAAAATATGCAGAAACTCAGCAGATCAATAATAAGAGAAAGCAAGTAACAAACAGCCCAAATAGAGTTTAATTTCTTTACATTGGATCATCGTTATTGATCCATGGTTCAAGGCTCTTAAATTATTCAATTAATTTTGGGAACTATTATATTTGGTTCATTCTACATAGAGATAACCCCTTAATCCTATGTGAAATATGTTCACATTCAAGCACTTTTTGCTCATTCTAGCTAATACACAGACCTCCAGGAGACACTTTGTCTTCAGAAAACATCACCTTGTCAATAAATTAGCATTTCATATGTTGGGAAATTATTCCAGGGAATACCTTTTAGGATGGAGTTCCTGAGGCAGTTATCTTTCAAAGTTCGTTTTCATCTCCTTTCTTCAGCTGCCTTCTTTAAGGTCTTCTTATCATGGATACCCCTCTGTCTTCCCCTACAACCCTCATACCCATAATACCACTACCAGATAAGGAAAAGCAGCAGGATTTTCATGTTCTTGTGCAGAAAGAAACAATCATCTTTTTTTTTTTTTTTGTCTTTTGTTTCCTTATGAAAGGAGACTTGCTAAAAGGGAAAGCGAATGGATAGATAACAAGGTAGTAATGGGTGAAAGGCCCAGAGAGGGACTTATTCACTGGCAAGGGGAGACAAACATCCGTGTTCTTGATGGAATGATTTAGGGCAGAGGAGAAATCAGAAATCCTAGTCAAGCTCCCTACAACTTCAACTAATTATTCAGATCCCTCCAAGGCAGGTCTCTATTACCATCTCAGAACAGCCCACTTGCTTGTGTTTCTCCCCAGGGTGGTGACCTTCAGGTTGAGAAACAGTTTTTTAAAATGAATGGGCATTAAAATTAATCAGTACTTTCACTGTCCCTCCCATGTAGAGAGAGCTGTAGAAGAGAGCCTCTCATGGACACTTGGGCTTCACGAAGAGAAGAAACAACAATAACAACAAAGGAGTTTGCTACTGCACTGGAGGCTGGCTGCAAAGTAAGTGCTTCCAAATATGCCGATAGCTGGAGGGACCTAGTGTTTCTGGAACCATTTCATTTTCACTCTAAATGAAGTCTCTTGAAACTCTTCTGAAGTTTCCCTTTTGCTTCCTATACAGTTAACTCTGAAAGGAGCACAATAAGCACATAGGTATGTTTAAAGGTCTATTAAAAGCCGTTCTTTTATATCTGACATGTTCTTTACCACAGTGCTTAGGGATCCCCAAATAGACTTCGAGCTCAAGAGCACACATAACACACTCAACATGTAAATAAGACTTCAGGCAAAGTCATTGGGAAAAACCCCAGTGTCAAAAAAAATCCTTATTGATACTTTGATCACAAGCAGCATGGGACAGAAAGTTTTTGAACAACAAAACATTTGAGAGTGTGTAACGTGCTTGTGAAAATATTCATGGCATAATTAGATAAATAACAGATCCAGTGTCTATTTTTACTTTCCCTTGATGAGAAGCTTTGCAGGAGAGACTGCTGGTAGTTAATTCTCCCTAACAACAATCTGTGTAATCACAAACCCCAATTAGCGGTGCCTGTTCTATGCTATACAAACTATTTCCTTAGCGCTTCACATCACTACTTTGTAATTAGCTTTCATCTACGCGAGCTTTGACTAAAAAAATATAAAAGAGTGTAAGTGATTGTACTGCCACTCAGTATTCTGCGAAATAATCGCTAGCGATTTCAATCAGATTAATTTTATCACCCGTATTAAGGAAAATTACCTCCCTCTTCACTCTCTACAGCTGAGGGCTATTTCATTTCCTGAGATGTTCATAAAAGCATAATATAAAGCAATCTGTAATTGTAAATATCCTTCCCTAATAACTTTGAGATATTTCCTTAATACATCTTTACATTTGGAGTTTCCGTTCCATAAAATACAGTAACAAGTGCTCTATTATGTTTAAGTGTGTGCTGTTAAGCTGGACAACTTAGTGCTGTCCTTCCTGTTTTTACATAGGGTTATATTTAACTTGCAGATAATGGGAACAAGGTTTAAAAGTGATGGAGCGGAATAATGGCGTTACAGCAATAATATATCTTGCCTTTGTGAGGAATAGAACTTTACGGCCCTATTTCAGGTCAGCCAACACCGATGCCATTTTTCACAACCTGACAACTTTCACCTTCACCCAAACTCCAAATGGGTATTAAAAACCCTTTCCAGCCAGGACATAGGTCTGCTTCTACTGATGTCCTTCCACATCAACCTCTTCCAACAGAAAGAAAGAGAAGAATAAGGAGAGAAAGGAGAAGGGAAGGAAAAAGCAGGAAGGAAGGAAGTGGAAAAAAGGAAGGAAGGAAGGAAAAGAAAGAATAAATGAAAGAAAGAAACTCTAAAGTTTTACCACCATTTAGATTCCTATAAATATAGTAGTCCCATAGGTTCACACCTTGTAATATGGGTGGGCAGTCACAGGAGAAATTTCAGTCCTGAACTTGCCATGCACTGAAATGTTCAGATTGTGCTTTAGTGCTATTGCCTATCAAACCCCTGGCGATATTTTCTTCTGTCGTAGAGGAAGGCAGCAGTCTATGCTGTAATGAACACTGCAGGCCACTGACTCCCTGACAACAGGATTTATTAGGTGGTTCATTCCATCAGGGCATTTCCTGAATGTAGATTCTAGAAGAGCTCAGAATTCTGAGCTCCAGAGGATTCCCAAACCCTCAGATTGGGACACCTGGTTGGACTGCATGGATGCTGGTTGTCGATGTTAAGAATATCATTTTCATTCAGAGATACCAATCTATAGTTGTATATATACATTGTTTTACATGTGTGTGTTTTGTTTATGTATATGTATGTATGTATATATACACACACATATTTATCTATTTATATTTACATATACAGACACACACACACACATATATATAGTTGTGTATCTATAGTCATATACATATATATATTTTTTAATAGCTCTAAAGCACAGACACATGGAAACTACAAGGAACTCTATCTATCTATCTATCTATCTATCTATCTATCTATCTATCTATCTATCTATCTATCTATCTATCTATCTATCTCTGGCATGGTGGTTACAGGTCATTTAAATTAGATAAAGACCATAGTGGTAGGCTAGTGAAAAATAGAAGCTACTTTTTTTGGTGTACTGAAGTCTGAATATAGTTCTCATTGTGTTTGGCTCCATAGAGAAAAGAGGTATATGGACAGTTTTAATCTGGTCCCACTCAGCAAAGCACTGCAGTTTGGGTTTGGGTTTTTTGTTTGTTTTTATTTTCCCAGCATGACTTTAAAGTGCTGCGCTCTTTTGAGTAACCCCTCAGCCCTCTCTGTCTGACTTCTGCCTAGTTTGTTCTGATATTTTGCTCTGATGTGTGTGTATAATGTGCATGTATATATGTATATGTGTAAACATGTGGGTATGTACACATATACAGATATGTTATGTTTGTTATATATAACATCATATATATTTAAATATAGTTATATATATTGCACTGGTTGGTCTTATATATATATATATGAGCCATCTTGATATATATTGTTATATATAACATGTATATGTATAGAATATAGTATGTTATTTATAACACATACAATAACAATATATGTGGAAAACAATAACAGCATCAAAATGTTTAAAATGGCATGCAGTGAAATAATAACCTCGAAAAAAAGAAATATAAAAAGGTACTTCTCTCCTTTACACTGGTGGGCCATGGGTGTGAAAGATGCCTGCAATGTCAGACTTTTTTTGACGTGTTTTACTGGCTTTTCTGGAACATTCCCTCTGTGGTGTGTGTGTGTGTGTGTGTGTGTGTGTGTGTGTGTGTGTGTGTGTGTGTGCGCGCGCGCGCGTGCATTGGAGCGAGGGGAATGAAGAGGAAACAGAGAAAAATGTGTGTGAATGGCATTTTCCTGGCTTAGCAGCATAAGGGAAGAGATTACTGATGTAGGGTCCTTCTGAGAGAAGTAATAGTGACATAAGGCAGCTTTAAGTGATCGTTCTCCCATTTGGCAGCTGTCTCCTATAAAGAGTGCTAAAAGAAAACTCTCCCTCTGAACTGCTGATGTAAGTGATCTTTCGGAAAAAGGGTCAGAAATCTAGGGCAGCAACTGTGACATCTCACTAGTGCTGGACAGGTCCTTCCAGTATGTGAGCTGGAAAAGAAAGGAGAGAACCTATCTCATTAGCTTCCTCTGTTTTTACTTTCCTGGAAGATTGGGGAGCACAAAGGAGAAATGTTTAACATACGCTTTGTATGTTCTAGTGTTTGCCTCATGACATTGGACCTTTGAGGATGTGGAGTCATCATTTACTATTATGTTGTAGACATTGGCTAATTCATCTGCAGATGAAATTTAAAACCCCATAAGACAGTACTGTAAAATCATTATTGTTAAACACGTATTTGCAACCAACAGGGCATTCACATTCTGAAATATCTAGCTATAGCTAGTCTGTTGTAGTTTGGTGAGTGTTAATCTCTTTTTTTTTGCTTGTTTGGGTTTTTTTGAGTGTTATTCTCAAAGTTAAAATTATAGTGAATCATTATAAAGTACCTTTGGCTCCCATATATCATAGAGATACTCAATTTGGTAAAGAAAAAAAGAGAGGGCTCTTTTTTAAACTAGTTTCTCCTATTTAATCAATAATAGATAAAGAAATAGCCTATCAGAAGCACTCAAATTCCCTGTCCTCTGAACCTCTTGTCTTCTGTTTTGGAATTCTATTGAAAACTGATGGGTGGAAATAAAACTTTGGTCATGCAATATCACTGATAAGCAAACTAGACACAGAAAAGCAGAGGAGCAGCGATATAGACTTTAAATATCGACATAGGTGCTGATCTGTTTTGGCAGAAGGATTTTCTTCACTCTATTTCAGTCTTCTGTGTGACTTGGGACAAGTCACTTAACCCTCATTGCTCTGCAAAAAAAAAAAAGAAAGAAAGAAAGAAAAGAAAAGAAAAAGAAAAAGAAAAGAAAGAGAGAAATCACAGGTCTTGCCCCCAATCACCTGTGGCTTTACTGTGCCCCAAGTTACTATCACTAGAAATGAATATATTAATTATTTGCCTACTTTACATACATGTCCTCAGAATTTAAGAAAAATATTGGATTCAGATAAAATCTATCATGAGGAAGCAGTATTGTTTAATGGAAAGTATAATGATTTACAATGATAATTCTATATTAGAGTCCCAGTTCTTTCCACTGTCTACAATAGATGTTTAATTCTGCAAAAACCATTTAGCCTTCTCAGACCTCAGTTTCCTTATCTGTAAAATGCTGGTTTCCTCATTTTGAACTCCACAAAGCTTATGAATTCAGACAGGATGAGAGGCAAAATGTATAAAAAAGAAATGAACATGTAGTCCTATGCTTTTCTACCTTTTTTCATAAGGACCATAAATGATTTCATCCAAGTCGATGGGATGACATTCCAGATCTTCAAAAAGGGAGAGTTTAGCAGCCCCTTGCTTCCTTACAGTATCCATACTGACATGAACTAGATTGGTGTACTCTGTAGAAACTCTCATCTTGCGTGAAACACCACTTTTTTCCTCTATGCATACTACAGTGAAAACTACACTGGCTCCCCTATAAAGTAAAATCTCAAGTAGAACTAGGTATTGTGAGAGAAAGCTAAGAGTCAAGCATCTACAAAAGAATTACTGGACTACCCTCTGGTTTTTCAGAAATGACAAAGCTAACATAAGTTTAGAAGTATTACCATCAAATCGACCCTCATACTTTAGAGCCAGAAAGTCTTATTTTACAACTATTTACATGGGCCAAACTTGTGATTTGCCAAATCAAACAAGCAATAGCCCTGAGACTTAGAGTTGCCTGGAACACTAAAAGGTTAAGTGATTTGTCCAAGGTCACACAATCTATATGTATGAGGGGAGAAAGTTAAATCCAGGTCTTCCTTATTCCAAGGCTACCTCACTAACTCTTTCCATATTTTTATGCCAAAGATAACTAATGTAGGAACAAAATTCAGAGCTTAAAATTATGAAACCATTGCCCATAGATTTGCTTTTAAAATCACAAGTAGATACAATTTCCATGAGGCAAATAAATAACATTGTTAATCATTCCCACTTCATTTTAAAATTATTATTATTATTCCAATAAAACTGCAAATGAAAAACAATTCTGCTTTACCAGAGACAGAAATTATTATGAGTGGTAATCAAGAGGGTGTTTTATCTTCAGTTTTTAAGGTGATAACTACTCACTGGTTAAAAATTTCATTTTATAATCACTTATATGCTTACCTTTCTTTAAGTCTCTTACACACTGCACATCTCAATAACATGAATGTGGGCATTACATTGGGTTGACTCAATTTGTTCAAATTTCCTAAACAAGAGTATAGCTGAGAAAATTGGGGGCATTAGCTTATTGAGTTTTATGCAAGAAACTATGACATAACAGTCTTCAGTATGGAGCCCTGTTGAAATTTTGTGAAAGCAGAATGATTGTTCTGTGACAATATTATCTTCAGCTGAAAAAGCCAGTAAGTAAACAGATACAAAAAGGAACACCAAGGCAGCTAAGGATTGTGCTTTCTGCACTTTAATGGGCTCCTGGATTACCCACACTGTAGTCACATTTTGAATGGAAGTGAGGTGAGTGTGGGAGACAACTATAGAACTCAGTTCATTTGCAAGGTACCACAGAATTCAGCAAAATCTAGGTCTTTAAGATATAAACTGAATGGATATGCCACAGTCCCCCAATTTCCACTGACTTCAAGGAGTAAGGAAATGGGGAATTATGTGTATTATATCTTAGCTATGATCTCTGATCCCCCAGAATACTTAAGGCTAGATGAGGAATTCCTGCTAAGAAAGCTGAATTTTCATTCTCAGTTGGCATGAAGCAGGATATTTTCCATAAGAGATGTTCATCTTTCTCTTTATTGGACCAAGCCCTATATAATGCCACATAAACCCTGTGAACTTAGAGTCTGACTTCCCAATTCCCCTTTCCTTGTAGTTGCTGTCACTATCACACCTCTAGCATGAGTTAAATCAACAAGCATTTATTAAAGGCTTACTATGTGCCAGGCACTGTGTTGAGTGCTGGTAAAAATACAAGCATAAAGAAAGAGAACACCTTTGCTGAAGACCTTATATATGATAGGGAAAGACAACATATCAAAGGAAGCTTCAAGAGCAGGAAGACATTCTAGTAAAATTCTTGGTGGAATACCAGGATGCAAGCCTGGAAAGGAATGAAGACATGGATGGGATAGGTGGCAGGAGTTGGAGACACTTCCAATGTGAGAAGTCCAGTGTTGGAGTGAACTTCCAGAGTGGAAATGTTTCTGGGGCATTGTAGAAAAAGTATGGGAACAGACTCAGGAGTGTAATCTGGGGAATTTTTGTTATCAATCAATCAATAAACAAGCACAAATTTAGTGTATATTATGTGGTGGGTTCTATGCTAGGCACTGGAGATACAATGCAAAATATGTAATAGTCCCTGTTGTTTGGAAGTTACCTTCTATGGGGGGAAACAAAAGGTATATAAACTAGTATTTACGAAATGAATAACAAGGTCATTTTTTTGAAGACAGAATGTGAAAGGGATCCAACCTGCCAATGTAAGTGAGAGTTGGGAGAATGAGCTCAGAGGAGGTGCTACATCAGCAGATACACACATTCCTATTTTTAAGTCCCTGACCCACTGAACATCTTAATTGTTTATAACTGTGGTTATTATACTTGGATCATGTCATCTATTCCAATCTTTGACAAGGCAACAAAAACCTGGATCAGAATGCAGCTTCTGCCACTTACTGTGAGTCATTTAGTATCTCTGAGCCTCAGTTTTCTCATCTGTCAGATGAGGATAATTTTTTGTTTGCTTATCCATATCTGTGTTTGGAACTCCCTGTTGAAGGAACTCACTCTAATAATGTAGATCAGCAACTATTCTACAATTTATAGTCTTAGATATTTGCTTGTGACTTGAGAGGTTAAGCTACTAGTCTGGGGTCACACGGTCAGTATGGTTAGAAGATGAATTGGAACCCTGGTTATCTGACTTGGAAGTCAGCTCTAACCATTATACCCTACTGTCTCTAAGGGATAATACTTTCACTAATTATATTACAGGATTATTGCAAGGAAAGTACTTGGTTAACTTTGAAATGCTATAGAAGTGAGTTAGTAAAAGGGGAAGAATTATTTTTCCCACTTGGGCAAAATTATAAGTGGATTATTTAAAGTGCAAAAACTTAGAGTTTAGTGGGAACTGTAAATCAACTTGGAACTTGTCTAATTGGTATATCGGAAGGTAGCAAAGACTACTTAATCAGAAAAATTATATTTAGGTGTGAAGCTAAAATTCTCTTTGCCTTAAGGAATGGTTGCCAGCATTAGTAGACTATATGATGTTTGCATTTGGACAGACCCAGGTGCAAAGGAATAGGATATTAATGGTATTAAATAACATTCTAAAAGAATGTAGGTAAAACCCTAGACTATGATCTTAACTGAAGCTTGACTGTCCACATTCACAAAATGTAGTCTCTTCCTATTATCCCACCTTCTTTATTTGAAAGGTTAAATACTGACTGAACCCTCTTAAAACACAGAGGACCCAATTTACTAATGATTTGTGCTCAGACACAAATCAACTTAATTGCCCTATTTCTAGAAATATTACAAGCGGGGAGATAAGTTTCACATTTATCAAAACTGCTTAGATCCATTTGGAACCTTTTTTTGAGAGACATTAAAAAGATTTAGCAGTTTAAAGAGGGAACAATGCTATTTGGACATAATTATTTAAAATTATTAAAACATGCCTCTTGTTTCACTTAAATTTACCAGTGCATTGCCATCCAGACTACTGGGACTGGATTATGGGATGCTGGGATTCCGTTACATTTTTGACATTTTCCTGTTATTTTATTTTAGAGCAGTAGCTTACCACATAAGAGCCCACTTTCCTCCTTGGAGAAATCGTTATTAGTAAGTGCATAATTAGGAAAGAATCAAGCAAGACGCCAGCATCTGAAATTTGTAATTATTTCTAAAATGTTAAAGAACTTGGTAAGGCTCGTTTGAGGATGCCAGGTGTTGCTAACTTGACACCCTTTCTTTTTCTGGTTATTTCACCAAGAGAAGCACTTTTCAGCAAAAGAGGTGTGTGTAACCAGGAACTTGGCAGAAGGGATGGTCAGTGAAGTACTCTGCTGGATGAAGCCCCAGCATTCTGGAAGTGCTGTGTTTCAGCCCCTTTGCAATCTTCCATTTTATAGGTCTCTAAAGATGCTTTGAATTCATGGAGGAGGGGAGGGGAAAGACACTACAACCCTTTCCCCAAATTTCAGATGTCCTAGTTTCACTACAAAAATAGACATGGGCCAGGGGGAGGATAGAACAGTGAGAGAAGGCGGGAGAGACACATTCAACACAAAACAGTGAAATTGAACAGCATGCCTGCCATTTCTGTTAATAGAAATCATGTGGTTATAGCCCCATTCACCCCAGTGAAAAAGTACAGTACCCCTGCTTGTCCTATTATAGCTTTTCATTAGGGAACAACTTCATTCCCCTCCTTCCACATTAAACACAGGCTACACTTTCTGAAAAGAAATACCAAGTGTTGGACCAGTGACTTGGCTCTGGCATTAGGTCTTGTTTACCGCTTGGGATAGCAGGAGTTCTGCTCTGTCATGTGGGTGACATGTGGAGAGGGGTAGATAGCTAGGCTATATGCTCAGATCACTGCACTTGGTGAATAGGAATCTCCTTTCAGCCAGGCTCAAGGTTTCAAGTGGAATTGGACTTACTGTGTCTGATTACTTTGTACTGCAATCTAGTACAAAGCAACTTGGAAATGGCCACTGATTGAAGAAGCTTCCTGGGTCAGAAATAAAGAATGCCCAGAATAATGAATGTGGGTTGGGAAACATGTATAATCTGACCCAGTCATGACAAGATTTGCCCATAGCAGAGCTAGCTCCAGAGTTGGCCCTTTTTAGCTCTCTTCCTCCTTACCTCCCCAAGTCCCAGGGGCTAGGTCTTCATGAAATTCTCAAAGTCATGGTTTCCTAATTCTTGTGATGCCTGGGTCCTACTCACCACTTCTTCCCTATTACCCTACCTTAGGAAAATACTCAAATATTCCCCTCTCCTGGGTATTTCAGTCATGTTGGTGGTAGGCACAAGTTACACACACACACACACACACACACACACACACACACATGCATATATGAACATATATTGAAGAGATGTATATGTACGCATGTGTATATACATATGCATGCTAAGCTACGATTTCATTGCTATGGGAACGCCTGATGAGGAAATTCTCTATACCATTACAGATTACCATGGGCTCTCCAATTTGCAGTCTCAGAGAACTGCCTGGAAACTGAGAGGATGAGTGATTTACCCAGGGTCTCACAGTCAGTATATATCAGAGGCAAGTATTCCTGAATCTGTAGTGGATAAGATAACCACCACACCATGATACCCCTCCCTTATTAAGCTGATTACTTC
Organism: Dromiciops gliroides; assembly: GCF_019393635.1. NCBI lineage: Eukaryota > Metazoa > Chordata > Mammalia > Microbiotheria > Microbiotheriidae > Dromiciops > Dromiciops gliroides. The sequence goes on from NC_057863.1 coordinate 188,173,950, forward strand.
ATAGAAAGTATCTCTGGTGTTAATAGAACTTTATATATTTCAAGATAAGAATTTCACTCATAATAATTTCATTTTGTGATCTGATTTAATACAGGTTTCTAGAATTTTAGACCATAGTAAAATACATAGGGAATCAGCAACCTGAGCCAGGAAGGCCTGGGTTGTCCATGTCTCTGAGTGTCCCATGCAATAATCTAAACTGATATGCATCATAAAGGGAAATCTGCCACTGGTAAGCCCCTAGACCAAAGAACTTCTAGTATTATACTAAAGAACCACAGTCACAATAACAATAACTCCTTAGACATTTTAAATATACCTATCTGTGTACATGCCGTTTCCCCCGGAGAATGTGTTACATGTTACCTGAGAAGAGAATCTTTTTTTTCTTTTGATCCATAACACCTAAATTTGGCATGTAGCACATACTCAGTAAATGTTTTGTTGAATTTAATCAAAAGAACTTTAGAGATCTGGTTCAAACCCCTAATTTTACAGCCATGGGAACTGAGACACAGAGAGGGGAAGTAATTTGCACTCAGCAAAATTGGAGTTTTTCTTTGTTGGTTTTCTTTTATTCTCTATTATGTACTTTTTTTTTTTGGTGGGGTAATGGGGGTTAAGTGACTTGCCCAGGGTCACACAGCTAGTAAGTGTCAAGTGTCTGAGGCCAGATTTGAACTCAGGTCCTCCTGAATCCAGGGCTGGTGCTTTATCCACTGCGCCACCTAGCTGCCCCCTGCTATGTGTTTTTTATTTTAATATTCCCCACCTCCAGCACCCTAAAGAAGGCTACACATACACATACACACACAGAGATATCTATACATATACACATATATACTCAGATACATATTCCAAACTATGCTTATTTCCACTTGTCACCTGTTTTTTCTGAAGGTGGATTGCATCTTCCTTCACAAGTCCAAGTCTTTCCATGCCTTTCCAAGTGAACCATCTCATCATCTCCTATGCCACAGAAATATTCCAATCCAGTCACATCCTATCTGAGAGACTGTCCATGAAAGTTTTTCCCCTAATTTTCTGCATTCCTTGTATTCTTGGCTACATGGGTTTTATTTACATAAGAAAATTTTAATTTAAAATAATCAAAAATTTCCATTTAAACTTCGATATTATTCTTACCTTATAATGTAGTTTAAGGTCTGATACTGCTGAAAATATTTCCTTTACATCATTTTTCCTGGTGTCCAAATGAACTTTGCTATTATTTTTTCTAATTCAGTAAAACATGCTTTTAATAATTTAATTGGGATAACATTGAATCCATAGATTACTTAGGTAAAATTGTCCTTTTAAAAATTGTATTGGTTATTGGTTTGGGGGCAGCTAGGTGGTGCAGTGGATAAAGCACTGGCCCTAGATTCAGGAGGACCCGAGTTCAAATCTGGCCTCAGACACTTGACACTTACTAGCTGTGTGACCCTGGGCAAGTCACTTAACCCTCATTGCCCCACAAAAAAAGAAGAAAATTATATTGGCTTTACATGCCCATGAACAATCAATATTACCTCAATAATGTATTTGTATGAAAAGTATTTTATATTTATCTTTGAATACTTTCTATGTCTATTTTCTCAGGTATATGCTCAGGTATTGTATACTGTCTAGTTATTTTAAATGGGTCTAAAACAATATTGAATACTATTGCTGACACATACTTGTTGTTTATTTTTCTTTTGATTAAATCTATTTTAACTTTAACTTTATCTGAGATCATGATTACTACTCCTGCTTTTGTTACATAATAAATTCTACTCCTACCCTTTATTTTATCTTTTTGTATATCTATCATTTTTATAATGAAAAGCAACATGTTGAATTCAAATTTTTATTCTGTTTTCCATTAATGTTTTATGGGGAAATTCATCCCATTCGCATTTTAAGCTATGATTACTTGATGTGTATTTTCCTCCTTCCTATTTTTCCTCATTATCCTTTTCACCCTATTGATCCCAGCTTTCCTCACTCCTCTGCTTTACTTCTTCTCACTACCTTGCCTTCCTATTCCTTACCCATCTAGCCCTCAAAGAGTCTTTTCCTTATCCTCCCCCAAACTTCCTACCTCCTTAGGTTCCATCACTACTCACCTCTCCCCTACTAGCCTCTTCTGTATCAATTTTACCTTTTGTGCTTCATTTGTAAGAGATAATTCCTCCTTTTTATTTCTTCCTATAAAGTTTTATTTTTTAGAATTACCAAATCATATTAAGGTCAGCCAAAGGTTTTCTATTAAACTACCCAAAAAATAATGACAGTTATAAAAGTACTGCTAATATTTTTATAATTATAATTGGTCTTTAATGTTTACCTTATATTTCTCCTGGATGTTATATGTTGAATTTCCCCTTAAGTTTTGGGAATTTTGTCACAAATACCTGAAAGCCTTCAATTTGTTGAATGTGCATTCTTTTTTTCATTCATGATTATGCTTAACTTTGCTGGGTAAGTTATTCTTGGTGGTAACCCCAGCTCTTTTGCTCTACAGAATATAATATTCCAGACCTACGGTCATTAAATGTAGTAGCTTCCAGGTTTTGTGTAATCTTTACTGTAGCTCCATAATATTTAAATTGCTTTTTTCTTGTTGCTTCCAATATTTTATCCCTACCCTGGGAGTTCTGAAACTTATTTATGATATCCCTATAGGTTTTTCTCCTGGGATCTCTTTCAGGTGGTGATTGGTGGATTTTTTTTTCTATTTTTGCTTTGCCTTCTTGCTCTAGAACTTCAGGGCAATTTTCCTTGATAATTTCTTGTAATATTGTATCAATATACTTTTTTATCATGATTTTCAAGTAGTCTGATAATTCTAATATTATTTTTCCTCAATCTGTTCTCCAGATCAGTTGTTTTCCTAATAAGATGTTTCACTTTTGCTTCTATTTTTTGCATTAGTTTATTTGTTTGTTTTTTATGATTTCTTAAACATCATTATCTTCCCTTTGCCCAATTCTAGTTTTCAAGGATTTTTTTTTTTCCTTTTTGGTTTTCCATTTTAAATTCATTGACTTCCTTTTCATAATTTTCTTGATTCTCTTGGATTGCTCTTAGGTTTTTTCCCCTAATTTTTCCTCAATCTCTTTTATTTTGTTTTTAAAGACTTTTTAAAGTTCTTCCAAGAAGTCATTTTGTGCTTGGGACTATTTGATGTTTGTCATTGAAAAAGGAATGTTGGTTTGTTTTTGGTTTTTTAGCTCCATTATTTTCCTCTGAATATGTATCCACATCGTCTCTATCCCCATAGTAATTATCTATGGTTGGGTTCTTTCTCCTTTGCTCACTCATTTTCATTTATTTATTTATTCATTCATTCGTTTGTTTGTTTATATTTACCTATTTATTTGTTTGTTTGATTGTTTTTGTTTTATTTTGTTTTTTAGCATTTATTTTGTGAGGTTTGTCTCAGAGCTCAACCTTGGGCTCTCCTCTTCATTTCTAAGCCATGGTTAGGCCCCCAGCCACACTGTCCCACAAATTATCTGGTAGCTACAAACTATAGCTGTCATCTCTGCTCTAGCACTGAAACTAGGGACTCTGCTCTCCTGTAGATGCCTACAGCCTACCCAGTACCAATGTCCCTGTCACTCACTACTGCACTCACCAGGTGTGTGGTAACTCCTTCTCCCACTGCAGTCACAGCCCCGGACACATCTGGTCAATACAATTGTACTTGTTGTGCCTTGTGTCTTTCAATCTTCTGTTCAGCTGGCAGCTAGGTGGCACAGTGGATAGAGCACTGGCCCTGGAATCAGGAGGACTTGAATTCAAGTCTCACCTTAAACACTTATTAGCTGTGTGACCCTGGGCAAGTCACTTAACCCCCATTGCCCTGAAAGAAAAAAAAAAATCTGGGGCCATCTCCAGTCATCCTCATGCCACTGGATGAAGATGGCTCTAGGGGAGAGAGTGAGGTTGGTGACCTTGTACAGTCCTCCCTCATTTAAATCCAATTCAATGCAAGTCATGACATCACCCTCGATGTCATAACCCTCTTCGAGAATGAAGGACAAATAATAGCAACAATAACTCCACTGTCAGACCCCCATACTCTCTGTAAGACAAAAATTTTTTAAACTGAGGCTGCAGCTCAACTCACCTGCCTCCAGGGCTTATTGTTTGTTGATTCTGCAGTCAGCCTGGAGGTGTTTACACTTCATTCAGGCTGAACCTCACTCAGCCCCTTGCAGTAGGTCTTTCCTGGGGTCTTCTCAGATTGCCTTAGGAGGACATCTGCTTTACCCCAAGTTTATTTCTGTTGCTCTGAGGCAATGTTCTGTCTTTGTGTGTGTGGAGAAAATCTGGAGAGATGGAGAGCTGACTTATTTTCTGACTTATTCCACCATCTTCCCAGAATCCTCTCCTGGGATTCCTTTTGGATATAAATTGGACTAGATGTCTGCTGGGATCCCTTCTGACTCAAAGTTCTGTGATTCTAAGTGCAAAAAGCACCCAGGACAAGTGGCACAATGATTGCCTTCAGTTGAGCTAGGGGTTGAGAGTGACAAGCCAGGGCTGGAAAGGAGCTCCATCACTTGGTAGGTTCCTATTTAAACTGATTATTCATGTTGACAAGGTACTAAGTTATGTTATTTCTATGCTGCTAGAGGACTTTCAAGCACTAACTTTGAAATGTTCTCAATCTAGTGCCCTCCCGGAAATCCAAGTTGTATTGGCCTAGCTATGGATCTGGTTTGGAGAAGCACAGGGCTATATATAAAAAGGAAAGAGAAGATGGAAAATGTTCCTTAGGTTAGCTACTCCACCTTGTTCTTTTTTGGGGGGAGGGACCTCATTAAAATAAAAAAATATATCATCAATTTCACCTACCTCTTCCCTCTTTCAAAAAACAACTTCATTTAAAATAATAGTAAGACCAACAATGCTTTTAATGAGGCACCAATGACATAATGCCTATTTTTAAATCCTAGTAATTTGGGGAAGGAACACAAACCTGTGACTTTATTTGTTAAAGGAAATCCTTGGTGTGGAAATTCCCTCCACCAATGAAAACTGACAACTTTTTTTATAACACATAGTATTAGAAACACTGAGAATTTAAGTTACTGGTAACACAACTATGTGTCAGAGGCAGAACGTGAACCCAGACCTTGCTCACCCCAAGCCCACCTAGTATTCTAGGCTATGTTTCCTCTCTTAAAGATAAATATAATTAAATATGTTTAAAATAAATTCTAAATGCCATTATGCTAGATCTATTAGATGCTACAGGAATCTCTACCATGGGTCCTTTAGAGGAAACTTGTGACCTTACAGAGGTTAATAAATTCTGAGAATGCATTTATTGGCATCTAGAGGTCCCTTCTAGACCTCTGTGGACATATAAAATATGTGGACATATTTTATCATACATGTTTTTATATGAGTAAAATTAATACATGTATATATTGATATTCTATCACTAAACAAAACTGACTCTAAACCCTGTTTCATTCAAGGTTAAGTATAACCAGAGTATACTGTCAAAGTTACCCTCCCACCCCCGCAAGTTTGTTCATAGACATAATTTAATCTGGCATTGCCCTACCTTTCTACCTCTATTTCATATTGCTTGCATGAACACACTCTAAACCCCAGCAAGCTAAACAACTTTCTTATGCCTGACCATGCTCTGCTCTTTCCCTTCTCAAATCCTTTTCTTCAAATCTGTCAGTACCTCTCTGCCTGTTGAACTCATCTTTAAACAAACACACAAAACAAACCTTAAATATCACCTCTTTTTGATGGCTTCAATGATTTCCTCAGTGATAATAATCTACTCAAACCCCTACTGCCCAGACTCACAAATACCTTACTTTGTACCTACCATGTAGTTACATATTCCATACTTGTATTGAAAGAAGGGATTGTTCATTCCCATATCTATTGACATTAACTAAAGTTCATTTTCAGCATCACCAAAATATGTCAGTTCTGAAATATTATCCATGATATTTCCACTGAGAAGGGAACCTATTTGTTTTTATTTCTATCAATATACACAAAGTAATGTTCTTAGGAAAAGAACAAAAATTTTAAAATTGAAAAATTTTAATAGTGAGAAATTGAATATATAAACACAATAATAGCTCCAAGGAGTTAAATAAAAGTTCAATACATCTTGAACTATAAAAATTATTTTCAGTTTAAGTCATACTCCACATCAAGAGTATAATGAAAATGCTGGTACCACCCTTTAAATGAACACTGGCACACTTAGTATCCTAGAGAAGACAAGGAAGATGAAGGATCCAGAAGTCATGGAACATGAGGAACAATTGGAAGGAAATGGAGACATTAATCCTATAGAAAGATTTAAGGGAAAAGTGACAGCTATCTTCAAATATTTGCCAAAAACTGGCATAAAGAACAAGGACCTATGGATAAAAGTTACATTAGAACTGTTCAACAATATGTAGTGAGCTCTCCAATAGCAGAAACACTGGTGAGTAGCTAAGATTTTTTAGAAGAGAGTACAATTTGAGCAAGGGGACCACTAGATCTGATATAGCCTTCATAATACATATTAACCATTACGTTGTATGAGCTCTGATATTTAATATAGTCAGACTTAAATTGGGATTTGATTGTACACTTTGAATGTGGATGGATGTTTTCCAATCCCTGCCCCCTTCCCCATGGATACTCTTTTTGCGATCTTCCAGATTGACATTCCTTTGCCATAGAAATCAATTAAAAAGATATTTTTTAGAAAACTTAAACACATTGCCAGGCAAAGATCTCAAATTTGAAGTTAAATAAAGTTCCTTTAAACCTTTGAATATTAAAAACGCTCTTACCCTTGCCCCACTAAAATAAAATAAAACCAAAAAACCCACTCTTTGCCATTACTAGAAATACATATTCCTTTCATCTCTATATTGTGTGTAAGAAAAGTTGTAGCTATATGAATCCAAAGCAGAGTTACCTGATTTGTACACACAAGTACACACACACTTTCTCATCCAGAAAAAAACTTAGACGTGAAAGAAATCACACATGCAAACACATTGGCTGCTTCGGAAAACTTGGCCCTGAAAGTTTACTATATTTTGCCATCGGCAGATGTTGTTGTTGTTTTTATCATTGGAAGCATTGGTATTTTTACACATTTCAGAAGGGATCGCTATAATCACAAACACTTTTTAAAACAAACTTAAAGTAATCATTTACATTTAGTGTCCCAAACAAGGAAAAACAGGAAGTTCCTATGGTATTTTGGCACTTTAGTAAGATGCCTTTTCCCCCTTCCTTAAACCAAATGCCAAGCGACACATGATCCACTTTCTGAGCTAGGTCACCTTTAAGAGCACAGCCACGTAACTATAGAATTATTTGCCGGTCCTCACCAGAGATGTCTGCAAGTGCAAAGCCTGTGACAAAGGGCTGGAATGACAGCACTTTGACTCACTCCTACATTGTGTTTGTTTAGGAAGGTCCTAGAAATTGTATTTCACCAACCACATTCGCTATCAACACACAATTATCTGGCTTAATCATGTGGAACAGTGGCAAATTCACCTGGGGCTTAAGAACTAATGACATTCTCGTCTGAGCTGCTTTAGTGAAATGGCCTAGCACCTGAAGCAGGAACAGCAAGATTGCTCAAGAAAATTTGGTTTTCTTTTTTCATTTCACAGCATAGGGGTGCCGCTCAAATCAACAAACGCTCCTGATTAAATAGCTGTGGTAGTTGACTTATTTGCACTTGTGTGTATGGCTCTGAATGTACATTGAGGATCCCCAACCTGTACAGGAAAAGAATTGTCTGTGACTTGTTTGGAGTACATTGTCCTTTTCGATGGAAAAAAATGGTCCAATAAATGGGCATTGAATAATTGGGGGATGATTGCTGTTATTAGTGTACCTGACCCCACTGTAGCCAGAAGCCAGTGCCAAGGTGAAAGACCAAAAAAAAAAAGAAAGAAAGAAAGAAAGAAAGAAAGAAAGAAAGAAAGAAAGAAAGAAAGAAAGAAAGAAAGAAAGAAAGAAAGAAAAAGAAAAAAACCACACAACTTCCGAATGCACACGGGCAAATCTTTTCATTTATTTCCACAGTCTAGGGGCAGGACATTAAAATTCTGCTTGCTTCAGGGAAATTCAGACCCTAGTTTTGGCCTTAAACCCCCAATGTACAGGTGCTTTGTAAAGTCATTGCTGATTTTGCGCCTTAATCTCCATAGAGGTTAGAGGCTCTATTTTCAAAGGCTTGGCAATGGCAAGAAATTGAGTGTTCATATTTCCAAAGGCTTAAAGGAAGGGGTCAAGTATATTGCTCCTTCTGGGAGGCTGTAAAAAAATAGGTATCATTTATCAGAATAAAGATTTATTTCTATGGCCATCCAACAACAGATGATTCTAGGTCAGATTATCACAGGAAGACATGGTTTCCCTCCTTGCACTCTGTGTGGAATGTGTTGTCATTTGATTTTTGTTCATATCCTCATTAACCATAGTATTAGGGCTACCCTATGATAAAGATGAGGCATTAAACAATAACTCAGTTCTTTCCTTAAATAATCTTCACCATTGTATTTCCCCTCCTTGAGTTGTATCCCAAAGAATCACAAAGTCCTTAGCTTTACCCCCACTCTAAGGATTTTTATTTTACCTGACTCACCATCTTTCCCAGGCCCCACCATTACCACTCCCTGAAAATCAGTAACAAGGATAGGTTTAGAACTAGTACTGCAAGAAAGGAGAATTACCTACATTAAGGAAAGAAATGGGTAAAAGGAAAAAGAGAGCAGTGGAATTAAAAATATACCGAAGCTTTACCACTGCATTTACCTTGAAGTGGGATACCCCAATCTGATAGGTGCCATAGGTGAAGCTATTTTATAAAAAGATGACACAGTGGATAGAGAGTGGACTCCAAGTGGACTTGCAATTAAGAAAACATGAGTGCAAATTCCACCTCAGACACTCTGGGCAAGTCATTTAACCTTTGTCTGCCTCGGTTTCCTCACCTGTAAAATTAGGATAATAGTGGCACCTACCTCCCTGGATTGTTGGTCAAATAGGATAATATTTGTTTGCTTTGCTACCTTTAAAGAGCTACACAAAAGCTATTATTATTATCATTATAGTTATTAATATTAATATTTCCATATGGTTCCTTCCCTCCAAGTACTTAATGCTACAGACAAAATGTGATGCAGTAGTCAATTATTATACACCTACTTCCATACTTTTGCTCATGATAATCCTTTACCAAAGAAAGTTACTGCAATTTCTTCCTATTGAAATACTATATATCCCTTGAGTCCCAAATCACCTGACAAATCCTACATGAAACATATCCTAATTCTGGAGTTTCCTCAGTAAAGAAGCTATATGGTTAGATGGGCACTTTAGGGAAATCATTTAGCAGTTAGTTGTATAAACTAAAGGATGGATTGGGAAGGGGTGAGACTTTAGGCAGACAAAATCATTGGCTATTAGAATAGTCCCTGTGAGAGGTTGTGAGGTCTGACCTATGCTGGTGGCTGGGGAATAGGGAGAAGGAGATAGAAATGAGAGATATTTTGAAAGTAGGAATGGCCAGATTTTAGCAACTGGTGTAAGGGAAAATTAAAATTTAAGGATAAAATCAAAGCTGTGAAACTGTGTGACAGGAAGGCTGGTGTTGCCGTCAGAAATAATAGGAAAGTTAGGAAAAGGGAAAAGGAAGGATATGAGATCTGTGATGCAGATGCCAACACACCAATCTCTCCTCATCCTGTGTGATAGGATTCTTTCTGTCTTACCAAAAAGAATATTTTTTAGGGGGGACAGGAGAAGGGAGGGATATATCCTTATTTACTGGCTAATGTGCATTCACCCAGGCAGGGGGAACCTGCTACATCCAAAAGGTGATCTGGGGTACAGAATATGGGTTCCCAGGGAGCAAAAGGGGGGACAGAAATTTTCTACTAGTACTTGCTGCTGATATGGGTGCCTGCCTTAAGGTTAGGTTCTAATTCCCTGAAGGAGCCATAATGAGGCAGAAAGAGAGCTTTCACAGTCACAGGAGGGAACAGAATGGGTATTAAGAAAGAATGGGTTGAGAGGTAGTGTGGTTTGTTTAGGAAATAAACTGTGTGATTGAATATTCTGGTATCCATTTCCCAGGCTCTGATTGGTTAATCACATCCCCACCCCTACTACGAAGCCCCTGAACTTTGGAGACTACTGCTGGTGGTTTGCAGAGTTGGTTCCTTTCACTTTTTGATTATTTGTTATAAGGAATGGCTCTCTGAGACAGAAAAGAGAGAGAGGGAATACATCAGAGAAAGGAATAAGCGTGTATATATCATTTAACTTTTTTCTTTCTTGTATTTTGGGGGGGCAATCAGAGTTAAGTGACTTGGCACACAGCTATATTATCTCATTTGATCCTCATAATTACAATTGAGGAAACTGAAGCAAATATAGAGTAAGTAATTTTGCCTAGGGTCGTCTAGCTAGTCTGAGGCTGGATTTGAACTCAGGTCTTCCTGATTACAGGCCCTGTACTCTGACCTTTGAAAAAGTCATCAATAAGCAATTTAAATTAAAATGTAACATTACCTTTTATAAAATTCACTAGAAGATGATATAGGCAAATCAAGTAAAGACTAGAAATAATATTATACTCTGTAAAAGACACCTCACAGCCCTAGAAATGCTGTGAACCACAAAAAGAAAGAATTGATTATGAAATCTTGGAAAACATAGCTATCATCTAACCCAAATCACAGAAATTTCTTTCCTTGGGAGAAAGGATTCCTAATTCCAATGTACATACCTAACTGCTTTTTATCAATCTATTACAGTAGATTTAGTCTTCATTTCAGATCTTTCTGGTTTGTCTAGAAAACACATTTTGAAATACTCTATAAAGTAGTCTTATGTCATAAAACAAATGCCAAGACTTGCTCTAAGCATTTGTTCTGGAAGAATTACTTACTGAAATTTCTCCCAACCTGAGACTTCTTAGGAGGCAGCCTTTTAGAAAATGATGCAGAGAAAATGAAGCCAACCTCATTCTCTGTCCCAGGATCTCTTGGCTCCTCCAGTTCACCTTCTAATGGTCAGCTGGGGCTCCATAAAAATAAAACACTATTTCACCTTAATGACTGCCCAAACCTGATCTCTCTTCTATATTCCTAAAAAGTCCAGTCCTACCTCTGCATTCTATTTGAGAGCTAAGAACCAAATACTACTAATAACACAGGTTTATAACTCCTCTATATAAAGTGTTAATGATGATTGATAGAGAAGAATAACAGCACCTAGCATTGTGCTTCGCTCAGGTTCTACTAGGTGCATAATATACAGTTACTTGATAAATCAACTGTAAAAATGGTATGAAAGATATTCTGATAACCTAACTATCAAGAAAGTTCATCCCACATGGATTAAGAATCTAAGAAAATGTTGAGATATTGGAAATAACATTTTAAGTCAAGAAGAAGAGTTGTGACCACAACAAAAGGGTTGAATAATGATCTTTAGCTGCATTACATCATTTGCTTGTACTAATACTAAATGTTTAAATGGAGAGACATTTCCCTTTCCAGTGAATATGTTGTTCAAATTACAAGTTGGACCTAAAGCAGAAAGAACAAACATGATGAGCTTCAGCAGATGAAGACTTCATAATTCAGATAGATCTGGGGGGGTGGGGGGTGAAGAGAAAAGGATAGAATAGTTAAGTTTATCTGTGATTAGCCCCTCTAGGACCAATGACTCAATCAATAAATAAACATTTATTAAGTACCTACTATGTTCCAGATACTATGCTAATCATTGGGGATACAAAAAGAAACAAAAGAGAGTACAGGACTTAAAGGAAATTACCATCCAATGGGGGAAATAACAAACAAGCTATATATAGGATAAATAGGAAATTATTAACAGAAGGAAGCAATAGACTTCCTGTAGAAGATGGAATTTTAGTTGGGACTTAAAAGAATCCAAAGAAGGTAGGAAGATAAAGGGAAAAAAGAGGAGAAAAAGCATTCCAGGCATGAAAAAGGCCAGAGAAAATGCCTAGAGTTGAGAGACAGAGTATCTTATTCACAGAGAAGCAAAGAGACCAATGTCACTGAATCAGAGTATGTGGCAGGAAGTAAGGAAGACTGGAAAGGTAGGAGTGGATTAGGTTATGAAGGGCTTTAAGTGCCAAGCAGATTTTGTAGTTAATTCTGGGGACAATGGGGAGCCATATTGTTTATTGAGTAGGGGTAGAAGTGACATAGTGGAATCTCTGCTTTAGGAAAATCAGTTTAGTGTCTAAATAGAGAAAGAATTGAAGGGGGTGCAGACTTGAGGCAGGTAGACACACTAGCCGTTTATTGATGAGGGCCTGCATCAGAATGGTAATGGTGTCAAAGGAGAGAAGGGGATATATTCAAAAGATGCAGCAAAAGTGAAATCGACAGGTCTTAACAATAGAATGGGTATAGGGAGTGAGAGATAGTGAGGAGTTGAAGATGACTCCTAGGTAGTGAGTCTGAGGTACTGGAAGATTGATAATTCCCTTTACAGTAACAGAGAAGGTAGGAAGTAAGAGGGAGGAGGAGGTGAAGTTTTAGGGGGAAAGATAATGAATTTTGTTTTAGACATGTTGAGTTTAAGAGGTCTGCAGGATATCCAGTTAAAGATACCTGAAAGGCAGTGGAGATTTGAGATTAGAGGTCAGCAAAGAGATTGGTACAGGAAAGATTTGAGAATCCTCAGCACAGAGAAGGTAATTAACTCTATGTAGCTGAAGAGAACACCAAGTGAAGTAGTATAGAGGAAAAAGAGAAGACCCGGGATCTAAGTTGAGAGGGCTTGATCTGGATGGGCATCCAGAAAAAGAGACAGAGAAGGAGCAGTCAAATAGGTATGAGGAAAACCAAGAGAAAGTGGTATCCCAAAAATTAATAGAGGAGAGAGTGATCAACAATGTCAAAGATTTCAGAGAGGTCCAGGAGAATAAGGATTGAGAAGAAGCCATCAGTAAAATGAAAAAATCAGAAGCCAGATTTTAAGGGGTTAGGAAGAGAGTGAGATGGAAATGGAGTTGCCTTTGTATATGACCTTTTCAGAGGGCAGATGTGGTTGGTGCTTAGCAGGGATGGAAGAATCGAGTGAGTTGGATGCTTTGTTTTGTTTTGTTTTGTTTTTCAGGCTAGAGGAAGCTAGCCTGAAGGCATGTTTGTAGTCAGTAGAAAATGAGCCAGTAGATGGAGAAAGATTGAAGTGATAGAGTGAGGATGACAAAGGAGGCAGCATGTTGGAGGAGACAAGAAAGAATGGCATTGCTTGAGCAGGTAGAGAGGTTAGCCTTGGTAAGGAGGGAGGCCGCCCCATCATCTAAGACAATGGTGATGGAGGAGAGAGTGGTAAGATCAGTGAGGGATATGTGATAAGAAAAAGGGGAAAAGAAAGAAGTCATGGTGAATGGTCTCAATTTTTCTATAAAATATGAAGATTCTCAGCTGAGTGAATAAGGGATAGGGGAAACATGAGAGGCTTCAGAAGCGGTGAAAAGGGGAGTGGGATAGTGAGTTGATGAGGCAGAACCATTTTAGACACATCAGAAGGGTTATGTACAGGACTAATTTAAAAACACAGGGCCAATACTTGGCCTCCTCTTCTGTACCCTGTAGAGCAGAGTTAAGAGTAGTTACACTTACACTGATAGCACCCAGCATATATTAGGTACTTAAAGGTTTGTCCAATTGAATTGAAAGGAATGTTACTTTGAGAAAATTTTGGGCAATGGTGACTGAGAAAGGGGGGATTAGGATAGGATGGAATGCTATAAAATTTGGGCTTCAGATCCCAGAGTTTACATTTACACAACTAGTTAAATCAGGCATGATCTTTGAGGATAGCTATAGTTTGCATTTATATAGCCTTTTAAAGTTTACAAAGCCTTTTATCACTAAATCTCTGGGCAACAAGGGATGCCAGGAGATACTCCTATTACTTAAAGGACCCCATGAACAGATGGTTTGTCTTGTGTTCTCCTCTACTTCCAGCTCATTTGGTAATAGGTGTATTCATGAAACTAGAATTCTCCATTAGTAGTGGCCATTTGGTCAGGCATGGCAATGCATAACCCTGTAATCTTATGTATTAATTTAAATGGCCAATCGCCTCCAAGCAAAACCTGCATTCACTATGTTTAGGTAGAAGACAAAGAAACTATAAGCATTTGCTTCTTGTATAGTGAATATGTAGAAAGAAATACCTAGGAATTTCAAATGCTGCTTTTTTTTTAAACTTGGCAGCCAATGTTTATAGAGCCCCAGTTTATAGATCAAGTAAGCCCAGCTGAAAGGGGAACAAAAATCACTGATGTATGGTTGGCCCAATGTATTGGACATTCTCCCTTCACTTCATACTATGATTCTCCAAATTTTCATTACCATAAGGAATTGTGGCCTATTTCACCTTTAAATTGGTGACATTATAGGACAATCATTCAAAGAGAATAGGGATTCTCATTGAGTTTTTGTGAGTTAAAGTTTAGACATATTTCAAGGTTAGTGCATGCATGTTATAGATAGGTTTTTCTTCTTTTGCTTATATTTATTTATCATGTTATGTATGCTGGGTAAGTAAAACTTACATTAATATGTTTATAAATTTTCTTCTATCTTCAATTGCATAGTATCCAAAATGTTCAACTAATGAAATTTGTGGCACACTCAATGAGACAACTGCTTCAGTAATAGAGACCAAATCTTTGGTCCTGGCAGAAAGAAAAACTGTTAGAAAAGTACAGACATGCCCATGTGACTAGACATCTAAATGGGACTATGAGAGCATAGCCCATCTCTGAGCTCCCTAAGTGCAAGTTCCTACACAGAAGTTACTGTATCCCAGGGTCCATATGACACATCTGAATCAAGAGATAATATGGTAATTTTCACAGTCACCGAGTGGAAAATATTTATGGTGCAGCACTTGAATGTGTCTTTATTTCATTTTTTTAAATCGTGCCACATGACAGAAGCAAAAATCATTTCAAATAAGATGTGGAAAAATCCAGAAATTCTTGCCTTAGAAGCTAAATGGCTTTTTTTAAGGAAAAAAAAATTGTCTTCTACATTTGTCAGGTTTGCCATCCTATGGTGAGCTTAATTAAAATCAATGGAGAAAAAAATTGAATACTGAGAAGCACTATTTGGGGTTCACAGAACTTTAATGAGTCAAAAATATGAAATAACCAAATCACTTGTGGTTATAGGCTTTGTTTTGTGAACATCTTACTGCTATGCCTGTTCATTTCTTTCTTTTCTCTTCCCTCCTGCTTTCTCTGCCAGACTTCAGAGTTCCTTGTCGGCCCTAGCAAAAGTATCTCTATTGTTTGAAATGACATGCTTACAATGCTATAGTTTCCTCCCATTCACCTGCCTGTCTGATCCTAGACCTCTTTCTCTTTCTGTCTCTGTATCTGTCTCTGCTTCTCTCTTTCTGTCTCTCTGTCACTCTGTCTTTCTGTCTCTGTTTCCCTGTCTCTGTCTTCTCTTCCTCTCCCTCTTGCTCCTTCTTCCTCCTCTCTCTCTTTCTCTCTCTCTCTCCCTCCATTTTCAGCTTTCCAGAGATGGCCTAACATAGAATAGTTTACAGTGTGCAAACCATTTCCCTCACAACTACTCTATCAATCTGCACTAATTTAGCACCTACTTTGTGTCAGATAATGTTCTGCATTTTGAGGATACAAAGTCAAAGGTAACTGTCCTCATAGTGTTAACATGCTATCTGTGGGAGAAACAAGTATATAAACAAATATATACTAAATGTACAAAAATAGATAAGAGGGATGCACTAGCTTCTGGGTGGGGGTGGATCAGGAAAGTTGTCATGTAGAAATTGGTGCTTAGCTTCTATGGAAGGAAACTAGGACTTCTATGAGGCAATGGTGAAGAGGTAGTATATTCTAAATGTTGTTGTTGTTGTTTGTCCTTATTCTCAAAGAGAACCATGACATCAAAAAGGTAATGTCATGACTTGCAAGTGAATTGGATTTAAGTGAGGCAGGACTGTACAAAGTCACCAGTTTCACTTTCTCCTTTGGAGCCATCTGGGTCTAGTGGGAAGATATAGATCAAGATAACCAGAAATGGCCCCAGATGCAGTGGGAGACCTTGACTCTTTTAAGCTAAGTTCTTTCCCAGGTCTCACTTTTTCTGAGGCAACACCCTTTCAGTGACTTAGGCTAGGTAAAAATGAGGCAAAGAATGGCCTCTTTTACCTAGCTAAAAATAAACAATCAAATGGATGAATAAAGGAACAAATGAGTGAATGAATAGATAAATGAATAAATGGGTGGATGAATAAATGAATGTATAAATTAATAAATGATTGAATGAATAAATAAACCTGGGAGGGGAAGACCCTCAGGGTTGTTTTTTTCTCTCCTATTTACACTCATGCTAAGCCATAGTGAAGCTTGGACTGGGACCCATTGTTGACCAATCTATGAAAGCCAGAGTGATTTGGATTGATCCATAAAAACAAAATCTAGCCCACAAACACCAAGATATCTTTCTTGGTTTCAGTGCTCAAAATTTATATTACTTTGGGCTAAATACTGACAAGTAAGGGTATGATTCCCTATGTGGACAGAGGGAGAAGAGAGAGAGGAAGGAAGGAAGGAAGGAAGGAAGGAAGGAAGGAAGGAAGGAAGGAGAGAAGGAGCTGCCTTGCTCAGTGTAAAAAAAAAGTGCACAGGCAGGAGAATTGAATGGGGAATGCTGTGTAAGAGGACTGGTAAGAAGATGAATATGTATAGAATTAGTGTGCATGAAGAGGAATGATCTGTAATAAGACTGGAAAGGTACTTTAGAACTAGGTTGTAAAGAGCTTTGAATGTCAAACATGAAAAGTTTTTATTTTATCCTAGAGGTGATAGACAGTGACACATTTTATGAATAAAGGAGTGACATGGTCAGCCCTGAACTTTGGAAAAATCACTTTGATGAAAGCAGGGCAATTCTTAAGGATGCTATTTTACAAATGAAAACAAGACTCAGGGAGGTTGAATGATTTGCCTATGATTATAATGGTACTAAAGGGCTGAGCCAGGATGTAAACTTCTTCTGACTCCAAGTCCAAGGGTCATCAAAGTTTCAACATCTTCATCCTGTGCATGCAGTCTCTTAAGGGCTGTGAGTGGAATTCACAGATGGGTAAATTGAACCTCAAGGAAAGTTAATTCAATCTGTCTAACAATAGAACAGAGTTTAATGTTATTGTCTGCCAGGCTTCAAACAAATATCATTGTAGAGAATACTTTACATAATGAACTGAGTCTCTATTGTAAAAGTATCCTTAGCATTTTGTAAAAGAAAAACCAAGACCAGACTAGAAAATAATCATAAAAATGAACATTATAAGAAGTTAAGTCCCTGCCAAATTTCTAATAATTCTTTTTTGCAATATTCTCACATGTTCTATATACTTCTTCAAGAACATTTCACCTCTCCAAGGATAACTCTGGGAAGCTTGAGAATTGAGAAGTGAATAGTCATTGACAGGTAGCCAATGACCATCAGTTCTGAAAGCTTCAGTTTCACTTTATGGTTAAAAAAAAGCTCAACTGAAAAGAAAAAGTTAACTAACATCTTCCAAGTATACCTCAACATAAGGCAAACTTTAAAATATGAAACCCTTGACATTGGCAGTATGGAAAAATAAAGTACATGTCTCTCAGTGGGTGCCAGGGACCTATATTATGTCCTACTGTTGGTTACAGAATTTTCAATATTTTCTTATCCTTTTTCACTCATATGAACTGGAGCTTATAGCAGTGGTAATCATTTCCTGTGTTTGAAAAAGAGATGAAAGCATTCATGGATGAAAGCAAGTTGGATTTAATCTCCTTCTCTCTCATCCAGTGCACTGTACTGATCATTTTCCAAAAAAACAAGACTTAAGCTCATTTTTGTCATGACAAAACTAGTTTCATAATAATCAGATGGCAATTCCTAGTGTACACAATTCTAATATAATTACCAGGAGGAAATGTAGAGGGAGTTGCAGGTTTGAGATAAAGAAAAGCCTGTGAATTTTGTATTAATGTCTCAGACTCTCTTATTTGTGCAAGTAATCAATCTTTCAGGGAGTAGAATAGTAATTCTTTGTGAAAAAAAATGACAAGAGTCTGAGGAAGAAAGAAGATAATCTGAGTTCCATTCTGTACACAGCGGGTCAGCTGTGATTGACAAAGCTCATCACCAAACTATAGCTCCCAGAGTAATCCCAATAGCAGAGTTTCATTTGCAGCCGAAGCAGTGTTAATGACATGTTTAACAGCTGCTTGTTGAAGTTTGGAATCTGCATTAACCTGCAGAGCAGTGAACAGAGAAATGAGGGAAAGTATTGAAATCAAGCCTTCATTATTCTGACAGTCCAGGTGAAAGGGTGAATGGGTATCATAGAAAGGAGGATGGGAAGGTCCAGGGTTGGAGTGTTCAATTGCAGATAAGGACAGGCACTGTAGTGACAGGGCCTGATCAATAAACATGGAGGGCTATAAAAGGAAACTGACATGTGCTCAAGTCTGAGATTTTGAGAAGGAAGGGGAAGTTAGGGAAGGAAAATGATCTCACAGCAAAAGTATACATTTATTGTACAAATCAAGGGCTGATAGTTCAATTGTGATGTAGCAAGGTTGATACTGCAATTGCTATGTAGCAGCTCCATATCAGCTACAGTTTTTAGTCAGAGTTGTCAATGTCTTGTCATTCCCTTCCATCCCAGGTAATATTTTTCATTTATCTTGACTTTTACAACAAAGGAGTATATGAATCATGATGCATTTTTAACCTTCTTTGAAAATATTTGTTCAACAAATGACCTTAAATACATTACAACTTTTGAGATCATCAAAATATGTTTGTTAACATCCTCTTTTTCCTTCACACTGTCTCCACAGAAGTGGCTCTTTTTTTTTCACCCATTTTTTTTTTCCTTGAGCCCATTCTCCCTCTAGATTCTTTTCTTCATCAATCATTCCTTCCTTAAAATCTTCAATTTCTCTTTCTCTTCTGACTCCTTGCCCTTTGTCTACCAATATGTTCAGGATTCCCCTATTCTAAAGAATCTTTGCTCAGCTCTCCTACCTTATTCTCCTTCCATCTGCTGCCTGTGCCAGGACTACTTCAACTGCTCCTCATATTAGTAGATTGGTTTCACAAAAGCTACCTGAATACTAATAATCTTAGAATTTCAGGGATAATCCTGAGGGACTCAGCTTCTAGAGATATTGCTCACAAGTTCCAACTTCTGTGTTTACCACTAACAAAAGGACAATTAGAATTTTAGGAAAAAAATTCATTTCTTGATCCCTTGTTATCATGATTCTATCACACTAACCAAAACTTCTCTGAGATTCCCAAAGTCTTCTTAATTACTAAATCCAATGCCCAATCCTCATTCTCTTTGGCTTATCAGCATTTGATACTGATGGGGCAGCTAGGTGGCACAGTGGATAGAGTTCTAGGCCCAGAGTCAGGAAGATTCATCTTCTTGAGTTCAAATCTGGCCTCAGACACTTACTAGCTATGTAACCCTGGGCAAAGTCACTGTTTGCCTTAGTTTAATTATCTTTAAAATGAGCTAGGGAAGGAAATGGCAAATCACTCTTTTCAAAGAAAACCCCAAATATGGTCATGAAGAGTCATATGTGACTGAACACATCATTTTCTTCTTTTCATAGTCTGGTCTCTTGACTAACATTGAATTGTTCTTTTTTGCCTGCCATCCATCTGACTTCTTCCTCAACATTTTCTCAAGTTGATCTTTTTTCTTGTGCCCTTAAATGTAAAATAACATAATTCTCTGCCCTTGGCCTTCCTCTCATATATTTTCTTCCTTGGTATTAAAAGTGTTCAAAATCTTAAATAAATGGCTTAGATAAGAGTAGAGATTACCTCATTGTAAAATCTGTAGATTATGACAAACTGGAATAATTTAGATATTGAATGAACAAATCAGGACATAAAACAACTTCAGTAGACTATAAAGGAATGGAATGAAAAAGCATTTATTAAATGCTTATTACATGTCAAGCGCTGTGCTAAGCACTATTGATACAAATAAGAAAGCGAGATATTCCTTACTCAAACACTTCACATTCTAATAGGCAGAACAGCAAATATAGGAGGTTTTAGCTAGAATGCCTAGTGATCCTTGAGGTATACTGTTGAGATGGGAAAATCTTGATGGGATTGGGAAGGTTGAGGGGAGTACATTTAGAGATGAGGTAATTGGTAGAATGTTTCTCACCTATACGGTGGGCCCTGGTTAGGTTAGGAATAGGAACAGTGGGGAACATCTATGCTGGTCTGGTTGTTCAAACCTAAAGTAAATTTTATTTCAATATTTCTATGGATCTGTGATCTCAATTATTTATTCCTTCAGGATATTCAGATTACAATGTATCAGCACCAAAGCAGAATGATTAAGTAAGACTTCTTCCAACCAGAGTTGTATTCTCTGAAATGTCCTGATGATTGGTAGTAATATCTCTGTGTTTTCTATTCAAAGAAGACATTAATGATTGATGCTAATGTCAATTGCATATATCTCCTATTCTCCTACATTACTGCCACTGGTGCAGGCCCTCATCACTTCATTCCTGAACTATTGCATTAATCTGCTAGTTGGTCTTCCAGACAGAAGTCTCACCTCATTCCAGTCTATCCTCCACTCAGCTATCAAAGTGATCTTACTATCATTTCCCCGCCGCCACACACACCTTTCTACTCTACCTTACACTCCACTAATATTCTTCGGTATAGTCACAATGGCCTCCTTGCTGTTCCTGGGACAAGACCCTCCATCTCCTAGCTCTGAAAATTTTCACTGGCTGTTCCCCATTCCTGAAATCCTCTCCTTCCTTATATCTACATTCTGTGTTTTTCATGTTGTCTCATTCATTAAACTATTCTTGTGGTGAGCTCCTTGAGATCAAGGACTATTCATTTTTCCTTCCTTTGTACCTCCAATGTGTTGTCCCCATTTTTCTTAATGGTGAAATAAGTGTGTTACAAACATCTTTACATGCCTCTTCTTTCTGTTGTACTATTTCATCCATACATTTCCTCAGAACGGCTTTGCTTATTTAGGCCCAAGGTATGCTGGGAAATGTTTAACAACCAGCTCACTGAGAAGGAAAAAAAATAATGCAAGACGTACTTTTATATTTAATCTGCATTATTACCATTTTCTACATCATTTTTTAAAGCATGGACAATCAACAAAACAATTAAGCCCCAAATTTGCTGATTTCTGAAGTATAAATGTTCACACTGAAAATTTAATGACTAGATCTCCTACACCAGTACAAGCTGGCCCCAATCTATCTCCAGTTAAACCTACCACCCACCTTTCTTTAAATTAACTTTACCATCCACAGCTTCTCCCTGTTTTATGCTTCTCCAAAACATTTTGAAAACAAATTTATTTTTTAAAATAGTATTGCCCTTGGTGATTATATCTTTCTACTTGGCAAGTAAATCAACTATGTGTAGACATATATTTTTAAGTTCTTTTGGCCTCCTTATGGTACTTGATATTGTTTGAACCACTTTATGAAATTATTATAATTTATTTCTGTCACTTCTATTAAAGTTCTATGTTTCATTGTTAATAATAAGTTATATTTGTTTCAAATGGATACCATATCTTTTTTCATTTTTATTCTTCTGGTTTTGTGCTCATTTTAATCTTTGTTCTAACAAGTGAGTGATCTGACTACAAATAGTGATATGATTCTGGAATTTTCCTTCTATCAAGATATGAGAAATTAAAACTTTTGTAGTATCACAGAATGTTTTTTTCATTCTTTTCTTCAAGAAATCCTTCATGATGTATAGATGTGTAACTTTTGTGTTGCCTACAAGTATGTGGTAATCTTAATTTTTTATTATTTATTCTCATATTCCAACATATTTTTCATTGTCCTTGCCCACTCACTCATACTTTAGTATCACACAGTATTAAAATATATGTTGATTTGACTTGGAGAATCTTATCAAATTGTTCATAAAAATCATCTACCCTTTCATTTTCTGCAAATTATTGGTATATAGAATGTGAATAGTTTCATATTAGACAGTTTCCAAAGATGCAAATATCTCCCCAAAACTGGCCTCTATATCCTATTTTTAAATGACACCATCATCTCCCAGTCATATTTCGAAAACTTAAGTCATCTTTGATTCTTTTCTTTTCCATTATCCCCCCATATTTGCTATGAATTCTACCATAGCAATATCTCTGAAATTTATTTACTTCCTTCTATTTCCACTAACACTACTATAGTTTTAGTTCTTTACCTGGATTATAGAAACAACTTCCTATAGGTTATTTTCCCTTGTCTTTCCCATGTCACATCAATTCTATGCAACACTGACAGATTAGGTTTATTAAAACACAGTTCTTATTTTGTCACTTCTCTTTTCAAAATCCTTCAGTGATTCTCTATTGTCTCCCAAATAAAGACATAATACCTCATTCTGGCATTTAAAGTTTTTCACAACACCTTTTAAATATATATTTCTTATCATATTCCCCACTATTTTTCTACAAATATTTTATTTTTGTTATGTCTCAAAGGGATTATTCAGTACACCCCTAAATATTCTCCTGCCTCCTTGCCTTTGCAAATGCTGTTTCCTCTATATTGAATTCCTCTCCTTCCACTGCAGAAGATTTATTCAGCTTTCAAGATCCAGCTCAAATGACACTTCAACACCACTAAGCCACCCATAATGCTCCCAAATGGATCACACTCTCTTATTAAATTCCATAGCACTTTGGTTTGATCTCTCTTGTGGCACTTATAATACACAACCTTGAACTATAGGTATTTCTGAACTTATCCTATTCTTACCTGACAGGTTTGAAGTAAGGGATTGTACTTTATTCATCTTTATATCTTACAAATCAAAATCATTCACACCATAAATCACATATTTTAATGAACATGTGAGGTAAATGCTATGGCTCTTTTTCACCAGAAGAAACTGAGGCTTAGATAAATTAAACAACTTGATCATGGTGACACAGGTAAGTGCTGGAATTATGATTTAAAATCTGGTCTTCTGACTCTAGTTTAGCATTTTCTCTCCTTACAATATGTGCACACCATAAGATCTTTCCTAGAGTAGGTGTTCAAAAATTTATTAAATTGTATTAAATTAAATTCACCTTTAATTTTAGATTATAGCATTATAGAGGAGGAAAAACACTGAACTTCTGTACCATAAGATCCAAATTCAAATTCCACATTTAACAAATCATTTAAGTTCTTTGAGCCACAGTTTCCTCTGCTACAAAATAGACATAATATTTTCTTCCTCCCACATCATTATTAGGGTCACATGAAACAATATGTGTAAAAGTGTTTTATAAATTATAAAGTGAACAAATCATGGTATACAGATGTCATGGAATATTATTGTTCTATATGAAATGATGAAAGGGATAGATTCACAAAAACCTAGGAAGACTTGTATGAACTGATGCTAAGTGAAGTAAGCAGAACCAGGTGAACAATTTACACAGTATAAACATTATCGTAGAAATAAATCTACTGTGAGAGATTTAGTAACTCTGATCATTACAATGATTTGCCACAATTCCAAAAGATTCATGATAAAAAATGCTATTCATCTCCAGATAAAGAATTGATGGACTCTGAGTACAGATTAAAGCATATTTTCTTGCTCTTTTTTCAGAATATAGCAAATATGGAAATATTTTTGCATGATTTTGTGTGTATAATAGCTCTCATATTTCTTGCCTTAATGAGTGGAGCAGGGGGTGTACGGTGGGAGAAAATTTAGAACTGAAAATAAAAATTAAAAAAATTACCTATACAAAAAAGAACATTATTAATATCACTTCCAATATTATTAATAGGACCTTTACCAGTAGGATTTATATAAGGGGCACCAGGCTTTCTATAAACTTCATTTGAAAAACCATTTGCATGGATTTCTTTGAGCTACTGATTTACACTTAGCCAGTGTGATTGCCCCAGGATATTCCCAGTTATCTCAGGGGTGCCAAGAAATTTTCACAAAAATTTCAAAACAAAATTCCTTATATATCATATAAACTAGTTCGCTCAATTAATCACTTTAACAGTTTTTTTAAAAAAATAAGTAATATTGCACTTTCAGGAAGGGTGTGGGTATTTTTGCGTGTGAAATAAAAATCATACAAACTAGCAACAATCCCTTTAGGCTCTGACCAATTTTAGTTCTGCTCTCTCTTATTTTCTCCTCTTTTCTTTTCTCCTTTTTACTTCCAATTTCTCCTCCTCCTTTTCTTCTTCTTCTTCTTCCTCCTCCTCCTCTTCCTCCTCCTCCTCCTCCTCCTCCTCCTCCTCCTCCTCCTCCTCCTCCTCCTCCTCCTCCTCCTCCTCCTCCTCCTCCTCCTCCTCCTCCTCCTTCTTCTTCTTCTTCTTCTTCTTCTTCTTCTTCTTCTTCTTCTTCTTCTTCTTCTTCTTCTTCTTCTTCTTCCTCTCTTTCGCTCTCTCTCTCTCTCTCTCTCTCTCTCTCCCTCCCTCCCTCTCTCTCTTCTTTTCTCCTCTCCTCCCCTTTCCTCTTTCTCTCCAGAAACAACCATTTCCTGTCATAGCTTTTCTATGTCATCATATTGGCCCCTAGTAACCCAAGGTCCTCTAGCAAGAAGCCTTTTCCAGACCTCTGCTAGTCTTTCTCCCTTTCTCCATATTTAAGCATTAGTTCCAAGTGTCATTCTTTCTGGACTTTACTAGGTTTAAGGCTAATTTAATATGTTAAATTATGTCAAGGGACAGCTTAATATACTCTTCCAAAGATATTTGTATTGCAAAAGAGAATTCTAGAGACTACATGCTTTAACCCAAGGGATGATTCTCCAATGCAGAGAATTTTAGCCACTATTTGAAACCAGGTGGTAGAGAGGTTTAAGATCAAGAAACTATCAAGTCACACTATAAAAGCCACCACCTCCTATTCACATAAGGTGGTAGAGAGGTTTAAGACCAAGAAACTATCAAGTCACACTATAAAAGCCACCAGCTCCTATTCACATAAGGTTGATCCCATAATCAACAGACCTTCACAGTTTTTCTTGGATGCTCAGAAAAACCCATAAATTCATTAGTATAGAGGGTATGTTTCATCATAAAGCCTCCATAGAGCCACCTAACCAGGGCCCTAGAAGCACTCTTTATTTTTTGTATCTTAAGTTTCCATGTAGTCTGAGAACTTAAGCCCTTGATATGCAAGCTTTGTAGACCAGTGTACTTATGGTAGGCCTGGTCCATAGCTATTCAAGTTAGGAAAACGTTAGCTGAAGAATTTAAGCCTGATGAAGTCAAGAGATCTTACCATGTTTTAAATATGCCTTGTTCTCTCTGATACTGTCACTGTCCTAGTGTAAATGCTCATCTTCTCCCTCCTGAACTACTGTGATGACCTGGCAGTTGGTTGGCTTGCTACAAGGCTCTTCTCCACTCCAATCTGTCCTATATTCAGTAACCAAAGTGATTTTTCTATTGCACATGCCTAACCATGACATCCCCCTGCTCAGTAAACTTGAGTGATTCCCTGTCACCTCCAAGATCAAATATAGAGTCCTTTATTTTGCATTTAAAGCCCCTCAAATACTGCCCACACACAGAGAGACACACAAATCTTATGCTTTATATTCCACATTGGTTTCCTTGCTGTTCCTCTACCAAGACACTCCACCTTCCAACTCTAGGCATTTTCACTGGCTGTTCCTCATGCATAGAATTCCCTCCCTTCTCAATTCCATTTCCTGACTCCCCTAGCTTTCTTCAATTCCCAGTTAAAAATCTCACCTTGTATAGGTGCTACTGGCATATAGAAAGTGCTTAATAAAGATTTATTGACTCACTGATTGATATGGATGTGTGTTAGTGGAAAAAACTGTATCTTATGAACTAATTGTCCATTTGAAGGATTCCCAAGTCCAGGTGTGTGCAGTAATTAGAAATATAGACTACAGATGACAAGATGGCTTTACTGGGAAATAAAAATGTTAAGTATAATTTATTTTACTACCCTTAGGGGCCCATTTATTTTAGTGAAATGTAGGGTGAGAGATTTCTGTTGTGTAATCACTGACATCTACTTGGAAAGCAAAGTCATCAGCAAAGAAAGATCCCTGGGCTGTCCCTAAGATTGTTGATGATGTTTATACCCAAAGAAAAAGACAGTTTCTTAGATGACTGGAAGCAGACTCTTAAATGTGCATATAAATCCATTGTTGGGCACCCAAAAAAAGCTTCATGAAATAGATTAAGTAGTCAAGAAACCTGGTTCCTTGTCCCAGTTCTATGAATTCCAATGAACCTGTTTTTTGATATTTAACAAGGCATTTAACTACTCTGGGCTTTACTTTCCTCATCTATAAAATGAGAGGGGTTAATTAGATTATGTAACGATTGGAATGACACCACCTGCTGGAGAGCTCTGCCATGAGGAGAAGGCATCTGAGGGCAAGCCATGTGGTCAGTTCCTTGGCATGAGGAAGTGACGTTTGCTCATGGGTACTGTCTATCAAAGCTACCAGCCAATCAACTTGAGGAGCCTCCCATTTCTGGGAGGAGGACACGAAGTAGGAAGCTGATGCTGGTGGAGGGGTTCTTCCTCTTTTGGTTCCTGACCTCACCATGGCAGGTCAGATGATGGGGTCTCTTAGAAATAGTTAGATTTTTACCTTTCTCTCTGATCCTAATGCTCTTTAATAAATACTTAAACACTTAAATACTCTTGCTAAAGCTTATAATTTATTGGTGACCACTCATTAGATTTTAGATAGTATAGCTAGAATTTTAGCAATTGTAAGCAATTGTAATTTTCAATATATAAATTTATAAAAAGAAATATAAAAAGAGAGAGAGAAAGAGAGAGAAAAGTCACACAATAACAATTATACTGTAAATAGTCATGGTTTTGGTACCATAGTGGATAGAGAACAGTATTTAGAACCAGTAAGACCTGAGTTCAAACACTAACTCAGATACTAGCTGTGTGACGCTGAGCAAGTTACTTTATCTCATACAGTTTCAGTTTCAATTTCTTCATCCATATAATGAGGAAAATAATAATATACCATTATAAAGTATTCTGTAAAATTTTAAGCTCTATGTAAATGCCATTTCTAATTATTTAATATCCATAGGTTGAAAAAATAAACCATGACAATAACTATGAATATGCTAATCCTTTAAAATTAATTGTATTTTATTAGTCAAAAGAATACTTGCACACATTTGAAAAATAATGATCCATATATGTATGAGATATTTATTCATTTTATAGAAGGTATATATTTACTTGTGAATCCAGAACATAAGATACACGAACCATTGTGTACATTCAAACAGAAGATGAAACAATTAAACAAAGACATTTTGAGCATCAGTGAATTTATTTGTTTTGGAGTTTGGGGTTATTGGGAGGGGCAATGAGGGTTAAGTGACTTGATCACAGTCACACAGCTAGTAAATGTCAAGTGTCTGAGGCTGAATTTGAACTCAGGTCCTCCTGAATCTAGGGCCAGTGCTTTATCCACTGCACCACCAAGCTGCCCCTGTCAGTGAATTTAAATGGATGGCAATGGGTGAATTTAATTCAGGTGATGAGTATATATACTACTATAAGCAAAAAAACAGAATGGCCCTCATAGTGAATAAAAGGGTGAGAAAAGCAATACTCAGGTGTAATCTCAAAAATGACAATGCCAAGCAAACCATTCAAGATTACAATAATATAAGTCTGTGCTCCAAACTCTGGTGCCAAAGAGGCCAAAGTTGATAAGTTCTATGAAGACCTATAACATCTAGAAATAACACCAAAAAAGATCTCAGATTCATCATAGGAGATTAGAATGCTAAAGGAAAAAAACCAAAAGGTATTAGAAACAAGCCAGAGACTAATAGAATTTTGTCAACATAACTCACTGGTCATAGAAAACTCTTTTTCAATTACCCAAAAGATGACTCTACACATGGACATCACCAGATGGTCAATATGGAAATAAGATTAATTATATATTTTTCAGCCAAAGATGGAGAAGTTCTATACAATCACTTAAACAAGACCTGAAGCTGGCTGTAGCTCAGATCATGAGCTTTTCATTGCAAAATTGAAGTTTAGATTGAAAAAAGTAGCGAAAACCATCAGACCATATAGGTATGACCTAAATAACACCTTTTTGAATATGAAGTAGGATGAATGAATAAATTTAAGGGATTAAATTTGGTAGATAAAGTGCCCGAAGAACTATGGACAAAGGTTCACAATATTGTACTGGCAGCAACAACAAAAAAAATTACAAAGAAAAAGAAGAGCAAGAAGAGCTTTAAAAAATAGCTGAGGAAAGAAGGAAAGGGAAAGAAGAAAGGAGAAGATATAATCATCTGAATGAAGAATTTCAGAGAAGAGCAAAGAGAGATAAGGTTTTCTTAAATTAACAACTCAAAAAAAATAAAACAATAGACTAGGAAAGACATCTCTTCAAGAAAATTAGAGGTATCAGGGGAACATTTCATACAAAAATGGGCATGATAAATGCAAAAACGGTAGGAACTTAACAGAAGTAGAAGACATTAAGAAGAAATGGCAACAATACACAGAAGAATACAAGAAACATCATAACATCACTGATAACCATGATTGTGTGATTACTGATCTAGAACTAGATTTCCTAGAGAATGAAGTCAAGTGGGCCTTAGGAAGCATTGATAAAAATAAAGCTAGTAGAGGTAATGGAATTCAAACTGAGCTATTTAAAATATTGCAAGATGACTCAGTCAAAGTACTGCCCTCAATATGTCAACAAATTTGGAAAGCTCAATAGTGGCCACTAATTTGGAGAAGATCAATTTACACCCCAATCCAAAAGAAGGACAATGCCAAAGAATGTTCAAATTACTCACCAATTGTATTTATTTTACATACCAGCAAGATTATGCTTAAGATTCTGCAAGCTGGCTTTAGCAATATGTAATCCAAGAACTACCAGAAGAAAAGGCTGTTTTTCAGAGACGTGGAGCCAAGGTAGTAGAGAAAAGGCAATAACTTACCTGAGCTCTCCCCAAACCCTTGGAACACCTTTAAATAATGCCATAAAATAATTCCTCAAGCAACAGAACCCACAAAAGGATAGTGTGAGATAATTTTCCAGCCAAAAACAACTTAGAAGGTCGGCAAGAAAGCTCTACTGCACTAGGGTAAGAGTGGAGCATAGTCTAGCCCCAGAAAACCAAGGAATAGGCCTCAGTAGCCACTGAATCTGTAGCAGCCATGCTGCTTCTAGAACTCTCAGTCCACAGATGGCATGGAGTCAAATAACTGATCAAAAGGAGATCACAGGGCTCTCATTGATGACACTGAGGGCAAGAATCTGTTGATTTAACCATACTTGGCTCTGGGTTACTGTCCTGAGTGGCAGGCAGTCCCAGGGTGAGAAGGAGTACTAGCACACTAGAGCTTGTGACCACAGTAGAAAAGAGACACTTGTCATAGTTTCAGGAAGAAAAGAATGCTCACTGAAGAAAATAATTCCTTAAAAATTAGAATTGAGTAAATGGAAGTGAATGACTTTATGAGAAATCAAGAAACAAAAACAAAAGAAAAAGAATGAAAAATAGTATCTCATTGGAAGAACATTCACTTCCATTTACTCCAATAATTTCCTGCAGGAGAGATAGTTTAAAAATTATTGGAATACCTGAAAGCAATGATTTTTTTTTGTTTTTGTGGGACAATGAGGTTTAAGTGACTTGCCCAGGGTCACACAGCTAGTAAGTGTCAAGTGTCTGAGGCTGGATTTGAACTCAGGTTCTCCTAAATCCAGGGCCAGTGCTTTATCTGCTGCACCACCTAGCTACTCCCAGCAATGATTTTTAGTTCCAAATGACACTGGCACTTCAGCTGATTCAGAGGCTCTGGGGGTCTCCTCTGGTGAGGCCTTCCTGTGGTGACTGTGGGGTTGGGCTCCACTCCTGTCTCAGCACAGCAGCTCCCTCCTTCCAACCTTCCAAGCCATTCTTGGTTAGAAAATGATTTCAGCACATTCTTCTGTGGGTTTTGCTGCTCCAGGCATTGTCCTATGGCATTATTTCGATGAGTTTTGGAGTGATCCTGTCATGAGTTTGAGAGCTCACTGCCCTTCCTCCACCATCTTGGCTCCACCAGCAATGATTTTTTTAAAAAGAGTCTAGACATCATTTTTCAAGAAGTTATCAAGGAAAACTGCCCTGATATTCTAGTACCAGAGGGTAAAATCAAAATTTAGAGAATCTACTGATCACCTACTGAAAGAGATCCCAAAATGAAAATTCCCAGGAATATTATAGCCAGATTCCAGAGCTCCCAGGTTGAGAAAATATTGCAAGCAGCTAGAAAGAAACAATTCAATCTTAGAGCCACAGTGAGGATAACACAAGATTTAGCATCTTCCAAATCAAAGAATCTGAGTGCTCAAGATATGATGTTCTGGAGGGCAAAGGGTCTTAAAACCAAGAATCACCTAATCAGATGAAATTAATATAATCATTTGGAGGGGGGGATGAGCATTCAATGAAAAAGAGGAGTTTCAAGCATTCCTGATGAGAAAGCTGGTTTGCAAAGAGTCAGAGGAACTAGAGACTGAATTGCCAACATTCACTGGATTATGTAGAAAGCAAAAAAAAAAACAAAACATTCCTGAAACCATCTACCTCTGTTTTATTGAGTGCACAAAACATTTTGACTGTGTAGATTACAAAAAAATATGGCAAGTTCTCAAAGTGATGGGAGTACCAGATCATCTTATTTGTCTCCTGAAGGAATGCAGGCTAAGGAGCAACAGTTAGAACCAAACATGAAACAGCTGATTTAAGATTAGAAGAGGAATATCACAAGGCTATATATTGTCACCTTATTTATTTAACTTATATGTAGAGCACATCATGCAAAATACCAGTGCAGACAAATCAAAAGCAGAAATTAATGTTCCAGAAGAAATATCAGTAGTCTCACAGAAGCACTCTGATAACAGGAAGTGAAGAACTAAAGCTTCTTTTTGTTTGTTTTGTTTTGTTTTGTTTCAATTTGGTGGGTATAAGGGCCAAATTTAGTATGGGGAGAGTTAATTGGGTGGCTCACTGTAATATTGGGGTAAGAAAGGAGATTAACCACCTTTTTAAAAAAAAACACAACAGGTTTTATTAATGGGGGGGACAAATCTATAACACAGGTGAAGTTAATAAAGCTAGGGACAATGAAAAAGGGGATAGACAAATTCACCAGCACACTGGTATCTCTCTCCCTCTCCCCCGTGCACAGGAGTGAGTCCTCTCCTCCCTTCTCTCTCCCAGAAGGCCCCTCTCCCACAGGAAACAGGGTTGTCCACACACACAACCCCAAGCTAATTGGCTGGCAGCCCTGATTGACAGAACTAACAGGTGGCTCTACAAATGCAAGCCAGCCAGCTTCCAGACACTGTAGACCACCTGACTTGTCCTCACCAGGCTTCTCATCATGGCGGGGCTTCCCTACAGTGTAATTTTGCCAGGCCCATGTAGGCATACGGGTGTCTGGCATGAGGTCAGTTTGCACGGGTGCATGCCAGGGTTTCTAATTTTAGCCAAAGATGGGGTCATAGAAACCCGAAATCACAATTAATTCCTTACATGGGCAATGAGTGTTAAGTGACTTGCCCAGGGTCACACAGCTAGTAAGTTTCAAGTGTCTAAGGCTAGGTTTGAACTCAGGTCCTCCTGAATCCAAGGACAGCACATTATCCACTGCACCACCTAGCTGCCCCTAAGAAGTTTCTTTGTGAGAGTGAAAGAAGAGAATTAAAAAACTGGCTTTTTTTTTTTTTTTTGCTTAACATCAAAAAAGTAAGATCATATCATCTGGTCCCATCACTTCCTAGTAAATAGAGATAGAAGAAATAAAAGCAGTTAAATTTTATACTACAAACAGCAATTGCACCCATGAAATTAAAAGATGCTTGCTCCTTGGAAGGAAAGCTATGGCAAGTCTGGACAACATACTATAAAGCAGAGACATCACCTTGCCAACCAAGGTCTATATAGTCAAAGCTATGCTTTTTCCAATAGTAATGTATGGCTGTCAGATTTGGACTATGAAGAAAGCTGAGCACCACAAAATCATTCAAAATGTGGTGCTGGAGAAGCCTTTTGAGAGTCCTTTGGGGGGCAGCTAGGTGGCGCAGTGGATAGAGCACCGGCCCTGGAGTCAGGAATACCTGAGTTCAAATCCGGCCTCAGACACTTAACACTTACTAGCTGTGTGACCCTGGGCAAGTCACTTAACCCCAATTGCCTCACCAAAAAAAAAAAAAAAAAAAAAAGAGAGTCCTTTGGAATGCAAGGAGATTAATTCAGTCAATACTTAAAAAAATACATTCAGACTATTCACTGGAAGATCAGATAATAAAGCTTAAACTTAAATACTTTGGCCACATAATGAGAAGACATGAATCATTGGAAAAGACACTGGTGTTGGGAAAGAGTGAAGGCAAAAGGAGAAGGTGACATCAGAGGACGAGATGGATTGATAATGTCACAGAATCAACAAACATGAGCTTGGGAGATATTGGAGTGTAGGTAGAAGGTGCTGGTATGCTGCGATCCATGCAATTATAAAGAGTAAGACACACGTGAACAATTAGACAGCAACAAAAACATATTTACTAATGTGTTTTGAGGCATCCTACATCTCCTCACAGAATAAAATAACAATCAAAATTGCAAAGCTTTGTGCACCTATGGATTAGTAAAGCCTTTATAATTACTCTAAAATGTCAAAGAAGCTAGCTCACTGGACTCAATGATGTCTAAGTTTCTATACAGTTCCAAAATTTCATTACTGTATGATTAACAAACAAGATCCATTGAAAAATTCATCTTTGATCTATTGGTCATAGCAAATGAGTAAGATATTGTACCATAAATTCTGAATAACATTAATTGTCCAACACAGAGCATCTTTAGGATCTTGAAAAACTTCTTAGGAACACAAAACAATCTGAGTATCTTCAAAAACTCAGGTTTTCTGAGGAAATTTAACAACGTGTGTCTACGTGATAAATTTGCTCCAGTATTTCTCATGTTGCAAGGATTGTATTCAGAACTATGATTTCATCAGCATAGGTCTCTCTCAGTAAGTTAACTCCCTCTTCCCAGGCATATCTCTGATAGGCAACTATTTTTCTACTTATAGTCTATATAGAAATTATCTAGGACACAGAGAGATTAAGTGACTTGCTCATGGCCATACAGCCTGGATGCATTAAAAGTGAGGCTTGAAGTAGGTCTTTCTGACTCCAACAGCTACTCTCTATTTACTATGAAATGTTCCTACTCCCACTCATCCTGATGGTGATGAATCTATAGGACTCTTAAGAAACCTAGCCAGCTTTGATATTGCTAACAACAAAGAATAATTAGATACCCTAATAATTTCTGCTATTTACTAACTTTTGTTCTTAAGGGTAAAAACAATCATTATGAAAGACTCTATCTGCTCCATATACATGAACCTTCTAAGTTTGAAACTCAAAATCTCTGGCTCCATATAAAGCCCTTTACCCTTTATATTATGTTATCTCCTTGCATTCCTTATAATTCAAGTTTTATCTCCTATAGAAAGGATATTTCTTTCATCATATTAGATCACACTGAAACATTAAAGAGGACTCTGCTGTCACTAGGATCAAATGGGGAAAAAAACACTTTGCAAACCTAAAAATATCATATAAGTGATGGTGATGGTAATGATGAGGGTAACAATGATAGAGATGATGTTATAGCCTGTCTCCCTAGCTGTGTAAGCAATGTGAATCTGGAATAAGATCTAATTTACCTCCTTATAGTTTATCAACATGCCAAACCATTTCCATTAGCTCAATTCTAGTGTCTTTGCATTTACACTATTTGTTTGTTTGTTTTTGTCAGACAATGAGGATTAAGAGACTTGCCCAGGGCCAACACAGCTAGTAAGCTTCAAGTATCTGAGGTCAAATTTGAACTCAGGTCCTCCTGAATTTAGGGCTGGTGCTTTATACACTGTGCCACCTAGCTGCCTCCTGCATTTAGACTATTCCAAAAATTCTTTTGCGGGACCAGTCTAACTTCTGTCAGTGTGCTAGATGTCTTCTAAAAATAATAGGAGATGGTGGGACAAATATATTATGCTGTAACCATTTTTCTTTACAAATATTGGTGAATATTTTGAATGGTTTTCTTTTTTAATTATTCCCTGTCTCTTACCAAAAGGCAAATAGGACATTGTGTTCATCTTTCCTTCCAAATATACAAAACAAAAGGGGCAATGGATAAAGAGCTGGCCCTGGATTCAGGAGGACAAGAGTTCAAATCCAGCCTCAGATACTTGACACTTACTAGCTTTGTGACCCTAGGCAAGTCACTTAACCCTCATTGCCCTGAAAAAATATATAAACACAAGGAATGTTTGCAACTTCTCTTTGTGGCAAAAGAATCTACTGCTCTTTTGGTGAGACTTCACCAGTATTAGATTCCCAGGAATCTAAGAAAATATAAGGACACAGATTATGCAATACTGAAAGTATTGATATCCCAAAGGGAAAAGGATGAAATTTAAGGACAATTATTTTGTTTCTTTAAATAGTTACATTGATTAAAAGGAATGAAATTTTTTCTTGTTAGCTATAAATTTTAAAAAGAAATGTTTACAGTCTGAAATTTAAAATCCAGTTATTAATTTTTCCTATTCACATTCAGTTGGGGAAAAGGTTACATATAACACACTTCTGACAGTTAAAAAAAATCTAAGTCTCATAAATGTAAGGAGCTTGCCAAGGACACACAGTAAACATTTGACAAATCTGATAATGAACTCAGATTTTCTAAAAATTAATCCAGTGTTCTTTCTACTATACAACAGAAGCCAACTGATAACACATAAATTATGATTGAACAGAGCAAGAGGATGTAAGTCCTAGAAACAATATACAGTTTACTATTTTTATAAGATGGGGTACTTCATAAAATTTAGAAGGAAACCTATAACTTAGAAGGGAGTAATTTAAGATAAAGTCCAGTGTACTGTATAGTAAATACTTCCATAAATGCTTAAAATGTAAAAAACATGGGAGGAAATAAAGCAAGTTAAGTTGTTTCTTGTTTAAATCTTGTATATGCTCTATTTCCCTACATCAAAAAGAATGCTATAGAGCAGTAATATACAGTACCATGAAAATGATATCTTGTCATCCCTGGGTTATTATGCTAAACAATGAAAATGCAGAACCAGGCTTTGCTTCTTTCATTGATGACTCTCCTGTGTACTGAAACTATCCATAACTAAGACTACTTTAGGGTTGTTGGTTTTGTTTTTAAGATGATTATAACACAGTCACTAACAGTCTGTTTATAGCTTTTCTGGGGAAAATGTAATTCCCAAGCTCCTCTGACACCTCTTTTAAGATTTTGTGTTGCAAGAGTAGCCTAATTTAAACTAATTATCCCCTTCTATGCTATTTATCAATATGCAACATTCCAGAAGGGGGAAAGGAAAAGAAAAGAAGATTTTACCTACATACAAAAATGAGGACATCAGAGGAACAAGACAAATGTCAAAAGAAGAGAAAAAGGTAGACAATAAATTTTATGCCAGCATCAAACAAAACAAAATTGTAAACAACTGAGTCATTATGGAACAATGAAACATTCCCCCATTCCTTCCACTCTTTCTGAGACATTTGGGTTCCATTGAGCTAACTAGGCTCCCCTTCTGCTACTTTACTCTTATGTTTTCTCAAAGTTGAATGTAATTTATTCATCACCATCATAAACAATAGCAAATTATCTGAGCACCTAGAATCACAGTATTATGTTAAGTACTGTAGCCACTGAAAATGTCTCAAAATAATTCCCACTTACCAAAGTTCAAATTATTTTGTCAGACATGTAAGATCACAGAATCAATCATAGATTTGGGAGGTACTTTAGAAACCCCTGATGTACCCTTTCTAATTCCTTCAGAAAGCAAAAGAGATACTACCGGTGGTAGTTTCCCCAAAGTCTGCCTATAGTGGCAAAGAATGAATATGCTCTCATGTATCTGCTATCTCATAAGAACTTTCTGGAAAACCTACTACCTCTGTGTTACTGAAATTTGTAGTAGCTAAAAGGGTTGGGTTTTTTTTGGGGGGGGGGTTGAGGATACTTATAAATAATTTCAAGAAACCATGGCCTCTGGAGTAAAATAAACCACTGGGAAGAAACCATTAATCTTTAACCAAGATGACATAAGACTTTATGATAACATGAAGAGGTTAGTAGGTCATGAAAATTTTACTTAAAGTCACCTTTGTTTAGTGATGTGAATAAGTACTATAGCCAATGATAAGCTAAAGAATGATTAATGATGATGTTGATTATGGATAACAACAATAACAAACTAGATAACTATGGAGTCATATCCTGTTAGGCTGGTCACATGGATATGATTGGGAGTGGGGAGAGAGACATGAAAACCCATGAAAGAGAAAAAAAAATACAAATTTAAAATGGTTCCCAGTCCTGTGTTCCTTCTTCTCCAATGATAATGGCAGAGTGTTAATACAGGAAGGAAAGGTACTAAGAGGTAGAAATAATAAACTTTAATTTAACTATTAGTACTCTAAATGTGAGATCCCTGTCCAATGACCT
Source organism: Dromiciops gliroides (assembly GCF_019393635.1). Lineage (NCBI taxonomy): Eukaryota > Metazoa > Chordata > Mammalia > Microbiotheria > Microbiotheriidae > Dromiciops > Dromiciops gliroides. Next base: position 188,210,683 of record NC_057863.1, read on the forward strand.
ACAAGTGGGCATATTGCTGGAGTACCTGAATCACAATCTTGGCATTGTTTCTGTAAGTGAAACCAGAAGAAAGGAGGTTACAGCTAAAAGGAAGGCTAGCTCACAGATAATCTTTTAGGAAGTAAAGAGTTGGTGCAATGGGCTTAAAAGGGTATCAAGAAAGATCATTTCAGGGGCAGCTAGGTGGCACAGTGGATAGAGCACCAGCCCTGGGTTCAGGAAGACATGAGTTCAAATCTGGCCTCAGACACTTAACACTTACTAGCTGTGTGACCCTGGGCAAGTCACTTAACCCTAATTGCCTCACAAAAAAAGAAAGATCATTTCATAGGATATTTGGTTATCACATGTCATCATACTAATAATGATAGAGGGGGCAGCCAGGTGGCACAGTGGATAAAGCACTGGCGCTGGAGTCAGGAGGACCTGAGTCTAAATCTGGCCTCAGACACTTAACACTTATTAGCTGTGTGACCCTGGGCAAGTCACTTAACCCCAATTGCCTAAAACAAAACAAAACAAACAAAAAACAAAAACAAACAAAAAGATGGCTACTAATAATGATAGATATTTACAAAAAAAATCTATAAAAATAATTGTATCTTATGCACCAGAGAAAATGAGGGAAATGGAAAGGGGATAGGAGCAAGGGTACATATAGGGCATTGGACTTGGTAAGAAGAATTAAATCTTTGTTAGACTTGAATTTTAAAAAAAGAAAGAAAGAAAAAATTTAGGACAATGCCCAGTGTTTTCTAAATGTAAAGAATTCACCAAAAAAAAAAAAAGACAAAAAACAGTGGAAATAGATATGGCTTAAACCCAAATAGCCTTTTTTTTTTAGTGAGGCAATTGGGGTTAAGTGACTTGCCCAGGGTCACACAGCTAGTTAAGTGTCTGAGGCCGGATTTGAACTCAGGTACTCCTGACTCCAGGGCCAGTGCTCTATCCACTGCACCAACTAGCTGCCCCTAAATAGCCTTTATTATCTCAGCAAATTAGGAGGAAAATTCTCTACTGAGATAGTGTGGAAGGGAGGAGTGCAGTAAGAGAAAAGAGGATAATAGAGGAGAGGACAGGAGAGGAGGTTTGGAACAGGAAAACAAGCAAAAATCATGGAGATGTATGTAACTTAATGACATACATATATAATAAACCTCATTGAACCACAGAGGTGGAAGCACTCTTTGCTATTAAGGGGACAAATTCTGGATTTCTACAGATGGTTTATTTCGGGGGAGGGGGGGGAGCTTTGTTGCTTTTCTACAAATATTCTGTTTTTTCCAATTACATGTAAGAACAGTTAACCTTTACTTTTTTCATTTTTCTCCCTCCCTCTTCTCCCCTCCTTGAGCAGGCAAGCAATTTGATATATGTTATACATGTACAATCATGAAAAATGTTTCCATATTAGCCACATTGTGAAAGAAAACAAAAAAAAGAAAAGAAAAGAAAAATAAAATTTTTAAAAATATTCAATCTGTATTCAGACACCATCAGTTCTTTTCTGGAAGTGGATAGCATTTTTCTTCATAAGTCCTTCAAAATTGTCTTGCATCACTGTATCATTGAATATAGATGAATCATTCAAAATTGATCATTGCACAATATTACTGGTGCTCTGGACACTGTTCTTCTGGCTCTCCCAGGTCAAAGGATATTCACAGTTTTATAGTCATTTTTCCAAATTGCTCTCCAAAATGTGTGAATCATATCACATTAGTGTCCCAATTTTCCCAAATCCCCTCCAACATTTTTCATTTTCCTTTTCTGTTATATTAACCAACCTGAATAGTTATTTTAATTTGCATTTCTCTAATCAATTTAGAGCATTTTTTCATGTGAAAACTGCCTTTTCATATCCTTTGGCCATTTATTGATTGGGGAATGATTCTTATTCTTATATATTTTATTGGTTCTCTATATATTTGAGAAATGATGTTTTATGAGAGATGCTTGCTGTAAAAAGTTTTTTCTGCTTTCTATTTTCCTTCTAATTTTGGCTGTATTGATTTTTCTTGTGAAAAAAAAACCTTTTTAATTTTCACATGATCAAAATTATCCATTTTATATGCTGTAATGCTCTCTATGTCTTGTTTGGTCATAAATTCAGCCCTTATCCATAGATCTGTCAGATAAACTAATACATGCTCCACTAATTTGCTTATGGTATCACTCTTTATGTCTAAATCATGGATCTATTTTGACCCTATCTTGGTACCTTGGTGAAAGATGTTGGTCTATAACTAGTTTCTGAAGAACTGCTTTCCAGTTTTCCCAGCAGTTCTGATATTGTTGTCTTCTGAGTTTTGTGTTTTGATCTTCCCTGTTATCAGGGAATTTTCTATGGTCAAACTTTTTTTTTGTTCTTTGCTCATCTTTCTGGCCTATTTTTGTGTTTTAACTTTATGTTAAAGTTTCTGTTAAAGTTAGACTATGCCCCTGGTGTGAAGGGAGCATAACCTGTTGTTTTTGGTTCTAGGGATCTCTTAAGTTTTCAGTTCTTCTAAGGTTGCAAGATCTAAAGAAAGGTATGATGACTGCTATCCCACCTGTGCTCTGATCTGAGTGACCACAAACATTTTTTTCCACCATGTAACTGTGACCAGCAGCCCTGCTCCCCTGTACTAGTGTACTAGTGCTCTTTCTTGCCCTGGGATTGTGACCCATAACCATGTATGGGTAATACAAGAGTCCTGCATCTAGTGCCAGAAAAGGCAACCTCTCTCCAGTCACTTTAAATGGAATTTCTCTTTCTATCTCTTGCTACTGAGTTTTGTTGGTTATGTATAGAAATGATGATAACTTACGTGGATTTGTTTTATATCCTGAAACTCTGCTGAGGTTGTTAATTGTTAAGTAGTCTTTTAGTTGATTCTTTAGGATTCTCTAAGTATACCATCATATCATCTACAAAGAGTGATAGTTTGTTTTCCTCCTTCCCTATTCGCATTCTTTTAATTCCCTTTTCTTCTCTTATTGCTAAAGCTAATATTTCAATATTAAATAATAGAGGTGATAATGGGCATCCCTATTTCACCCTTGCTCTTATTCAGAATGCCTCTAACTTATCCCCATTACATATAATGTTTGCTGATGGTTTTAGGTAGATACTGCTTATCAAAGGATCTCTTTTAGAAAGGTATTAAATGTACAAAGTTGCCACAAAAGATAAGTTTGAACACAAGAGACTCATAAATACAGGTTAACAAAGACAACATATGAAAATGTAGCTCTTCACTTCTACTACAATATGATAGCAGTTTGATACTTAAAATATAAAAATATAAAACACCCTTTGGGACATTGTAATAGCCATTTCATCTTCACCTTGACACTACACTGTCTAACCAACTCCCATAATATACACTTCTTTGAGTGGTTTATAATTATGGGGAAATGTCTTCTGCAGAATCAGTTGAGGAACCCTAAACTCTTTTTTTTTTTTGGTGAGGCATTTGGGGTTAAGTGACTTGCCCAGGGTCACACAGCTAGTAAGTGTCAAGTATCTGAGGTTGGATTTTAACTCAGGTCCTCCTGACTCCAGGGCTGGTGCTCTATCCACTGTCATATAGCTGCCCCACCTAAACTCTTGAAGTAACCAAGAGAGTCATAAAATCCATGTCTCAAGATTGTTGTTCTGTCATCTATATCCAGGGAAGAAATACAAAGCACAAAAGTAGAACAGGAATTTGAGGTCTAGCTAGACACAGGTTTACTTAGACAAGTATATGCTTTCACTGTCATGTGTGAGCAACTGTCATAGCTGGGAGGATAGGAAAACCCTATTCACTCTGAGGGTCAGAAAATCACAGTACTAAGTCACAAAGTTAAAGGAGAAGAGAGTGAACATGAAAATTATCTGTTTCTTTAAAGCCTTAGGAGTGGAAAGATCTTACTGCTTGGTGACCATTTTTTTATATAGCCCTCCAAACCTAATGAGAGCAGAGGTAGCATATGGAGACTAACCAGAAGTTTCTGGTTTTGCCTGTGTTTTATCAAGGAATCCACTAGAAAAGAACAGGGCAAATGTGTCACCAGAAGAGGCTTGGCTCTAGGGGTGACATGTGTGACACCTGAAGGGGCCCAGTCCTAGACATGCTTCCCAAATGATTTGGCCACTTTTAAACCTTTACTGGGGTGGGGGGTGGATATCTTTCTCAAATTGCCATATAAAGTGGAGTGTTCACAGAGGTAATTGTTTATAGATATTCTTGGTGTAGAGGAAGGTGAGAAATGTATTTGTGTGAGCTATTGAAATCTGTGACTCTGAACTGCCTTGACTGTCCTAACTTTCTAGTCCTAAATAATCTACCCCAATAAACAATTATCTTTCATTCAGTATATGTTAGGATAGAAGGAAAGGGATGCTTTGTTTATAAATAGTCTCAAGAAGGGTTTAGATTTATTTTTTAATGATACATAATGGTGTAGGGCTGTTGGTGATGACTGAGATCATTGCATAAATAGACAAGCACTTTCTCAAATCCAAATTGCAAAGGAAATCCCCACTCAAATCCTCAACACTTTCTTCCTGCCCCAATCAAGAGAAGGGCATACTTGATTTCTTCTGGGAATAATTATATACTGCTGGGCTAAGGCCACCCATACCCAGGTGTTTATTCTCTGCCCTAGGCTCAAGCTCCCTTCATTACCTGCTAGTGGTGTTGCCTTGAGCTGTCTGAGCCTTTAGACTCTGGATCTCTCTTTCTTTGATCTTTGAGCCCTACCCAATTCTGCAAGCTGTTATATGATTCCCTACATGGAACTTGGTTTCCTGCTCTGACTTTTAATCCCTGATTCTTACAGGGTAGCCAGACTTTCTGACCTTTTGATCCACATCTGCTCTGACCTCAAATATATGCCTAATTCTACAAATTGATACAAGTTCTAATAGGGATTCACTAAATTCCTCCATTTCCCTCTCTACGCCTCAAAAGGACATGTGTAAAGGCACCTCAGAGAGCATTCCTTAATTATTATCATTTTATATTCACCCTATTCTCACTGATGAAAATTTTTTTAAATAGGGTCCCACCCTATCAGTCTCCTTAACTTTCCAGCATCAGCAGCAAGGTTTCTGGGAATGTAGTGACATCTACTCTCTGTCTATAGAATAAAGAGATGGAAGGTCCAGTGGCATAGTAGATTGAGCCCACCTTGAAATCCAGAAAAATGGGGTTCAAGCCCTACCTCTGAAACATAATAAATATATGACCTAGGGCAAGTCACTCAATCTCTCAGTGTCCCCAACCACTTCCTTAAGAGTATAAATTGTAAAACAGTTACTAATGAACTAACCTACCATGAAAATGATTAAAGCCTGCCAACATCTGTTTCAGACCCTAAATTAAATCAACATTTTCTTTAGTACTTGATGATTTCAAATGGAAAGATGGGAATAGTAAAGGACAGTGAAAAATATGCTGGAAAAATATGATTTAGGAGTAAGGAATGAGAGATGCCAAAGAATCACAGACCACATAAAAACATCACATCTGTATATAATGAATACTTTCTTTTTAATTTCATGAGCAATGTAATATCACAAATAAATTAAATTTATTGCATTTTATTATATAGGAAAATACTCTTTACAATAATGAAGTCATTACCAATTATTAGAACAAAGCTAAAATTAAAATTAAAATCATGGATAAATAAATAAAAAAGTTAATTATTGATAGTGAAAATGAGAAATGGATGAAGGAAAAGATATAGATTCTCATTATAACAATTTTATATGAAGGTTTAATTGATATAAATCAATTGTCATAAAAAAGGGACCAAAAGAGCCTAAAATCCATTTTAGTAAAAACTTATTTGACAAATAGTTTTATGACATAAAGGATAACACTGGTTTAGAATATAATTATATTTGTAAAAGTTTAAAGAGAAGGATTATGGAAAATCACGAGCAACACTTCATAAAGTCACAAGAAGTTGAAGGGGGGAAAACACAATTAAAAAACATTTAGTTAGTAAGTAATTCATCCCATATAGTAAAGCTAAAAGAACAACAAATAGATGAAAGACAGGAATTACAAAGTGCTCTATATCAAACTCTTTTTTGACATTAAAGGCAGTAGTGCCAACATATTTGGACTCCAAAGTCAGTTACTGACCATTTGTTAAGTGTTTAGCATGTGCCAGGCACTGGGCTGAGCATAGGAGAAAAAAAAAAAAAAACAGGGGGCAAAAGACATCACAATCCCAAATGTCCTTACAGAGGCAATGGAAATGGTATTGGAGAAAATAGATGGAAAAGCAGATAGATTAGATGTACTAAGGAAGTCCAAGCCAGAGACAAATACAATTGTGAGTCTATGGTGGATTCAATTCTCAAATACTGAAGGCAAGGCTCATCCAGGCCGGGCTCTGGCGTAGCACCTGAGGAGGTCCCTGGGCACACAGCAGGGGGCACAGACCCCTGGAGCCCTGGGTATGGTGCGCAGGAGACATTCAAGCATCCCCGTCCCCCCCAGCTGCAGCCCTGGCTGGCGGATTAGCTTGGGGTCTATGGGGGTGCAAAAAGCCCTGAGATCTGAGTGGAGAAAAGGAAAATATATATAGACCTGGGAGTTAGACTCAGGGAGACTGACAAGATTAGGAGAACAGAGAGGCTAGCAGACAGGAAGGAAAGGGAACAGAGAAAAGAGGCTGGCAGACAAGATTAAGGGGTTTGACGAGATTAAGAGAGCAGAAAGGGGGCAGCTAGGTGGCACAGTAGATAGAGCACTGGCCCTGGAGTCAGGAGTACCTGAGTTCAAATCCGGCCTCAGACACTTGACACTTAGTAGCTGTGTGACCCTGGGCAAGTCACTTAACCCCAATTGCCTCACTAAAAAAAAAAGAGAGAGAGAGAGCAGAAAGGCTGGAGCACTAAGAGACAGGTGAAGGAGAAAAAGCTAAGAGCAAGAAGGAAAGGAGAGGCCGGCTGATGAGAAGGAACGGGAACAGAGAAAAGGAGAGACTGACAAGATTAGGAGATTAGAGAGGCCAAAGGACAAGACTGACAGAGCAGACAGACAGAACAGGAGGCAGCAGAGAGCACAGAAGTGGTCAGCACAGGGTACAGGTTGGAGAAAGTGAAGATTAAGAGAACAGAAGGATACTGGAGCACTAGGAGAATGGAAGGAGAGGTCAGTGAGAGAGAAACACAGGGGTTCAGCGGTGGTAGTAAGGAGAGGAAAGTTAGAAGCAGGGGGATTTACAAAGTGAAAGGGGCTCAGAGTTAGAATAAAGGATCTGAGTAGTGAAAGTAGAACATGCCCTAAGGCAAGAGGCGGCAAGGGCCCTTATTATATTAAAAAAAGTTCCAGGTGCAAAAGGTGGGAAGAGACCACAGGAACACAGGCAGGTTGTACATTTTACTTCCCTGTATTCTTAATTTTAAATAGTATCTCATAAATAAACTCTGCTTTGATTATTTAGTTAAGAGGCTTCTTAATCTTTTGCGTATCAATTTTGGAAGTAAAGCAGTGTGGTGGAACTTTATAAATGGCCCACATTAAATTAATAGCAATCAGATAGCCAGTTAGTCAAAAGACCCCAGATTAGTCCTCCAGTCAGATTAGTGCCCCCAAATTAAGCAAATTAGCCAAAATATTCTAACATTTGAATGGTGAACCAGATGGGACTTATGGCCCAATTATAATTTTTCTAAACTTATAATTTTTCATATCGTTATCATTTTTTATAAGTCCAATTATATAATTTTTCCAGACTAATTTTTCTAGCTAATAATTAACTTTTTTTTACAATGAAGATATCACAACCCTTCTTCTTCCTTTCTTCACCAATATATTCCTTTTTTTCCTTCTCCTAAAAGCATTAAATGAGATTTCAGTCATCTAAAAACATTAGGATTCTCAAAAAATTCTTGTTTCTTCTTCCCCTATTAGAATATAAATAACTGATATAGGCCCATTCAACTGATCAAAACTATTTACTTTTCTAGACTTCTTTTTACTCCTGTTTTTGCATTGCAAAATTTCTACAATTGTTGCCTTTTCACCAGAAATTCTTGGAAGTCCTCAATTTCATTAAAGATCCATTTTCCCCTGAAAGAAAACTTTGACAGATGAATTTTTCTTAGTTGTAAAGTTTTGTGTTTTGCCTTTTGGCATTTCATATTCCAAGCCCTCATCACCTAGTAGTGGCAACTACCAAGTATTCTGTCATGATGACTGTAGTTCCTTGGTACTTAAACTCATTCTTTTTGGATATCTGCAGTATTTCTTTTTTCTTTGACAAGGAAATTATGGGTTTTGGCTATGCTATTGTTGGCTATTCTCATTTTCAAGTTTCTTTCTGGAGGTGATTAATTGTTCCTTTTATTTTCATTTTGCTCTCTGATTCAAAGTTGAGCAATTTTCATTTATAATTTCCCTAAAAGTGATGTTTTTGTTTTTGTTTTTTTTGTTTTTTTTAGTGAGGCAATTGGGGTTAAGTGACTTGCCCAGGATCACACAGCTAGTGTCTGAGGCTGGATTTGAACTCAGGTACTCCTGACTCCAGGGCGGGTGCTCTATCCACTGCACCACCCAGCTGCCCCTAAAAGTGATGTTTAAACATTTTTGATTGGGGTACGGAAATAATTTTCATATAGTCTTTTTTTTTTTTTTTTTTTTTTTGCGGGCCAATGGGGGTTAAGTGATTTGCCCAGGGTCACACAGCTAGTAAGTGTTAAGTGTCTGAGGCCAGATTTAAACTCAGGTACTCCTGAATCCAGGGCCGGTGCTCTATCCAATGCACCACCTAGCTGCCCCAAAGAGAAACAATCTTAAAATCATAAGACTATATGACTATATGATAGTATCCTGTTCATCATAACCTGTATATAGTACCTTAAACTTGACAAAGAATTTTCTTCATAATAGCCTAGTAAAGTAGGTACCATATGTTTTTCCATTATAATCAATCATTGTAACTATTTCCCTCCATCCTATTCCCTTCCCATGATATTTACTCTATTTTCTATCTTCTTTTAACCTATTCCTCCTAAAAGTGTTTTACTTTGACTGTCCCCTCCCCTGTTCTGCACCCCCTTTTTTCACCTTTCCCTCCTTATCCTCTTCCCCTCCTACTTTCCTATAGGGTTAAATAGATTACTCCTCCCACTTGGGTGTGAATGTTATTCCTTCCATGAGCCCACTCTGATAAGATTAAGGTCTTTGAGCTAATTCTGTGTCCTAAATTTTTCTTCCTCCCTTCCTCCTCAACCCTCCCTATGAAATTAAAAAATTCAATATGTCATACTTGTACAGTAATGCAGAACATCTTCACCTTCCTCGAAAGTGTTTTGCTTTTTACTGCTCTCTCCCCCAATCTGCCCTTTCCTCCTTCCCCTCTTCTCCCCCCACCCCTTATCTTCCTCCCCTCCCTCAGGGCAAAATATATTACTATACCTACTTGAGTATGTATGTTAGTCCCTCTCTGAGCCAATTCAGATAATATTAAGTTTCACTCATTCCCCCATTCCTTCCCCTTCTTCCCCTCCCCTCCATAAGCTTTTTTCTTGCTTCCTTCATGTGAACTACCTCTCCTCAGACCATCTCTCCCCTTTTCCCTCCCCCAGTCTATACCTCCTACACCTCAACCTTATTTTGAAGATGTGTAAGGGCCAAATTTAATATGTGGAAAGTTAATTGGGTGGCTCACTGTAATATTTTACCACAGATGTCATCATGGGTGGCACAGTGGACAAAGCACCAGCCCTGGACCCAGGAGGCCTCAAGCCCAATTCTTTACAGATATCATCCCTTCATATTCAGTTCATACCTGTGTGTTCTGTGAATTCCTTACTGAGAAAGTTCTTATGAGTTTGAAGTATTATCTTCCCATTTAGAAATGTAAACAGTTTGATCTTTTAATATTCCTCATGAAGTCTTTTTCCTGTTTACCTTTTTATGCTTCTCCAGGGTCTTTTATTTGAAAGTCAAATTTTCTATTCAGTTCAGGTCTTTTCATCACAAATGCCTTACAGATGTCTTTTTCATTGAAGTCCCATTTTTTCCTCAGAAAGATTATACTAAGTTTTGCTGGGTACATGATTCTTGTCTGTAGTCCCAGTTCCTTTGCCCTCTGAAATATCATATTCCATGCCCTCTGGTCCTTTAATGTAGATGCTGCTAGATTTTGTTTAAGCCTTATTGGAGCTCCACAGTATTTGAATTCCTTTTTCTAGCTGCTTGCAATATTTTCTCATTGACCTGGGAGCTCTGGAATTTGGCTATAATATTACTGAAGGTTTTCCTTTTGGGATCTCTTTCAGGAGATGATTGGTGCATTCTTTCAATTTCTATTTTGCCTTCTGCTTCTAGAATATCAGGGTAGTTTTCCCTGACAATCTCTTGGAGGATGATTTCTAAGCTCTTATTTTGGTCATGGTTTTCAGGTAGTCCAATGATTTTCAAATTATCCCTCTTGCGTCTGTTTTCTGGGTCATTTGTTTTTCCAAGGAGATGTTTCATATCTCCCTCTATTTTTTTATTCAGTTGGATTTGCTTTACTGCGTCTTGGTTTCACATAAAATCACTAGCTTCCATTTTTTCAATCCTAATTCTTAGGCAATTATTTTCTTCAGAGAGATTTTCTATTTCTTTTCCCATTTGGCTTTTCAAACTGTTGACTTTTTTCTCATGACTTTCCTGCATTGCTCTCATTTCTTTTTCCATTCTTTTCTCCATCTCTCTTAATCTTCCTTCTATCTGTCCTACTTTTTCTTCAAAGTCCCTTTTGAGTGCTTCCATGGCCTGAGACCAATTCATATTTTTCTTGGAAGCTTTCAATATTGGAGCTTTGACTTTGTTATTATGTGCTTCTTCTGAGGGTGTATTTTGGTCTACCTTTCCTCCAAAGTTTTTGATGGTCTGCTGCTTTCTCTGCCTACTCATCTTAGCCATCTATTTCTTGGCTTTAACTCCTTCTTAAAGTACAGTTCTGCTTCTAGGACACATTGTTCGAGCTACAGTGTGGCCCAGGGGGTGATTTGGCTTCTTCTCAGCCTATCTGGCCTCTGAGTAACCACAGTCACTTTCTCTTTGACCCAAAAACAAGTGATTGAACTCTGGTTCTCTATGGTCAGAAGCTTGGCATGCCTGTGCCCCTCTCCCACTGGGTCACCACCACTTGATTCAGCCCACTGTTTCAGAACCAGGGTGCTTATCCCCAACTTCATCAGAGGCTGCCTCCACTTCACCCCAGCCTACCACTGAACCCCCTCAGAAGTCCTCAATTGAAGCCTCAGAAAATGCTGGCACTGAAGACTCTGAGGCACTCTAGAAGCACTATCTGTTCCTGGCTAGGTCTAGACTGCATGCTGAGCTGTTCAGCCTGATCAGTAGGTGATTGCAATTGCCCTCTTTTGCTGAAAAATAGTCTCACTCTTTTCTTATGTGCATTAGGCTACTCTGGGTTTTGTTTTGTTTTGTTTGTTTTTAACTGCATTATCTGGAGCTTGTGGGAGTCACAGCCTCTCCTCTGCCATCTTGGCTCCGCCTCTTGTATTTGTTTTTATAGTAGATATTTCCTGTTATTCTTTTTTTCTAATGTATTGATTTTGTTTTGTTTTGTTGTTTTTTAGTGAGGCAATTGGGGTTAAGTGACTTGCCGAGGGTCACACAGCTAGTGTCAAGTATCTGAGGCCGGATTTGAACTCAGGTACTCCTGAATCCAGGGTCAGTGCTCTATCCACTACGCCACCTAGCTGCCCCTAATGTATTGATTTTTTAAAAAATATTTCTGTTTCCATAGAATCATTGCATTCTGTTCAGCTCAGTATAATTTTCAGGGTGTTTAATTCTTGAGTAAGGTTTACAACCATCTGTTCTAAGCTGGTTTCTTTTTTTCATTCTTTCCTCCCAAACTGTCATTCCTTTAATATTACATTTTGTATATCTTGTTTCATTTCTTTCATGTACTATTTCAGTGTTTTTGTTCAAGATTTTCTTTTCCCTGAGGCTCTAGTGGACTTGTTCAATTACTCTTTGATTCTGGATTTACCCCTTAGTTTTTTGGTGACTCAACTTAGGTTTGGGGTTTACCTCTTTCTCTGCACTCTTCTTTTTCCATAGTGATCTCAAACTTGGAGTTAGCTCCATCCTTTACAGTGACTCTACAAGGGATTCAACCAAGTAGTTCTGACCAACTATTATTGGCCTTTACTTCTATGTTAGCTTTTGTCATGGTCCCTGAGTAGCCCAGGTTCTGGTTTGAGTTGCTTGTTTTCCCTTGTGTGGGTCAATCCAGAGTACTTTGATTCTGTGTTAAATAAGGATGGCCTGGAAACTGGGTCAGGTGAAGGCTACGTGGTTGCTAATCTGCCCATTTTCTCCAGTGGCTTGGGCATAGTTCTTGTAGGTGTGAGTACTGTACTGGGTGCTGTTCTAATCCTGTCTCCATTTGGAGGCCAGGGCATGGACTGGTTTTGGATATCGGTATAGCAGTCCCCTGCTGCTGGACCTATATTTTGGGGCTCTTTGCCTTTTTTCCTTCCTGGCTTGCCTCTGATCAGAGCTTCAGAAGTGTTCTGGCATGGGTTTTTTGTTTTGTTTTATTATATTTAGGGGGTTGGGACATGGGTTTTTTGGGGGGTACACTCCTGGATTAGATGGAGAAATTAATGGCTATTGCTCTTTAATTTAATTTATCATTATTCCTTATGGTGCATTTTAGAGCTTTCTTTGGGTATTTGTGAGGGTCTAGACTCCTCTTTCCATAATCCCAAGACTGATAAATAGCATAAAGATATGACAGACAGTTCTCAAAGGAATAAACACAAGCTACAGCTATATGAAAAAAAAATGCCCCAAATCACTACTAGCTAGAGAAATGCAAATTTAAATTGTTATAAGATTCTACCTTACATCCTTAAGAGAGTCAAAGATAACCCCCCAAAATGGGAAAATGATGACTGTCAGAGGGACTGTGGGAAAACAAGCATATCAATCCACTGTTAGTTGGCTCATGTTTGGATACATCTATTCTGGAAGACAATTTGGAATTATATATGCACAAAAAAGTTAATAAACAGGGAATATATATATATATATATATATGTATATATATATATATATATATATATTCCCTGTTAATATATATATATAATGGTGGGATATAGTATATCCCACCATTAGGCCTATACCGAAAAGAAATCAAAGAAAGAAGAAAGGGTCTCTTATGGACGAAAATATTAAAGCAGCTTTTTGTGTGTGTGCTGGCAAAAAAAAAAAACAACAACAAAAAACAAAAAACCCTAGACATTAAGATGTTGCCCAACAACTGAAGACTGTCCAAATAAGTTGTTGCATATGAATAATGAATTTGTTGGAATATTATTGTGCTATGACATGAGGAAATACATTATTTCAACAAAACCACAGTTCAAAAAAGGGGTGGTTGTCGTTGAAAACTTCTGAAGAAGTGAAGATGAAGTAGAATCAAGGATAAATGCAGAGGCATTGGCCTTAGTAAGGGGAATGGGCACCTTGTGGCCAATGTGAGAGACTAAGGAAAAGGGAGAGAGTCAGGGAAGAGGTCAAAGAGTTTTTAAATCAAGATAGAAGAGAGCGCTCAGATTGGCATCGGTTTTGACACCAAAGTAAGAGGGGATTACTCAGCTCTGATAAGAGGAGAATGTGAGGTTCAAAGAAAGAAGCGAAAATTTGAAGAAGAAAAAAGTTTCCATGGAGGGAATCAATTAAAGATGAATAAAATGATTGCTGTGCTATAGTGAGGACCCAGGTAAAGTTGAATAATATGAACTTAAAATATACCCAGTCGGTATGGTTTCTCCCAACTCTATTCATCCGCATGTGAATAAGAGTGGAGAAGGCAGATTGTGGGAGTAATCAAAGGCTGGAGTTTGGCAAGGGATGAGGGACATAGGACAAAGGGTAAAAGAGAAAAGGGGGAATGTATTCAATATTAGCATCTTTTGGGGAACATTTATATAAAAATGACTAATGTGGCACTTCTTTTATTATTGCACATAATGCTATTGACAGTCCAAAACCTGCATTTACATACACAGACACAAATTTCTGAAGAAAAAAGGAAGGAGAAAAGCACTTACAGTGTTTTCATATGTTTATGTGTTATAATAGCAATCACAACCTCAGTTCAGGGTTTTTCTTAGGAAGAAATAAGTAGCTGGGGTTAACTGCTCAAAGTATAGTTGAAGGCCATCAATTCTTTCCAACAGCACATTAATCCCCAGGAAAGCTCCTGTACCTTGATGGTTATTGTTCAATCCTTTACAGATTATTTTCAGGGTATTTTGACTACTTTTTCCCCCCTGGAACACTTATAGCCAGCCAGAAAACATCTGCATTTAGAAAAGCTTCTATTCCAGCACCAACAACCATCTTTACCTTCTATGAAAAAAATGTGGACTGATTTTCACCCTCTTTATAAATCTAGATTCTTTGAAATAGCCATTTTAATTGCATTTCAGCTTTTCTCTTTTCTAAGGGAGGGAAAGGAGACAGAAATAGAGGGCAAGGGAGGGAGGGAGAACAAATATGATAAAGGTACAGAATCCATCCTATTCTCAGTAGTCACCCAGGTTACAGGCATGAAAGCCATAAGATTGTATCTGAAAGACTAAAAGGGCCAAATAGAATGTATGCACAGTGAGGGGCATTGAGTACAATACAAGAAACCTCCCCTCAGGGGGAAAAATAACACTCAATCAACTACCCTGGCCAATCATAAACCCACAGGATAACCCATCTAAGTCATTGAAAAAATTAAAATTTGAGTTGGGTTCAGCAAAAGAATAACAACCATAATTATTTGCTTCCCAAAACATGAGACATTAAATAGGTTCCTGTCCCATTTTAATATAATTATTTTTTAAAAAAATAACAAATGACAAATTTTATGTTTAAAGAACTAGATTTAGTTTCTTGTTACATTCTCAAATTTGAGGTCACTCTATGCTCTTCAGACACTAAAACTTAATAACTTCTGAATCAGCCACCTGTTTTTTTTAAACTATGCAAATAGTTTAATTATCCCAATACCCATAAATTAACCAAACCATTCAAAAGTATTAGATATGATTATTAATGTCAAATTTTAATAGGAATATTTATTAACAGTTTTTGCTATTTTTCTATCTTATACTTTTTTAAAAAAAAAACCTCATGTTTAAGACTTCTTCTTCTTTTTTTTTGCTTCTGCCATTTTTGTGCATGTATCTCTTCCAGGGAAGGTCTTTTTTTTCTAAAGCAAAGAAGCAAAAAATTGAATCTGTCCCCAAGTCCAAAAAGCATTCTCCTTTCCCCTTAATCTGTCCCATGTAAAAATGGAAAGGTCTTAAAAGAGTTCCATGATCTCGTATTGGTTAGGCATCAGCCTCAAATTGACAATATTCTCAATTCCAAAAAACCCCTACATCCATCTTTAAAACATTTGTTAAATTCTGTACTCCATATAACATTGTGCTAGGTTCTTATACACAGTCATTCACTGTCAGATATAGGATAACAACATGTTTGCATAGTCATACTTTTCCCACAGGAACTCTGTGAGATAATTCAAGAAATTATTATTAATTTTTTAGTGATATGAAAACTATAGCCCAGAGAGTCAAAGGGACATATTTAAGGTCCCTCTATTCTCTTCAGACACAGTAGTACCAGAGCAAGGATTAGAGGCCAGGTCTTTTGAATCCAAGTCCATTACATTTTCCACACTACCTTTTAATAGAGATACAAAATACATGGGGTAGCTAGGTGGCGCAGTGGATAGAGCACCAGCCCTGGATTCAGGAGGACGTGAGTTCAAGTCTGGCCTCACACACTTGACATTTACTAGCTGTGTGACCCTGGGCAAGTCACTTAACCCCAATTGCCTCACTCCCCCAAAAAAATACATACCAAAAACTGAAGATAAGCAAGACAAACCAATAAAAACATATTAATATTCAAATCTATTGCAACTACACAGAACCCAAGAATGCACACTCCTAATGATGTAAAGAAAATGTGTGTGTGTGTGTGTGTGTGTGTGTGTGTGTGTGTGTGTTGACTTCTCCTTAGGAGAAGAAAAATTGGGGCTAGCTCCTTCTGCCTCTTCCTTCCATTCCTCCTCCTTATACTTAGAGAGTTTCTTGGTTTGTTTTGTCTTGTGTTTAAGAATGGTCTCCCTATCTCACCTAGTCTGGAAGTGATCCCATTGCTGATTGTCATGTAAGCTTCAATCTGCTCCATTTGTCCTAGACCCAGACCATTTTCCCTTTCTTAGGCAAGCCCTCTGCTACCTGGGGCTCACCATATTAGTGCTAACCTTAGTACAAACACCTGATTGCCTTTAGTCCTACTGAAGGGCAGAACTCCTAAACTCACACAATCCACACTAGTTTCAACTTCCCTCAGGAACATGGATTAAAGTGTGAGCCAATTTGCCTAGCTTCTTGAATGAGCTTATGGCAATTTAATTAAATTAAACTCAAGTCAATAATTATTTAATAGTCACTATTGTCCATAGTCAAATAAAGGGCTAGGTGAATATTGTGGGAGTGTAAAAGAAAGATGTATTATTCAAGTTGGGGAAGAAAAAGGAAATTTTTAACCATCTCCCAATTTCCCTGTGTTCCTACCATCCTATGATATAGTGGCCATATAGGTTCCCTTATTTCCCCATCTTCATTCTTGTCCCAAATGGCAGTCAAGAAGTTGGTCAGTATATATATATAAAACCTATATCAGATTACCTGCTGTCTAGGGGAGAGGGAAGGGAGGGGAGGGAGGGAGAAAAATTTGAAATTGTAAAGCTTGTATAAACAAAAGATGAGAACTATCTTTACATGTAACGGAAAAAAAATAAAATACTTTATTAATTAAAAAAAAAAAGAAGTTGGTCAGTGATATGGGTTACTAAACCCCGATCCACTGCTAAGTGCTCTATTCAGTGGTTGTATTTAGTACAGGTCTTTGAGCACTGTGGTTTAAAGAGAATGTACTTGTATTATCAACTTTTAGTATTTTTAATTCAAAAAGAATGGGAGGTTTGGTTCAATTAATTTCAAATTTAAAAAAAATAGGATCTGAATCCCTGGGTGACATGTAGGAAGGAGACATTGTCTGCTGTTTATTTAGCTATATACATTCAACTGGCCTCTCCCCAAAGGCTTTCCAATGACTTATGACATTCAGTGGGTCTTGTTTAAGCCTGCATTGCTGTTATAAAAACAGATGGACCAAGACTTACTCAATGATTGTTTGGATGGCCAGGTATATGATTAATTATTACATTTTCCCCTACCTTTTTAGTTTACAAACTTCGTTTCAAGGTCACTGCTTGGATTTCCTGTACTCTTATTTGCTTATTTACTTCTTTAATTATTTAGTTAGTTATTCATTCATTCATTCATTCATTCACTCATTCACTCATTTGTTTATTCATTCATTCATTCATTCATTTATTTTTGCATAGGGCAATGGGGATTAAGTGACTTGCCCAAGGTCACACAGCTAGTAAGTGTCAAGTGTCTGAGGACGGATTTGAACTCAAGTTCTCCTGAATACGGGGCCAGGGCTCTATCCACTATGCCACCTAACTGCCCCTCTTGTATTTTTAATAGATCATTTAACCCTAAAATGTTGTGGGGTTTGGAGTTAATTTTCTTCCCAGGGGTTCTGTTAGTTCAAAAGGTAAAATCAGCAATTCAGGTTGAAATGGATGCTAAATGGTATGTTTATTTTTTTTTATTTTAATATTTAATACCTTTATCCCCAGATGGATACTTATTTTCCTTTTCCCATGCTTATAGTATGATTCATAACCCAAAGGATATACTATTCCCTCATAAATGAGGTATATTATCTGCCTAGGAACACATGGAAATATTTTACCCAGAATATGGGCAAGTATAAATGGGGGATAGGGCTTAGTGGCAGTTCTCAAAACCCAAAGTTCAAAACACCAAATAGTTCTCTGTATATTTCCCCTTCAGCTTCTATGGAATCTGGGAACTGGGGTATAGACTTGATAATAAAAATGGTCACCCTCATGTATTTCCTAGTTTTTATGTTCACTGAGGATGATGAAATTTTCAATTTTTATTTTTTCTATTTTTATATTAGTGAAGGACTTATAGCCATGTCTAGGAAATTCAAAAGCCCATGGTAGAGAGACAGTATTAACACAAACCACTCTTATAAATTCAACCTATTTGGAAATGGTGAACTCTGTACATTGAGGTTTCTTGACTTGCTTCTTCTGAGAAACAGGAAAAGAACTCAGTCTCTCCTATCTCCACCTCCCACCCCTATCCCCACCCCCATCCTTCAGCTCACCACTGTCTTTAGGGAGAAGTAATAAATTGGGGTTGTGAATAAGCAGCTAATTAAATGCATTTAACCTGCACATCACCATCAGCTTTCTATTCAGTTTAACATATAATCTTTTACCTATGTAATCAAGAAGGATACCCCAGGCTGTCAACACAGCCCCACAACTGAGACCTGCTCTGTGGCTAATAAAGAAAAGATATGTAAACAAAGTACATCTCATCTGTTAGGGATGGAGTTAGCCAGCTAAGCCTCAAACCTATATTCCTGTGTACATTTTCCTCATCATTGCCATAACAGAAATATCAATGAAATAACAAGACATAATTTCTCCTGGACTATCCCAGTCTACCAGCATTAACCCAGATTTTTGTTTTATGAAAAAAAATCCTTATGTAATCAAAATGCATACAGCTAGCACAGAAAACAAAACATATATTCTCCTTGAAAAAAAATATATATACATACATATATATTTTTAAGTTCACAAAATATTCCATGAAATTGCTATTTCTGGTGACAAATTTGCCAAGGAAAGTAGGCAAAATGTAATCTACCATATAGATATATTTCCCATAGCTCACCAGATCACCATTCCCCTTTAAGGATCTGGCATTGTTAGCAACATGCAATAAATGTGAAATCATCTCAGGTTGGAGGAAAAAATACCAATAGAAATAATAGCCTCAGTTATCCTTTTCTTCCCAAACCTAACAATGTGGTGGTGGTTTTGATACGAGAGGAGGAGAGATATTTGATAATTATGGAAAATAATGGGAGGAACTGAAGGAGTGGATACCCCATTCCTCCAACAGGAAATTACCAAAATATGCCATATGTTCCCCAACTAAAAGCATAATGATAGATACCTAAATAAGTATGCCATGGTGGCTTAGAGGTAAGGCATTTTTGGAAAAAAACACAGTATAAAAAAAATGGTCTCATATTTTTTCTAAAGTAGTTAAAGAAGTTAAAATTTCTGGTACAATAATAGTAATAATAACAATAACTCATTACTAATATTTAGAGTATATACTTTTTTTAACACCACAAGTTGTGAGCAGAGAAAATAGGGCACCATACTGAATTGGATAGGTTTTGAAAAGTTAACTATCCCTGCCTTTTTTTTTTCCAAAAAGTCAGATAGACCTTTTAACTGATCTAGAAATCTACCTTAACACTGTGTCATGAAAAGTCCAAAGATTTATTACTTTGGGATGAGTATAATAGGCTATAAATCAACATTCCTGCAGCAACTATAAAAACATCTCCTGCAGTTCCCCACCTCTAGGATAACCTCTGCCCAAGGTGGGTCTTGAGTACTTTCAATTCAAGGAGAGTCTGTGTTAAACTATGCATATCACACTCTGAGACAGGGCAGCCCCACCAATGTTTCAGACTTAGTTTGTCTTAACTTCTAGTTATTAGAACAAAGGAAACTTTGATTTGCTAAGTTGGGATTAAATGAATGCATATCATAGCAATGTTAGGACCATTTAATTGTTTTTCCATAAGAAAAGATTAAAATGCCTTAGTTATGCTAGATTAAATGCTCATTCCATAATTGCAATGGACAGTATGCTTTCAGAGTGGAAGAATTAAATTAAAAGAGAGACAACTACGGAAAATGTACTAGTGGTAGAATTAGAGAATGTTTCATCAGATCCTGATGCTTCTACAGTAATGAATCTGCCAAAAGATAATAATATTTTAGTGAAAGGTGTGATTGGATAAGTCACATTATTTATTAACTGTTACCCTAAAATATCACTTTTGTCTTATTATTAAAGAATGGTTAGAGGGCAGCAGGGATGCCTGACACAAAGCATTAAAAATGGATTGCAGCTATAATAGACCTTGGAGTATGTATGTCTTACTATAAACTCATAATGTAACTTCCCAATACCTGGTGGCCAGAAGTGTTCATGGCACTGTACGCTAGGGTGAGTCTGAACCCATTTCCCTTAAATCAAATTAGTGATTCCCTTGAGCATCACCTTAGCCTTCCCTCTACCCCATGAAAACCTGACTGAGAGACAGTCCTCCATTATTAAACCTGCATTCTCAAAGAATGAAGAATAAGAAACTCTATTTGGGAGGAATGCTGGCAAAAGTAAAGTGAAAGTTTGAGAAGGCTGGTAGCATTTTTTAAAATACTCTCAGACTGAGCTCACTGATTTTTTACTGGAAAACTCCCTTTTCAGTGCCAGTTTAATTAGCCCCAGTGATGTTTCTGAAAAGTAGAGGTTTTTTGGGTTTTTTTAAGCTAAAATGCTGAAAATAGATGACACTAAGGAATGTAAGGAAGAGAGACCACTCCAAGAACAACAGGTAAGGACATGCTGAGCTGATGAGATTTAACACATTGGTCTCAGATATCTAAGTACCCAGAACTGATACACTCAGATGGGATTAATCTAAAAAATAATCAGCTCTTCTGAACAGGCATGTGTGTGTGTGTGTGTGTGTGTGTGTGTGTGTGTGTGTGTGTGCATGTGCACATGCTTCTGTGTGTGTTAGTTAAAGACAACAACATCAAGGATTAGATTGACTTTAAGCCCCAGGGAACCCTCTTCAGTTCATTCCCTATTTTCCCAAATTCCAGGGAGGGAAACATTGGCATGGAAATTAATATATGGATTTAAATAACTTTTCAAGAGGGCAAAAAACACATTAGGAGAACCTTAGGATGAGTCCACTTGACATTTCAAATATCAGGATATTTGGCTTCAAATCAACAAAATACCCCAAAGACTGGATGAATTTTACACTTCCAGGTATTTAGCATCCACTTAAAAATAGCCTTGTAAGCTGCATTAGTTATTTTAGGTCTCTGGAAAACACAAGCAAATATTTATGAATAACACCTTCATCTTCTGACTTATTGGTTGCTCTGTCTCCTACTAAGACTTTGGTTACTAAATTCCAGTGTCTTCTCAGTACTGTCAAATTACTTTTTATTTAGTGAGGGTGTGTTTATACAATACCACAGCAGTTGGATGAAAAGTGAAAAATGTAATCAATCAGTTGTTTTTTCCATCTACACAGACAAAAAGCCATTTTAATGTTTCCCTGTCCTCCAGTAAAATGAATGATGTGTTTTGTTTTGTTTGTATGGGTTTTTTTTAGAAAACTAGATTTAAATGAACTAGTTGCATTGGCATACTGTAGAAACAACAGAAAACTGAAATTTGTGAGTTTTTCCATTGCTCTTTTTAAGTAAATATACAATTTTATTGTTGTTTTGGTTCAGAAATGTGATTTCAGAGGGTAGAGAATTCCCAGTGAGAAAATTTCCTCCACTAATGCAAGAACAGTAATTATTTTACAACTTGTAGTATTAGAATTGCCTGGGGCCACTGAGAGGTTAAGTGACCTCTGTATGGTCACACAGCCAAGATAGATGACAAATGTTAGATAGATGATAGATAAATAGATAATAGATAGATAAGATAGATAGATATGTGTATGTAGGTATGTAGGTATGTTGCTATGTATATACATAGAGACATGTAGAAAGATATGTGTGCATATATAAATACGGATATGCATATACATATATCTTTATCAAAGGCTAGAATTGAACAGGCTGAGATCATTTTCTAGCCAAAGACAGCTTAGAAAGTAAGCAGGAGGGGGTTGCTGTTCCAGGGAGGGAGTGGAGCCCAACCCCGAGGTAATGCTGACACAGCTCCAGCCCCAGGCAGGCTGAGCCAGAGAAAGAGATCCCTGGAGCCTCTGAATCAGCTGCAGCACCAGTGTCCTCTGGAACTAAGCTCACGATCTGGTGAGAGGGCTGAGCAGTTGGCAGGGGGGGAGTTATGGGGTCTCTGTTAGCACTGAGGCAGAACTTGGTTGTTTCACACCTGCTAGGAAACAGGAAGTAGGCTTGAGTAACTGTGGCCCAGGTCAGGGAGGGGTGTGGCCCAGGTCAGGCTCAGAGCTAACAACCACAGCACTCAAAGATTTACAGTCTGGTTAATTAGCAAGTTGGCCTGGGGTTATCTACAGACCAGAGAACAGACCAGGTGAATGAAGAACCTGCCCCTCCTTAAATCATGCTACCCTTAGACCCCCTGAAGTTTGGGACAGTACATCCTGGAAGCAGTGCCCCACTTTAAGAAGGAGTGAAAAGTCAAGTAAAAGACAGGCAAGATGAGCAGACAGAGAAAGATGCGGACCACAGTAAGTTTTTTTTAGTTTCCTTAGAAGAGAATAGCAACATCAGGGCTCCTACCTCCAAAGCTTCCAAGAAAAATATGAATTGGTGTCAGTCCATAGAAGTGCTCAAAAAGATCTTTGAAGATAAAGTAAGAGAGGTAGAGGGAAAAATAAAAGAGGTGGAGGAAAAAAATGGAAAGAGAAATGAGTGATGAAGGAGGATCATGAAAACAACTCAATAGCTTGAAAAGCCAAACTGATCAAATGGAAAAAGAGGTACAAAAGCTCTCTGAAGAAAATCATTGCTCAAAAATTAGGATTGAGCAAATAGAAGCAAATGACTTTATGAGAAACCAAGACACAATAAAGAAAATCCAAATGAATTAAAAAAAAAAAGTAGAGAGCAATATGAAATATCTCCTTGGAAAAACAGCTGACCTGGAAAATAGATCCAGGAAAGATAATTTGAAAATTATTGGACTGCCTGAAAACCATGATCAAGGAAAGAGCTTAGACATTATCTTCCAGGAAATTGTCAGGGAAAATTGCCCTGATATTCTAGAATAAAGTAAAATAGAAATTGAAAGAATCCACTAATCACCTCTCAATATGAAAACTCCCAGGAATAATATAGCCAAATTCCAGAGGCCCCAGGTCAAGGAGAAAATATTACAAGCAGTCAGAAAGAAACAATTCAAGTACTAGATAGAACAAGATCCAGCAGCTTCTATATTAATGTATGAGAGGGCATGGAATATGATATTCAAGAGGGCAAAGGAATTGGGATTACAACCAAAAATCACCTGCCTAGCAAAACTGGTGTAATCTTCTAGGGGGGGAAATGGGATTTCAATGAAAAAGAGGACTTTCAGATATTCACGATGAAAAGACCTGAACTGAAAAGAAAATTTTACTTTCAAATACAAGGCCCTAGAGAAGCATAAAAAGGTAAACAGGAAAAAATAAATTAAGAGGGATGTGAAACTGCTTACATTCCTACATGGGAAGATGATACCTCTAACTCATAAGAAATTTCTCAGTATTAGGGCAGATGATAGAAATAAATTTAGACAGAGGACCCAGATGGGAATTGATTATGAAGGAATGATATCTATAAAGTATTAATTTTTTTTATCTTTGTGTGTGTGGGGGGGGGGGTGGTTGGAGTCAGGTGACATGCCCAGGTCCAGCAGTAGATGAGTGACTTGTGTCTGGGGCTGGATTTGGGCTCAGGTCCTCTTGGGTCCAGGGTGGATGCTTTGTCCACTGTGTCACCTAGCTGCCCTATGATGACATTTATAGGGTAAAATTGAGGGGTGAGATGATTGCACTGGGGGAGGGGAAAGGGGAGAGGTAGAACAGGATGAAATCCCACATGAAAAACAGGAAAGGTCTTATGGAGTGGGGGGAGAGATGGGAGCGGAGTGGGGCAGTGAATGAGCTTTACACTCATCAGAATTGGCTGAAAGACCTTAATCTCATCTGACTTGGCTCAAGGAGAGATTAATATACTCAATTGGGTAGAGTAATCTGTCTAACCCCACAGGAAAGTAGGAAGGGAAGGGGATAAGGAGGGAGGGGTAAAAGAAGGGAGAGCAGATTGAGGAAGGGGGCAGTCAGAAGCAAATCCCTTTTGATGAGGGATCGGGTAAAAGAAGTTAGATAATAGAGTAAACATCATTGGTAAGGGAATAGAATGGATGGAAACAACAATAGTAATTGTGAAAAAGAGAAAAGGAAAAAAAATTTACAAAAAATATAATTATAGCAACTCTTTGTGGTGGTTAAAAATTGGAAATTGAAGGAATGCCCATCAAATGGGGAAATGACTAAACAAGCTGTGGTATATGATTGTAATGGAATATTATTGTGCTTTAAGAAATGACAAGCAGGATGATTTCAGAAAAACCTAGAAAGACCCATATGAACTGTTGTATAGAGAAATGAGCAGAACTAGGAGAACATTGTGCAGTGACAGCATTATTGTTCTATGAGCAATTGTTAATGACTTTACTACTCTCAGCAATACAATGATCCAAGGCAATCCCAAAGAACTAATGATGAACCATACTCTCCACCTCCAGAGAAAGAACTGATGTTGATTGAGCACAGACTGAAGCATGTTGTTTTGTACTTTCTTTTTTTTTAATTTGATTCTTTTTGTATAAAATGACTAATATGGTAATGTTTTACATAATTGCACTTGTATAACCAAAACTGGTTTCTTGCTGCCTCAAAGAGGTGGGAGGGTAGGAAGGGAGGGAATGAGAGAGGGACAGAATTTGGAACTCAAACCTTTAAATAAATAAATAAAATAGTAGTGTGAAAAAAAAAACAACCTAGTTTTAACTAGCTGTGTGACCCTGGGAAAGTCACTCATTGCCCCGCAAAAAGAAATAAAAAATAAAATAAATAAAATAAGACCTAGTTTTCAAAGCAAATACTTTTGTGGAGTGGACAAATATGTGATTAAAAAACAATAAATTGATTTTAAAGCTACTAGATTTTTGTAATATGTAAACTCAGTTTATTATTTGTATTGGTTTTGACACCTCCATTAGTCTTTCTTTGAACTTGGGCAGATTCTATTTTACTATTTCTAAATGATCCACTTTATTTACATTTACCTGTGAACCATAAAATATGATTTTTTAAAAAATGATGATTAAGTAAAGGTACTCAAGCCCATTATTTATTTTATTCTTAGTATTTCCTTTTGCCCTTCAAGGAAAATTCCCTTCCTAAGGTTATTTACCAAATTGCTCCCATATCTATCTTCAAGGTTTTGTCAAGAATTTGCTATTTAGGCCACTTTGCCTCTGATGATATTTTGTTTCCCATTTGCCATTATTTCCCTTGGGTGATTTTTTTTTCTTCCAGACTGACTACTTCTTAGTAAGTCTCCAGCCTGATTCTATTTCTATTACTCTTGCTTTATGATTATGTTTGGCACAATCCTCAGATCTAGCAGGTGATAGATATACAGATATGTGTTATAACTGAGTAATAAGAGCTAAAGCTCAATACGTCATCAATTATGCATCAAATGTCTGACATTTTCATGTAAGGACAAACGTGTCAAAACATCAACATCATTTACTTCCACTGACATGTCAGTAGAGATGTGTCACTATCTGGAATGTAACCAAATATAATAGATTGATGTCCAAGGCACAGAATATCAAGAAAATGAAAAGAAAACATTCATAAAAGCTGCGAAATAGAGTAAATCCATTGAACATAAATCCTATTTAAAAGTATGCTGGTGCTGATGTACCTAAGAGACACAACAGAAAATTCTGATTTTTCGGTTTGGGGCTTGGTCCCAGACAAGTTTTGTGGTAGAGAGGGACACTCAGAATTAAATAATGAAGATAAAGAATCCCACCTACCTGACCTAAAATAGAAAGGGAAGGAAAGAAAAGAGGGAGGAAAGGAGTTGGGGAAGAAGGGAGGGAGGGAGAGAGGAAAAGGAGGGTTGTAAGGAGGGACAGAAGAAAAGGGAGAGAAGGAAGAAGGGGAGGGAGGAGAGGAGAGAAGAAATAAAGAAAGGAAGGAGGGAAAGGGGGAGAGAGGGAAGAATAGAAGGATTTTCTTTAGCTCATAAAATCATAGCTAGGAGAGATTTGTGTTTAGCCTATCTGGCAAGACAGTTTTACCAAGGTGTGGCTGCTGCATAAGCTACATATTCTTTGAGCCACAGGTCAGAGTTGGGTTGAAGTAGATACCAGAGGTGAAATATATAGCTGTAGATATAGACATAGATATACCTGATAAAAAGTAAACTCCTTGGGGGCAGCTAGGTGGTGCAGTGAATAAAGCACTGGCCTTGGATTCAGGAGAACCTGAGTTCAAATCCAGCCTTAGACACTAGACACTTGACACTTACTAGCTGTGTGACCTTGGGCAAGTCACTTAACCCTCATTGCCCCACCAAAAAGAAAGTAAACTTAAGAACAAGGACATTCATGACTTTGTATTCCTAGGACCTAGAATCAAACATCAAACAATAAATAGTAAGTTGTTCATCAATGCTTATTAATGGCATTTTGGGCACATTGTCAGGTTTGGATATAGAAGAATCATTTATGCCATTTCCTACTTGTTACAAATTGTAAAAGAAACTAAATGATACATTAATAAAAAATTTGAAAATTTATATGAGGCTTTGTTATTTACCACTAAAACTGTATTAAAATGTGACAAAGAAGATAATATTTTTCTTCTCAAAATCATTTTCAAGAAACCCTTAATAGAATCAGCTAATTAATTTTGAGTTCCTTCATCAATATCATATCCAAAGCCACATGTTATGAATCCTTTTCAGTTGAGATATTAAAGTAAGATTATAATAGAAAAGTCTTGTAAATATTTGCTTTCAAATGAGTCTAAGAACAAATATATATTCAGTCATTCATCCATATTTAGAAGATATTAAAAAGACAAAGCATAGTTTTAAATTCACTTATCATTTTATGTAAAAGGGGGAAGTAGGAATGTGAACCTGATTAGCTTTGTTTCTCCTTATGCTTGATAATATCTTATTAAAATTTGAACTTCAAAAAATGATCTAATCAGTCAAATGTCAGCAGAAATATTTCATCTGTGACTGGAGCTTCAGTTAATAAAACCTTAATTGGAAAGATTTTACATTCTCTAATTCCTTCCCAGAAACACTATCCACACAAAATGCCGAGCAATGGAAAGACCACTGAGCTAGGGGTCTGGAGACCTGGCTTGGTAACTCACCACAGCACCTAGGCATGTCAGGGATGTCCCAGATGGGATTTTTATTTAACTATACTTTAGACTAGATTCCTCCAGAGCTTCTTTCCACTTCTTAAATTCTGTGTAAAGTTGAAACGAAATGTTATTGTAAATTTGTTCACAGGGCCAAAGTACTAAAGGAAAGGAGGGAGAGTAGTGGGGTGAGAGGAGATGATGGATTCTGAATTAGCGAAATGGTAGAATGTGCTCTATAATACAATAAGAACTCAGAAAACATAATTTTCTACTCCCTCACAGAAAGGAGAAAAGGAAAAGATCAAACATTTATTAAATTCCTAGTATGTACCAAGCATTGTGCTAAGTACTTTACAAATATTTTCTCATTTGAGCTTCACAACTACCCTTGGAGGCAGACACTATTATGATCCTCACTTTATACATGAGGAAACATGAGGCAGACAGAAGTTACATGACTTGTTCAGGGTCACACAGCTAGAACATATCTGAAATTAGATGTGAGTTCAGGTCTTCCTGACGCCAAGCCAAGCATTCTTGTCACTGTCCCACCCCCTGAATAGAAGCCCAGAACATCTTTTCTGGACTCTAGTGATATGCCCCAAAGAGAATAAGTTTTTATGACCAATTTACCACTATTTATATTCCCGTAAGTTTCCACATTAGTAAGTAGAATTATAGTGTTAATAATAAAATAACAAAAAAAAATCTTTGTCACATTTGATAATGGTGCCATAGAGTAGATGATGTAGAACCCTTGTTCTACATCAAGTGTTTATAACATTTTTGTACATCATGAATTCCTTTGGAAGTAAAACCTAAAGAACTCTTCTCAGAAAAATGGTTTTAAATACATAAAATAAAATACATGGGATTACAGTGGAAAGAAATTATATTAAAATAGTTATTTTTTCATTCATTAGATTCCTGGTTATCTACATGATCAGTGGCAGATAATATACATATGTATGTATGCGTGTATGTATATGACCACATATGTATATTGTATTTTGTGCATATATATATATATACACAAACTGATTATTATTGACAGAAATATACAAATGAATCAATTGTGATCTCCACATTAGCACAATAAAATTCATTAGAAATATCACATTTTCTGATCCTTATCATGTTGACCAATCTTGGCTGATTGGTTTATCCAAAAGTCAATATTGTAATGGATCAGGATCGTTCACAACCATAGTATCAACCCTGATTTCCTTACTAACATCATCCAAAATTTTCTCAGTTGTTAAATCTTCTTTCTTCTTCTACTTCATCTCTCTACTCACATAGTTTCCACTCTAGTTCAGGTCATCACCTGAACTATTGAGCTATTGTAATTGCCTCCTAATTGGTCCCCAATTTCTCAAATTTCTCTCCTTTTAAATCCATCCTTCATACTATTGCCAAAGTGATTTTCCTAAAACGCAAATCTGACCATGTCACTTCTCTATTTAATAAACTCCAGTAACTTCCAGTTGCCCCAGGATCAAATAAAAACTCTTCTTTTTGACATTAAAATCCTTTCAAAATGTGGCGTCAGGGGCAGCTAGGTGGTTCAGTGTATAAAGCACCAACCCTGGATTCAGGAGTACCTGAGTTCAAATCTGGCCTCAGACACTTGACACTCACTAGCTGTGTGACCCTGGGCAAGTCATTTAACGCCCCCATAGCCCCGCCAAATTTTTTTTTTTAAATGTGGCTTCAACCTGGCCTTCCAAGCTGACCATCTTGCTCTTCTTCACTATTTCCCATCATTACACAAGCTGCCTGCCCCTCCTGCCTAGAATGTAATTCCTTCTCATGTCTATTTCCCCAAATCCAGAGTTTCTTCCCAAGTTCAACACAAATGCTACCTTCTACATGAGATCTTTCCAGGTTTCCTGTCTCTAGTTGTTAGTACTTTCTCCTATAAATCACCTTATATCTACTTGGTGTTTATATCTATTTTGTGTGTGCAAATGTTTGCATGTATTTATCTATGTCTATGTCTATGTCTGTGTCTGTGTCTGTGTCTATGTCTATGTCTATCTATATCTATACCTATAACTATATCTATATCTACATCTACATCTACATTTATATCTACACACACATATACATATATGACATACACATATACTCTTTATGTTAAGAATTAGGCTGGCCACATTGAAAAGGAGCCCATCAGGGTGTATGCTGACAAACGTTTAACAATCAGCTCTCTGAAATATACAGGTGACATGTTTTTAAGTTTAATCTTTATCTTTAACACTTTCTTAATCACTTTCTTGAGTCTGTATAATCAATAAAACAATAAATCATGCTGTGATGTTTAGCACTTGCCAATTTCCTGATGTAAATGCTTACAATGAAAATTTAACAATTAGCTCTCACAAGGCCAAGTAAGCACACTGCAGCAATCCTCTGGGTCTCCTAAATCAATAAAGAACAAGGGAGTTATCTTTCTCCCCAGTGTGGGAAGAGAGGAAGCTAACAGAAGATTGGGTCTCAAGGGCAGTTGTTTGCCAATACAGAGAAAGATTGAAGCTGAGAGTGAGAGGAGAGAAAAAGAGGGGGGGAGAGGAAAGGGGGAGTGCAAGAGCACACAAGAGGAAGATGTGGCAGGGTTTTCACCAGTTATGTGAAAAAATAACAGCACAACAGTTATGCCTAGTGGCAGCAACATCTATAGTTCCTTTCCTCTAATTCAAGCTTCAAAGTGAGTCTCAGAGTTGAAAGCTAAAGGGACAAGTATGGAGTTGTAACTGCCATTTATGTCCTGGATTCTCAGGTGGCTAGAATTCTGAGTGATGAAATAATAATAATAAAAAAACCACAGGAAAAAACTATTTGTTACCCCACCCCCTGCCTTATTTCACAGGGGTGCAACTGGAACCTATTACTAATTTTGTCATTTTTGTCTGTTAAATAATGCTTTGGATCAATCTAATTCTATTTTTCATGTACATCTGTGGTTGATCCAGTCCATTTCATCTCTTTGTGTCCCTTTGTTAATGGCATGAGGGTGTGGGGTATCTCTAGAAGACAACCTGGAAAGTTACTTTTCTTATCTCTGAGGTGGGATCTCAACCCTTGTTAGAATTTTTGTTATCTAAATGGGAGTATCTCCAAAAGTCATTCATACATTTTATAACTATAATCCAGGGACCATGTTAAACATTTTCAAGCAATGGTCAAATTCCATTTAACAAGTCAATTTAAGGGGAAGCTAAGTGGTGCAATGGATAAAGCACCAGCCCTAGATTCAGGAGGACCTGCATTCAAATCGGGCCTCAAACACTTAACACTTACTAGCTGTGTAACCCTGGGCAAGTCACTTAACCTTTATTGCTCAGCAAAAAAAGCTCACAAAAGATAAAATTTTAATTAAACAAAATTTTAAAACTTTTGCACAAACAAAATCAATTAATCTAGAATAATATAACAAACTGTTGGGTAAGGTAAAAAGTCTTTGCATCTCTGAAAAAATATTATATCCAGGAAAGATGAACAGAAATCTAAAGTGATGAGTCACTCCCCAACTGATAAAGAGATCAAAGACTATAAATAAACAATTAAAAGTTATGATTAGAAGATATAAATAACCACATGAAAAATTGTTCTGAGTCACAAATATTAAAGAGAAATGCAAATTAAAACTTCTCTGAGGGTTTACCTTACATCCATTGAATTGGCAGATGATAAAAGATAAAAATAATAAGTGTTGGAGGGAGTTGAGAGTCCTTTTTGGTGAACTATGAATAGACTCATCCTGGAAAATATCTGGGAATTATTCAAGGAAATTTACTAAGTTGTTCCTATCATTTCACCCAATGATTACATTACTGAGTAAGTATACTAAGAAAATTGAAGACAAGAAAACTAAATACACAAATAATATTAGTAGAACCTTTTTGTGGTAGCAAAAAAGGGAACACAATTGATTAAGGAATAACTGAAAATGTATATAAATATGAAAGAATATTATAATATAAAAATGATTAATTTTAAAATTTCAAGTCTTATACTAACTGTTGAAAAATGAAGTAAGCATAAATAGGAGAATAATGATCACTATGATAAAAATGAAAACCATACTGGAATATACTTGAACTCATGTTAAATGAAATGCCCAATATTAGTTATTGAGGACAGATGATGAAACACCATTCCTCATAACTTCTTTATTTCTATATCTGTCTCTATGAAGAGGCCTCTAGAATCTGTGAGAAGTCCTCAGAGTCCAGCCATGGCAATAAGAACAGGATCTGATCTCTCTCGAAAGAAGACCAATAAAATCCAATTCAGCCATGCCATGGAGAAAGTCAGACTCTCTTTTCAAAACCCCCTCAACTAGATACACTTCTGAAGGATTCTGAGGCATAAATCTGAGAGAAGGGGAAAGAGGCTAACTTCCACATGGATATTGGAACTTTCATTATAGAAAAAAAAAGAAAAAGGGAGGAAGGGGAGAATAGTGAGAGGAGTATTCACAAAATCATGAAAACCCTCATTTTTTAACAACATACCCCACACAGTTTCTGTAGCCCAATAATACAAAGTTCTTGAAATAGTACTGTCCACTACCCACATATTTTCTGCTTCCCTACTCCCCAGTCCTACTTTATGGTCTAAACACAGCGGGAAATGAGAATAAGGGGTAGCACTTATGCATATCAGGTATGAAAAAGATCCGGCATTAGCTAAGCCCAAAGCAAGGCTAAGAAAACAATGGGCTTTGATCAGTTCCACTTCAAATATGTTTGTGTTTATTTAAAAATTATTCATATAATTCACACCATTAAAGGCCCTATACCTGTAAAGATGTGTGTCAGGTATGACAAACATTGTTTATTCCATTACTCAATCATCATGTAGTAATAGTCATGTATTTGATTGAATATGATATGTAAAAATTGTATTATTTTTTCTATTCAAGATATCTCCATAACATATAAAAATCATAGGTTTTGTTTTTATGGTGTTAAGCAAAATTGATCTTTTGCCAAGTATCTTTCTGTGGGTGGACTCAGTTTTGACAAATCACAGCATGACTGGAACAGCATTGATCTCATTAAAACAATAAGGTAACAAATATTTTTAAAAGCAAATTAAACATGAGCTTATCCCATTAGGTTAATGACAAAGAAAGGGGAACTAATTTCAAATAGATGTGAAATTCTTTTTAAATTATATAGATAAGAATTGTAAAAAGCAATTTAAGGTGGGGTGGGGGTAAAGGTCACCACTGTGTATTACTGAATTACTTAAATACCCAGTGGTTGAGGTTGCATCTCCAGAGGATGGGAGGTAAAGAAGAGGGAAGGGAAAGAGACAAAGATAGAGACAGAAGCAGAGAAAGACTTTGGTTCAAATCTTACTTATGACAGATAGTAGCTATATCACCCTAGGCAAGTCATTTATTTCTTGGTGCTCCTGGTCACTCACTAAACTATAAGTTATAGGAAAGATGTCATCCTGCACTGATGAAATCTCCTCTCCTGGGAATTGCTCATACCAATTAAAGAAGGCTCCAGTCTTTCTATTTGGGATAGAGAAGTAATTTATCCAAGGTTAGATAACTTTGTCAGTGGCAAAGTCTAAATTGGAATCTACTTCTCTTAGCCCCAAATTCACTTTTAGCTCATTCTACTACTCTTTTATGCCCTGAACTAACTTTTTTATTGAATCTTCTACTACATTTGATTGCTTTTTAAGCCTTTCATAACTATGTATCTCTGACTAACAAAGATCCATGCACTTGCTGGTAGTGGTGGTCCTTTGTTCTCAAAGAGGACCATGACATCGGGCTGATGTCGTGACTTGCTCTGAATTGGATTTAAGTGAGGGAGGGCTGTATAAGGTCACCAACCTCACTCTCTTCCATAGCCATCTAGGTCCAGTGGCAAGATATATCCGGACAACTGGAGATGGCCTGGGAGGTTTTTTTAAAGGCAATTAGTGTTAAGTGATACATATCTAATAAGTGTCTGATGTGAGATTTGAACTCAGGGCCTCTTGACTCCAGGGCTAGTGTTCTATCCACTCTACCACCTAGCTGCCCCTTTGACTAACAAAGCACCTGGATCAAATGACCTGTCAAACATGAGGTCACCACAAAAGTTACTTCAGGTTCAGGGTACCTTGTGGGTTCATAGGCACTTTAAAAAAACCCTATTACTCACAAGCTCTCACTGTTGTGTTTACTTTCTTCATTCAGTGTAAGAACATGATTGCTTTAAAGCAAAAGACACCCAATAAAATGAACAAAATAGGTAGCAACACAAAATTTCCCCCATAAACCTGGCACACACTTCCCCACAAATTCATATACCATCCATGGGAAGAATAAACATTCCTAGGGAATACACAAAGAACAACACATATATAGGATCAGGATACATGCATGGAGGGTCGCATACATAGGGAAGTATAGTCAGATGGCATATGTGAGAGGATCACCCGTAGAAAAAAATATGTGCACATAAAGAGGGGCAACTGCTTTTAGACCAGTGAAAATGACCTTATTTCAAATGTCCACCATGAATTAACCATTGAGTGAATCCAAGCTCTATATATTTCAGACTTATGTAACCTTTTCTAATTCCTTCAGGCTACATGGACCTACCTTTTTTCTCTTACAGCATTTTTAACAGATGAAATGCATACACTGCCTATACTTGTCCTGATCATAAAAGGTTTTCTCTAGGCATACCTGCCTAAACACTCACTTCATGCAGAGGGGGCTCTGAGAGGCCTTCTGTCTATCTTTTAGTAGTTGCTATCAAGACTCTTTTTTATCACATAGAATGAGAGATGAGCGTATTGCATTTGCAGCCGTTCTGTCATTTTATATCATATTAGTGCGACATCGTTGTGGTCTATTAGAATGCTATAACAACAACAACAACAAAGAGGTGTTAGTGCATGACAGCACCTGTCAGAATATTGAAAATAAATACTTGAAATATTGGATTAAATCTCTTTCATGTGACATAAGTGGTGGCGACTCATTCCTGTACCGTCAGTTCATTTATTTGTTCTATGTAAATGAAGGGATCTCATGCAGCCTCTCAATTATGATGTAGAAGTAAACTCAGATTCTTAAAGCTGAAAGAAAACTTAAAGACCATTAAAAATCATTCTGTGCCTTTGATCCTGCTATTCCCCACTCTTAGAATACTCTTCTCACCCCCCTCCATTTCTGCCAAAATTCTACCCATCTTTTTAAGGTCCAGGACAAATGTCACTTCCTTCAAGAAGCAATCCTTGATCTCCAATCTCACCCACCAGCCAGAATAATTTCTCACTCCTTTTCTTAAAAGTAATACAATATGAAGAGGCAGTTTTCAGAAGAAGAAATCAAAGTTATCTATAGTCATATGTGGCAGCAAAAAATTGGAAACTGAGGGGATGCCCATCACTTTGGGAATAGCTGGGCAATTTGGGGGATATTATTGTGATGGAATACTATTGAGCTATAAGAAATAATGAGGGTCATGGTTTTAGGAAAACCTGGGAAGATCTGTATAAATTGAAGCAGAGTGAAATGATCTGAACCAGGCGCTCATTGTACACTGTAACAGCAATATTGTAATGATGATTAACTGTAAAAGACTTAGCTATTCTGATCAATACAATGATTCTGAAGGACTCCTGACAAAAAATGGTATCCACATGAGAAAGAGAACTGATGAATTCTGGGCATTAATTGATGTATAAATTTTTCACTTTATTTTTCTTGATTTTTTAAAATAAAAGTATTTTATTATTTTCCAATTACATGTAAGGGTAGTTTTTAACATTTGTTTTCATAGGATTTTTAGTTCCAAATTTTTCTACCACCCTCCCTTCCCTCCCTTCTCCCCAAGAGAGAAAGCAATCTGATATAGGTTATATATGTACAATTACAGTAAACATATTTCTGCATTAGTCATATTGTGAAAGAAGAATCAGAGCACAAGGGAAAAACCTCAAAAAAGAAGGAAAAAAAACAGCCAAAAAGTAGAAACAGTATGGTTCAAATTGCATTCAGAATCCACAGTTCTTTTTTTCTGGATATAGAGAACATTTTCTATCATGAGTTCTTTGAAATTGCACTACTAAGAAGAGCCAAGACCATCACAGTTGATGATCACACAATGTTGCTGCTAGTGTGTACAATGTTCTCCTGGTTCTGCTCCTCTCAGTCAGCATCAGTTCATGTAAGTCCTTCCAGGTTTCTCTGAAATCTGCCTGCTCATCATTTCTTACAGCACAATAGCATTCCATTCCATTCATATACCACAACTTGTTTATCCATTCCCCAACTGATGGGCATTACCTCAATTTCCAATCCTTTGCCACCACAAAGAGAGCTGCTATAAATATTTTTGTAAATATGGTTCCTTTTCCCTCTTCTATGATCCTAGCACTGGTACCACTGGGTCAAAGTATATGAACAGTCCCATAGTCCTTTGGGCATAGTTCCAAATTGCTCTCCAAAATAGTTTGATCAGTTCACAACTCCACCAAGAATGCATTAGTGTTCCAATTTTTCCACAGCATCTCTAACATTTATTATTTTTCTTTCTTGTCATATTAGACAATCTGATAGGTGTCAGGTGGTACCTCAGAGTTGTTTTAATTTGCATTTCTCTAATCAATAGTGATTTAGAGCATGT
The DNA here is from genome assembly GCF_019393635.1 of Dromiciops gliroides. Classification (NCBI taxonomy): domain Eukaryota; kingdom Metazoa; phylum Chordata; class Mammalia; order Microbiotheria; family Microbiotheriidae; genus Dromiciops; species Dromiciops gliroides. Next base: position 188,246,543 of record NC_057863.1, read on the forward strand.
TTTTCATATGGCAATAAATAGCTTTGATTTCTTCATCTGAAAACTGCCTGTTCATATCCTTTGACCATTTCTGAATTGGGGAATGACTTGCATTCTTATAAATTTGATTTAGTTCCCTATATATTTTAGAAATGAGACCTTTATCAGAAATACTGGCTGTAAAAATTGTTTCCCAGCCTTCTGACTCCCTTCTAATTTTGGCTGCATTGCTTCTGCTTGTACAAAAACTTTTTTTTTTAATTTCATTTGTTTCTACATCTCTACTCTTTTTTTTCTTTTTCAGGGCAATGAGGGTTAAGTGACTTGCCCAGGGTCACACTAAGTGTCAAGTGTCTGAGGCCAGATTTGAACTCATATCCTCCTGAGTCTAGGGCCAGTGCTTCATCCACTGTGCCACCTAGCTGCCCCCAAAACTTTTTAATTTAATGTAATCAAAGTCATCTATCTTACATTTCATAATATTCTCTATCTCTTGTCTGGACATAAATTATTTTCCACTCCATAGATCTGAGAGATAAACTATTCCTTCCTCTCCTAATTTATCTATGGTATCACCCTTTATGTCTAAATCTTATATCCCTTTTGACCTTATTTTGGCTATACGGTGTAAGATATTGGTCTATGCCTCATTTCTGCCATACTATTATCCAGTTTTCCCAGCAGTTTTTGTCAAATACTGAGTTCCTATCCTAGAAGCTGGAGTCTTTAGGTTTATGAAACCTAAAGATTACTATAGTCATTTACTACTATGTCTCCTGTGCCTAACCTATTCCATTGATCCACCACTCTATTTCTTAGCCAGTACAAAATAATTTTGATGACCTGTGCTTTATAGTATAGCTTCAGATTTGGTATGACTAGCCCACCTTCTTGTGCATTTTTTTTTCATTAGTTCCCTTGATATTCTTGACTTTTTGTTCTTCCAGATGAATTTTTTTATTATTTTTCTAATTCTATAAAATAATTTTAGGTAGTCTGATTGGTATGGCAATGAATAAGTAAATTGATTTAGATAGAATTATAATTTTGATTATATTAGCTCAGCCTATTCATGAACAGTTGATATTTTGCCAATTATTTAGATCTGATTTGATTTGTGTGAAAAGTGTTTTGTAACTGTGTTCATAGAATTCCTGGGTTTATCTTGGCAGGTAGACTCCCAAGTATTTTATATTGTCTACAGTCACTTTAAATGGAATTTCTCTTTCTATCTCTTGCTGCTGAGTTTTGTTGGCCATGTATAGAAATGCTGATGATTTGTGAGGGTTTATTTTATATCCTGAAACTTTGTTTCAAGTAGTTTTTTAGTTGATTCTTTAGGATTCTCTAAGTATACCATCATATCATCTGCAGAGTGAAAGTTTTGTTTCCTACTTACCTATTCTAATTCCTTTAATTACTTTTTCTTCTCTTATTTCTAAAGCTAACATTTCTAGTACAATATTAAATAATAGAAGTGATAATGGACATCCCTGTTTCACCCCTGATCTTATTGGGAATGCCTCTACATTACATATAATTACATATAATGTTTGCTGATGGTTTTAGGTAGAATCTGTTTATTATTTGGGGGGGGGGCAATGGGGGTTAAGTGACTTGCCCAAGGTCACACAGCTAGTAAGTGTCAAGTGTCTGAGGCTGGATTTGAACTCAGCTCCTCCTGAACCCAGGTCCGGTGATTTATCTACTGCACCACCTAGCTGTCCCGAATCTGCTTCTTATTTTAAGGAAAACTCCACCTTATCCTATGCTCTCTAGTGTTTTTAATAGGAATGAGTGTTGTATTTTGTCAAATACTTTCTCTGCATCTATTGAGATAATCATATAATTTTGGTTAGTTTTGTTATTGATGTGGTTGATTTTATTGATAGTTTTCCTCATGTTGAACCAGCCTTGCATTCCTGGTATAAATCAGTGGTATCCACCTCCAGAAAGAAAACTGATGAATTCTGGGCATTAATTGGTGCATAAATTTTTCACTTTACTTTTTTGCTTTTTTAAAATAACGTGGCTAATATGGAAATATGTTTTGCATAATTTTACATGTATAATTGTTATATTACTTGGAATTCAGAAAAATTTTAAATGAATGTTAAAAATAAATAAGTATTTTTAAAAGAATGGTAAAAAGAGTCAAGGCAAAAATCTACTCACTAAGAATGACTACAGTTTCTCCTATTGAACTATATTGATATATCTCTTATAGCTCCTAACACATTTTTCCATATACTAATAAAATTTTCATACATGTATAAGACAAATCCTTGACTAAATTTTAAGCTTACTGAAAGAAATAGTGAGAACTTGTAAAACTCCACAGTGCCTTAAACATAATAGATATTACAAAAAATCATAGTGCTTGTATAAATGACTCTTCTAGTCCAGAGGTTCTAAACCTGTCTAATGAAGCTTATGAACCCCTTCTCAGAATGTTTTTAAATGCATAAAATATATAGGATTATAAAGGAAACAAGTTACATTGAAATATAGCTATTAAAATATTAAATAAAAAGCAGAAATTTTGATATTTGATTCTTTATTAATGCATTAAAAAGCAAAATATTTTTAAATATATCCAAGTTAATAGATTTAATAACTATAGCAATTTCAAAGTAATGATGAATGTATTTTTCAAAATACATTCATCCTACACTGTGATATGAAAATAACTTATTTTTATTCATGACAAATGCTGATAATACTACTTCAGTTTGTTGCATATATTTATAGTAGAAGGAAATTCTAAATCCATCTTTAAATCTTGTGAAACTTCATATAAACCCACATACATTTTTTTTTCATTTAGTATGTTCTAAAGGTCTAATTAGGGGACAATTAGTTAGCAGACTGGATAGAACACTAGGCCTGGAGTCAGGAAGACCTAAGTTCAAATTCAGCCTCAGACATTTACCAGCTATGTGATCCTGGGCCAGTCACTTAATCCTGTTTGTCTCAGGTTCCTCATCTGTAAAATGAGCTAGAGAAGTAAATGGCAAACCACTCCAGTATCTTTGGGGGGGAAAAAACACCACCACAAATGGGGTCATGGAGACTAGGATATGACTAAGAAAAAAACCTAAACAATAGGATAGATTGACAGACAATACCAAATAGAATGATTCTTTTACTTTTCCTTTTTTTTTTTTTGGAGGGGCAATGAGGGTTAAGTGACTTGCCCAGAGTCACACAGCTAGTAAGTGGCAAGTGTCTGAGGCTGGATTTGAACTCAGGTCCTCCTGAATCCAAGGCCAGTGCTTTATCCACTGCATCACCTAGCTGCCCCTCAAATAGAATGATTCTTAGCAAGTATTTTTGATATTAATTTGACAGTCTGATAGTGCTACATACTTAACAATTAAGCTATAAGATACCTTTCAAGATACAAAACTAATTGGAAAAGTAATATTTGCTCTGATGATGCTCTGTTAGGTCCAGGCAGGCTATAATACCTCTTTCAGTTCTAGAGAGGGTTTATAGGTTTCCTTTCTTTGCCATCAGCTTAATGTCCCACTTCTTCTGTTACTTCCATTTGTTAGAAGCTAGTGACTAGCCGCCCATTTTAGCCATTTAACATCAATTGGCTTTTACCAAGGGATATTTACTTGAAAGATACAGTAACAACAATCACAAGAATTCTCCCAATACCTTTGGTGAATATTCTACATTATAGCACTTGGGTCTCTAGGAGAGTAGGCTCATTTATCCCAACAAGTTCCTGCCTTGTCTTCCAGATGAAGCCTTCTGATGAACTGGAACCCTAAATGTCACCCCCCCAAAAAAAAATTGTTCTTTCCTCATTGTATCACTTCTGGGCTAACTGCAATAGTTTGCCTGGATTCTGATTCCTGGATACTGGTGGCTTGTGCTTATAATCAAAGTCAGAGACTCTACTCCCTGTACCTAGAAAACAAAAGAATAAATGAAAATGCTGAGGACTTAGGCCAAGTTTTGGGGGGCCATGTGGTCTCAGATCAGGGATCAAGGCTTTGAGGCCTTTCTACTTCCAATATTATCATAGCATGAGAGCATGGCTAAAGACAATAAAGAGAAAAGATGGCCAGAGCTTACTTGGGCTTTCTTGATGATGCCAACAGTTCTAGCTACACAGGCAATGGAAAAAAGACTCCTCTCAATCACATGGTTAGCCAACCAGAACCAGGTGTAGAATGACCAGTCTCTTCAAGGTACTTCCTGTCATCATGATTCTCCCAGAAGCAAACTTCCTAGCATCTCCATATGGAGAGATGCTGGTTATCTGATGGGGTCTGTTCATACACCAGACTCTCATTATATTAGGCATTAGTTATCATTACAATTGTAATTTCTTACTTTTCCCATTTCTGTCTCTATTATATCCATAGCCATGCAAAGGTCTAAGTAGAACCATATATTTGTTTAACACTAAAGTAAATTGAAAGTAATTTTGTTCTAAGGATTTCAGCACCCCCTTGGGATGCTTGGGGACTATCCCACAGTGTTGAAATACCAGGGCTCAGCATTCCTAATAGTAATACTATTTCCTGCTCTCCTCTTCCCCACCATATGCACCTACCCACCCACGTATTCAAATGGAGTATTAAAGACAGTTCACCTTGTCAAAGGGGAAAAAAAGATGAATCCTCCTGCCAAAATTCTATTCTATCAGTTGGATACAGAGGACAAATCAAGGTCCCATTTTAAATTAACAGCTTCAAACTTCACCTCAATCAGTCAAAAATAGACAAAAGGGCTTTTGGTTCCTTTTTTAAATGGTTTGCAATGTTCTTATGGCACTTTTATTGCCTCTTTTATTCTCTGCTCCAAGCTGCAGTCTGAGCAAACGTGGCTTCAAATAATAACACACCACTGGCTAAAGCATTGAAGGAAGCTATAAGTATTCTCTCTCTCAGCAATGAAACAACAGTTTCAGCTTCTCTCATGTTTTACATCCCATGGAAGATGCAGGACCTAATTGCCTGAGCATGTGCCACACAAAGAGGAGCTTCACATTTTTCCTCATAATTTCTAACCAAATCGTGCAGTCGGTTAGTTGTGACAACTCCCCATGTGATTCTTACCTTCCAGTTCTGCTGTGAGAAAACCCATTATCTTTAGCAGTTGCATTTGAGAAAGGGAAAGCAGAATTTATCCCATGAGTTGTGTGTAACAAGGAAAGATTTTCTTTCATGACTTCCCTGGTAGCCTTAGGCAAAACTGTGGTATCTCAGTTTCCTGATTTATAGAAGGGAGATCATGCTTTCCGCAGAAATGTGGACATGCTCGCCGACAGGAAAATTTTCAAACTGGGAATCCCATTCCTATAGTATATTTCAAGATAGTAAGTCTAAAGGAATGAGAGCTTTAGGGGGAAAAGATATCCCAAATTTGCTGCTGAAAATATCATTTGGAATTTATCCTTACTGGATAAATTCATAAACTAAAAAGGAAAACAAGACAACATAAGCTGCTGGGATAAGCCTTGAAATTGATTTCAGTTGCATCAGAGCTCACTACAAAAGAGCTTCACAGTTTAATTAGGATGGCTCAAATCCAGCATCTATATTTAGGATAAACCAAAAATTATAGTGAAGAAATGAATCTTGTCTGGTAACAGTCTAAAGGGAAAATAAAAATCTATGGAAGAAACTCCAGAGGAGCCCACAGATAACCATCACATTCCCTAACTTCAATTTTCCCTTGGAAATAAATGGTATGGGCTATGAGAAATGAATGTGATTTCCATCAGTTGAAGAAATTTGTTTGACTAAAATTATTTAAATATGGGTTGAAAATCTGCCCTCAGTTATGTTCCTACTGTTGAATTCACATTATAAAGCTGTGGGATCTGTTTATGCAGAGATTAACTTCTTTTTTTAATGCTTAACATATTCAAGACTCACATGGATCTCTGATCACATGGTTGTGGATGTTCCCTCCTAAAGGACAGATCTCTCTCCATCCATTCCCACCCAACATTCCTTGCTATTCTTGCTCATGTCCTCAACTAAATTTTCCTAGGTACTATCCCAACTGACTATGCCCTGGGCTTTTCTCTCCAGGAATTGTGAGGATCCGCCCACATTTTGTCCCTGACTCTCATCACATGAACAGCCCATATTCTATAATGATCATATATTTCCCTTTTAAAATCCTTCATCCCAGTTCTTTGAATTTTATTTTTCATCCCATGTCACAACTTACTCAAAACCACCATGCACATTGCCCTTTGTGTGATACTAATGTACCATTGCTTTGGGGATCATTTGTCTTTATGTGAATGAAACAATGTAAAATTTTACACACACACACAGAGGCAATGTGGCATAGTGAATAGAGAGTCAGCTTTGGCATCAGAAAAGTCTGGGTTCAAGGCCTACCTCTGACTTATACTATTTGTATGACCAGGGACAAGTACACTTAAAATCTCTTAATATACCCAGTATTTCTCTAAAACTGTAAAATCACAGGGCTACATTAGTCCAGGATAATTCTACACCATGGATTCCCCCAATATTGCTGAAACCACAAGTTTATAACCAAAATACACACATATACCTGTATTACCTTCTATTTCCTTACTACCTTTGTACCTCACACTATCATTAATTTCTTAAATATCCCTATTTTATTATAATTCTGTTTTCTGCCAATTATAACAAGTCTAAAAAGCCAATAGTAAATTGCTGAATATATTTTTGTTGGTTAAAAATGATTCTTTAAAAACAAAAATATCCTTTAGAACAATTACATTAGCATAATGCCTAATTATATTCAGCGATACCATATATTGATTCAAAAACAAACTTCAAATTGTACCCTTTTGGTTGGGGGGGGTGGATTTTTTTCCCTCTGTCCTTTAAAATGGACCAAGCCTGAGTTGAAATTCTGCATGTCAGTAATTTCCCTAAAAGCAGTTTAAATGCTGTAAATAATGCACTCAAAATTGTTAGAAAAATAAATAGCTTTAGCAGGCTGACCTTGTCAGCAAAGATGCTATAATGTACAGTCACTATAAAGGCAGCAAGATGTAAAGCAGAATTAGAATGATGGGAGTTGAATCTGAAATTCGTTCAAATTATAGTTACTCACTTTGGCTGAAGGTTTAATTTTAAATTACAAAGAAGGAAACTACTCCAAGTAAAATAGTTCTTACCCAATTTTAACTCTGAACTAAGCCTTGACTTTAACAAATAGATTCCTGATTTTCTGTTTAGCACTTGAACGGGAAGCAGCCACACATTACTAAATTACTCTTACCTTCTATATTAATTCAGAAGCACTCCATACAGCAGCCCATACTCACACTCACATTTAACTTGTAGGTTCAGATTCAAAATCTTTCTGAGAATCAGACCCAGGAGTCCAATCATTAATGTAGACACATAATTGTTGTCCTCATCAAAAATATCCTTCCCCTTCCTCCTAATAATAATAATTTAGGGCAAAAATTTAAGAAGCTCCTGTTATGTGTAAGACACTATGGTAAATGCTTAACACACAAAATGCATAAGATATAACCTTGTTCTCAAGTCTAGATGAGGAGATGGAACATGAGAGAAAAAGATCAGTGAAGATAATTATAATATTAAGAATAAAATCTTTATTACTGTTTCACAGTTACTTAAGCCCCATTCAATGATTCATCATGATGTGGCAATGACCCTGGGTTCTCAAAGGTTATGCCAATAGAGTACAAAGGTTAAAAGGACCTGGTTGCTCACTTTTTGTTTGTCATTTAGGGACCAGCCTGCCTAAATTTGGAAAAGTTTATCAACAGAGGATTAATCATCAGGTGATAGATTTTCTTCAGTCATACCAGGAAGAGAGTATCCACATGGGTTCCATCATAGACTCTTTGAAGTCTTTATCACTAAAAAAGCACTATAAAATACACTTTCTCATTTGATTTTCACAGCAATCCAATGAGATAGGTAATATAAGAATTATTACACCTATTTTGCCATGGGGAAAACTGAGGATTTATATAACTTTTTCCAGTGGCCTCAAAATAATTCCTCATACATTATTATCTCATTCTCATAACATGCTTATGTCACCACACTCCCATTTTACAGATAGAGAAATTAAGAGACTAAGTGAATTTCCTAAGATCACAACTCAAGTATCTCTATTCTCAGTCCACTATTTTCCCTCTGTCCTTTTTGTCACAATTAAAAGTCATCACAAAACCCATAATGAAAGTATGTGGAAGTTTCATCTAGGACCAGCCTAATTCCATTTCTCTATGGCTATTTCATAAAAGAAAAGTAAATAAACCAAAGTAGACCATTTGGGGAGTACTCTTAGAAAGAGAGGTGAGCTTCTCTTGAAAAAAAAATCAATGAACTGGTTTTTGTTTTGTTTTGTTTTGTTTTTCTTGGTGAGGCAATTGGGTTTAAGTGACTTGCTCAGGGTCAGACAGCTAGTAAGTGTCAAGTGTTTGAGGCTAGATTTGAACTCAGGTACTCCTGACTCCAGGGCCAGTGCTCTATCCACTGTGCCACCTAACTTCCCCCCAGTGAACTGTTGTTTAAACTCTACTTCACATAAGTAGTAGATGTGGATTCATTCTTAGTTGGACAAAGCCCAGGACTTAAAAAAAAAAAATACACCTTTAATCAAATGAATCTGAAGCAAGGTTAGTCAATTTTAAGGCTGTGGCTGGGAAGCCACACAATAACACAGCTTAATAATTTCTTTCTTTCTTTCTTTCTTTCTTTCTTTCTTTCTTTCTTTCTTTCTTTCTTTCTTTCTTTCTTTCTTTCTTCCTTCCTTCCTTCCTTCCTTCCTTCCTTCCTTCCTTCCTTCCTTCCTTCCTTTCTTCCTTCCTTTCTTCCTTCCCTTCTTTCTTTTTCTTTCTTTCTTTCTTTCTTTCTTTCTTTCTTTCTTTCTTTCTTTCTTTCTTTCTTTCTTTCTTTCTTTCTTTCTTCCTTCCTTCCTTCCTTCCTTCCTTCCTTTCTTCCTTCCTTTCTTCCTTCCCTTCTTTCTTTTTCTTTCTTTCTTTCTTTCTTTCTTTCTTTCTTTCTTTCTTTCTTTCTTTCTTTCTTCCTTCCTTCCTTCCTTCCTTCCTTCCTTCCTTCCTTCCTTCCTTCCTTCCTTCCTTTCTTGCTTTTCTTGCTTTCTTCTTAATTTAGATAAACCTGAAATGTTGTAGCCAAATCAAATGGACGATAATTCTCATTATTGGCAAGTACCATCCATATGAGTGACTGGATTGGCCACTGTCTGCTCATTTTAGACTAATAGATATTGATGTTCTAAAACATAGGGAATCCAATGTAGAATGAGAATTGAGGCTAGTTAATATTCCAATATTCATTAAAGGAGATACCTTGTGCTTTGTTATCAGGTAGAGTCTGGAGGCTATCATAGCTCCCTATTATCTCTAGGATCAAATTAAAATTCTCTGTTTAGCTTCAAAATTTTTCATAAGCTATCACTTCCCACCTTTCCAGTCTTTTTATACTTCATTTACCCCAATGTACTCTGTAATACAATGACACTGACCTTGGTTTTCCTCTCACCAGACAACGCTGGGAATATTTACTGTCACCTCTTCCTGGAATTCTCTCCCTCCTAATCTCCACCACCTGGCACTGTTGGATTCCTTCAAATCTCAGCTAAAATCCCACCTTTTTAAAGTAAATAAAAGTATTTTATTATTTTTCAGTTACATATAAGGATAGTTTTCAACATTTGTTTTCATAGGATTTTTAGTTCCAAATTTTTCTCCCACCCTCCCTTCCTTCCCTCTTTCCCAAGATGAAAAGCAGTCTGATATAGGTTATATAAACATATTTCTGCATTAGTCATCTTGTGAAAGAAGAATCAGAGCACAAGGGGAAAACCTCAAAAAAGAAGAAAAAAAAACACCCTAAAAGTAAAAAACAGTATAATTCAATCTGCATTCATAATCCACAGTCCTTTTTTCTGGATGTTGAGAACATTTTCTATCGTGAGTTCTTTAAAACTGTTTTGGATCATTGCACTGCTGAGAAGAGCCAAGTCTATCACCATTGTTCATAATACAATATTGCTGTTATGCTGTACAATGTATTTCTGGTTCTGCTGCCAGCATCAGTTCATGTAAGTACTTCCAGGTTTCTCTAAACTCCTTAAAATACCACCTTTTACAAGAAGACTTTCCTGATCCTTTTTAATACTAGTGCCTTCTCTAACTGAATATGGGTCCATTACATGCCAGGCACCCGGTTATACATGCTCAATAAAAGACAAAAAGCTCATACTCTATTGGGGAAGATAATGTACATAAATAAGCATATTCAAAAATAAATACAAGACAATTTTGCAGAAGGGCACTAAGAGCTGGTGGCAGATCTAAAGAAAAGGCTTCATGTATAAAATTAAGCAGTGCATGAGCTGAATTGTAAAAACAAAAATTAGGAAATCTAAAAAGTAGACAGAGCAGAGTGGTGGTTATGAGATGAACCTAAGAATCAAGAAAAACCCAAGTAAAAATCAATCTCTCTCTTTCTCTCTCCCTCATACATACACACACACACACACACACACACACACACACACACACACATCAAATATACACATATGTGTGACCATGGTCAAGTCACTTAAGTTCTTAATATCCCAGCTAACTCTCTAAGGTTTTAAGTCACAGGGTGGTTGCCAGTCTAGATAGGCAGGGGAAGTTTCTTCCCCCACCCCCACCCCACCCAAGGATATTCCACACTAATGAAATCACAAAGGTATAGGTCCTCCCATAAAAAGTATATTTGTTTTCTGAACACCTACAAGATTCCAAAATCTGTTTTTACTCCCTGTTGCTGATTCCAAGATTCTCCTTAAAACAAGGATCCATTTTTTAAATAACAGTATTCTTCTTGTGATAGTGTATGACTGTGAGTCATGAAATACTAATATCTCTGAAGAAATGACATTAATCATCACCCAAAGGGACTGTAAAGATATATAAGGAGAGCGAGCTGTTTATCACATGTTTTGAACAAGGAATCACGTAGAAGTAGCATACATAATGTCAAAGAAATATGTGAACTAAAAAAGAGATTAATTGGTAACATATGAAGAGCAAGGGACTTTTCACTGATAGCTTTGGGTTCCAGTGTCATGAGAAAGCAACAAAGGCCTTCAAGAAGGCTAGGTATTTTTCCCAGGATGAAATCATGGGAGAACGTGGACAAGAGTCCTACAAGATAGACAGGCATATGTGCGTTGCCTACTACATATTAACATAGATCAGTTCAGAGGTCCATGAGAATTTCAATTAAGCACGTTTTTCTCAGTTGAAAGGACAAAGAATAAATTGGTGAAACACTTTTTTAAAATGCCATTCATGCCAACCTCTTGGTAGAAATCCAATGATCTCAACAAAACACTTTTGCTACCATAAATGTGTAGGACATGGCTCAGCTTCTTAATCCTTAGTTTAACATGCTTTGTGTTCATTCACCTTTTGTACATGAAAGGGATACTAGTGCAATGCTATGTAGAAATAGGGCAGAAGCTGTTTTCTAAAAGTAAAGTTAATGTATCATATTTTGCCATAACAGAAAGCACCCACAAAATTGAACAATAACACAAATGAGGGTAACCAGTATGAAAATCAAGCAGAAGGAATTTAATCTGCTATATCTCTCTTTTTCAGTATGCTTTTTATCAGAATAAATTAATATAGAAAACACTGTAGTCTAGTTAAAAGAATCCTGGATTCCTGGTTCCAAGAGAGCCTTGCTTAAGTACTAGCTCTAACACTAACTAGTTTCTCTTCTCTGGGTCTCAACTGAGTCATGTATAAAATAAGGGGGCTGGAGTGATACATACTCCTGAAGCCCATTCTCAATTCTAACAATCTATGAGAGCTAGAATACTGCAGGTAAATATGGTGCTATTTGCCTATTGGGGTTGTAGAAAAGAATGAGAATGACAAAAGAAGGAAAGGGAGGAGAACACATTCAGCAATTTTACCAATTTTAGGAAGCTCTAGGTTTCTAAATATTGCTGGTTGGTTGGTTGTTGTTGTCCTTTATTTTTTATTTATTTATCTATTTATTTGTTTGTTTGTTCATTCATTTGTTTATTTTTTTCGTGAGGCAATGAGGGTTAAGTGACTTGCCCAGAGTCACACAGCTAGTAAGTGTCAAGTGTCTGAGGTCAGATTTGAACTCAGGTCCTCCTGAATCCAAGGCTGGTGTTTTATCCACTACACCACCTAGCTGCCCCTGTCCTTTATTCTTTTTCTTTTCTTTTCTTTTCTTTTTGGTGAGGCAATTGGGATTAAGTGACTTGCCCAGGGTCACACAGCTAGTAAGTGGCAAGTGTCTGAGGTCGGATTTGAACTCAGGTACTCCTGAATCCAGGGCTGGTGCTCTATCCACTGCACCATCTAGCTGTGCCTCCCCCACCCCCACCCCTACCATGTCCTTTATTCTTAAAGAGGACCAAAATGACCAACACTATGTTAGAGTCAAGGAACAGTGTGACCAACTATGGCGGATCAGACCAATACAAACTTGGAAGGTTCTACCACAGGTTGGGCACAAATAGTCCACATGAACATGTGAAGTGGAGATATCTCTAAATTTGCACATTTCTTTTTAGCTACTGCAATTCTGCTTCACTCATACAACACAGCACCACCTTCTTCACAAGCTTCACTAATGTTTGCCTTGACTTTTTTGCTCTTCCATGAAGAATGTTTTTTTTTTTTCCTGAGAATACAGGAGGTGTGTGATTAAGGTATACCTTTTCATCAGCTCTCCCCAAATTAGGAAGGCTGCTTGCTCACAAAAAATAGCACCATAGGCTTAACAGTTCGGGTTGGGGAAAGAAAAGAAATGTAACATATCACTTAACCTCCTTGGGCCTCAGTTTCCTTATCTGTAAAATGAAAGGGCTGGCCAAGATGGCCTCTAATGCCCTTTCTAGCTCTAGAGCCTCTAATCTGGGTAGTTAAGAGACTCTGAATATTTTAGTTATCAATTTGTCCTCTTTATCTTCTAGATATGTAGAATGGGAAGGCATAATAATACAAGACCACCAGCTTGTTGCAGGGAGGGTGGAGTGAGGGGAGGAGTAGGAAAAGTGAGACAAAAATCTTTACTGAAATTCTGTTTTTGTCTCTGCTTTCATATCACTAAATATACAGAGCTTGATGATCTTTAACTTTATCAGCAAACCTAAGTGAAGAAAGTGGCTTTAGCTATATAAAGGAATAGTTTTAAAAAGTTACTTTTTTTCCCCATTTCAGTGTTTTTTCACTGTCCCATGCTGAATGATTCTCACATGAACCCTTCATTCCAGGACTGCTGGTTTCCTTACTGCCCCCCACATGTTACAAATATTCCTGCCATTCTTCATGTTGCTTCCCCTACCTTGAATGTCCTGCCTCCCCTCAGTTTTCACAATCCTATGTTTCCTTAAAGGCTCAACAAGCATCATCTCCTCCATGAGACCTGCCTTGATATTGATAGAATATCAATATATACATGTATTAATTTTACTCATATAAAAACATGCATGCTAAAATATGTCCACATATTTTATATGTCCACAGAGGTCTAGAAGGGACCTCTAGATGCCAATAAATGCATTCTCAGAATTTATTAACCTCTGTAAGGTCACAAGTTTCCTCTAAAGGATGCATGGTAGAGATTCCTGTAGCATCTAATAGATCTAGCATAATGGCATTTAAAATGATGGCTTTACACTGCCCTGCCTCACTTAAATCCAATTCACTTGCAAGTCAAGACATCACCCTCCTGATGTCTTTGGCCCTCTTCAATTGTGAAGGAGGAACAACAACAAACAATACATGAGAGCACCACTGTGCCCCTAATGCTCCTCAGTCCCTTGGAGCATCTTTCTCCCATGACTTTGTATTATCTTGTTTCTCCTCTTTGAAGTCTGTGACTTCAATCTGCTTCATTGGCTCTTCTTTCTCCACCACCACCACCCCCCCCCAAATGCAGCCAATCCCTTCTGTTCTGTGTCCACTTCCCCTTGAAGCTCATTTATACTTCCATAATATCAACTTTCACCTCCTAAGATTACTCCCATTTATAGCTCCAGTCTTGACATCTGTCTGAAACTTAGATCTCGCATTTCCAGCCACAAATTTCCTGCTACAAATATCTTTTTGAATGTCACACTGGCACATCAAACTCAATATTGGTTGTTTTCCTTTATACTCAAAGAGAACCAAAATGACATCACTATGTCAGAGTCAATGTAAGGTTTGTCCAAATGACTGATCAGACCAATAGGAGCTTGGAAAGTTCTATCATGGGTAAGACACAAATATCTCATAAGAACATTTGGATGCAAATGTCTCTAAATGTGCACATCTCACATTTCTTTTGAATTACTACAATTCTGCACAGCGCTTTTTTTGATGCAGGAACACCAGTCTGGATGATCCTGTACCAGTGTTTCCTATGTCTCGCTCAATATGTTAAAATATATAAAAAACTGAAATGATCATGTTTTCCTTTCATATCAGCTTTGCCTCCTGACATCCTCATTTCCATTCTTGGATCCACCATTCTCCAAGTCCCACTGGGTTAACATTGAAATTGTCTTTGACTTTCTCTCCCTCATCTTCCAGATCTAACAAGTCACCAAATCCTCTAGATCAACATCCTCCCCTCAAACATTTGTCCTCCATTTTACTTCCACTGCTACAATTGTACTGAACTCAATTGTTTGGCTGGGTTGTAACTTGAGGCAGGATGGGGGAGGGGCCAACTAAGGAGAACAGAAATATTGAGGAAGACTATTTTAGGGTCTGCAGGATTTGAGTCATAACAGAAGAAACGGGGAAAGGAATCAGAAGAGAGTGAGAAATTGAAGATGTATTCAGTGATAATTGAATTCTGCCACAATAATAATTTAGAACTAATCTATAGAGGTGAATGTTGAAGGGAAGAGAGTAGATGGGATCATCAGGGGAAATAGAAGAGGGCTAAAGAAAGAACAAGAGCCATGGCTAAATTTAAGTAGCAGAATTAGAGAAAGACGAGTCAGTGAAACAGGTAGAGAAGAAAAGGTCACAGACCACTAAGAGGAGAAACAATGCAATGACATGGTAAGGAGAAAAAGTTACAATAAAGAAGTGGCAAATAGTGTTCAGGTTACTTTACCTTTTACCAAGACTACTGCAATAGAATCATAACTAATATTCCTATTTGCAAAGTCTGTTCCCTGATGCAAGATTCCACAAGTGTACTTCAAATTACACCCTTCTCCTGCTGAAAACACATTACCATTTCCCCATTATTATGGTATTCAAAGCCCTTCTCCATGTCATCCCAATCTACCTGTGACCTTGTTCAATTCACTTAATCTCTCTAGGTCTCAGTTTCCTCATCTGTAAAATGAAGGAATTGGTCTATGAGACTTCTTAGATTCCCTTCTAGCTCTAAAATTGATGATAAAAATATAATTATATACCCCCAGTCTTATTTCCCACTATTCTTGCCACATACTCTTGTCCACATACTGGAAGTTCCAGTCAAATTGTATTACTCACAATTCTCTAATACACAAGTTCTTTTTTTTCTTCTTTTGAATGTGCTGTCTAGAAGACCATACCTTATTTTCCAAGCAAAATGCAAAAACTATATCCTTGATATATTTCCCCATTCAGCGGTTACCTGCCCTTTCTATGAATCCCATAGCGCCATGTATCTCTCTTTTAGGATTCATCTTTTTCTGCCTCTAACACAGTTGTTTATATAATTGTTGAGTCCTCACCCAGCAAACACTTTGAGGACAAGGATTGTGTCATATTTGTTTACATACCCCCCTGAATCTTCCAACCAGTGAAAAGTTCATAATATATCATAATTAATATTTCTTAGGTATAATTATGTGTCTTCTATGGGTATGACACTGTTGTAGCCTCAGTGAGAATATTCAACCAAACATAAGACTCCTCGCTGTCAAGAATCTTAGTGATTATTTGAGAAGCTATATTGATATAAAGTTATATCGAGATAGGGAATAATTTAACATAACCTATGTGCCTAATGAATGGTATAGACAATAAGGGCAAGAAAATCACACAAAAAACCTGAGATCCCTGTGGCCTGACATGATTTAGAGAGTAGGATGAGTCAAACTATGGTTTGGGTAAAGGGGTGGGGGAGGGGAATTGAGGGCAGGGTGTTTCAAGTAGAAATGGGAATTTTTTTTTAAGAGACATTTAAGGAGATCAAAATAATATTGATAATAACAACAACTAGAATCTGAAAAAATATATTGCATACTTTATCTAATCTGATCCTCACAATATCCCAAAAAGGAAATCTGATGCCCATTTTATAGATGAAAAACCTAAGGCTAATAGGATTTAGTGACATGCCAGAGCTGTACAGCTAGCAAGTTTCTGAAGCAGTATTTGATCTCACTTTACCACCCAGCTGTTCTTGATATAAAAGTATCAAAGGCTTTGTCTTGAGTAATTATATGATATGTTTAAATAAATAGGTTGGAGCCAAACTCTGAAAAGCCTTGAATGCCAACCATATTCCATGAACTATTATGGAGCCTCTACATGCTTTTGAGTGTAAGAGGAAGTGTCATATGATGAAAGCAGTGTTTTGAGATTGATCCAATGATGATCCATAGGATCAATAGGAAGGGAGAATTATTGGAAAGAAGAGAATCTAAGCAGGAAGTAATTTAATGATTCAGGAAGTCATAAGGGTCTGATTTAGGAAAGTGGGATGGAAATGGAATGAAAAGTATGGGAGAAAAGGGAAAGAGACAGAGATATTTTAAAAGTATATTGATGGGGGCAGCTACATGGCACAGTGGATAAAGCACTGGCCCTGGATTCAGGAGGACCTGAGTTCAAATCTGACCTCAGACACTTGACACTTACTAGGTGTGTGGCCCTGGCCAAGTCACTTAACCCTCATTGCCCCACCAAATTTTTTTTTATTAAAAAAAAAAAAGGATATTGATGGTACTTGGTGATCAGTTGTATTC
Source organism: Dromiciops gliroides (assembly GCF_019393635.1). Taxonomy (NCBI): domain Eukaryota; kingdom Metazoa; phylum Chordata; class Mammalia; order Microbiotheria; family Microbiotheriidae; genus Dromiciops; species Dromiciops gliroides. The sequence continues at coordinate 188,263,508 of NC_057863.1, forward strand.
AAGGATTGAGAGAGAAGGAAAAGTTCACAGCATGTTCCACTCAGCTGCCAAAGTGATTTCCTAAAATGCACCTCTGACCATGTTTCTCCATGACTCAATAAATTCTAGTGATTCCTTATTACTTCTAGTATCGAAAATAAAAACCCAGTGTGGTATTTAAAGTCCTTCGTGACCTTGCTCCTTTCTAGTTTTTACCCTTTCGTGAACTCTACAATCTTATGTCACTTGCCTGTTTGCTCTTTCTTAGACAAGGTACATCACCTCTCATCCCAGGGTCATTGCTGTGGCAGTCTCTCATACCTACAAATGACCTCTTTCCTCACCTCCACTTTTCAGTTTCCCCTGCTTACCTGAGTTCCAGCTCCTTTTTCAGAAGGCTTTTCCCAGTTCCCCATATGTTAGTGCCTTTCCTTCTGAGATTACCTTCTATATTTCCTGTATTTATCTTGTATGTACCTTGTTATTTACATATTATCTCAGCTATTAGAATCTGAGCTCCCTGGGTATAGGAATTAATTTTAACTTTCTTTGTATCCCTTGTATATAATAAGCACCTAATAAATTCTCGTTTACTGACATTAAAAAGTGATTCCAAGATTTCAACATCAGTGATAAGGAAAATAATGGAGCCACTGGAAACAAAAAAAAAATAGATGGGTAGGAAATGGGCACTAGGTTTGGGGTGGAAGGCAAAAAGGAGAGATTAGTTGATGCTGCTGAATTTGTACTTGTTATAGTCAAGAACATATGTTCACTACGTAGGTAGACAGGACCAAGAGAGACATCAAGATTAGTGATCAAGTTCACTCATCTGAATAAAGATGAGTGCTGCTTTTATCATAGTAACAGAAGTTTTTCAAAATGAAATCAATATAGTTTAAATAAAGATATGGCAAAACCTAGACATTATTTGAGTAGTAATTCTAGAATATTTAGTCAGTCTTGTCAGTCTTTTAAGTAGGAAAATATCACTTGTGTTTTTATTTAATAATCATTCTGTTACTTTGCAAATCTAGTGATCTATTATTTTAATAACAATTATTGTCTCTGTCTAGTTCTTTCCCCCATATAATCAAAAGGCAAAGTTAACCTTTAACATTGTTCTGCAAATGCAACATGCATTATGCATTCCTATGATCAGTTGGAGTGAAGGAAGTTCTTAAAATTCATTTATGTCATTGGCTCACATTTTGTCCACAGTTTTGGTTCAAGGTCTTTTATTTGGGGCTCAGCTCACTCATATTCATTGCCTTTTTTTTTTTCCATTCCACAGTGACACCTGCTGGGAAGAACTGAGCTGATCACTATACAGGGTCCCCTGCTGACTACCTCCATACGGGGCTGGAGAGAGCGAAATGAAGAGTCTAGGGCAATCAGGCAGATTGATTCTTCTCCTTTCCTTCCAGACTTAGCTGCTTTCTTATCATGGGGAAAACGGATCTCTGCCAGCATGATTAATACCCAGAAACTCGTTAAACAATTCCAGAGGCTCAGGAACCACGCTAACCTTTCAACCAAAGTCCCACAGGACAAATGGCAAATGAAAAGGACAACCCAACATTATGACTTTGTGAAGTGTTTCTATTCCATTCATGGTCCTATTTTGGGGGGATGTCTCTGCCTTCAGCCAGTATTCCAGCCCTGAGACCCCAGATCAAAAACCACTCTTTCTCTCTGCATGGAGTACCAGTCACTGTTGTGTGCCATAACAAAGCCAGATTGAAAAAAAAATCCCTTGATATAACTAAGGAAAGGAAGAATTCGAAGGAAAGTGACAAAATGTTTTAGAAATAAACGACAGACAACAGAGTCGCAGTCTATTTCACTAGGCAGGATAGTAATTTATGTAATGTATGTTTAACTGTGAGGAATGATGGGGGGAACCACTTAAACATAATGTGAATTGAAGATTTGTCAGTTATGCAGTTCATATGGTGTCAGAGTGAGGAAATATAAAAACCAAGGAGGGATTACAAGCAACGAATTTCTAAAATTGGAGCTTTCTCATTTGAGCTATACCTCATGCACATAGCCCCTCCCCAACTTGTAAGGGAATATCCTGCTCCCCAGAAGAACAGAAATCCTTCTGGATTTCTGAGAAAAGGGCTTCAAGTGTGAAGTTGCTTCAGAAATGAACTGTTCTCCTGTTTCTTCCTGTTTTCTCTCCCCTACCTTCCCATTTCAGCTCCCGCCACCCAGCCCAAGAGGTGCATTCCCAGGAACTCTGGGCAAAATTGCTCGCCCTCTCTTCTCTCCCATCACTTCATGGAGGGGCAGCAGCAGCACCTTCTAGTTGTTTACATATCCCTGGCTTGACCCAGAAGCAATCTAATGTTTATGTTGGTACCCAGATCCATCCTAGATATGCTCCCAAGTCAATAGACCTCTTTAAACACAATGGGCAAATTCTCTAGGCCATTAAACTTAACCCTCTATAAATTACTTGGGAATTAATCATCTTCAATTCTTTAATTTCTCCTTGAACTACATATTTGTTGTGCCAGGGCTGAAAAAGTATAAGCCAAGGGCACTAGAGAATGATGATGATGATGATGACGACGACAACAATGATGGCATGCCCTATTTTTATCAAAGACTATGGATTTTTATGTATTTTAAAAAATTAATCTAGTAACTGCTTTGAACTGTTCTAGAGATTTGGTTAAAGGCCAATTAGATTGTCTTTCCTAGGTTTTCAATGGAAAGGTTTCTTTACAGATGAAATGAAGCCCTCTAGTGGCAACCTGGAAACATATAAGCTAGTCTTTTATGACTATTTTGAGTGTTTTCTACCTTCTCTCTTCAACGGAAAGGGACAATTTTGATATTCACTGCAAAATGATGTCTGTTGAATTGCCCCTGGTAGTGTTTCCCCCATCTTCAAAGAATCCAAGGCTTATCTTCCTTACACATTATCTATATCTATATACATATCCATATTTCTCTTGCTTTAAATAACGTATACAACTTATTCTCCACAGAACTGACTGGAGAAAAATCAATCTCAGATCTTCTGGCCCCTCTCATCCTATTGCACTATAATTGCTGCCCCTCCTGATTTTACATATAACACAGCAAAAGTAAAAAACTGGTCCACTGCTCAACAAGTACTTCTTCCTAAAGATCTAACACACTGTGTTTAGCTACAACATATCTTTGTCATATTTTTTGCATAAGAAGTCACATTCTGGCTTCTTCAAATGAATTCTTCAAATGAAGCCTAAAGCATAACACAGTAGCAAATTCAAAGTATAAGCAACATTGTGTTGACTCTTGAGATGGCTATGACCAAACCAGGCTGCTTGCCATCCCCAGCCATACTCTGCCACCTTTGTTCATGCCTTCACCCATATATAGAATACCCTTTCTTCCTTATTCCTCTTATTCAATATCTATTTATCTTACCTTACATAAACCTTCTGTGGTAAAAAAATGAAAGTTTTTAACAGTCGGTTAGGATAACTGAAAGACGTCAGTTTTTGAAGGACCACCCTTTCGGGGAGGAGACCAAGGGCATGAGCTACGCACGCCAGTCTGCCTGCTGCGCATGTCAGACTACCTGCTAGCACTCCACTTCCGGGGTGCGATCTTAAAAGGCAAGGAGAGAACGGAAGTGGGGATTTTTTCCTGCTCTGCTGGTCTCCTGACTGCGCTGCACAGGCTGATGCTGATGAGAGTTCGACTGGGCCCGGCTCGCGGTTAGCAGCAGCACGCACTTGACACGGTCTCTCTCTCTCTCTCTCCCCAAAGGTGGTCTTCGGCTTTTCGTGAGTTTTATACGGAATATAGACTAAGCTTAGACTTAAGACGATTTGTATTGTATTTCTACTTTCCTATCCTTCTAATCAACATCACCTTGTGACTACCATATGTTAAGGGCTACAATTCTAGCTAGTCTGTCTCAAATATCCAATGAGTGGTCGCCAATAAATTATAAGCTTTAGCAAGAGTTAGAGTTTTAAGCATTTATTAAGGAGAATAAGAATTTTGGTAAAGAGAGAGAAAGGCCTAGATTCCTATCTATTAAAGGGAGAGCACATTTCTAGCTCCGCTCTCCACCAGAGTCCAAAGGAAAAAAGCACGAGACTGAGCGCCAGTCTCTTCCTTCCTCCTCCCACTAGCCTGCGTCACTTCCTGACGCCAAAGAAAAGACTCCTGGTCTTGCCCTCAAAGACCTTCGCTTCATGGGCAGAACTCTTCTACAGTAAGTCTCCAGCAGGTGGCGTCATTCCAATCGTTACACATACAATAAAAGCTCTAACTAGAAAACCAGAAGCTTCTTCCATTTACTAGTCTGGGAGATGAATTAAGGGAAAGGTTAAAGAGGGGAGATTTATGATCTAATATCCAATTTTAAATCTCACACTTCCTTGATTGTCCAACCAGAAATTATTTCTCCTTCCTCAGATCTCACATGCACTTTGTTTAAATAATATAACTCTCATAAACTTACTATGTGTTATTTTGTACTATTGGTATCTGCCTGTGTCATGGAAGCTGAGACTATGTTTGGCAGTCATTATACTGGGCTCTGGAGATACAAATATAAAGAATGAAACAATCCTGGCCCTCAAGGAGCTTACATTCTAACTGGAAAAATAACATGGAGATAGATAGATAGATAGATAGATAGATAGATAGATAGATAGATAGATAGATAGATAGATAGATAGATGATGTATAGATGGATGAATGGACAATCATACATATCTCTATATATACATATATCCTATATTATATATGTATGTGTGTGTTTATATATACATATATATAAAAACACAAAGAATATAAATATATAGTATTTTGGGAGGGAAGGCAGTAATAGGTGGCAGGGGGTAAAATCAGTTGAGCAGTTGAGATTTGAGCTGAGTCTCAAAGGAAATCAGGGATTCTGAGAGAGAGGTAAGAAGAAAGCACCTTCTAGGCATGAGAGACAACCACTACAAAAACCACAGAAATGGGGGGTGGAATCCCATGGGTAAGGAACAAAGAGAAGGATCATAAAACATAGGAGAAAGAATTATTTACAATGAGGCTAGGAAAGATAAGCCAGACACAGACTGTGAAGGGACTGAAAAACTTTTGTATTTATAGGAGTTTATACTTGATCTTAGATACAGTGAGGAGTCATTGGAGTTTATTGAGTAGAGCAATGCCATAGGAAATAATATAACATTTAAGGAAAATCATTTTGGCAACTGTGTGGAAGATAGACTGGAGTGGAAAAAGATTTTAAATAGGCAGACCAATTAGAAAGCTATTGCAAGAATCTAGGTGAAACATCATGAGAGCCTGAAGAGAAGGGACTGAATATGGTTGATGTTTCGAAGGTACAAACAGCAAGATTTAGCAACTAATGAGTTATATGGGATGCAGGGAGAATGAAGATTCAAGGATGTCTAGGATAAACCTCAAAGTGCTGCATAAAAATGAATTATTATAATGATGATTATTCTCTTTTTAGCAAATAGCACAGGAGTCTATACACAGTAGGCATTTCATAAAAGTTGTTGGGGGGGGCAGCTAGGTGGCTCAGTGGATAGAGCATTGGCCTGGGGTTCAGGAATACCTGAGTTCAAATCCAGCCTCAGACACTTGACCCTGGGCAAGTCACTTAACCCCAATTGCCTCACTAAAAAAAAAAAAAGTTGTTGGGAAATGTACTTTTTAAAAAACTAAAACCTCTACAAAAAAGTGTGGTGAGAGAGGCATTAGACATAGATTTGCAAAGAAATGGTTGCGAACGGTTTTTTCTTCTACTTATTTTTTCCATACTCTAGCAGGTAAACAAGTTTATTTGTAAAATGCTTGAATATCATTTGACGATATCTAAGAAAGCTGTAATAGTAACCATGTAGTTAATCAACAACTGCATCATTGATTTTGCACCAATTATTATATTATTATAGCACATGCTGGCCACATTAGGTTAGTATTGAGGTAAGTTACAAAGCAAGTAGAACACAGTACTAATCTTTAGGATGTTTGCAGTTAATTACAAGAGTTAGGACAAGTGTAAATTTAAATTATATAAGAATACAATTCACAGAAACATAAAAACATAAACATGGTTACTTATAGCTATGCAGAGCAGTGCTATATTATATAAAGACTGAATATTAGATAGTGCTTATAATAGATAAAATCAGAAACATTTCTCTTTAATTATAAAGGATAATTATGTTAGTTTAATAAGGTTCTAAATCCAAAAATGTGAGGTCCTGAAAATATAGTCTAATCCAGGTTCCCTGTATGAAATGCAAAATTTAGAAAGCCCAAACACATTAGTAGACATTTTGAACACAAGACCTTGAACAGAGAATTTTAAACAGCTCATTTGTTTGTTGTTGTTGTTGTTATTTCAGGGCAATGAGGGTTAAGTGACTTGCCCAGGGTCACACAGCTAGTAAATGTCAAGTGTCTGAGGCCGGATTTGAACTTAGATCCCTGGTACCACCTAGCTGCCCCGCTCATTTGCTTTTAAAAGGAAATATAAACATGATGCTGACACAAATTCATTCATTGATTTTCTATGGACATTAACTTCTATTTAATCCTAAATGCTGGTCATCACATGAATATATTGGGATGGTTGGGGTAACAAGAGCATGAAGAGATTTGAATCAAATTCATTTTTGACCCTTGTAGCCAATAAAATATTGGAAGGAGAAACAGTTGATATCAGTTTGACTTTTCCATCATTTTATGTCTCTTCAATAAACCTTAAATTATTTCAGATGAATGGGATTATGGGTACATCTGATAATATGGGTCCATATGCTAATATGGAAGCTGGACTACTTTTCTCCTTTTGACTCATGATAGCCACCTATACAGAAGAGAAAAAAAGAGCAGTATTTAGAATTGTGAGAAGTAAGCAATCTAAACTGAGATCCTTTGAAGTTCTGGCATTATGATTAGTTCTAATTCCCCACCCCATCCAGGACTCAAGCAACTAAAGCTAAATTTAATTTTTCTTTTTTCATCACCATCTTGTTTATACTCACACATTACCCATGTTCCTTATGGCCAAGTAGAATCAACTCAACAATAATGTTCCTACTATCCCAAAAAATAATAATAGCATTATCCAGTTTTTTAAAAAACCCTCTTTCATATCCATTCTCCCAAGGACAAGGAAGATATTCTATAACACCCTAATTTTATAATGGAGGGAAGTGAGTATCAGAGACTTTCTTAGGGTCCTATCAACTGGGCAAGAACTGGAATCTAGTCCTTCTGATGCCTAATCTAATTAGCTTTTCACTTTAAGAAGAGAAGCTTTTAGGAATATTAGTATATAACTAACAATATCATAACTATATTGGATAAAGTATATATATATATATATATATGATTTCAGGAAACATGCTTTGAGGTTCAATGTAACTAAATCTTTTTTTTTTTTTTTAAGGGCAATGGGGGTTAAGTGACTTGCCCACTGTCACACAGCTAGTAAGTGGCAAGTGTCTGAGGCCGGATTTGAACTTAGGTCCTCCTGAATCCAGGGCCAGTGCCCTATCTACTGTGCCACCTAGATGTCCCCATAACTAAATCTTTTAATGGAATTTAGTCACCCAAGGAGACAGGCCTTAAGCTAGAATTCTATTTTTTTATGTATGTTCTTTTTCCTGCTATAACTTATTCTTATCTTACTCATGCTATAAGTAATCCAATTCAGTTCTGTAAGCATTTTTCACCTACTATGTGCAAGGTATAAAGTAGAATCTGGAGATAAGAAAGAAAAAATTAAAATAATACCTGTCATCAAAAGTTTACTAATATGAGGAGGGAGAGAGAACCCTAAAAATAAGGTTGAATCAAGAAAGGTTATAACAAGGATTCCTACCCTTCATGGACCATAAATTTAAAGCTAGAAGGGACTTCAAAGTGGTCCAACTCCCTTCATGTTTCATATGTGGAAGCCTTGGGAGGGGAAGTGCCCAAGACAACACAAAGATTGGAAGCAGAAAAGCCAGAATTAGAATTCTGGTCCTCGAAATTGAAATCTTGATACTCTCAACAAGTTATCATAGTTGCCAAATGAATACTTTTGATGGAATTGTAATAGCCTGTCTTTTTACAAATGATATGGTACTTATTACTACCATAGTATTTGTTTCTTTTGTTTTAATTAAATAGACAAAATCAACTCTGGAAATTTTTTCTCTGTCTTGTAAAATAATTGGAGGCTCTACCAGGTAGCAGAGAATCAATGTGGAAAAACCACTCTAGGCAAAAAAACTATTAGTATCATAAAGGTCTAATAATAACATAAAACTCTCTTCTTCCACTGATTTTTTAAGTACAAGTTTGGTGATGTATGTTCACTAAGACCAAAATTCCTTAACCTGGGGTCCATGAACTACAGAGGACAGACAAACAGACAGACAGACGGACAGATAGATAGATAGATAGATAGATAGATAGATAGATAGATAGATAGATAGATACATAGATACATAGATACATAGATACATAGATACATAGATACATAGATACATAGATACATAGATACATAGATACATAGATGGATGGATGGATGGATGGATGGATGGATGGATGGATGGATGGATGGATGGATGGATGGATGGATGACAGATAATAGGTTGGTAGATGATAGATAGGTAGATAATAACTAGACATATAACAAGGGGAAGCTAGGTGGCACAGTGGATAAAATACTGGCCCTGGATTCAGGAAGACCTGAGTTCAAATTCGGCCTCAGACACTTGACACTTACTAGGTGTGTGACCCTGGGCAAGTCACTTAACCCTCATTACCCCCCAAAAAAAAGATGGGTTATAGATAGATAGATGATAGAAGATAAATAGGTGATATAGATAGATAAATGATAGATCAATAGATAAACTTTCAATATGAATGATTTTCTTTGTAATCTCATGTATTTTATTTTAGCCATGAAGAACATCATAAAAAGGGGTCCATTGACTTCCATAATCTGTCAAAGAGACGCATGACACCAAAAGGGTTAAGATCCCATAATTTAGACCCAGGCTTCTTAAACCCCACATGGGGTCACTAACTGAATGTGGAGGTCATGAAAAACTTGGCAACAGTAAAAGGTTATGTCTACCTATTTTATATACCTATATATCCAGGGTTGTGCAAAAATGTCTCATGGCATGGGGGCAGCTAGGTGGATAAAGCATCGGCCCTGGATTCAGGAGGACCTGAGTTCAAATCTGGTCTCAGACACTTGACACTTACTAGCTGTGTGACCCTGGGCAAGTCACTTAACCCTCATTGCCCTGTCCCCCCAAAAAATGTCTCAGGTCAAAAGGGGTCATGAGTGGGAAAAGTTTTAGAAGCCATGACCTAGATGATAAAACCATGTAAAGTTATCTGTCCCCACATTTAGAATCTCCTCTTTGCTTCCATTCTCATGAAAATGAGGGGTACTATAATATAGGATGGACTTTGAGCTTAGAAACAGAAGACTCAGGTTTGAATCTCAACTAATACTTACTAGCTCTGTGACCTACAGAAAATCCATGTACCCTTCTGAGGTTCAGTTTCTTTATCTACAAAATGAGGATATTTGAACCATTTCCCTCAAAAGTTTTTACAAGAAAACACATTTGAAAATTTGAAAATTATTTGAAAACATGAGATATTATTATTAATACACATAGTGCCAATTTAAATAACACATCTAAAAACATTGATAGGCAGCTAGGTGGCTCAGTGGATTAAGCACTGGGCTTAGAATTGGGAAGATCTGAGTTCAAATCCAGATTCAGACTAGTTGTGTGACTCTGGGCAAGTTGCTTAACATCTGTTTGCCTTAGTCCACTAGAGAAGGAAATGGCATACTCCAGTATCTTTGCTAAGAAAACCCCAAAGACAACATTGATGGTTTACAGGATCATGAAGAGTCAGACACAAATGAACAACTGGAAAAATTATCTTATCATTTACCAAATATTCATGGATCTAAAATTAAAAACTTAACCAAATCTCAAATTTGGGGGTGGCATATGAATACTGTGTTTGTGCTAAGAGTCAACATAGTGGGTGGGCAGGAACATAGATGGAGAATTAAAAAGCCTGGGTTAATTAGCTGCGTGATCTTGGGTAAGCCCCTTTTTCTCTTCTGTCTCAATTTCTTTGACCACAAACTAAAAGTTGGCCTAGATTATTCGTAAGGTCTTCTTTAGCTTTATGTTTCTATGCTATTTCTAACCAGAATACATTTACTGCATCAGCCTTGCATAAGTCTTTGTGTTATTGTGGCCTCTAGTGGCTGATCTCCACAAATGTCATAATTATCACTACTACCTTAAGAATGTATATAGTACTTGGTTTTCCCAAAAGCTTTGCAATCTTTCATTTTTTTCTTTTTGGCACAATAGCTCAGCATGCCACAGATTGGTATTATTATCCTTAATTTTAAAAGGGAGAAACAAACACAATGGGTTCCTATTTTGCAGTTATGATTTATACACAATTCACTCCCCAGGTGAAACACTGGAAGCACAATTTACATCTCAGTGTTAAATTAGTAGTGAGCCCCAGGAGTGGTTTGTATGTGAAATAACAACCATCAGAGAGACCAGAGTGATTAATTAAGTTCCAGAGATTCCAGAACAAGTTGATGGTAAAGTCAATGACATTGTGCCCCATGCTTACAGTGCTTTGGCTTTTGAGGCATCCTATTTCTCTTTGGCATTAATGTTTTCCTTCTTCGGCATATAAAAGCCACCTAGAACAGCCAAGGACATTTGTGGGCATAGTTTTTAGGATCTGCTTCACAATTCATTTTCTTTCCACATTTCTACTTCCTTTGGGACATCCTAAATTACTTGACAAGGAAGATGGGTGATTGTAAAGTGGGGCTAATAGCTGGACAGTATCTCAGAGATGGCCTATATTTTGTTGTTCTTGTTTCATTTAAGTCATGTTTGACTCTCCATGACCCCATTTGAGATATTCTTGGCAAAGATACTGGAGTGGTTCACCATTTCCTTCTCCAGCTCATTTTAAATATGAGGCAAAATGGGTTAAGTGACTTGCCCAGTGTCACACAACTATGTCTGAGGTCAGAATTGAACTTAGGTCCTTTTAACTCCAGGGTTAGTCCTTTATACACTAAAATCATAAATTCCTTTTGCCATCTTCTTGACAAATGAGTATCCAAACCCTGCTTGAAGTCCCTCAGTACTGGGGGACACAAGTACCTGCTGAGATAGTCCACTCCATTTTTGGATGGTTCTTATTGCTAGGAGGTTTCATTTTGTTTTCTTTTGTTTTACACTAAGACAAAACCTACTTTGTTGTCAGTTAGTCAATCAACAAGCATACAACAGTACCTACACTGTGCTAGGCCTAAACCAGGGTGGTGGTAGTGTCAAAGTAGGGAAACGGTCATTTTTTAGATATTAACAGGGTAGAATCAACAGGATTTGTCAAAAGAATAGTTATATGGGGATGAGAGAAAATGAGGAAGACATATAGGCTGTGAACATACTGTGTGCTACACAGTAATAGAGAAGTTAAAAAGAGAAAAGGGGGGGGCAGCTAGGTGGCGCAGTGGATAGAGCACCGGCCCTGGATTCAGGAGGACCTGAGTTCAAATCCGGCCTCAGACACTTAATACTTAACTAGCTGTGTGACCCTAGGCAAGCCACTTAACCCCAATTGCCTCACCAAAAAAAAAAAAAAAAGAGAAAAGGGCTTGAAGCAAAATATAATAAATTTAGTTTTTGATATGTTGAATTTAAGATATTTATGGGATGTCCAGTTTGAGATGTCTAATAGGCAGCTGGAGAGCAAGTCTGGAGGTTAAGAGAGAAAGGTTATGGCCAGATTTGAGTGGATTTTAACATCATCAATGTAATAATATATGAGTGGTGATGAGATCAATAAGTGAAATATTATATGGAGAGAAAAGGGCCCAAGACTGAACCCTGGGGGAAATCCACCATTAGCAAGTATGAGCTGGACCAAGACCCAACAAAGGATATTGAGAAGGAGCAGTCAGATATGTAGGAGGACAGCCAGGATAGAATTATATCATGTAAGTATCAAGAAGAGGGTGATCTGAAGTGTCAAAAGCTGCAAGTTCAAGAATGATGAAGATTTAAGGGAAAAAAACCATCAGATTTAGAAATTAAATGATCATTGGTAATTTTGAAGAGAACAGTTTCAATTGAATAATGAGATCAGAAGTCAGGCTATTGAGAGTTGAAAGAAAGGGTATAGAGGCATCAACTGCAGAAGGAATTTTTTAAGGACTTTAGCCACCAAAGGGAGGGGATGAATGTGGCTATTGCTACTGCGAAAGAACTTATTTGGTTTTATTAAGGACGGGGAAGACATGGCTGTGTTTGTAGGCAGTAGGAAAGCAGTCAGAAGACAGGAAGAGATTGAAGAAAAATGAGAAAGTAGAGATGGTACAGGGGGTGCCCTGCCATGTCATTTGTAAAAGCAGAAAAATTTGTCTGGGCAAGGAAAAAGGCCAATCCTTCATATGAGAAAGGAGTGAAGGATGTAGTAGTGGAAGGCATTTTAGTCATGTGAAATGGGGAGCAGAGGAGAAGAGGGAGCTTTCAGTGACTGGCTTCAATTTTTTCAGTGCTGAAGGGTAGGAAGAGGGACAACAATGGGGGGTTTGAGGTGGGATGAAAATGTTTTTTAAAGTGGCTGCATCATGTTCCGTCAGATTTTAATTTCCATCATTGCTCCCACTTCTATCCTCCAAAATCAAGTAGAAGAAATCTATTATCTTTTTCACAGGATAATCTTTCAAATATTTGGAAATTGCCATCATGTCACACCATACCCCTAAATCTTCTATCCTCAGAGTTTAATCTGTACAGCTTCTTCACTAAATTCTCACATGGCATGGCCTTAATTCCCTTTAACATCCTGGTTTTCTTTTTACAGGTCTCCTCCAGGCAATAATGTTCTCCTTTGAAAGTGACCTCCAGATGTGAACACAATATTCTAGATATGGTCTTATCAAAACAGAATGTAATGGAACTACCACTGTCCTATTGTAGATCCTACTCTGCTTCTATTTAGGGCAACCTAAAACAGGATTTTTTTTTTAGCTATCTCATTAGTCATGGAATTATAGAATCATAGATACTTATCTGTAAAAAACTTCAGAGACCAATTAGTCAACCCTCTGATTTTACAGAACTTGATGTCTAGTGAGGCCAATAGAATTCTGATAGAGTGTGTAACTTGGAGTCAGTAACACAAATTTTGCCTCAAACACTTCATGGGTAGTCATTTAAACCTCTCTCAGTCTCAGTTTCCCTATCTATACAATGGACATGATAATATACACGGTTTTTGAGGATAAAATGAGATAATATATCTAAAGTGTCTTACAAACCTTAAAGTATTATTTAAATTCTAGTTATTATCATTGCTATTAATAACAATAATTTACATGTGAAGTACTTTCTAGCCAGATTTGCCACTATATTTCCACCCATACTTGCATAATAAGTTGAAGCCAAGTGCAAGACTTCGTTTTCTTTGTTAGATTTCATCTTGTTAGCTTAGGCTCACTATTCCACCTTTGGTCTTGACAGCTCTCCTTATATTAAGATGAAATCTGACTCCTTATAATTTCCACTGATTCCTCCCTCTTCTGCCCTCTGAGACCAAGCACAATGAGTCAAATCTCTTTTCCATATGACAATCCTTCAAATATTTGAAGATTGCTATCATGCTTCCCCTCTCCCCAAGTCTTTTTTTCTTCAGGCTAAATCTATGTGCACATCATACAATACATTTTCAGAACAAAGGCAATTCCTGGCCTTGTGCCTGGACTAGGTGTTTGGTCTTTTACATGGATTCCAGCACATTTAAGTTATCTGGGAATATGCACAGTAAAGATAAGACAGATGCAAAGGTGAAGCCTAATTAATCCTAATGAAGCTTTCTTTAGATCCACAACCCACATGGTTGTTACTTGATGTAGAGAATTTAATTTATGGTTAAGGCATAAGCATATTGTTAAAAATTAAATGACTGCTAACCTGGTTATCAACATATCCCTAGCACGGCACCATGTTTTCTTATGCCCTGCTTAAAGTAATAGAATGAGTTAAATCTGGTAAGTCCTGATCTAGCTCATTTTTATACTATTTTAAATAGCTTTTTCAGTCTTTAAGAGAATCAAAAGAGCATGGAAAAGTTAATCTGACTGGCCTAGCCTAGACATTTCCTCCTTGTAAGAATATTTGTGGGAAAGTAGCTTGTCATTATGGTCTTGAAGTCTAGGTCCTGAGTGTTATTCCCTATAACACCGTGTATGCATGATTCAACTGCTATCTGCCTGGATGCAGCCACAAATTTGTTACACTAGTTTGCTGACTGGTTCAATTTGTATTGCAATTATAAAACTACTTTTGTTCTCTTGTGGGGAAGGAGAATGGCAATATCTTCTTTCTCTATGAACAGGTCCAGAAGTATGATTTTTTTTTCTCTAATCAACAGCACATATCCTTATCCAAAGAGCAAGCATTGCAAAATTCCCACTCATATGCACTGGGGTTGTTCCTCTTCTTCTGGTAAGCACTGTCTTTGGAAGACGTGAGCAAGGGGAGAGGAATCTCCAAGTGCTTCATTTCTCAAAAGGATGTTATATTTCCCCCTTAATGGTCCCCATGACTACCTTTTAAGGAAATAGTCATGGCTAAATGTGAGTGGATACAGTTTATCCCATGCTAGTGATAGAGCTCTTCCATGAAACCCAAGCAAGACACATTAGCAGATACAAAAGCTGCAGCTCAATATAAAACAATCATTTTACATTGTCCTCCTGACATATGCCTTTAGGAATCCAGATTTTTTTTTTTGAAAGAGAGACTGCTGTCATAATTAAGCTCTGGGATGTATTTCAGAGAATCATAGATATTAGAGATTAAAAAGACCTAGCAGGTCATCCAGCACATCTCCCTGCCAGCACAGGATGGGTCTGTGCAATTTGGCAGATCTGTTATCAGGCTATAAAAATTCTAAAATATTCAAAAAATTACCACATTGTATAAATTATGATAAAAAGTTTGCCTGATTCCTTGGCACTTCTTGAGGGTCAAAAAAAAAGATCACTGAATAGCTTAGCTTTCTAAAAACAATTACTATCCCATTTAGGTTATATATGTATATATATTTATATATATATAGTGAGTTAGAAATTGACATGCAGTTTTAGCCTCTCTGAATCTGATCATTTAAAATTTTGCATTGATTCCAACCTGTCCCTTATTTTGGATTATAAATGTATTATTTGTAATAGACCAAATTTTCCCATCAGAGAATATTATTTAAAATAGCTTGATATTTTTGGTTTTTCTTCTGTCTCTATTATAGGCATCTAAGTGTCACAGTAGATAATCATAATGGCTAGCATGTACAAAGTGCTTTAAGGTTTAAAAGCGCTTTAAAATATTATCTCATTTGATTCTCATAATTCTGGGAGGCAGGTGTCATTATGGATTTCAGATATCATACAGTCCTTCATTTCACAGATGAGGAAACTGAGATCCAAGGATTTTAAGTAACTTGTTAATGTAACAAAGGGAATAAACATCAGAAGGAGGATGGGGTTGTATTTGTCACATATCAAAAACAGAACAAAATAGATGGTTTCAGTGCTGTCTTAGTACCCTTCAATTTATTAAATGAATTACAAGGACACCCAGGATTTAGGTGTCTATTTTTTATTTTTTATAGAAAAATATGGAAAACAACTGTACTGAAGGATGATTAGGAGCTAAGATGGTGGAGTAAGAGGAAGAAGTAGAAACAAACTCCTAGAACCTTAACACCTCCACAAAGATCTAGAAAATACACAAGACTAAGTCCTGAACTAAAAATCCAAGGCAAAAAAAAAAATCAAAGTATGTCATTTTTCCAGCGTAAGTCAGCCTAGCAAAAGAAACAGAGAAGTCTGTTGACACTAGAGACAAGCTGTAGCAAGGAATAACCTGACATGACCATGTTAGCACAAAAATGGTCATGCACCAGAACAAGAAGAGTAGCCAACTCCGACTTGTAAAGGTCTAAATTTATGTCTGGCATATGAATAGCTGCCCACTGGCAATTCTATTGCTCCTTACCGAGGACTGAGGAGTGAACTTGTACCTGGGGACATTCCAGGGTGAGGTGTGGTCAAAGTCCCCAGATTGAGTACTGAGCAAGGAGTAAGATGAGAACCAAGCAAAGCAGATCAGATCTCTCTATTACAGCTTTCAAGCCTAATCTCAAACTTATAGCAGGATAACCAGGAGAAAAAAAAAACGAAAGCAAAGAGGAGTCTATAGTTCTATCACCCTAAATCGTTCCACCTGGCTGATGGTAGCTACATGTAGCAATGGTCTACTGGAACTTGGATCAGGGATAAGCAGAGGTCTGTTGCTCATACCCAAACCCAGGTCAGGAACTTGCAGAGTTCAGACAAGTAGGGCAGCAGCCAAATTTTCCTCTGCTTCAGATTACTCAAGAAGGAAATGGGAGAGAAAGAAGAAAAGGGAGAGAGGGCAAATAAAAAGGAGGGAGGGTTAAGGAGAAGGTTGGGCCTAAGCAAAAACAAAACAAAACAAAATAAAACTTTAAGGATGTGCAAAAATATTTATAGTCATCCTTTTAGCAAATAATTTGAAATTGAAAAGAGTGCCTATAAATTAAAGAATGGCTGAACAGATTATTGTATATAAATGTGATCAATTGTATATAAATGTGTTATAAGAAATGATAAAAGGGAAGGATTCAGAGAAACCTGAGATTTATATGAACTGATGCAAAATGAAGTGAGTAGGACCACGACAACAACAACAATAACAACAACAACAACAAATATTAATATTGTAAAGGCAAACAACTTTGAAAGACTTAGGAACTTTGATCAACACAATGACTAACCGCAGTCCCAGAGGATCATGTATCAGAAAGAATGACAGAATTGGTGCTAGGGGATATGTGTTCACATTTAGGGTATGCAACTTATTATCTCTTTGACCTTGGGCAAATAATTTAACTGATAAATCTCAGATTCCCCAAATGTAAAATGACAAAGTTAGACTAGATGGTCACTTAAGCCCCTCTCAATTCTAAATCCTATGACTATAATCAATCCTACTTATGAGCAGTAATACAGATTAAGATTAAAAGAGAATATTAGAAAAAATATGATAGATCTTTGGTAATGATTGAATGAAAATATTAATGAATATATCTATTTTCAGCACTATATGATACTTTTATAGACATTAAACATGAGCTAATTCACAAAGAATTCATAAAACCAGTCTAGGAGAAAAGTTATTCAAAAAGAAGGAATATTTACAAAAGAATTACATATAATATGGCTTATCTTTAGCACAATGTTAGATACACAAAAGGTACTCAATAAATACTGATCCCCATGATTACCTCTCAATAAGTTGTGTGCAATTCAAACATAATTTATTTGCACTTTCATATATTAAATGTATAGTAAACATAAGGATTTAATCAATGAACCAGACTCTAAAAGCATTTTTTAAAAATTGCATTTCCTTTTGCCCTCCTCCACTCCCCTTTTAAGGTCTGCTTAAGCCAGAAGACTCAAGTACATTGAAAGTATTAATCTTTACAAGGTCACTATGAGTCAGGTAGCAAGCAAGGAACTGACTGCTATCCTACCTCACCCTCTCCAGGACTAGAAATGAAGGGGATACTAGAAAGTTTAGTAAGCTTTTGGGAAAAGAATAAAGTATTGTCTTGCCTACCTTTAACTCCATTAGAAACATAGCAAGTAGCTGTCTCACGTGCAAAGGAAAGCATATACAAAAAGTGATGTTATACCCATTCTCTAATGCCTTGGCCTCCCTATGCCTTTTCCCTCAAGTCACATCCAATTGTATTGACTCACTGGGTCAAACACATAGGTCTCTTGATGATACATCAACATTTTACATAAGTCTACATTATCCCACAAAAAAAATATGGCGTTCCATTCATATGCAATTTTAAATTACACTAGTAATTCTTTTGCCTTTAGTCTAATTATTAAACTTCATTTTCATATTCTTTTTAAACTTTTATTTGTTTATTTATTTAAATAACATTTTTATTTAAAGTTTTGAGTTTCAAATTCTATCTCTCTTTCCCTCCCTCCCCTCTCCTCTCCCTGAGGCAGTAAACAATCAGATATTCTTTCTATGAAATATAAGGGACAGATTGGAAGCCAAAAGTATACAGCAAGGAATCTGGGCCAGGAACCAGGAAAGGGAATATTCTCCAGAAATCCTGGTAATGCTTATCCAGGCCATAGTTTGGGCAGGGAGAGGGAGTGAAGGGAAGAATTAGAGCTGAAGCATGGATGGTGGTCAGGAAGCTGTTTGTAGAAGGAGTTTAACCCAGTGCCTAATAGTCATCCTCCTACCCAAAAGCAGATGAGCCTTCAAAATTATGACCAGCTCTTCTTGACTCCAAGAAGAGATGATCAATCTTCATTAGTAAAATATAGCCTGTGGGTTATTTTTTCAAATTACCTAAATAATCCCATTTCATGGATAGAAGGAATAAGTGAGAGAACAGGAAAATGTCTTTACCAAGATTCCCAGAATTGTCTAAGTAAAGACTAAGAGTAGAAATCAAAAGTCATAGCCTCTGCTGCCTTGGTCCTCTCTATATCATATACAACACCACTTTTTTTCCCATAAATATTCACGTTTCCAATTAAGTGTGTCCTATTAAGAGTAAAATAGTTTATGCTTCATGGGATACATTTAATGGCTCTAGTGCTCATGCCCCTCCCATACAGCCCAAGGGTCAAGCATAGCCCAGGAGGCTTCCTGCAGTCATGAAAGTATTGGGAAAAGGTGAAGCAAAGGGACTTCTATAAGAAATTGGGGTTGAACATGAGAGAGGAGGAAAAAATATTGACCAAGCTTATGAGAATTCATGCACTATAGTTGATATCCCAGGAAGGAAACATCCACAGACCCAAAGGGATAAACACATTTAACCTCAAAGGCTTAATGTCCCTGCTTCAAGTCTCTCTTCACTTTAAGCTGTCCTTCATATAGCTGCTAAAGTGATTTCCCATATATGTTGATTTGACTGTGTAAGTTGTTCTTGTTCATTGATTTCAATTGTGTCTGACTCTGTAAACCCATTTAGGGTTATCTTGGCAAATATACTAAAGTGATTTGCCATTTCCTTCTTCAGCTCATTTTATAGATGAGGGAGCTGAGGCAAACAGGGGCTAAGTGACTCACTCAGGGTCACACAGGTTGTAAGTATTTGAGGATACATTTGAACTCAGGTAACCGGATTCCAGGTCTGACCATGTCACTATTCATTTAAACTACTTTTGCTACTAGTTTCTAAGATAAACTATAGATTCCTTTGTTGGACTTTTAAAGCCCTTTACCACCTGGCCCCAGTCTAACTTTCCAATGCCATTATGCATCTTTTCTCTTTCCTCATTACACAATTTCCCATACCTAGAATATACTTGTTCCTCACCTCTGTTTCAAAGAATCCCTTTCTTCCTTCAAAATACAGCTCATTCATCATTTTCTACACTCAGCCCTTTTTTCTCTCTGTCTCTTTGTTTCTGTCTCTGTCTCTCTGTTCCTCCTTAACTACCTTCTATTTATTTTAAATATATATATATATACATATATTCCATATATACTCATATAGTAGGCAGACATTAGTGTCTATAAGTGTACAAATTGTCCTATTCTTTTTATTTCTATCCTCAACACATAGAAGATACATAATAAAAGTGTCAGCTGTTGATTCTTGCAAGCAGCTGCTAAAACCTTGAGTCATGGCTCTTGCTACCTTCTGGCTAGGAGAGAGGGAGAAATGAGCTTTTGGGCTTTTACCCTATTGGGGGCTGAGGCTGACACAGCTTTTACCCTATTGGGGGCTGAGGCTGACACAGGCCAAAAATATATATGAGAAGCATTAATAATATTAACTTTCTATAATCTATTTTCATCACTCTCAGCAAATCTTTATAGAATATGCCATTGTAAGGGGATAAAATCTGGACCTGTGATATTAATGAAGTATAGAAAAATCCCAGGTGAAGAAAGCTCCTCAACTGTTACAGGTTGGCACCACTTCTTCAATTTTTAGTCTTTGAAATTTGCCTAGGTCAGGGCTTCTGAAACTTTTTCCACTCACAACCCCTTTTCACCTGAGAAATTCTTATGCCACCCTGAGTATACATGTATATAAGATAGGTATACATAACCTCTCACTGTTGCCAGTTATGGGACCCCATATGGGGTCATGACCCACAGTTTAAAAAGCTAGGGCCTAGACCACTGAAAGACTATTCCACTTACCCAGCCTATTATATGTCAGGAGCTGGACTTAAAGTTTGAACTTGGACCTTGAACTTAGTCTCCCTTAATCTGAGACTTGCTCTCTAGGCACTATGCCATGCCACCTGCACTTTGATAAGATATAGATTTAGAAGGAACCTTGAAAGGCATCTTAGTTTAATTCTTTCATTTTTCTAGATCACAGATATGAGGAGCAATAAAATTTAGCACCTTTCTAGAAACTGAACCTGGGGATCTTAAAGTAGACTTTGGTAAGGCATAAGTAGTTGGGGAGGAATACAAATAAATCATGAGATTTCATTGGAAGATACAGAGGATGAAGGATTACTAGCCTCTAGGTTAAGAGATGACCATCAGGCAGTGCTATAAATTCTGTCTACAGATCCAGATAGCTAGTCTTCCTGTCAGAACTTATTCTGGCAAGAATTTTTGGAGAAGCTTGACTGACACAAGAGCCTAACGCCAGTCATGAAAGTGTGATGACAAAGGTGAGAGGCCACCTGCTACCCTATGAACCTTAGAAATACAGGGAACATGGTTGCTACTCCAGAACTCACTCTAGGTTGGACAGTGCCCATTACAAGGACAGTGAAGAATGTCCAGATAGAGATTCAGAACCCTATCCTTCCCCTCCTAGCTTCACCATGAATTATGTACAACATCACCTTCCCATAAATATGTACATTTTTAATTAAGTTTGTTCGATTAGGAGTAACATTGTTATATGCTTTGCAACTGATGTTTAATGGCTTTTGACCACTCATAACTCAACAATTTGATTTGTTTTCTATAATTAGCAGTTATAAACAACAACAACAAAAAAAACCTAGGCTGTCATAACCATGCAGCATCCAGAAAATTTTATTCTATACTGCTTTATTAAATATTCTGTGAAATTTGAGCCTGGATCATAATGTAACAACTTTTTTTAGCACAATCCTCTTTCTAGTGGTGTGAGGAATTCCATGTGTTGAAAAACCTTCTTTTCACCGATGGAAGTCAACAACCTGTCTGTAACTTATGATCTTATAGAATGCATTGGAGAACTAAGTTTAAATGATTTGTCCATGGTCACATAATAGCAGCTAATATTTATATAGTGCTTACTCTGTGCCAGGCACTTGTGCACTTTACAAATATTATCTCATTTGATCCTCATGACAATTTTGGGAAGTAAATACTATTATTATCTCCATTTTATAGTTGAGGAAACTGAGGAATTAAAGCTAAGTGACTTGTCCAAGATCACCAAGCTAGTGTCTAAAGTCAGGTTTGAACTCAGTTCTGACTCCAGGCTCAGAACCCTATCCATTATATCACTTAGTTATATAGCTAGTATATGACAGATGCAAATCTCAGACCCAAGTATTTCTGTTTTTAAGATGTGCTTTCTATCTACCTCAGTAGCACCTGCAGCCACAAGAGTAGTAGTAGCAGGTAACATACATATTTAAAGTTTGCAGCGTATTTTGCATATTTTTCCCATTAGAGAAGATACTGGAGGTAAGATTCAAATCTGCTTTTCATCTACTGTTCACCACCCACTTTTGTTTCTAAATCTAGTCCTGGGTTTCATTGGCAAAGACAAAACAATTTCCTTTCAAGGAATAATCTTCAAAAACACTTGCCACTCAAAGTACTCAAGTTGGAGGGAGCTGATAGTAAGGGCAAAAAGTAAAGGGAAAAGAGGCTATGTTTTAAGATAGAAGAGAAACCCAGGATAACTGGAGGGTTCCTTGAAGTTGAAGATTTTTTTGAAGTCATTCACAAATACTGTATCTACCCTTGACAGGTCATTTTATTCTATTTAGCACTTTTTATTCTCTGTGGTTTATAAACTCTTAAGCAAATGTAAGAGAGAGGAAAAGTTTATGTAGCTGATAATACAGACTGACAACAGAAGAAGAAGAAAAAGAATTCACAGGGATCATACTGATGTAGGAAGCAAAAAGGGGGTTAATAGAAAAACCTAAGAGCAAACTTTAATTCAGATATTAGCTCAAAACGGGAGTTAGACCTCAGTTAATGGATAACTTATAAGTCAGGATGCTAGGTTCTCTTACCCACAGAAATCAGTGCCCATAAAGGAACAGAGGGAAAGAGGGCATGAATACCTGAAACTATAACAATAAAGGAAATGACAGGCTATAGAAACTTAGACTAGAAATAAATGGAAAATGAAGATGTTTTGAAACTAGTCATGGGAACCAGAAAGAGACATGCACAGGAAAGGCCAAATTTGTCCCCAGAATCACCTTATGATGTGTAAGCCCCCAAAACACACCTCAACTGAAAAAGGTACCAGCCTCGGGGGTTGGCTTAGGACCCCAGGAACTCCAAATTAGGATAAACCCTCCCCAAGGTGGAGATTATTATAATGAGACTGATAATCAATTTATCCATCCTATAAATATAACTATCTTTTCTTTCACTATTCAAGAGTTTCCCTTCCACTATTCTGGTTCTCTCCCTGTGGTCATTCACAGTATTGCAATAAAACTTGGGAAACTGAGTCACTGAGTCTTGTAATTCTTTTGGGATGACTCACGATCAATTTGACCCCAAATTCCACCCACATCAATACCATCAAATTTAATTTCAGGGAATAAAACCTGAAACCGATTTCTGTTTAGATCTGTTGTGTACCAGTTGGAATATGCATGCCTAACAGTGAGACAGAGTAATATGATCTGTGCTTTAAATAGCTGCCAAATAACCATGCCGGGGCTGGCAGCATCATAACGTGTTGCAATGAAAGGGATCTCTTTCAAAGTAAAGCCACATTCACAGAGCTGATATAGAGGGAGAACCGGTTTTCATTATCTCTATGTTTTCCTTTTTTATATTTAAATCACTTCTCTATTATAAAAGGATGCTAATTTAATTTGAATATTTTTCTTGGCTTGACTGTGTTTCAGAACCCACCCAAGATATTTATGAGAGGACTTGTATTCCTAGGTGGTCTGTTCTTGCTAAAGTGGGCATAAAGGATATAGCTATGCTCTCCCACCCCTATCTTTTCTTCAAGGTCTTGAACCATGTAGCAGAAAATGTCTTAACCCTAACTCCAGGGCTTTCAATCCAAGGGGAATGCTTGAGTAACAATAGTAACTCAAATGTATCTGGTGCATTAGGGCTATATAATGTTTTTACATGCCCTATCTCACCATCCTATAAGGATTCAAGTCTAATTTTGCAGATAAGGAAATTGAAGAGATTAGGTCACTTCAACAAGGTGACAAAACTAGTAAATAATAGAACTATGAACACTGGACTTCAAACTCCAAGAACAGTGCTTTTCCCAACACACCATGTTTTTGCTAAGAGCTAAGCTCTTTTAAGTGGTAAGATCATATGGTAAGATCATAGCTCTTTTAAACTCTAATGAGATGTGCCTATCACCATAAACACTGAGAAACAATGATTTCTAAAAACAATGAAAGAATTATTTTTAATACAAACTGTCTCATTTCTAATAAAAGAATATATCCATTTTTTCAATTTGCATTATAGAGATAGAGATGAGAGGGGCCATGCAATCTAAACCCCTTACTTTTACCAATAAACTAAATAAGGACCAAGGAGATCCAGTGACTTGACTAAGGTCATTCAGGTATTGTCAGACACAAGTTTTGAACAGAGTAACTCTTACTTGATTCAAATTGTGTTATGCTCATTGTGCTACATTCTCACGAAAGATGAAAAAAATGAAGAATTGCTACCCCCTGTTTGTGTTTTTTTTGTTGTTGTTGTTTGTTTGGTTGTTGTTGTTGTTTGTACAGTTGAGATTTACCTTATGAATGCAGGGCTAGTCAATATGTCAGAGGATGTCTTTCTGCTCCAGTCAAGTGTTTAAGGTAATTTTTCTTCCTTTCCTAGCATGCTTTGTTGATTATTTACATGACATCTGGGATTTTTTCACTGTACTTTCCAGGCATCAAAAATACTTTATCCTCATATCACAGTGTAGGTCACAATTGGAAATAAAGGAAATGATCTCACCTTTCCTACAAGTCTCAGTTCATGCACCATCTTTTCTGATCTGAGCTATTCATTTCACCCCACTAAAAATTACTTCATTCTTTTAGAATATGTATTTTTATAAAACTATAGTTGGAAATGTTACTTCCACCAAAAGAATACAAGTCTTTGTCTCTGTATCCGTTGCACATAGTAGATAATTCAGAAATGCACGTTAATTGATTGACACTGCTGAATAAGTCATTATTGCTTCTCCGTTTAAGCTGTAAATAATGAATAGTCACTCAATCAGTGGAAAATCTGGGACTAGAGTTCACAGTCTTTGATGGCACATTGTATGTTAACCCTCTGAGCCATGCTATATTTTGGCTATTATGAAAAATCAGTTGAGAATGAAGCACTTGGGAAAAAATGCAGAATATGAAGACTTGAAAAAGTCTTTCAAACCATTCAGTCACAATTTCTCAGTGAAGAACCTCTATAGGTTAATGAATTTGCCCAATGTCATATAGCTAAAATGGGGATGGATAGGGACAACCTTGGGGAATAAGGCCCAAGTTTTGTCATCTGTATATTAACGTAGTTAGACTGGATGGCCTCTATATTCTCTTTGAGCTCTAGACTTCTCATCCAATGATACTATCATTCAAATTGGAAACTGGGAAGGTTTGGTAGAGAAAGTCTTACAATAGTAGCAACTTATATTTGTACTAAGTAATCTATATATAAAGAACTATATCTATATTATAATCTATATATCTATATTATAATCTATATATCTATATTATAATCTATATATCTATATTATAATCTATATAAAGAACTCTTCTCATAATAACCCTATGAGGTAGGTAGTTCAAGTATTATTATTCCCATTTTACAAATGAGTTTTCTATGATCAACAAATGTAATATCATAGAATCATTAAGACTTTAGAAGGAACAATCAACAAACTTAACTTGTTGAACCCTTATCAGAGAAAATTTCAGTATAACTTTATCCTTTTTCCAAAAGGATGAGAACTTTTCAATACAGAAAAGAATACCTAAAGAAACTTGCACTCCAAGCACACAAGGGTAAATATTTTCATACTCTTTGAAGGAAAAAAATCAACAAAGGGTCATAGACAAGATTAATGGATATATGTGAGGTGGAACCACTGAGGTTCAAGAGTTAGAGAGGAAGTTCAGGTTAATTGGAATGTTCTGAAGAAGAGATGAAATATTAATGGTAATGGATTACAGCAAGTAGTGCAAGTAATTCCATTGTTCTTAAGAAGCCAAAGCTCTCCATGGGAAAGCCTGTTCACGTGGTCCTTTAGGATAGCTATATGTAATATACCCACAACCCCTGTAGCAATGTAAACCTTCTAGAAAGCATAACAACAAAATAGCAGACCTAGAATCTATTACTCCTAGAATCCCAATTTCAAATTCTAGAAGAAATTTCTTCATTTTACAGATGGGGAAGTTTAGAGAAGACTAAAGAGATGAAGTGACATGGATACACAGTGAGTTATCATCTTTGTTTCAAATCTATTTGATCTAGAGATGAGACGTAACAGCCTGAAAGAAGCATTTGGCAGGTAGATTAATTTTAGACTCTGTGGTTTTTATTATCTTTAAATGTATTTTTATATTAAGACATCAAATTAAATTAATAGGTAGGTAATAAATGTTTCCCTTGAAAGTTTGAAAATGTTAGATCTATTTAAGGGAAGGAAGACACTATCCGTCAAAAATTATTTACCAGTTAGCTACTATGTGCCCGATGCTATTGAAATATCAGTAGGTAGGTAACTGGTGTTTTTCCATGAATTGCCAAATTCAAAAAGGTGATGATAGCAGAGCATTTTCCTGACAGTATATCCTGGGTTCCTTGTTTGTCCTCCATGAAACTGGGCTCCAGGGTCCTCTACTTCATTGGGGTTTCACATTATAAGGTCCAATACCATACCCCAGTTGAATTTTCCCAAAACATGATTTAACAGCACCTTTCATATTTCTGGTCCTGGGTTTTCTGATATGTGCCCCAGGTGCCAAAATTGCTAGTTACAGCTCTCATTATAGGAATCAATCAAATTGTCAATCAAGTGTGCAAGCACTAGAAATACAAAATGAGGCAAAAGACAGCCCCTACCTTCAAGAAGTTTGTCTCTAATGAGGGGTTACAATCTAATGGGAATTACAAGGAAAATATAGGACATAGCTCCTGTCTTTGATGAGCCTATATCCAACCAGCAATTTGGGATTTCAAATAATTTATGCTATGATTTGGCCAACATTAGACAGCCATTCAAGTATTAGATATGAACTTGGTTTTTATTCTAAGAAAATTACTTTTCTGATTTTATTATGTTAGTAAACACCTAAAAAATTGCAAGAAGCTCAAGTCCCAGGGTAATTCAGTAAAGTTTTTTTTTTCTTGTTCCTCTTTTTATAAAATGAACTCTAATTTTAACTTATATGATTTCTTCTAGCATCAAATTTGGTATATTAAAATGAAGGTCAGGGGAGGGAAGCTAAATAGTCTTCCTGAGAAATGTACATACCAGAGGTGTCAAAAATGTGTCATGCAGTGCTGGCGATATTTCTAAGTGGCTCCAAATCAGATTAAAATGTGATTAGGGAATATTTAACAAAATGATTAAAAATAAAATTGAACATGGGTAATGTTACTGTGTATTCTTACATACTTAGTGGCACCATTTATATTTGAGTTGGTCACCATTGGTATATATGTGGGATCTCCTTTAATAGATTATAAATTCCTTAAAACCAGGCACTGTATCATTTTTAACTTGTATTCCCAGTGTGTAACTTAGTACTTTGAATAGAATAGGTACCCAATAAGTATTTGCTGAATTAAATTTCTATCTCCCATAGGCAAGAAGATGAACATTCCACTAGACCCTACCCAATTTTGTAATAATCACAACTCCTCCTCCTAAGCTTTAAAAAATATCTAAGAATAAAAAAAAGACAATGGCATCTCAGTTTCTTCATCTATGAAAATAGGAATGATACGTGTACTTATTTCAACACCTGTAGTAACTGGTGAGGTACCTCATTCCTTTTTTTTTTTTTTTTGATAGCTCTAATTGTTAAGAAGTTTCTTCTTACATTCAGCTGAAATCTGCTTTCCCGTGGTTTTCACTTTGTTCAGTCTTTCTTCATTTGTGTCTGACTCTTTGTGATCCCATTTGGAGTTTTCTTGGCAAAGATATTGGAGTGGTTCACCATTTCTTTCTCCAGCTCATTTTACAAATGAGGAAACTGAGGCAAACAAGATTAAGTGACTTTCCCAGGGTCACACAGCTAGTAAGTGTCAGAGCTATCCCCTATACCTTTCCAAATATTTGAAGAAAGCAACATGGTTTCTTCTTGGTACAGTCTTCACCAAAGTAGGCATCCAGATTTTTTTTCAACCAATCCTCATCTGACATTCCTTTTAATCACACCACCACCCTGGCCACTACTAAATGCACCTGAGCTAATCAATATTCTTCCCAAAATTTGACACTAGCAATTGAAAACACTCTAGTTGTGGTCTGAGACATAACATAGTGGGGCTGTCACCTCCACTACTCTGTTCAATATATGAAGACTTTATTGATCATCCCAACTGCTAAAATGCCCTTGTGCCCAACCTATATTATATTTGATAGTTTTGCATATAGTTTTGATTATTAACTTATATTTATCATGTATACATATTTATCTATGTCTATGTGTGTTATATGTTTAATACATATAGATATAGACATCTATATCTATATCTATCCTTGTCATCTCTCCCATTAGAATATAAGCTCCTTGCAAGAAGCAATTAGTTCATTTTTATACTTATATCTCCAGCACCTAGCATCATGTATAACAAATAGTAGGAACTTGAAAAATACTTTTTTAATTGCATGATTGATTATTGATCAGTCAAACAATAAGTCAATCAATTAACCGCCTACCATATTCCAGGCACAATATTAAGCACTGGGGATACACAAACCTAAGTAAGGGAGTCCTTGCTCTCAAGAAACATATTTTAATGATGGAAATACATGTTATATTCATATATAAGTATAACCATCTACCCTAGCCCCCACTGCCTTAAAGTTAGTTATATCACATTTCACCCTCCTTCAGAGTTCTCTAGTACCCTTAAGGGGATTGGGAGAAGGCCAGGTTCTCTCTCATTGGTTCCAGCTCACCATCTAATCAAATAACAATGTGATTACCTTTTATGAAGGAATATTTACCCCAAAGTTATAGCCAGAATATATAAACATCCCCCCTCCCAACACTTGTACATTGTTCCTTGTACCACATCCTACTCTGGGGAGGGGATTAGACTTAGTTTCATCTCTATAATATAGTGCCAAGTTCCAAAATACAAAGTTCAAAGCCTCCCCTTGGGCACAAGTCCTGTTAAGTAAATACAAGGCAATTTCAGGATAGAGAATACTAATAATTGGAGAGAGCAATAAAGGCTTCATTTAAGAGTTGGCACCTAAGCTGAGCCTTAAAGAAAGCTAAGAATTCTAAGTGGAAGTAAAGAGTAAGTAGAATATAATCATGGGAGATGCCTAACCCTGGGCAAATGTGCGAAGATAGGCAATGGCATGTTGAAGCTGAGTCCAGGGAGCTGGGAAGTTTGACTACATAGAAAAGTAGACTGAAAAAAATCTTTCCCTTAGGTAACTGTCATAGGTGATGGCTTCTGCAAATGATGAATGTTCTGCATTAGTAGAAGCCCATTTTTTGCAGGAAGGGAAGAAAAGCTAAGGAAAAATGGAAGAGGAAGAGTTAGGATATTAATAGAGAGTGGTTATAACTTCAGTAAATAATATTGCAATAACTATTGGAAAACTATTCAGTAATGATATGTAGACCATTTTGTGGCACTTGAACCAAATTTAGATGCAAAATATATTATCCATGTATTATTCACCATTTTTACAAATATCAATTACTCCAACTGTTCTAACATCAAACAGCAAATTTAGATAATTACTGTCACCTACATAATATATTCAAATAATGATTACTTGTAGAATTCATAATCTATATGAGTAACAGGAAAATGTGGACAATTATGTACATGAAAATGTTTAAAGATAGGAAGTTAAACTACAGTGTGGTGATTAAAGACAACATATAGTCTTCCCAAATGGAGAACCCTACAAAGATACATCTTCTATTCATAAATTTTTGTTGTTTTTGTTGTTGTTCAGTCATTTTCAGTCATTTCCACTCTTTTGGGGGTGTTTTTGGCAAAAATGCTAAAGTGCTTTGCCATTTCCTTCTCCAGATAATTTTTTAGATAAGGAGACTGAGGCAAAGAGGGTTAACTGACTTGGCCAGGGTGACACATCTACTAAGTGTCTGAGGCCAGATTTGAACAGGCCTAGCACTCCATCCATTGAGCCATTAGCTGCCTCTCTTTCATGACAGAATCATTGTTATTCAAACAAAAATAGAATATGATATGTTCAAAGGCACAGCACGTCATCAAGTCCATCTCCATAGCTGTTCAGGTTTGTTCCCTCACGTACTTCCCTCCCCAATGATACTGTCCAGGCTAATTTTAGATGTCCCAAGCAATGGAGTTCTATTGCCTGTACAAGTTCTCTATTTCAGAAACTATAAACTCTAACAGGATGTTTTTCCTGTTATTCAAACTAAATGTTCCTCTCTTACTTTCATCTTGTTAAATTCTGTACTATGTGAAATATTTCCCCTCCCTCTTTTTAGTGCTCATCATTTTTCACATACTATATTAAGTTTTAAGTCTCTTCCTCTCCCTCTCAGACTTGATCATCACTCAGACATGCTCCTAATATATTTAGCACCTTTACTCACTCATCAGAAATTAAGCCTTTCATTTCTTCTTCTCTGAACTTTTGATTCTTAAATAGGTCCCCTACACTTCAGGCAACATTTAAAGTGTCTCACCAAGGTCATGTAACAAGGGCCTCCTCTGTTCCTTCTGAAATGAGATTTGATGGGGTGGGGAAGAAAGGACTAGGGTTTGCCCCCAACCCAATTTGCTCATTTCACTCCTATAGCACACTACAAATTTCATAACTAGATTTGGTTTATGATCATTCATTGGTTCTTCTGCCATCAGTGTTGAACTCAAAAGTAGTCATGCTTAAGCATATGGTCAATTTGGTAAATTCAGCAAAAGGACCAGGTAAATCTTGACCCTAACTTAATGAAGCCATGGCTAGAGAAGTGGGCCTGGATTCAGGAACAAGTGAGCTCATAGCCAGTCTCAGATACTAATAACACTAGGACCCCGGGCAAGTCACTTTCCTCAACTGAAAAATGGGAATCATAACACCATCTACCTCCTGTGGTTATTGTGAAGATCAAATGAAATATTTGTAAAGAAAGCTCTTACCACAGCACCTGACACAGAATAGGTGCTTAGGAAATGCTTGTTTCTTTCCTTCCCTGAGGAGAAAATCAAATTTTATTTTCTCACAAAATATTGATTTTTTCAAAAATGCATTGTGAAGTGATTTTTTAAAAATACTTTCTCCCTAATAAATTGTCATGTAAATGTGCATATATCAAGAAGTCCATTAACAAATGCTCTGTAACTCTGATCTATATTCTCTTAGCAATCTTTTATAATAAACATTTTTACAAGTAAAACTGTATCAATTCCCAGTATTCCAATCTGATCATAGACTCACAGAATTTGGAGGGGTCTCAACACACATATTGCCCAACTCATTTCACCAAAGGAATCTCCACTATAACAAACCCAACAAGTTGGCTAGCCTCTGCTTGAAGAACTCCAAGGAAGTCTTCAATCCAACCCCTCTAAGAGGCGGGGCCTTTCACTTCCCAACAAGGTAAAATGGACTTCTTTGCAATGTACAACCATTTCTCCTACGTAGGAGTGGGTAGATAGGCAACAAGCATTTTATTAAACATCTACTGCAGTCTAGGCACTGGGCTAAGCACTTTACAAATATGATCTCATGTGATCATCATAATGGCCCTGTGAGGTAAGTGCTATCATGGTCCCCACTGCACACTGAGAAAACAGTCTGACAGGGGTTAAGTGATTTGTCCAGGGTTATCAGCTAGTAAATGTCCTAGGACAGATTTGAACTGAGGTCTTTCTGACCCCAGAACTAACACTCTATCTACTGTACTACCTTGCTGACT
This sequence comes from Dromiciops gliroides, assembly GCF_019393635.1. NCBI lineage: Eukaryota > Metazoa > Chordata > Mammalia > Microbiotheria > Microbiotheriidae > Dromiciops > Dromiciops gliroides. The sequence continues at coordinate 188,295,003 of NC_057863.1, forward strand.
TCTAGGTTTCAAATAAAAACTTGAATACAGCTTATTATTTCTTCTTCAAATTTTTTAAATTTTAACCACGTTGGATCTATTTATATAAAATCTGTTTCCACTACACCTTGGTGAAACAGCTTAGGTGGTACAGTGGATAGAGTATAGATTTAGAGTCACGATGAACTGAGTTCAAATCTAGCCTCAGACATTTAGTAGCTGTGTGAGCCTGGGCAAGTCACTTATGCTCTTTTTGCTTCAGTTTCTTCAACTGTAAACTGGGCATAATAGCAACACATACCTCATAGGGTTATTGTGAGAATTAAATGAGAAAATATTTTTAAGTTGTTTTGCAAACCTCAAAGTACTACAAAAATGCTAGTTATCATCATCATTATTTTATTATAACTTTATTGAATGTCATCCTTTTACAAGAATTTATTTTTATAGGTCAATGTTTTTTTTTACGTGCCCATCAAGAGCAATGTTGATGTTAGCTTTTACCATATTTTTTCCTAATATACTTCCTTCAAATAAGGGAGGCATACTGGATAGCCAGCCTTGGTGCAAGTAAGATCTGAATTCAAGTTGAGACTCTGACGGTAACAAACTTTGTAACCTTGGGCAAGTCACTCTCTTAATGCTTCAGGAAACTTTTTTTTTTAATTTTTTTTTTTTTGTGAGGCAATTGGGGTTAAGTGACTTGCCCAGAGTCACACAGCTAGTAAGTGTTAAGTGTCTGAGGCCGGATTTGAACTCAGGTCCCCTGAATCCAGGGCCAGTGCTCTACCCACTGCACCACCTAGCTGCCCCTCAGGAAACTTTTAAAGACTATAAATTGTAGAGATGCCAATGAGCCTTGGTAGAGGAGTTTTCTGTCCCATAAATTTTCTACACCACTGAATCACAGGTACTGTCCCTTACCCTTTCCTATTTCCTTCAATAGTTATAGATTAAGCTTTACTGTTTTTGTTGTTTTCCCAATAATTTGTAATCTGTATAGTTGCTCATGTCCAAATATAACTAAACCAATTGTTCGTGCAAATATCAGGAGAAACTGAGCAAAAGCTTCAGCAAAGACCATGAATGGATTTGCTGCACTTTCTTTGCATAGGATTTTGCTTTAATATTGGGAAAATATTTTAATTTATTCAACTAAAAGCTTCTAGTATAAGAAAAGCCTACCCTAACCTTCCTAAGAACTTTAGCACTCTTCTTAGAGACTGAACATAGATAATTTCATTGAGTTCAATGAAGGCCATACTGAAACTGGTACAAATTCCAGCAACAAACTGCAAGATAGAGCCAACTGAAGTTGACTGAACTAATGAGGGGAAAATGGGGCAGCATTTATTCATTTACTTAGCAAAGGTTACTTACCATTGCTCCTTCTGGGCATTGCCACTAGATTAGGAAATGTGTTTGAAATTAATGTGATTGATGCATTACAACTGTAAAATATTTCCAAAGTGTGGGCCTGTGGGAAAGTGTCATACATATCAAACATTCAGCCAATTGCTTTGAAATGAATGTATGGTACTAGCATAAGTGTTCTAGAAAGTGAGGATAACCATCTGAAAGTTATAAATATTCAAACCTTTACTAAAAGCAGATTGTAGATGAGATTTAAATGACATACACTACATCAGAGGAAGGCTAGATTCCAAAGTTCTACAAAAAGAAATTGTATTTACAGATGACGTATCCTAATCAAATGCATCTAGCATCATCTGGAAGACTTAATAGCATACTGTAACTTAATATTGCAGTCAATATGTATAGCAGAACCTATAATTAATTTTCTAATAACCAAGTCAAAAGTCAAGAAGGAAATAAAGGAGTAAGAAAGTTAAAAGAAAAAACCCAGAACTCTGAACAAAAAACATTTATCAACATAATTGAAATGACTTGAGAGACCTTTTAAGCCACTGAGACTCCTTTGATTGTGGGCATGCCCCTAGCTGTCACTAAAATGCTCTCATGATCAGCTTGCTATCTCCAACTCTTGTTATTCTTCCATACCCTTTTCACACTGAACTGCAGAAATAGGCCTTAATGGAAAAATAAATGAATAGCAAAGAAGACCCTGGCAGTCTTTTGATTACAAAAGCAGTTGGATTGGATGCAACAGTCAATCTTTCCCACTACATCTTCTAGGTGGTCACTCTTTCCCTGTCTCTTAGTGATGCCTTTAGTATTTATAACAGCTGTGGAATGAAGTACTTTGAATTGAACAAAGCCAATAGTCTGTCTCTGTTTTTCCCTCTCTAATACCAAACCACTTGATGGTGGCTTTCCATATGCAAATGATACCTATGCATTTCAGATGGATTTGATTTTCATCCAAACTGGGGCCAAATGAAACTAATCTCTTGGATATTAGAAATGCCCACACTGCTAAATCACAAAGTTACTTACCCTGAGGGGACTTTCCCCTGAGGTGTCAAAGGTGATTAAAAACATGAAAATGTTAAAAAGTCCATTTTCCTGACCGAGAAACTGAAGTACAATAATTAAAGAAGCCATAAGCTCAGAAGAAGTTCAAGGGCACATAAGGAGAGTAGGAAAAGTTAATTTATTACCTTATTTAACAAAACAACCCTGGTCTCATACTCAGATAGAATTATTTTGAATGTTTATGGCTTTTGAATATTAAAAGCATACTCCTTTAAATAAATCTTTCACACTGAAAATCATCATAGCAATATACTTTTGAAATGGGAATTTTAAAATATTAAATAGAATCATACCCCAAGCTAAGGCCTTTGGTTTCTGTGTAATTTTAAATATCTTTACATGTAATATTTTATTTATTTAACTCAGTATTAGGTTCTTTTTTATCCATTCAACACTAGACATATTAATTTTGGCATTTATTTTTACCATCTCTTAATATGCATTAAGGTTTACATAAACATGCACAATTTTAATAAAGATAATGAAGTTTACAAAAATTAATACATATTCTATTCTAAGCTGTATATGTACATTTAATACTGCCCCTGCTTCCTGTTACATTTTATTGATGAATTTTTATGACCAGTACACCAGGAACAACTGGTGTCTATTTTTAAACAATAAAGAATTTGTTCATTGGATTCAATGAATGTGTATGTAGATATATATATGTGTGGTGGGGGAGATGGATTGAGTTACTCTATCAACATTTGTTTGTCATTCTTAAGCATTCTCCCAAGGCCTTTTTCTTTTCCAACACCAAAAGAAGTTAATGCCAAGAGGCAGCTTAAAAAAAAAATCCTTATTTGACCCATGTGATATTTTGTTGTTATCAGTTCCCCAGAATTAACATGAGACCTAACACTCTATGTGCCATTAAAAAAGAGACCCATGAGAAATAGTTCCTAAAAGAATTGAAAATTAATAATTGCATCTGGATAAGATTGAGAGGTTTTGCTTTCTGGAACAAGCTGGGTGCTTTCTTGTCAGAAGGAAATTATAAATAAAATGATTCATTTAAAACACCTCTAGAGTTACACCAAACAACTCTATAATGGGATAATTGAAACACCATGTAAAGATTACATTCCAGTTAAACATTTCAACAAGGTTAGTCTATCTCCCATTGGTGGCAGAAAGATGATTAGGAATATATGTGAATATGCCTCCCCACAAGGAGAAACAGTAATCCAGACAATAGAGAGAAAAATATCCCAGCGGGGGCCAGCAGAAATGACCAGCCATACATGACATAGGGTGTAAATTCTGAGCAGTCTTTCCTCTTCATGTTTGTGTAGCTTTCCATGTCTGCCACAGCCTGGACCCAGATGACATATAATACCACCACCAGAGAGAACAGGATACCTAAAAAAGACACATTAGAGAGGCTTTACACATTTAGGAAGCACTACAAACATTTCACTAATATCCAGATACTAGTACTCAGAAGGTTTTAGAGAGGCTATTCCTGAGTTCAAATCTGGCCTCTGACACTTTACTATCCATGTGACCCTGGGCAACTCACTTTGTCCTTTTTGCCTCAGTTTCCTCATCTGTTTGGAGAAGGAAATGGCAAACCACTCGGGTATCTTTGCTAAACAAACACCAATTCAAGTCACAGAGTTGGACACAACTGAAAATGACTGAACAACGTATCCTAGGTATTAGACCAAGTACAAAAGATACAAAGAAATGCAAAAACACAGACCTTGCCTTAAAAGAGCTCACATTTTAATGAAAGATGAAACAGCCAAATAACTATGTACATAAAAGATACACATAGTGTAAATGGAAAATAATCTCAGAGAGAAAGGTGAGAGATCCTGAAAGTTCTCTTGTTGAAGAAGGCTGAATTGGAGTTGGGTCTTAAAGGAAGCCAGGAAAGCCAGGAGTTAGAGGTGAGGAGGAAGGAATTCCAGATATGGGAGACAGTGAGTAAAAAAAAAAAGCCAGGAGATAGAGTATCATGTAATAGGAACAACAAGGCATCTGGATCATTGAGTGCAAGGAGGGAGTAAAGTCTAAGAAGATTGGAAAGCCAGGAAGAGGTCATGTTGTGAAGGGCTCTCATGCCAAACAGAGAAGTTTTTATTTTATTCTAGCAGTAATAGGGAGTCACTGGAGGTGATTATACAGGATTAGACCTGCATTTGGGCACAATTACTTTGGCAGCTGCGTAAAAGATGGACTAGAGTGGGGAAAGAAAGTCCTGAGGTGACAAAAGCATGATCCGGGACTCGAGACTGACTCACACATCCACATATACCACAGTGAAGATAAAAGGAGGAAAAAGAAAACACCAAAACATAAGTATGCCGGCCGATATTTTAGTTAAAGCTGCTTCTTTCCTTCAAACCCCAACTAGTTTATCCCGTATATACATTCATTCCAATCACTCTCTTTCTCCACCATGTATAGGCTTCCTCATTATCTAGCTCCCCTAAAACTCTAATTCCAGTGTATATAGACACCAATAACCTATACTATCTGTGGCAGCCCAGGTACAAAAGGAACATAATAGAGAAACCCCAGGCAAACAGTGCAAGCAAGATCTGGACCCTCTGCCACGCCCATGCCAAGAAGCATCCTAGCACAGAGCAGCTGTCATACAAGAACATCCCCTCCCCTTCTTTGGAAGTGTGTCTCAGAGCTTCCCTGGTGGGCCCTCTCTCGGCCTTCTTTTTCTTCCTTGTCCTTTTCTCTGAGGGCTGGGTTAAGCTAGAGCACAATCTCATTAATTCCTCTGCCTTTTTCCTGCCCTCAGAGCTTTACCAAGAAAGGTAATTAAGTGGTTCCTGTACCTCTGCAGGAACCACTCTGCCCAGGTTTCACCATCTGAGGTGTAAGCCTGAAATTAAAGGTCTTATTTACCTAAGCATCTTCCTTACCACCACCACCAGCAATAAGGAGGCTTCTTATTCAATCAGTTAATCAGTCAACAAACATCCATTAACTATCCATTCTATGCCAAACACTGTAATGGTGGGGATATAAAGTCAAAAGTGACAAGTTTGTCCTTCAAGGAGCTTACAGTCTAACTTTTTTTGGTAACCAGGAGTTACTGGTTAGTTTTTGTCCAAATTGGGAACCTCATCTTGATTCCCTTGTAACAACAGTGGCAACTTCTCTCTGGTAACCATAGAATTATACTCACTGCTCTGCTATAGTGGAATAGTGAGAAGGGTCTCAGACTCACACCTCTCACACATCTCTCTCTCTCTCTCTCTCTCTCTCTCTCTCCCCCCCCCACTCCCTCCCTCTGTGTGTGTCTGTCTGTCTCTGTCTCTGTCTCACTCTCAGTCTTATTTAGAAGAGGTGCATTGCCTTGGTTCTCCCAGCTCTGGTAGTATAGTTAAAGGTCCCAGTCCCAGGATCCTGAGCTGAAAACTTAGGCCCTAACAAGCCCAGTATAGATACCCTGGAGATAGAGGAGAAGACATGGGCTGAAATTTGCAGCTGATTTTTTCTGACCCACTTGCAAGTCTTTCCTGACTTTCAAAGGCTTACTTTTCCCATTCTGAACCAGAACCACCCACACCACTAGACTAGTGATCAGGGGCTCCATAGCTAAAGTACATAGGCATACATAAGTACATCTACTCTCACCAACCCTGAGAAGCCTGCAATTGATTGCTGACTCCCAGATGCCTAGTCCCAGGATTCTCTGTCACTTGACTGGCTGTCCACTAGACAGCTAGAGGTGCTGAACTTGTAGCCCCTTCTCTTCTGGGGTCAGTGGCATTGACTTGTGAGTGGAGTGTGCATTTCCAACAGACCTGTCACATTTTTAGGAGTGGGGTGGTCCATTAATGGAGCTTGGAGCTTCTTGTTCAACCTCTTCTTAGAATTTCCTATTACCATCACTTCCCTCCAGCCTAAAATGGCTCTCAGCTGGCAGAAACCATTAGTGCAATGCCTAGCACATAGCAAACACTTAATAGATGCTTTTTATTTATTTATTCACATGCAGTCAATAGTATTCATTAAGCACTTACTATGTGCCAGGTCTTATGTCGGGGGGAGGGGGGAGAAGGGGAAGGAAGAGAGAGAGAGAGAGCATTCCTTCCCTTAAAGAGCTTCCTTCATAATGAAGATAATATATAAAAAATATTTTTAAATTAGTTGTGAGGTAATCTCGGAAGATAGGTATTAATAGCCAGGACTGGGAAAAGCTGAATTCTGGGGAAAAAGCGGGGTGAGAAAGAGCTGGGGTGGGGAGAAGAACATTCTAAACATGAGGGAAAGTCAGAGTAGGAAGATGAGGTGATGTTCAAGGAACAGCAAGTGGACCAGGGTAAATAGATGACTGAGTATGTGATACGTAGATAATTGATTGTATGGAGCTGACTTAAGTTTAAGACTGGAAAGGTAGACAGGGACCAGGTTGTATTGGCATTAAATGCCAAACAGAATACATTATATTTGATCCTGGAGTAGCAGAGAGACACTGGAGTTTACTGGCTGTGTGTATTTCGGGGTGGGGGGGGGGAATATAAACTCCTACCCTGATAGATATAGATATATAATATCAAAACTACAGCATCTGTAAGTAAACCATTCCTGATTTACCGTAAAGTGCCAAAGTCTAATCCAGAACCCTGCTTCAAAATAATGTTAGACCCCCAGCAAAGGACTGTACCGCCCCCTCCCATTATTTGCCTTGCATGAAAAGTCTTCCTGGCAGAAGTCAATTAAAATAACCACAACTTACTTGAACCTTTCACTGAAGCCTCTGAGGCCGGAACAGCCAGGGGAATATGCATCAATAGCATTAGATGCTTTCTGCATTTCTCACTGCCAGTCCCCTGGCATTCCATTCACCCCTCAAGTGACAATTAAATGTGCTTGTCTCCTGAATCCTAAACCCATCATTTTTCCTCATGGTTTTTATCCCATATAGCTACATTCCTCCTTCCACCTCTCCGACTTCTTGGAGGGGAAGAAGAGTTTTCTACACTTAATACCTGGGTCCTTTCGTTAAAATTATCTATTGAAAGTGCCCCCTCAAAAATTACCTTTGAAATTCAGTAGCCTATTTTTAGTCCTCATTCTCTTTGACCTCTTTGCATTTGACACAAGCACTCCTTCCTTCTGGTGACTCACTCCTTCCTCTCATTTTGAAATACCAAATTCTCCTGTTTCTCCTATTGCAGGTCTTGTTTACGGGCTGCTCATCCTTTTCCTGTCCACTAAAGTGAGTATTCCCCCAGATTCATTCCTGACCCTCCTACCATTTATACCCACAATCTCAAGTTTTACTTCTATACTCTCAGTATTCAATTCTGGTTATTGTCAGATCTCACATTTCAAATCTCCAGGATCATGGGAACATAGATTTAGAGATGTAAGGGATATCAGAGATCATTTATTCCAGTCCATTTATTTTATAGCTTTGGAAACTGAGGCACAGGGAGGTTGAATGTATTGTTCAAGGTAACATGGTTAGTAAGCATAAGAGGTAGGCTATATATGTATATACATATATATATATATATATGTGTGTGTGCAATATATATGTCAAACTCAATTAGTCTAAAACCATTTTTTTACTATGTTTACTCCAAAATATACTACTTCTAATTTCACTGGTACTGTCAGCCATACAACCATTCACTTAGTCTCCCATGCTTAAAACCCATATGTCACCTTTAACACTTCCCTCTTTCTGGATTTCACATATCTAATTAGTGGCCAAATCTTACTCGTTCCATAAAATCAGCAAGGTCCTATTAACAATATCTCTTGCACTCTGTATTCTAATTGTCATCACCTTGATTAGCACTCAATTGAACTACTGCAATAGCACCCTAACATTTTTCCCCTCTCTCCTCCCTCTTCCATAAAAGTAATCCTTCACATTACTATCAAACTAATCTTTCTCATGTATGGAATGAGTCATGTCATCCCACTGCTGAGGATCCTCCAATTGCTCCTTCCTAACATCAGATTGCTACTTATTATCATCAGTACAATCCCTGAACTTTCCCAGTACCTTTGCATACAGTAGGTACTTTAAAAATGTTTGTTAATTGCATTGCCTTTCCAAATGTTACACCTTTGTTTAATGCTATATTCTATTTTATGCTTTGTATGTCCCACCTTTCTTTCTGTCTTTTGAATTCTTACTGACCCTTTAAAGCCTCCATAAATGAAGGCTTCCTTGATTCCTCCATATGTTCAGCTACAGCTCACCCCTCACATGCCATTTTATTTTCACCTTTCACATATTCATATAAGCATATAATATCATACACACACACACACACACACACACACACACACACACACACACACACACACACACACACCTTTATCTACGCACAGTGGATAAAGGACTAGTCCTGAAGTTGGGAAAACCTGAGTTCAAATCTTATATCAGACGCTTACTAGCTGTGTGATCCTGGGCTTAACCTCAATTGCCTTAAAAACATCTGGGGCCATCTCCAGTCGTCCTGCTAATATATCTTGCCATGGGCTTGCCACCCAGAGGGCTCTGGAGGAGAAAGTCAGGCTGGTGACTTTGTATGGCCCTTCCTCATTTAAATCCAATTCATTGCAAGTCATGACATATATCATGATCCTTTTAAAAAACAAAGAACAGGGGGCGGCTAGGTCGCGCAGTGGATAGAGCACCGGCCCTGGATTCAGGAGTACCTGAGTTCAAATCCGGCCTCAGACACTTGACACTTACCAGCTGTGTGATCCTGGGTAAGTCACTTAACCCCCATTGCCCCTCATAAAAAAAAAACAAAAAAACAAAGGACAATTGGATTCAGGAGGACCTGAATTCAAATCAGACACTTGACACTTACTAGCTGTGTGACCCTGAGCAAGTCACTTAACCCCAACTGCCTCACCAAAAAAAAAAAAAACCCCAAATTATAATTATTTGAGTTTATCATATTAACCCACTGTATTTTGAAATCTATGAGGCAGGGATCTGTGGGTAGCTCATTTGATATCTGTATTTCTCCTAAAACCTAGCAAGATATAGGTAGGTACTGAAATTAGTAGATATATGAATCAGGAAAAAAATAAAGTCATTAATTACACTTCACAGATAAAATATTTTCTATCAGTACTTTGAATCCCTCCCCATTTAAACAAGAGATGTCACTGTTTCTCTTTTACTTCATGAATTTCCTGATGGATAGAAAAGAGAAATAACGAATAAACACATGCATGCATATTAATATTTTGCCCTCCTAAGCTGATCAAAACTTAACAGTACATATAACCAAGACTAAGAAGCAAGACAGAATAAAGTCTCACTAATAAACCTCTCTCTCTCTCTCTCTCTCTCTCTCTCTCTCTCTCTCTCTCTCTCTCTCTCTCTCTCTTCCTCTCTCTGTCTTTCTCTGTCTGTGACTCTCTGTCTCTCTGTCTTTCTGTCTCTGTCTGTCTCTGTCTCTGTGTGTGTGTAAACGAAAACTGTCCTTTCAGCAGCTAACAACTAGCACTCAGAAGAGAACAATGCAAACCAATGAGCAATAGCTCTATCACAGAGAAGTAAGAAAGTCATAGCTGGGTAGCAAACCCTTCACAAAGCCAAACCTCAGAGAGTGACAACAATATGGCAATGCCACGTATTGAACAGCAGGGCTATGCATTGAAATCTATGTGACAAATATAAGGGTAGTATTGCTCTGTTAATATAGAGACTGTACTTAACAATTTGCATAATATCACTTGCCTCATGCAAATACCTTTCAAAATCTTTGCTATCCTTTGTTGATAATGGTTCTTATCTTATTTGCTGAAAGTAATAAGAGTCCTTTGAGATTATTTGTGACAAAAGAAAATTGCCTTTGTAAATAATCAATAGACTTTTCTACATCACTTTTTTTTTTCAAAATTTGCAAAAAAACCCCGCATTACTCTGCTTAGAATGTGTTCAAAATAGGGATTACAGTCTATTATGTTGGTATGGCCAGGCCCATAAGTCATATTCCCAACTGTCTTTTTAACACCATGGTACCATGTAACATCATCTGTAATAAAAAAATCTTTCATGTAAATATTAACACTGTATAAAGAAGAATTATTTCCTGAGAGAACTCCATTAGGAATATAATTGCCATCCCCGTGACAATCTTAAACTTGTTTATGAATTGGGAATATAATCACTCAGTGATGTTGGCCTCTGAGTAGTAAACAGAAGTCAAAAGTCTGGGTTTGAGTCCTGGGTCTGACTCTTACTAGCTAGTCATCTGATCAGCAAGTGACCCTTAAGGTATAAAAGGAGAGTGTTAGTCTAAATGATTTCTATTTCTATCTATGTTCCACATCTAAATCTTTTGATGCTATGACCACTAGAGTTCCTTCTAGCTCTAACATTCAAAGTTTCAGCATTGGAAGACTCCTCAAAGGTTATTACCTAGTCCACACCGACCCAAAGCATTAAAATCTTTTATGATGTTCCTAATAAGATATCTATTTTCTGCTTGGGGACTTCTTGGTGTAATAGTTTCCCAAATGGGGTATGTAGCCTGCCTCAAAAGGGCATTGGAAGGGATAGAAGATGATTCAAATATTCTCCCAATGATATTTGTCTCTTTTTTTCTTTCTTTTTTTTTTTTTTTTGTGGGGCAATGATGTTTAAGTGACTTGCCCAGGGTCACGTAGCTACTAAGTGTCAAGTGTCTGAGGCCAGACTTGAACTCAGATCTTCCTGAATCTAGGGCTGGTGCTTTATCCACTGTACAACCTAACTGCCCTGTGATATTTGTCTTTAACATTGTCACACCCTATTCTCTAAAATTCCTTCCTTACTCTACTAGCTTCTAATTTCTTCCTTCCTAAGTTAAGCTATTAGCCCATCAAGGCAATTATAACCTAAACATTACCTAGGCATCCATAGCAGCAGCTAAACAGATACCAATGGGGAAACTATGACCCTTTAGCAATATGCCCAACCCTGCCCTCCACCACATGGCTCTAATGGATATTTGACAGAATATGAGCTCCAGAGTAGTTACTGTGCACAAAAGTTCTGCCTTCCCCCTTTTTGCTTTAGTGGATCAGAGTGAGTTTCCTAAGATAAACATGTGTAAATGAGTTGCAATTTGCTTTACAAATCTTATTACATTTTTTCTCTTCAAATGCATTACTTTTCCAAAATTCCCAATTACTGAGCAGAGTACCACCATCCTATTAGTCGCCCAGTTTCACAACCTTGGTATCATCATTGATTCCTCATTTTCATTCACCCCACATATACAATCAGTACCAATATATTATTTCTATATATCCATTTCTTGTATCTTTTCCTTTCTCTCTCTTCACACTCTAGTTCAGTTACAACTCTAGTTTAAGCTCCCCTCATCACCTCTTGCCTGAACTATTGCAGTAGCCTCCGACTTTAAGTCTCCAATGTCTAACCCAGGTCAGATTGCATAACACTGATACCTCAGGAGGCAAGGAACAATCTTCAGGTGCTTCAATTCTTGAGGACTCCAACCCAGCAAGATTCATATGGCACATCTGGACATGAACTTGGTGGGACCAATGCAATGTAGGAACTGAACCAATTTTTGAGTTGAATATCATCCCTCATTCTACCCCTATGCCCACAAACACCAATGTTTCATACTAGGGATTATGGACCCAAGAAGTCAAAGGAAATGTTTATATGTTTTTGCTGTATCCATAAAGTAAATATCCCTTTGTAAAAGCCAAGCAATGTTAGATGGCTAAGTGGAACTGGGGAGTTAACCACTGGGCATTTAAAATGGGAAAGCATTGTTAATGGAGGCTCAAGCTGATGGCAGAAGAAAGAGATAACCTCTAAGCTTCATCAAAAAAATTAAGAACACTGAAAGAAAGAACATTGAGGGTCTCACCTTCAATAGCTACATTACATAAAAATCTAACTCTGTAACTTCCACCTATTGCTCCAAGTTCCATCCTATAGTGTCAAAAAGACAAAATATAGTCCTCTGTCAACATGAAAGTCTTTTTAACATAGCACCTTCCAAAGGGTATCTTCTTCAGGATAAAGAGCCCCAGATCTTTCAACTAGTTCTCCTATGCTATGGCATGATCTCAAATCTTCTTACCAATATTCTTATTACAATCCTTCTTAGAATGAAACTTCCAAAACTGAACACAGCCCTCAAGGAGTAAGTCTGGCAAGGGAAGAGTTGTTATATAAGCTCTTGCATGTATTCTTTCATTTGCAAAAGGATATCCTACCTTACTTAGGCTTCTTCTCCCTTACCTTTAATCCATGAAGACAACTTCATAGATACAGATGGAACCAAGATTAAGAGGTCATTATCTCACCAAAAAGCATCCCTAAAACATCAGTTTCTATCTCAAAGAAACATTTAGACTGTTTCCATACTCATATTTCTACTGCAATATGCCATCTTGGGTCATGTCTTCATAGTATGTATACTTACTTATGGTACTATATGACCCTACTAACGGATCATAGTGAGTTGCACAGAGACCTCAGATGTCATCCAGTCCAGCTCCTTCATTTTACAAAAGAGAAAAATGAAACTCAGAGAGGTTACATGAATTGCCCTAGGTCTCATAGATATTAAATGGCAGAGCTAAGATTCAAACTCAGAACTCTCTCCCTTAGTTCACCCTTCAGTGAGATATCAGGCACAGCCACAGAGTTATAATGTTCCTGCCCAGGCTATGTTTTGGTAATATGTACATTGAAGCTTTTCCTGAAGATATTTATTTATGTGGTCGTTAGCAAGGATCATAGACTTTGAAAACGAAGGAATTTTGAAACTTACAGGACTTAAGTAAAAACTGGGTTAACTAATAACTCAGAATTAGATTATCTTACCTTAGTCTTATGCTATTTAAAATTTTGATCAGGGACTTGGATAACAGCAAAGCTGGCATGCTTATCAAATTTGCAGATGACACAAAACTGAGAAGGACAGCTAATTCATTCACTGGCAGGGTCAGGATCCAAAAACTCATTGAAAAGCTAGAATGTTGGGCCAAATCTAATGAGATAGGCTGTAATAAGGAGTCAAAATCTTACACTTGTGTTACAAAAATGAATTTGGAAAAGTACAGTATGGGGGAGGTATGGTTAGACCAGGAGATCCTTAATCTGTAGCCCATGAAGTTTTTCAAAACAATTTTTGATAATATTTATTTCAGTATCATTGGTTTCCCATGTAATTTCTATGTAATTTATTTTAGGCATTTAAAAATACTGTTCTGAGAAGGGATCCAGAGATTTTCCAGATTGCCAAAGGGGTCCATGATTTTAAAAAAAGTTAAGACCTCCTGAGTTAGACAGATGAGGAATAAAATGGGCAGAACCTGGAAAATAATTTATAGAATAACAACTGTAAAGACAAACAACTTTAAAAGTTGTAAGAACTATGGTTAATGCAAGGATTGTCCATAATTCCAGAGAACTGATGATGAAATATGTTACCTGTTCCCCAAGACATAATGGGTTTTGGTGCAAAATAAGTCATATATATTTTGGTATACAGTTAATGAGGAAATTTGTTTTGCTTGAATATGCATAGTTATTATAAGATATTTGTTTTTATTTATTTTAATGGGGAGGTAGAAAGGAGGAAGAGAAAAACATATTTCTATTATTTTTATATAGATGGGATGCTCCAGATGCAAAATGTGGTAAGTTAATCTGACAAAAATCTAGTTGTTTTAATGGACCACAACTTCAATATGAGTGAATTCGTCTATTTTAAGAAAGACACTGTAGCCAGCACCAGGAGGGTACAAGTTCCACTATAGTCTGTGCTGGCCATACCATATTTGGTACATTCAGTTCTGGGTACCAAACTATTGATAAATAGGTTGACCAAAGGGCAATAACCAGGATGATAAAGGGCCACAAGCACATGCTTGAAGAAACTATGGTAATTATCCTCTAGATTTGAGGCTGTCCTCAAGTATCTGAAGGACTATAATTTGGGAAAGAAGTTAAAATAGTTCTGGTAGTCCCAGAGGTCAAACCTAGACCTTAGGCATGGGTTGCAAAAAACAATTTTAGGCTTTATATAAGGGAAAACTTATTGACCATTAGAGATAGTCTGAGTGCAATGAACTATTTCAGGAGGTAATAAGTTCCCCTTTCTGGTGGTCTTCTAGCAAAGGCTAGATAACCATTTGAGGATTATATATTATATATCCCACTATGGGTTGGAGAAATTGATCTGGGCGTATTTATTTCTTGATTAAAGTTATGAACACTAGATTTTGAAACTCATCAAAAAGAAGCTGAAAGTGGATAAACCTAAGATACAATCAAAACAAGGCTCAGAAAACCTCAGATTTTGTGTGAGTTTCATCAGAATTTGAAGGCCTTTCCAACTCTGAGATTCTGTGATTCTATGAGTTACATTTAAAATTATTTCCCATACTATTATGGTTAACATTGTTCTGTATATTTATTTATGCATTAAAAGACACTTAATTTTATTACTAGTTACAACTGGAAATAAGAGGTTTATAATCTCCCTTATAAGAGCACAATGTATTAATATTGTATATATTATTTATAAACAAGTTCACGTTTTCTCCTTTATAAAATGTAAGCTCCTTGAGGGCAGGAATTATTTCATTTTTATTTTTATATTCCCAGCACTTAGCAGAGTACCTGGCCCACACTGGTCACTTAATAAATCCTAGATGATTAATTTATTCATTAAAGTTGGGAGCACTAGATTTTAAAACTCATCAAAAACAAGCTACAAATAGATACAATAGATACAATCAAAACAAGGCTTAGAATCCCTAAGATTATGTGTGATTTCAATCAGACTGAATATAAGACAGTTGAGTATCACAATGTGTGATGGGACTCTGTTTTACCCATGGGTGAGAGGTTCATTCAGGTTTACAGTCTTGTAAGTGCTTGGTTTTTCCCACATAGCCCCAAACCCTGAACTCCAAATAGTGCAGATTCAATTTCAATAGCATTTTGCCTGAAACAAATGTCACATAAAGATTTGTCTGCATGTAGTCACAAAATTTCATTAGGCGGCCAATTACTAATGATATTGAAACAATAGCAAACAAAAGGATGGTCCCAGGGGCAGATGAAAAGACTGAGAAATCAAATTGCATCCCCTCTATAGTCCACTAAAATGCAAAGGAAAGATATTCTTTAAAAAGTTAGAGGTAACCTTTAGTACTGGGGGGGAAAACTGGATTAAAACTTTTCTGAAGCAAACATTTGTCTCAGAAATTAAAACCTTTCCTCAAAAATTAACCTGGACTTAAATAATCTTGCTGAGGAAAATATGTATATAAATTTTAAAATGCACAATTAAAACAAAAGGCACATTAAAATCTTGAAACATATTTTCAGCAAGTTGTTGCCTTCAGTCAACTCGATAAACAAAGGAAGGTTTCCTCAAGTTTCAGATTATTTGAAGGCATCTTTAGGTCTAACTCATCTATTGAGCCAACTCCTTTGGTCTTCCTTGGATGTATGGAAACCTCACAGCTGTGTGTACTTAGCAAAGTGGCTAGATCAAAGTGGAAATGGAATATGAACTATATTTTCCTTAGAAATCTGGCTGTTTTGCCTTCTTCTGGAGTATACACATTCTAGATCAGAAAGATAGAGCAGCAGCTGCCTGAAGGCATCAGAAATAAGATTGGAAAAAGAAAATGAATCACAAATGGAATCCTACCCCTAGAATACCACAAGAACAATCATTAGAGAGGCAAGCATATGAGGTAAAGGGAAACCTGGATTTCTAGGAAAGGGACATAGTAAGAACTCACTTTTTTGGTTTTTCTATATGATTTGATTGATTTGGAAGAACTTCAGGTACTTTTTAGGAATTATCTGTAACTTACAATCAATTGTTTGAAGGCTAAGTTACTTATCCAGGTCTCAGAACTAGTAGATGTTAAAAGCAAAACTCAAAGTTGGGTACTCCAGGCTTCCAGCACTCTAGACACAGTTACTCTAGATGCTGGGGTACACTTTGTGTGAGCTCTGAATGCCTAGATTAGCATGCAACTCACTGAAGTAAGTTTCCATATTTGCATGGTGCTTCTCAAAGTGTTTTCCTCACACAAACCCTATCATGCAGACTCACATAGCCGGAAGGAACCTCAGAGGCCAACTAGGCCAAAGCTTAAGCTCAAAAGAAATTCCCTCTAAAGAATCCCAAATAAGTTTTCATTCAGCCTCCACCTGAATACCTACAGCTATTATTTTTAAAGGAAATCCTGCCCCCCCCTCCTATCCTATCCCTTTAAAAAAAACTACTTGTTTGCAACTTGGATATATTTTTTATAGTTCAAAACGAACCTACCCTGTTTTCCAAGACAATGCCCATGACAGGTAATATAAATACTATAATCGATATTTTATACATTAGTAAACTAAGGATGGATGAATTGCTCTTGGCCCTTAGCACAAATTATGTTTTTCTTTATTTAATTTCATACTCAACAAAACAAACTTGAAAGTGGAGAAAGGAAGGCTAAGAGCTCCATACATACTTTAGGGTTTTTTTGGTTTTTTGGGGGGGGTGAGGCAATTGGGGTTAAGTGACTTGCCCAGGGTCACACAGCTAGTAAGTGTCAAGTGTTTGAGGCCAGATTTGAACTCAGGTCCTCCTGACACCAGGGCCAGTGGTGTCCACTGGGCCACCTAGCTGCCCCTATACTTTAGTTTTAATAATTAACATTCAGATCTAGAGAAACTAGAAAACTGCCCTACATTTATTATTTTATCTAAACCATTTGGAACACTTCAATTCAGTCAGCCTTTATTAAGTATCTACTATGTACTAGATAATAGAAATATAAAGATAAAGGAAAACAGCTCTTGCCCTAAAGGAGCCCTACCTTCTGGAGTAAAAAAAACATAAATGCATATTGAATAAATACAAAATGCATATACATCCTCAGAGTCAAACAGCCTTCCCACAAAGATTATGGGTAATATTATCATTTCTTTAAAAATACATCTTTTTTTATTCTTTGTTTTTATATGTACATTTCTGATTATATCCTTCCTCCTACCCCAAAGAGCCATCCCTTCTGATAAAGATTGGGTTTTTTTGGGTGGAGCAATGAGGGTTAAGCGACTTGCCCAGGGTCACACAGTTGGTAAGTGTTAAGTGTCTGAGGTCAGATTTGAACTCAGGTCCTCCTGAATCCAGGGCGCTACTTTATCCACTACGCCACCTAGCTGCCCCCTAAAGAAATTTATAAAGGAAGAACAATTTCAACAAAAAGTGGGATGTTATATGAAGTTTTACATACCATAGTCCCCCAACTCTGAAAAAAAAAAGTAATAGGAGGTGTCTTCTCATCTCTTCTTTTGGGCCAAGCTGGCTCATTATAATTCTGTAATATTTGATTTTGATTGATTTGCTATTGCTACTGTTTTTCTCTTTTCCATCATTGTAGTTATTGTGTATATTATTTTCCTAGTTCTAATTACTTCATTTGTTTCTGTCTTTCCATTTTTCTCTTAATTCATTCATCACATTTATTTTTTAAAAAAACACATTTTAATACAGGTGTAACATTGAATGATTCCTTCACTTCAGCTCCTTCACAGCCAAACCAGGAGGCAAGGACTGTTTAAGTTTCTCTGCCTTCTCTTTGTCTGTGATAACCAAGGTGTACAGGTATCTGCTGCAGAGAACCTTAAACTTCACATTGTCCTTGTTTTTCTTGATCTTGACAGATTTGGCATCCTTTCGCCTGGCTGTGAGCAAGAAGTCTTTTATTTCCTAGATTATTCCGGGCACGGTGGCGGTGGCGGCGGGACAAGGGAGTAGCGCAGGGCCCCAGAGACTGAGCCATGGGAGAGATACTCACAACTGCCAAAGGGCTGCGGACGATGGAAAAGAGCACATTTATTATTTCTTAAAGAATAATAATACTCCATTACATTCATGTACTATATTTTGTTTGGCCATTCCCCAAATGGAAATCTACTTTGCTTCCAGTTCTTTGCTGCCACAAAAAGTGCTATTATAAATATTTTGATGTATATGGAGTCTTTCTTTTTATCATTGACCTTCTTGATATATAATCCTAACAACAGAAACTCTGGGTCATAGGTTATGGCCATTTTAGTTATTCTTTTCACTTATTCCAAATTGCTTTCCAGAGTGGTTAGACCAGTTGACAGCTCTACCAACAAGGCATAAGTGCTGATGTATTTTAAGAGGCAATAAAGTCTTGGGAGAGAGTAAATTTAATTGTCATCCAGAAAGAACTATCTGTCATGACTAGAGAGAGAATGAAGTGCATAGAGAAAGTGAAAGACTAAGTAAATTTCTTTCCTCAGAGATTGAGGGTGCTAAATATCACCTTTGAGAAAGATCCAGAAATATCCTGAAAACTTAGTTTAAATCTTACATTTCACCAATCAAACAATCACAAAAATAGTTTATAGATCTAGAAAAAAATAAAAACAAATCATCTGGAAGAACAAAAGCTCAAGAATATCCAGGGAATCAATGGGAAAAAAATGAAAGAATGTGGTTTAGCCATACCAAATCTCAAATTGTATTACAAAGCAGTAATTATCAAAACAATCTGGTACTGGTTAAGAAATAAAGTAGTGGTGGGGCAGCTAGGTGGCACAGTGGATAGAGCACCGGCCCTGGATTCAGGAGTACCTGAGTTCAAATCCGGCCTCAGACACTTAATACTTACTAGCTGTGTGACCCTGGGCAAGTCACTTAACCCCAATTGCCTCACTAAAAAACAAAAACAACAACAAAAAAACAGAAATAAAGTAGTGGGGCAGCTAGATGGCACAGTGGATAGAGCACTGGCTCTGGAGTCAGGAGTACCTGAGTTCAAATCCGGCCTCAGACACTTAACACTTACTAGCTGTGTGACCCTGGGCAAGTCACTTAACCCTAATTGCCTCACAAAAAAAAAAAGAAAGAAAGAAAGAAAGAAAGTAGTGGATTAGTGGAATAGAATAGGTATGAATTGCACTATAGTAACTGACCATAGTAATCTAGTACGTGATAAACCCAAAGATCCAAGCTTTTGGAACAAAAACTCATTATTTGACAAAAATTTCTGGGAAAACTGGAAGACAGTATGGCAGAAACTAGGTATAGACCAATACCTCAGACTATATATCAAAATAAGGTCAAAATGGGTTAATGATTTACACATAAAGTGTGATACCATAAGCAAATTAAGAGAGCATGGAATAATTTATCTGTCAGATTTATTGACAGGGGAATAATTTAGAACCAAAGAAGATAGAGATAGTATTACAAAATTTAAAATAGATAATTAGGATTATATAAAATCAAAAAGCTTTTACGCAAACAAAACCAATGTAACCAAAATTATAAGGAAAGCAGAAAATTGGGAAAGAATCTTTATAACAAGTATCTCTGATACTCATTTAAGAAATATATCGAGAACTGAGTCAAATTTATAAGAATACAAGTCATTTCCCAATTAACAAATAGCCAGTTTTCAGACAAAGAAATCAAAACTATCTATGGGCATATGAAAAAATGTTCTTGATCAGAGAAATACAGAGTAAAACAACTCACAGGTACCACCTCACACCTATCAGAATGTCTAATATGACCAAAAAAAGGAAGTTGTTGCATGTTGGATGGGATTTGGGAAAACTGGGATACTAATCCACTGTTGGTAGAGTTGTGAACTGATCCAACTCTTCTGGAGGGCAATTTGGAACTATGCCCAAAGGACTATAAACCTATGTAAACCACTGCTAGGTTTATATCCCAAAGACATCCAAAAAAAAGAGAGAAAAGGACCCATTTGTACAAAAATATTTATAGCAGCTGTTTTTGTGGTGGCTAAGAATTAAAAATCAAAGGAATGCCCATCAATTAGGGAATGGCTAAACAAGCTGTAGTATATTATTGTAATGGAATATCATTGTACTATAAGAAATAAGAAGCAGGATGATTTCAGAAAAACCTGGGAAGACTTACTTACAGTGAAGTGAACAGAACAAGCAGAACATTGTACACAGTAACAGCAATATTGTTTGATGAACTATGAATGACTTAGCTATTTTCAGCAATGCAATGATCCAAAACAATCCCAAAGTACTCGTGATGAAACATACTTTCTGCCTCTAGAGAAAGAACTGATATTGATTGAACACAGACTGAAGCATGCTATTTTTCACTTTCTTTTTTTCTTTTATTCCAGTCTTCTTATACAAAATGACTAGTATGGAAATGTTTTACATAATTGTACATGTATAACCTATAGCTGATTGTTTACTGCCTCAGGGAGAGGGGAGGGGAGTGAGGGAAGGAAGGATAAAATTTGAAACTCAAAACTTTAAATAAAAATGTTAATAAAAGAAAAAAAATCTTATGTTGTGGATAAGGTAGTACAAAGAGAATTCTCATAAGATTTTGACTGCTGTATTGAGAGACCAAGATGGTAGGACTATATTTCCAGAAATGAAGAAAGATCAGCAAAGGCAGTTAGTGGTGGTGACTGGTTGAGAATTTTCTTACCATGAAACAGTGGTGAAATATTTGAATATTTATTTGTATTGTATATTATGTTGCTAATATATTATAAATCTGGTAAAGTGGATATTTAAGACCATGAAACTAGGAGACGTGAGAAAGAAAGGAAAGCTCACAGGAAAAAGAAATTTCTCAAATTTATTATAAAAACTAGGATGTGCTCTCAGAGTAAAGTGGTTACTTAATGGAAAAGAATGCATCTCTCTTAGTTTATTAGAAATAAGAGAAAAAAGAAATAACAGGACATATCTCTTGAATGTCTTAGAACCTGGGATAAGAATTAATAAGGAAATTGAAAGTAGCTACTGAAGAGAGGGTTGACCACCTCACTCAGGCTACACATAGCATCACTTCATTCCTATATCTTCATATATACATATATACACATAGTAATCTTTTGGGAGGATAGGATAGATCTAATACAGATCACAATTTGTTAGTAATAAAACATGGATCATAGATTTAGAGTTGGAAGGGATTTTAGAGAACAATGAGTGCAGCTCCCTCATTTTGTACTTAAAGTAAATGAGGCTGATATAAGGGAACTTTTCCAGGATGACACAGCTAGTGGGAGTAGAGTTAGGGGGTTTGAATTTGAACTCTGATCTTCCTGATTTCAAGTCCAGCTCTTTATCCATTGTGCCACCTATTTTCCCATCCAACCTCTCATTCCCCAAAAAGACACTTTTGCAAAGACCGGTTAACCTTTCCATTACTTCTCTGAAATAAAGTATTACCAATATTCAGTCTTAGGAATTCCCAAGTTCACATTTAAAATGATAAATGCCATCAATTTCTTCTAATTTTCTATTGAATAAAGCACAAAGCTTAGTATACCAAGCCCTCCACAACATGGTTTCAACCTACCTTTCCTATCTTCTTTTATAAGATTTCCCTTTACTATGTTTCACTAAAACTGGACTATTCACTCTTTCATACTCTTATCTTGCCTTCTCCCACCTCCAGGAATATGAATGTCATCCCTCATTCTTCAACCAGATTCTGTCCTATTCTTGCCTACTGTCATCCCTTCCATCTCTCAAAGATCTGTGAAAGGGCTAGCTCCACAAAGTTTGTCCTAGATTGCTTCTTTCATCTCCCCCAATCCCCCATCTAGTCCCTAACTTGAATCTCTAAGACCACCTCTTTGCCCTCTCATGATCTCATAGTATTTAGAAGTGGAAAAAAAAAACCTTAGAAATTAAATCCAAATAACTCCCTTGGGGGGGGGGGAATGAGGGTTAAGTGACTTGCCCAGGGTCACACAGCTAGTGTCAAGTGTCTGAGGTCGGATTTGAACTCCGGTCCTCCTGAATGCAGGGCCAGTGCTTTATCCGCTGTGCCACCTAGCTGCCCCTCAAATAACTCTTTTTATGCCTGAGGAATTTGAGTTCTTGGAGGTGAAATTAGTCTCAAGTCAAACTTGCTGTCACAAAAGAACCCATGTTCTCTGATTTGAAATCCAGAATTCTTTCCACTACCCTATGCTATATACTCAATCCTATTATAATTTACATTATAATTACTTTTGTACTTACCTCTTCTTCCCCAAAGTTGTTTTTTAAATCCTAAAAAGCAAAAATCATATCATTTTCTTTCATTGTAACATCAACACCTAGAATGATACTTTGCATATAGCAGTAACTTAAACTACACTTGTTGAATTGAACACCCCTGGAACACTAAAAACTAGTGTTAGTTATTAGGGTGCACTTAAGGCTGAAATGAAAATTATCACAACATACCAACCTCAATACAAAATTAAGCTGTTTCAATACACTCATGATTTAGTTAGAGAGTCTCAGTTGCAAATAGCAAATGAATATGACAGAGATCAGGGAAGGAATAGATGTTGGTGTGGGGAATATTGTATGTGTCACAAGACCTCACTGATGATGAAAGTTGTTTTAGATACTGTGCATAACAAATCAACTCTCCTTTTTGTAATTCAAGCTGCCTGAATCTAAGCTAAATTTAAAGGGGGAAAAATCAAACCAGCCTAAAGTTTTACACAACATACACTGTCCTTTGCCTCCTTGAAGAACAATGACTATTGTCATGCTTTACTTGCTACTGTGCCACTAACAGCTTCAAAAGAGCAGAGCCTTCCATAGAAGAGGTGCCCTGCAATGAATCATTGAATGAATGGTTATATCATTTCTGGACTTCTCCTTGGCTTCTGTAAAAAATTATTTCACTTGCTAATTGCCACCCCCCCCCAACCTGGAACATCACTCTTTCTCAAATTCCAGATACTGGAAAATTGCTAGAAATAATAAAATTTACTATAATGTAGTTGCAAGGGGACTTAGCCCCATCATAGCCATGACCATCATTTTAATATTTTTCTCTTTTTTTAACCAAAGTGCCAACTGTCATAAGAAAATTTCTGCTATAAAATATAGCTCTAATTTTCTAATATGAGTTAATGGGAAAGTAATATTTGATATGCAGCCAACTTTTCTTAAACACAATTATCTGATTCAATGAATATTTTATTAATTATCTATTTTAGAAAAGGCTTTAGAGATATACAGGCTATAGAGATATATAAAGATGATAAACAACAGTCCCTGTCCTTAACAAGATGATAGTCTAATAGGGAAATAATGCATTTACACAAATAACACTGACACTGGTTTAAAAGGTGATAAATACATGAGAAAGAAAATGTAGTTAACTTCCATAATCTGGGGCAAGCTATCTTCATCTTCTTTCTGGTTCTCAGTTCCTTCATCAGTAAAAAGAGGACCTCTCCTGGCCCTCTGAGGTCCTTTCCTACTATGTAGTTTTTAAAATCTATAATCCTGGGGGCAGCTAGGTGGTGCAGTGGATAAAGCATGGCCTTGGATTCAGGAGGAGCTGAGTTCAAATCTGGCCTCAGACACTTGACACTTAGTTGTGTGACCCTGGGCAAGTCACTTAACTCTCATTGCCCCGCCCCCCCAAAATCTATAATCCTATTAAAGAGTTTATGAGCTGGGGCAGCTAGGTGGTATAGTGGATAGAGCACCAGCCCTAGATTCAGGAGTTCAAATCCAGCCTCAGATACTTAACAATTACTAGCTGTGTGACCCTGGGTGAGTCATTTAACCCCAATTGCCTCACCCAAAAAAAAAAAGAAAGAGTTTATGAGCTATGTTATGTCCAAATTTTGCTTCTAATACTAGCACTTCCAACAGATTCTAATAGTATTAGTTTGCTAATAAGTGCTGGCTAGTAAATTTGCAAAATCCATATTCTAGTTAATGGTTCAAGCTGGATTTTAGAAAAATGATTAATGGAACTTCTTGATACCTCTCACATAGTTACAAAGACCCAGGGTATAGAGATAAAAACTAAGGGTGTTTTTTCTTTAAACTAGGCCTTAGTTTTTCTGAGAATCTGGAAAAAGTAAATCACAACTAATATAAGGATATATATCTGTTGGTGGGGGCGGGGGGAGAAAGACAGAGAGAGAGAGTTAGTTAGTTGATGGAGTTGGCTTTGTATCTCTGTCCAAAAGCAAAAAGAAACATTTCTTTGGGCACTTGGTGCAGTACATTTGATAAGCATATACAAAAAGATCACCAGGAAGAAAAAAACAGTTTTTCACCAACATTTGCGGGAAAAGACAAAGAAATAGATAAACCCTACAAAGAATTCAGTAAGACTTTTCAAGTTGAACAGTATATACTTTAATATGAGTAGCTTAAATGCAAAAGTGAAGGGAAGTAGACAGAACAAAAAAAATTGGAAAATATAGCTTATGAGTAAGAAAGAAGTCAAAGACAAAATGTCATATGTATCATGACTATCTCCTTTAAGAAAACTTGTGAAGAGTTAGAAATTATAAGCACCAAATAACACCACAAAAATGCAACAGATCAGCCAGGAAATGACAAGTTATACTGTGGAAATCATTTCCAAAATAACTACTTTTGAATAGTCAATCTTTGGTCTTATTACAACAAAGATCAAAATTAATGCCAAATTATAAGAAAGAATAAAAATTAGGAGATATAGTATGCAATAAGTCAATTCCAATTTTAATTACTTAAACAAGCTATTGATGCAAAAAATGGGAAACAAAGGAAGAGAAAATCAAAACAAATTATCACCATCTCTAAGTACAATAAATCATCAGAATGATCATTAAAGTCTAAAAACCATCTTAACCAGCAAACATTTAATTTTGTCAACAAATAAGAAAAAATAGCTAAGGATAAAATTAGTTTATAATATAACCTCATTTGTAAAATCATGCAAAAAAGGGAAGTCGAAGATTAAGTACAGTATTATGTCATAAAGCACCAAGGAGAAGTGAAAGGGAAATCAAGGTAAAAGAAAGCAAGTAAGCCTCAGTAAACAGAGTATTCCAAGTGAATTAAAGAGCAAAACAGGAAGAAGGATAATCTACAGGTGAAAAATGGAAAAAATCTTTAAAGCTATCTATAACAAACTATTTCCTCTATCAATGACAGTCGAGGCACCACATTTAGATTTAACATCATAGATCCCTTTGTAGTACATGTGGAAGTAAAAATATCTCTCAAGAAAACATAGATGGGAAGTACATCTGATTGAGACAAAAGAGTCCTGTCCTGGGAGCAACACACTTTTAAAAAATGTCAATTTGGGGGGGGGGGGTGTAGCTAGGTGGCACAGCAGTGGCCCTGGGTTAAAGAGGACCTGAGTTCAAATCCAGCCTCAGACACTTGACACTTACCAGCTGTGTGACCTTGGGCAAGTCATTTAACCCTCACTGCCCTGCACCCCCCAAAAAAAGTCTTTTGTTGTTGTTGTT
Source organism: Dromiciops gliroides (assembly GCF_019393635.1). Classification (NCBI taxonomy): domain Eukaryota; kingdom Metazoa; phylum Chordata; class Mammalia; order Microbiotheria; family Microbiotheriidae; genus Dromiciops; species Dromiciops gliroides. Next base: position 188,320,713 of record NC_057863.1, read on the forward strand.
GTAGTGTGTGTAAGATAAGAAGTAACGAAGGTTGGGAAGTGGGGCAGGGAACTCAGAATATTTACCAAAAATAGAAGAACAAGAAAATATGAATAACCACCAATTCATATGGTAGTTATACATCTATAGAGTTGATCATCACTACAGAATATTTATGAGAAAAATCTATATATACAGTGAGGGCATTCTTGATGGAGTTATGAGATGGGGACAGGTAAAGTTTTACAAAGTTAGCTATGTAGCATAATGAAGAGAACACCAGATTAAGAGTTAGGAAGGCCTGAATTTGAATCCTGTTTCAAATAGTTAATGGATGTGACCCTAAGTGAGTCACTTAACCTCATTCATCTTCAGTTTCCCCATTTATAAAATGGAGGCAATAATAATATCAAAGGGTTTTTGTGAAGACCAACTGAGATAACATATATAAAGTGCTTTACAAACCTTAAAGTATTATGTAAATCACAGGTATTATTAAATGATATGCTACAGCAGACATTTTTAAAGTCACACAACTGAAGTTTAGAAAATACAAAATCCTATTGTGCTCATTGTTTGTCGACAATTTCTTGTAGAAGAAATTTCACCTTAAATTTTCTCTTCCAACAAAACATTTGTCAGATCCTATGTCAAAATAATACAAGATATAACAATGAATATCTTGTTTGATGACCCTCTCAATTAATATCAATTGAGACATAAAGCCAGCAGATGTATGTCAAACATGTTTGCTACTGTCATATTTTTCATTGATGAATCCAAATGGAAAAGGGATTGCCTAAGATCCTTCAGATGCTCCTACTTATAAACAGCATTGTGCTAATTTGTATCAAGCTTTGGAACACTAGAGAGTCTCATAAATGAGAACCAGAATCAATCAAAAGAGCCAGGCCTGATTATCTACACAGGAAAAACCAAGTGGATGAGTAATGCTTATCATTCAGATGATGGTGGGCAATCGGATGTCCAGTCCATAGAGCTGACATATGAGAACATATACTTAAACAGTTATTAATGAAGATGGATATAGAATTAGACTTCAAATTTAATAGAATAAAAGTAGTCTGGATTGCCTTTGAGAATCTGTATGATGATTTTAATGACCCCACTTTTCTCCCTGAAAAAAGTCCCATTTTTTTTATTGTCAATATTCTTATAATTATACTATATGGCTACAAATTAAAGAATGCCACAGTCTCTGACAAATCAAAATTGTGAATCACTCAAAGGTCAATGGAAGATGTGTATCATATTAGCAGTGAAGAATTTCACAGGAATAGTGCCCTGTTGTTCAGTTATTTTAGTAATGTCCAACTCTTTGTAAACTCTCCTTTAGAGTTTTCTTGGCAAAAATACTAGAATGGTTTGTTATTTCTTCTGCAATTCATTTTACAGATGAGGAAACTAAGGCAAACAAGGTTAAGTGACTTTCCCAGGGTCATATAGCTAGTGTCTGAGGCCAGATTTGAACTAATGAAAATGTGTCTTCCTGAATTCAGGCCTGGCACTTAAGGGATGTTATCAGAGCAGTGTATTACTAGAAAAGGAGATGGGCTAGTAATATAGTGAAAGTAAGGGATAACCCATGCACATATTCACATTTCATTTGTATCCAAACAATATCTAGCTATCAAGAGGAGGGGTCCCAGAATATTGGATAAGTTATCAATGACAAATTGGCAGAAATATCTGAACAAAGACTAGAAGGCAATGGACAGGTTGCAATCTGCATTGCTGAGGAAGTAGCCTTATCAGTGAGATCACAGGTATTTTGAAGAAAGAGTTCTAATATAATGCTAATGATCCAGTTCTGAGGTTTTCAATGTTTCTCATAAACTTGAAAAAACAAATACCCTTAATTGTTAAAATTCAGTATCTTGTTGCTCCATTTATAAAAAGAAATTTTTGTATTTTAAAATAAATACATCTAAGAAAACTAAAATTACTATATAGTCTGAATAAACCATACTCTTAAAATGTCATACAAATGCATGATAATTCCTTCTTCTTTCTCCAAGTTTTTCTAAACCTGGAATACACTGCCTCATTACCTCTGCCTCTTAATATCTTCAGGTATTTTCAAAGCCTTCTTCAAATGTCACTTCCTTTATAAGCCTTTTCTTGATCCTTCTAGCTGTGCCTTTCTTCCCCCCATCAAAAAATATATTATCTTACACACACACACACACACACACATGTTTATTTATATATATATGTTTATGTGTGTGTGTGTGTTTATTTTAATTTAATTTTTTTTTTTTAGTGAGGCAATTGGGGTCAAGTGACTTGCCCAGGGTCATACAGCTAGTAAGTGTTAAGTGTCTGAGGCCGGATTTGAACTCAGGTCCTTCTGAATCCAGGGCCAGTGCTCTATCCACTGTGCCACCCAGCTGTCCCATGTGTGTTTATTTTAAAAATACAAATGTGTGTACTTGTTTTAACTTCCTTGAGGGTAGGGGATATTTATGACTTTGTTTCCCCAGTGCTTGGCATATCACAAGTGCTTTATAAATGCCTGCCGACAAATTGATTTGATTGGTATCATCAGACCAACAAAGTGATTCTAAAAGGTTCCTTTAAAATAAGGATTCACTCACTATATTCAAGAATTATCCAAATCTTCAAGTTTTAAAAGTAAAAAAAAAAGTACTGTGGCTTCAAAATTGGAAATTTAAAGCTTTAGGCCTAGGAATGATCCATTATTTTGGAATCTTCATGCTTCAAAAATATAACATGTCCCTGCCTAAATAGCTGGCAATACTTCATTTCTACAGTGAATGTTGGCAATGAGCTAACTTTAAATTGCTAATGCATTAATTTTCACTCGTGACCTTCGGTCAGACTAGATAGATCTTAGAATTTAGAGCTGGAAGAGACCTTAAATATAATTTAGTCCAACCCCCTCCTATTACAGATGAGCAAACCATGGCCCAGAGGTAGTGCAGTGGTATAGAATCATAAAGTCCTTATTTCAAATCTTCCTTCAGATGTTTAGTAACTATTTCTCTTAACCTTAATTTCCTAATATATAAAAATGGGTGTCAACAATGGTATGTACCTCCCAGTATTGTTTCGAGCATTAAATGAGATGACATTGCAAATTGCTTTGCAAATCTTAAGATGCTAAATAAATTTGAATTACTACTACTACTACACACAAGGTCACACAGATAGGAAGTAGTAGTGCTAAGATTTGAATCTGGGTTTTCTGATTCCCTTCCCACCCCCAGTTTCCTCCATACAATACTAAGAACTACTTTGTGAAGGCTGTGCCAAGATTCCTTATGTTTTGAGAGGGATATTGGGAAAAGCAAAATTGATTTAAGTAGTCATAGAAATTGTATCTTATTGCTCCATTGGTGGTTCTTATTGTTGTTGTTTGTCTTTCATTCTCAAACAGGACCATGATGTCATGACCTGCAGTGAATTGGATTTAAGTGAGGCAGGGCTGTGCAAAGTCACCAGCCTCACTCTCTCCTCCAGAGTCATCTAGGTCCAGTGACAAGATATATATCAAGATGACTGGAGATGGCCCTAGATGCAGTGAGAGACCTTGGTCTTTTTAAGCTAAGGTCTCTCCCAGATCTCAGTTCATCTGAGTAAATGCAAATTCAGTGATTAAGGCTAGATAAGAAATGAGGCAAAGAATGATCTCCATTGGTCCAAAGCATAGAAAAATAGTGATGTATTCTCAACTAGGGAATAATAGTTCATAGTTCCCTATGCCAACAAAATTACAATCACAGGTCTAATACCTATCACATGTCTACAGTGACAACTGCCAAACTGATCTTAAAGACCACCATCACTCCTGGTAGGGCCATCCAAAATGCACACTGGACAGTAGTCATTCTTTTTGGTTATGCTCTCATGGAAGACTAGCTCTTTGCCCAAATTCTATACCTCTGTTTGACTCACTAAATTTTCTTGTGGGAAGTATATTCTGTCCATAGTAGTCATTTTCATGCCTACAGTACTAAACTTAAAACTCAACAAAAGAACGTCCTTTCCCTAAGGCTGAGTTGAATTATGAAATTAAATAGGGTGTGAAATTTCTATACTATAGATGTCTATTGAGATGCTTCATCTTGACCATTTTCCCAATTCCTAGTAATGGCCTAGACATTGAAAAGAATATTGCTAATGCTTTATCATTTTCTTAGAGGGGATTGCTTTTGCAAACAGAGTTTCAGTTAAAAGAGATACCTCACTTAACATATAGAGAAAGGAGTGCTTTTCTTCCCTAAGGTAGTCTTTCTGAGATAAATTGGCAGAGACCCAAAAAAAAGCAATTTATACCTTATTTTCTTAACTAAGAGTGCCTTGTCAGGGCCAAGATGGAAACTACATACATACTTATGCCATTTTATGTGCCACAAGTTTCTCTGACAAGGTTCTCTATGGCGATAAATGTACAAAGGATGATCAGGTGACAGACAAAATTCTTTCCTCAACACAATGGGATGATGTTACTCTCTAAATTGTTCAGATTCAAAGCATATCATACCAAAAGCTGAAGCCATGGGTTCCAACAACCAGGCTGATCAAGGTTTCTCAACACCACCACCACAACCATCTTTATGTTTCTTCAGGGAAATGGAAGAATCCACTACTCCAATATTTCCCAGACAATAATACCTTATAGTTAGGTATCAACAACTTTATTCTCAAATTATTTTGTATGTTACCTCATTTCATTTTGTTACTATAAAATATTTCTCTCAGATGACAGACAAGTTTGAAGTTCTTAAGAAAAACATTTTTTGTTTTTTTTGTTTGTTTGTTTTTTGTTTTTTTTCGTGTGAGGCAATTGGGGTTAAGTGACTTGCCCAGGGTCACACAGCTAGTAAGTATTAAGTGTCTGAGGCTGGATTTGAACTCAGGTCCTCCTGAATCCAGGGCTGGTGCTATATTCACTGTGCTACCTAGCTGCCCCAAGAAAAACATTTTAAATTTCACTGTCAATAAAAATCCATTCATTCCTCACTACATTACCAAGTTATGGTTTTTCCTTTCAACAAAATTCCAAGTTTTATTCATTTTTACACAATTTTCTTCTGTCACTGTTACCTGTAAAAGTATAACTTTCAACATAATTATTCCTACCTTTACTCCATGTTTTAATTCCAGGCCACTTTTCTCCTTCAAGACTTTTTCTTCATTCTTTGAATTTCTCTACCACGCTCCCATAGGGGTACTTCCCACCTCCCCCTTTACAACTCTCTCTTGTATATTATCTTCTTCCATTAGAATTTAAGCTCCTTGGGGCAGCTAGGTGGCACAGTGGATAGAGCACCAGCCCTGGAGTCAGGAGTACCTGAGTTCAAATCTGGCCTCAGACACTTAACACTTACTAGCTGTGTGACCCTGGGCAAGTCACTTAACCCCAATCGCCTCACTTAAAAAAAAAGAAAAAGAAAAAGATTTTAAGCTCCTTGAAGGCAGGGACTATCTTTCTTTTTGCTTATAAATCCTTAATCAATGCTTGTTAACTTGACTTTTTCTTCCATTCTTCTTTGGAAATTTTTCCTCCTTTCCCCCAATATTCTTAATTCTACAATTAATTGTAAATCAAGTATTGAATTATTATATCTTATTTCAGACATTCACTCTTATACATGTATCAGATTACTTTAGTTCCCCAAATATTCATCACTTGTCTCCCTTCTTCTTTAATTTTACTTAATTCCCATAAAATTTCTTTATACACAAGCTGTCCAATCTTCAATTCAAGAACATTTAACATAGGGCCATAGATGACTAAGGAGAGTTTATGAACTTTAATGGGAAAAATAACATCACTATTTCTAAATAATTTATTTCTTGTGTAATTTGATGCATTTTATTTCATGCATTAAGAAATATTATTCTGAGATAGGATCTATAGGCTTTACTAAAGTTCTAAAGGGGTTCTTTCACACAAAAAGGTCAGGAAACCCTGTTTATTTTGCCTGTGTTTTTCACTGATTGAACATCCAAAATTTTTGCTTGCTTATATGTCTATTTTATGTCTGTTCCCAATCCTAAGATTTGCATTTTATACAATATAGTGATCAGGCACTTGCCATCTCTACTAAAAAAAAAGTTATTGTGGCTTCAATCTGAAGAAAGGTGCTTTAGATTAGGTATAATATGTATTTTCTTGAGAGTAATAACTCCTAAGTAGAATGGGGGCCAGTCTCTAAAGTGTTGTAAAATCATATAGACTCTCACGTATCTTCACTGTGGTCAGAGTGGTTCTATTAGAATATCAAGGAAGAAAATAACTGATTTTTCAACATCATTTCTAGCCCTAAAACTCTATTAAAGAAATGGGTTTTAGGACTATAAACTATACCTATGGTTTGGCATTTTTAAGGTTTTTTAAAATATATTTCTAGTGGGTCTTTATTGGTGCCATCCACAAGGTGGCATCAGCAATCTTATATTTATATTATTGAACATTTGGAAAGGGATCAAATCAAGAATCTTTTAATCTGTCACACCATCATAAATAAAGGATATTTTCACATTTAGATATTTTACCCAAGTTATAGTAATGCTACCAGAAAGGTAAATTGTATATAATATCTATTTAGCATATGCAATTGAATCATTTTAATACATTTTCTATGGTTTTCTTTCCATGCAAAAAACAAGAAACAAAATCACAGTTGTACAACCTGTATTTGAACAAGTATGCCCTCTACATCATAACCAGCAAGTGACAATCTGCCTTTCCTTGAACTTTTCCATTACAGAGGAACCCACTGCTCCCTGAGGCAGTTATATACTTGTGGAGAGTCCTAACTGTAAGGGAAATCTTCCTAATGGCAATCTTAAATCAGCTTTTCTGCAAATTCTAGCCATTTCTCCTAGTTCTCCTTTCTGATTTCAAGCAAAAAATGCTTGAAGACAGCTGTCATGCTTACTCGTCTTCTCCAGACAAAGCATCCCTTCATTGGTCTTTACCATCCTTGATATCTCTTCTCTCCATTTTCCACCCATAGCTCTAGGAAACACCATGCCTCCCTCAGGATAACCTGAAATCTCATCGCTATGAAGATTGACTCAACTTTTGATAATCAACACCTTCTCAGTTCCCTCAGTTGCCTCATCCCTCTGTGTTTGGAGGGTTGGAAGGCAAAGCAATAAACCCCTCCCCCAAATTTTCCTTTATAAGGGCTCAGAATTCTCCAGGTAACTCTCCATTTTCCATCAGCAGCTCTGCTTGGTTTTGTTTCCATGAACATCATCCCCTTGCACCAGATACCCCCCATACTCTGGCTGCCATTGCCTCTACCATTTAGCTTCCTTGTATTGTCTTCTATTAGACTGTATGCTCCTTCAGGGCAGGAACTGTCTTTTTTTTTTTTAATTATAATTTGTATCTGCAAAACTTAGCAAAGTGGTTGGCACACAATAGAGGCTTAGTAAATATTTGCTGAATTGAACTGGACACCCTCAAGCTTATCAGTGTCTTTCCTAAGATATGGTATTGACAATTGATTACCATATTCTGCACCTGCATTCCTGACCAGGGTGGACTAAAATGGCACCATCAATTCTCTATTCCTAGACACTATGCCTTGTTTCATGGATTGTAAATGCACATTCACTTGTTTAACAGCAACAACAACAAAAATGGTTACCCTATCACATGATTAATGTATATTGAGTTTGCAGTACATATCTTTTCATAAGAATTCTGCTTAACTATGTTTTTCCAATCTACATTTTCTAAACAAGGGGAAGAAACATATAATTTAGTAGAAAATTAATATTCTTTAAGTTTTTAACACCCACAGATTTATCAAAAAATAATTTAAAATTTTTTTGAATGGGGCAGGAAAAAGTGGGGTTTTTTTGTTCCTATCATTCAACATCTCAATAGTGAGTTCTTCAGGGGGAAAGTTTACAGTTACTTGTAACCTTTATAGTAATGAGCATATAAGTTATGCACTCAAGAAGTATTTTTAAATTAATGAATAAAGTTAACATGATTGCTGGACAGATATCATGGTAATGGTTCTTTTGAAAAGAATAAGACAAATTCTCTGAATTTACATAACAGCATTTTTTTCAAGGTAGAGATTTTGTTATTGTTCAATCATTCAGTTGTGTCTGATTCTCTATGACCCTATGGACCATACTGTTCATGGGGTTTTCTTGGCAAAGATACTGGAGTGGTTTGCCATTTCCTTCTCCACCAGATTAAAATATTTTTTAGAATATCAATAAAACCATCACATATCAATAAAAACCAGTAAGTTGAATTGACACCTGGTCCTGTCATTCATAAATCAACCAATAAACATTTATCAAGCACCTACAAGAAAAAGTAATATGCATAAACAGTAGAAGGAATTCTTTAAATGAGAAAGAAAATGCCCTCCTTAAGTAATTATTTCTTTCATAAACTCTTTAAGATAAAGGAAGATAACAGTCCCTTGGACAGTGCATTGGATTCCTAGGCATTTGAAGAACAGTTTCCATCTGAGTTGAACTATTTATTTCCTTTGGGTTCCTATAAAGACCTCACAATTCTGTTTCATAACTTGTTTTAGGAAAAAAAAATACTATTTGACTAAAAATGTGGGTTTCTTGGGGGGGGGTCAAAGAGCCATTTTGATTCAGACAATCAAAACAGTGGAACAGTGAAGCTTGTAAAAATATATCAGAAAAGAGAAAGAGAGAGAAAGAAAAGAAGAAGAGAAGAAAAGAGGAAGGAAGGGAAAAAGGAAGGAAAGAAGGAAGGAAGGAAGGAAGGAAGGAAGGAAGGAAGGAAGGAAGGAAGGAAGGAAGGAAGGAAGGAAGGAAGGAAGGAAGGAAGGAAGGAAGGAAGGAAGGGAGGGAGAAGAAAGGGAGGGAGGGAGGGAGGAGAAAGGGAGGAGGGAAGAAGGGAAAGGCAAGAAGGGAGAGAGAGAGAGAGAGAGAGAGAGAGAGAGAGAGAGAGAGAGAGAGAGAGAGAAGAAATTTTATAGGTTTTTCCATTACTTAAAAAAGCAGAAGAAATCTCTTCAAGCTATTTAGTGTTACTGCCTCTTTACAGAGATGTTTTCTAGCCAAATCTCAACCACAACAAATAGAGCCTGGGAGAGTTCACAAAGCCAATCATTTTAGAAACACAAGACTGGCTAGATCTTCTATTGCCTCTTAGACTGTGGGTCCAGATGTCATAGACATTTTCAGGAATCACAACAGGGAGAAATAAAACTACCTTCCCATATATCACAAAAGGTGAAGAACTAATTTTACAGTATGAAATGTATCTGGCAACCAATAAAAAATATTCTTATTATTCTTCCACTTTATTCCCTGCTCCCTGCCCTTGAAGAACCTCAGTCTGCTCCAGGGTCCTATGCAAAGTGATAAGACATGTATTTTCCTAAGGTCACTCTCTTCTGCATTGAACAATTACTCTTTTGAATTTCTCTCAAATGCCTGCCTCTTGAATATTGGGAAAAGAATGTAGGACCCTTAAAAATGCTTCTGAATTCATGAAGCAGTCTACAGGCCTTTCAAGTCATATTCTTCCCAGCCTGAAATGCCTTTCACTTGTCAATTGTGGATGGCTGTTTATAGCCTGGATCTTTCACCATACAGACATGAAGACAGCAGGTGCAGAAGAGTGATGTGAGCTGTGTGTGGGTGTTTGCGTGTGTGCCTGTAAGTTTAGAATGCCTGAGCTTGGCACCTAGTAAGTGCTTAATAAATGCTTGTTTCCTTCCTCTCTTTGTTTTACCTCCTCTATTTATTTCACATATTCTCCTGGGGCTCTTGCTGCCCTCAGAGGTTACTTTATCTGGAAGAGGATGATGAGAGTACCAGAAATTGAGAAGTGCTATCTCTTTGTAAATGTGTGTGCCTTCTTGAACAAAGAAAAGCAATTATCAGATGTGTCCTTTAATCCTTCTGATACTATTTTTCTAGTTTTAATGCAAGGAATTCAACCTGTGTGAAAATATCCTTCTTCTACCTAAATCCCCATGAGTAGGAGTCCTGTACTGTTAACCTACAACTCCTTATAGGATCATCTCATGACACAAAATCAATTCTCCCTATTCTTGCTTGCTTCTTCAAGAAAAAGGATATGAAAAATCACTTCCAAAATCCTTTTTATTTCTGAATCATGTATTTATTACTTGATAATTATGTGGATTTTTGTTTCACCTTTGTATTATTTTTTCTTTGTTCCTCCAGCAAATCCAGGAAAGTGGATTAGAATACTTTATCTTTCAAATGCAGAGGCAAGTCAGTGAAGTACTGTCAATAGGGAGATATTTTTTTCCTAGAAGTGGTGATAGATTTATGCTGCTTCAAACCACACCCTCCCTCCCAGTTCTCCTAGTGATCAACAACATACATTTACAAAACAACTATGCACTGAGGACTGTTCACTTCCTTGAAAGAGAAAAAAGTTACCAGCCCTTTCAATCATATAGCCCCTACCCTTAACCTCTTGTTCTGACAAATAGAAAAGTGATAAAATGTCACTGAAAAACCTAAAGAGGTCCCTTTTTGCTGGCACTACACACAAGGGCAAGTACAAAGGGAATTCAAAACATAGCACACTACATCCACTAAATATTTGAATGGTATTATTAGATTGGAACTGTTAACAACAGAAGCTAAATCTTTTCAGGTGCCACATCCACTGGAGAAAATTATTATCCAGTTAAGATCACTGTTTATATTATGTACACAAATGTAATTCTGAGTTCATTATCAAGGAAATGTTGATTTGGTACTTAGTAGGAAAATCCTTGTACCCAGCTATGCTGATAAAAGTTCCATTTATATTGTCTGGATTAAACAGTTGCTTAATCCAGACAATATAAATAAGTATAGAGCACAGTAGAAAGAGTGTGGGCCTAGAGTCATGAAGACAACTCTTCCTGAATTCAAAACTGGCCTGAAACACTTACTAGCTATGTGACTCTGGGCAAGCCACTTCACCCTGTTTGTCTCAGTTTCCTCATGAGTTGGAGAAGGAAATGGCAAACCACTCCAGTATCTTTGCCAAGAAAACCCCAAATAGAGTCGTGAAAAGTCAGACACAACTGAAAAATTACTGAACAATGTCTGAATATAGACTTTTCACCATACCCAGAATGACAGAATCTGGGTTGTAAGGAACTTCAAAAGCTCTATGGTCCACAACTCTACAATCCTTACCAGATTAAAAAGTCACTCTCATAACCAACAAAGGTCCATCCAGCCTTGGTTTTGTAGTGAGAGAGACCCCATCCCTTCCTGAGAAAGCCCATCCAATTTTTAGATAACTCTAAGTGTTAGATAATGTTTCCTTAATATGAGGTCTACAGCTTTCATCCAAGGCAAGTTCTGATCCTAGGGGTCAAACAGAATGAGAGTAATCCTTCTACATGCCATTTCTTCAAGGAATTGAAGACAGTAATCATATTTCCTTAGAGTCTTCTCTTACCCAGACTAAATATCACCAGTTCTTTCAACCATCTTTATCTGTAATTATCTAGAGGCCTCCCATCACTTTTATTGCTTCTGCATGTCTTCTGGATACCCTCTAGCTTATAAAAATTCTTCTCAAAATACAGTGCCCTGATCTGAACATAATACTCCACATATGATGTTTTAATAAAGGTAGTGCAGAGGAGTCTCACCTCCCTAGTTCTAGACACAGTACTTCTCTGCAAGCAGCCTAAAATCAAACTTACTCTATGGCTGCCATACCATACTGCTAGCTGTTTACATTTGGCTCAATGTCCTAGCCTGTTGAAATCTTTTTGGAGCCTGCCTCTATCTTCTATCCATTTGGCATTTAAACTTCATCATAAGATGGCACCAACCTCTTTACAGATTTATTTTATATTCTTCTTCTTCTTCTAGCCAAACTGTCCTACTTGTTGTTCCCTATGCATGACAGTCTGTCTCCCACATCTATGCCTTAACACAAGCTGTCTGTCCCCTATGCCTAGAATGTTTTTCTTTCTCACCTCCCTCTTGAAATCTCTAGTTCCACTCAAGGCTTAGCTCAACTACTATCTCTTATGTGATAATATTCCTGATGCCCTCTTCCATAATAATGCTAATATTCAATGACGATGGTGGTGGTAGTGGTGGTGATGACACCATTTCTATAGTACCTACTATGTGCCAGTAACTGTGTTAAGTGCTTTATAAGCATTATCTCATTTGATCTGTTACTACTTTTGTTTTTTATATTTACTTAGCTATATATTTGTTGGTCTGCCAGTGGTATGTAAGTTCCTTGTAATCAAGGACTGTTTTCGTTTTTGTCTTTGTATCCCTAACACCTACCACCATGTGTGGCACACAGTAGGAATTTTGTAAATGTTTGCTGAATCAAACTGAATCCAATGTGTAAACTATCCCTTCTATTTTTATGTTGTCTGTAAATCTGATAAGCATAATATCTAAGGTTTTCTTTTCTACACTAACAAACAGCACAAGATCAGATAGATCCTTAGGGTGTTCCATTAGAGGTCTCCTTCCCAGGAAACCTTCTTATGGTTACTCTTTGGATCTAGCTGTCTAGCTAGTTCTGAAACTACTTAATTTCATCATTGTCTTACCCACCTTTCTGCATCTTGCTCAAAAAGATAGCCTGAAAGATAATTATATGCTTTTCATCTTGCTCAAAAAGATAGCCTGAAAGATCATTCATTATATGCTTTGCTTGAACGTAGATTAATAACATCAACCATATTTTGCTGTTCTACCTATTTAATTGCCCCCAAAAAGGAAATAATATTAGTCAGAAATGGCCTCTTCTTGTTGAAGTCATGTTTGTTCTTTGTGATTACTGCTTCCTTTTCTAGATGTTCACTAACCACACCTTTAATAATACAAAATTCTGTCTAGCATCAAAATCAAGTTTGCTGACCTTTAATTTTTAGATGCCACACTTGTTTTTTTAACTTTTTTGAATACCTAAAAATTTGTCTTTCCCCAGTTCTGTTGTACCACCCTATTTTCCATGTTCTTTTTATTTAGGGGGGGGGGGCAATGAAAGTTAAGTGACTTGCTCAGGATCACACAGCTTGTAAGTGTCACGTGTCTGAGGCCAGATTTGAACTCAGGTCCTCCTGAATTCAGGGCTGGTGCTTTATCCACTGTGCAACCTAGCTGCCCCCTACATGTTCTTTCTTTTTTTGTTGTTGTTTGTTTGTTTTGGTTTGTTTTGGTTTTTTGCAGGGCAATGAGGGTTAAGCGACTTGCCCAGGGTCACATAGCTAGTAAGTGTCAAGTGTCTGAGGCCGGATTTGAACTCAGGTCCTCCAGAATCCAAGGCCAGTGCGCTATCCACTGCACCACCTACCTGCCCCACCCCCCACATGTTCTTTCAAAGATAACTGGCACTAGTTTGACTATCACAACTTCCAGTTCTTTACGGAATTCGGAATTTAATTTATTTTCAGTCTAGAGACTTGAAATCATTAAAGAAATTTAGATCCTCTTTACTTTCTCCTTTGTTATTTTGGGTTTCAATGCCCCTGTTACTTATTTTTATTCAGCTCCTTCCAATACAAAGATCATTCTCCTTGGCAGAGAAAATAGAAGACTGAAAGTTAAGTTGCTCTGCCTTTGTTCTGTTGCCCATTATTATCACCCCATTGACCAAGTCTAACAATCTTACACCTTCTTCACTTCTCCTTTATTCTTTGAATCTAATGTTTAGGAAAATCCTTAGCATTCCTCACCAGAATCTGCTTATTCTAAACTTTGCCTCCCTTCCCACTATTTTTGTTAAAACTGTTACATTTTTCTAGTCATTTTTCATTACTTGCCTCTGCTCCCATCTTCTAGACAACTGATTTTAAGATATGGGTTACTCAATGAGTTCCTGAGGCATCTATATTAGTTTCTTGAGATAACTCACCCTTTTTCTACTCACTGCAATTTACTCATTGTCTCTTCAGAATTTCATTTTTGAAAGCCTCCTCCTCCTGGGTTGGCTTCCCCTGTAGAATTTCAGGCAATGGGCTAGTGCCATTTTTTCTCTGAACTTTATAAATCTGATTTCCCCAAAATCAAGGGTATGGTTGGGAGTGGGACATGGCAGGGTAGTCCTTAGTATATTCTGATGACAACATGCCTTCTAGTCCTGACTCTCTATATCTTTAACCAAATATTCTCTACCATCCTTCCCCATTTTGGGTTTTGTATTTACTGACATAAAGATATCTCCTCCTCCTTCTCCTTCTTCTTCTTTTTTTCTTTTTTGTATGGCAATGAGGGTTAAGTGACTTGCCCAGGGTCACACAGCTAGTAAGTGTCAAGTCTCTGAGGCTGGATTTGAACTCAGGTCCTCCTGAATCCAGGGCCAGTGCTTTATCCATTGTTCCACCTAGCTGCCCCAAGATATCTTCTTAATATGCAATGATAATATTGACATATGTAAAGCTTTGCAAACCTCAAAACACTATGTTAGCACCTTAGTCAATTCCTCTAAAGTTCTACTGCAATAACTTGAAATTGCATGATCCTTGGCCAGTAATATATAAATTCTAGTGCATCATAACAAGTTGAAACGGTTTTGTATATGGGCCCAGAAAAGAAGTATCTATCATTTGAAGACCAACCTCACTAAGCTTGGAAAGCTTCATCATTTAGAAAATTGGTCACCAGGTGATAAATATTTGTGGGCAGAACAAATCATGTAGACTATCCACAATGGTATAGAAAGGTTATAATCAGCATTTGTTGAAAGAATACATACACTGATGAAATTATGGAACTCATAAACTATTAAAGTACCTTAATGGCCCAACTGACCTTATTGCCAGAGTTGGACTTCTCTAGGGAACACTTAGACATTCTTCCATTAAGCTTGACCTATTGTTCTATCCCCTTTGGTATAGCAAAGCCAAAACACTATCAGCTCCAACCTTTGCTCAGGACACACAGGTATGACATCAGTATTCCTCTGCAGGGGGTGGGGGGAGGATGTCAGGCCCCACTTTCTACTGACTTTACACAGTGTTGATATTTTCATGTACCAATAAAGAGCCAAGTTCTGCTCTTTTCTAATTTAGTATCATCTCATGAAAGAGGGGATTGAACTCTGCATACAGAATTAGTGAAGCAGAAATGGACCGCATTACCTCTCAGCGACATCTGTCCTAAGGGATCATTCTGGGTTGGCATATGACAAAAAAAGATCCTAAATGAGTGAAAAGCCACAGATTCATGCACAACACAATAATAATAGTTGTGTTCATTTAGCATTTTAAAGATTACAGAGTACTTTTCTCACAACCCTGTGAGGTAAGTATTATCCTAATTTTACAAACAAGAAAACTAAGATTCAGAAAAGTTAAGATTCCTCACCCCAGGATCACATAACCAGTAAACTTCCAAGTCAAGTATGAAACCAAGGTCATGATTGATTTGGAGCTGAAAGGGTCCTCTGAGGTCACCTTCGGAATCATTATCTTATGTTATGTAAGCCCAACTTTATAGTGTCATCTACCCTGGAGTCATCTGTCCTCTTTTGCTATCACCACTTGTCCCTCTCCAAATTCAACAGTAGATTATACCCCCTATCAGTCTTATTCTGGTCATCTGGGAGGAGTCACACAACCATACCATGAGGATGCCTTTATGTTACATAATCTTCACTGGGACCTCACTGCTACATGCCAATCCTTTTGCTCTTCCTTGATTTACTCTTCACAACAACTGTTCCAAATATTCTTTAGTCTACCCATAGTATTCCTCTTCCCCCTTGGCATAAGACCTCACCTCTCTGAAAAAAGTTGTAGCCAATCTTCCTGAGTTCCTTCTTCTTCCCAACTCTATACTTCAAGTTGCCTCTACTTCACCCCCATCCCTCCATTGTCTATCCTTTGCTCCAGGCTCAGGAAAAGGTGATTAACTAACCCCTTTAACTTGTGTCATTAATTCCATCCCTCTGATCTCCTCTATGAACTTGCTTCCTCAATCATCCCCCTATCCTAATTTTCAGTTTCTCCTTACCTTTCTTCCTTCCTACTGCTCAAAAACATGACCAAATCTCCTCCATTAAAAAACAACAACCTTTAGTTGATTCTTCCATATCAAACCATCTACACTCATTGCCTCCACTTTCTCACCTTCCATTAACTTCTTAGTTCCTTGCAATATGTCTTCTATTCTCATTCCTCAACTAACACTACTCTCTTCAAGGTTATTAATGACTCCTTAATATTAAACAAAATATAATGGCCTTTTCTTAGTTGTTATCCTTCTTGATCTCCCTGAAGCTCCTTAAATTCTTCCCTTGGTTTTTATGACATTGCTCTTTTGTAGTTTTTCTCCTACATGTCTAGCTACTCTCCCATAGTCACTAGGCTTACAATTCAGGTCCTGTCCCCTATGTTTCAATGTGTCACAGAGCTCTGGGTCCAACTATCTTCTCTCCTCTTTCTACATTCTCTCAGGGATACATTGATAAGTATTTAGAAACTGGCTCTTAACAAAAAAATTATGACACAATTTTGAGTTTAATATGCATTATTAACATTTTCTTTATTACTTTATTATGTCTAGACAATCAGCAAAACAATTACCCAAGCCTTTGGAAAGCCAGTGCAACAAAATGACTAATAGAAAAATGTTGTATATGATTGTAATTGTAGAACCTTTAGCTGATGGCTTACCATCTCAGGGAGCAGGGGAGGAATGGGTAGAATTTGGAACTTTAAAAAACTTTTTAAAACTTAAAAAAACCCCAAATGTTTAAAAATTGCTTTAACATGTAATGAAGGGAAATATATATTTTTAAAAAGAAAATCATGAAGTGGAAAAAATAGGACAGCCAGTACAAGCAGGCTCTAGCACATCCATCCCTGCCTCAATAGCCTGCATTGGTTCATCATCTCCATGAAGGTGACTCTCTCACTCTCATTTTTGCTTTGTATGTCTGTCTCTCTCTCTGTCTCTCTATCACTCTCTCTCTCTCTGTATGTATGTATGTATATATATATATATGCACATAATATATGTGTGTCCAAGATATAGATCTATAACTATAAAGCTGTATTTATCTATTGATATCTATCGATATAAATATACCCAAGCCAACTCTCTCTCCTATACTTCAGTCTCCAACTGGATGTCCCATAACCATTCTACACTCAGCATGTAAAACAGAATTCATTATTTCTTCTTCCTTAAGTCCTTCCTTCATCATAGCTTCCCTATTTCTGTTGAAAGTGTTACTATTTTTCCATTCATCCAGGATTCCAACTTCTCAACTCTTTGCTCTCTCTAACCCTTCATATCCAATCAGTTGCCAGGTCTTGATTCTGTTGCCTTCTCTCCACTCATAAAACCAGTATTCTAGTTCAGGTCCTCATCATTTCTAGGTGAGATTTTTGAATTTTAAATTTTAAAATAGCATCTTAATTTAGTCCCTGCCCTCTCCCAATGATCCTTCACATAGGTAGTATTTAATATTTCTAAAGCACACTTCTGACCAGGTCACTCATTTGGTCAAGAAGCTACAGTGGCTCCCTCTTGCCTTACACCTGATTTTTAGAAGCATTTAAATTCATTCACAGTCTGGTTCCAGCCTACTTTTCTAGGTTCATTATTCTCCTTTGCACACTATACCTTCTGGCCATACAGACCTTATTTGGTAGATCCCAAGATGATCCTTGTTCCCTAACTACCTTAAAAGCTCAGCTCAATTAGCATACCACACACCAGAAACATATAATAATCCCCTTCTACCCCAGATACTAGTAAATTCCCCCTGAAATTACTGTGCTCTCTTTCTTTTTATTTGTATTAAATTTTCAGTGTACATGTTTTTCCCCAATAGAATGGAAGTTTCTTAAAAGGAGGGACTATATAACTTTATTTTCCCACCTATCTTTAGCACCCAGCACAACATCTGACTCATGGTAAGCACTAAATAAATGCTTGTTGAATAAATGTAATCAAATAAAAATTTTACAGATGAGGAAACTGAGCCAAGAAAATGCAAGTGGAGAAGTAATTTTAAAAAAGAGCCAAGATTTGAATCCTTAGCCACAAATTTAGTGAACTCTCCGAAACACCATGACGCATCTATTGAAAGTGGAAAAGTGCATAGATAAGCAAATATTTAAAACAAATCCTAGAATGCAACTTTTTCTGTAACATAATGAAAATTCTGAACTTGGAGTCAGGCACCCTAACCCTAACCCTAAGACTACACTAATTTCTAGCTGCATGATTTTGGCAAATCATATCACTTTTCCAAGGCCCTAGTTTTTTTTGTTTGTTTGTTTTGTTTTTTCCTTGGGAGCTCTTTGGAAGCAAGGACTGTCTAGATTTTTCTATTTGTATCTCCAGAACTAGCACATTGCTTTGAATACAATAAATTATTAATAAATGTATTTTCATTCATTCATTCATGATTCAAGGCTTCATTAATGTTTAAGAGATACTTAGAAAAACATAGATCTTGGAAGAGGTAGGAAATCTCGGAAGTCATATAGTTCAATCCCTACCCAAAATGCTGACAAGGAGGCACCCAGTCTCAAACCAAACACTTCCTGTGACTGGAACTTGCAATCGGTCAGAGCAATCCACGTCATTTTGGATAGCATCTTTTATTTCAATGTTGTCCTTCTATTCAGCTGAAATATGGGTCATCTTTCCTCCCATCCTTTGGTCACAGAACCATGGAATTTCAGACTTTGAAGGAGCTTCAGAAACAACACAGTGCAAAGCACACCTGACCAAAAATTTCTATAAATCGAACAAGTAATCATCCATCCTTTTGCTTAAACAACTCTATTGGGATCCATTTCATTTTTAAATAATTGATCTTTTTCCTTATATCGAAACTAGTTCTGCATCAGTAACTTCCACCCACTACTAGTTCTTCCCTATGAGACAAAGCAGGACAAGTCTAATCTATTTTTCCCCTTGGTCTTCCCTTCTTCAGACTAAATAATGCCAACTCCTTCAGTCCATCTTTCTATGACATCGTGTTTTATGCTTAAAAATTACTACTGTATAATCATCCATGTACAGCCTTCACCCAGGGCTAACCCTCAGCAAAAACTTGAAACTAGAGGAAGTTTTTCTCTACGTCCTCTGATTTACCCTCTCAGCACCCTACTTACTTCTTTCAGGGTCTGCCCCACCCACTCCACACCCTGATTGAAATTTTTTTCTGGCAAAGCATGATGGGATGTCAAATGATTCATTTCATAGCATGAAAACTGTCTTTAAGAAAAAGCTGGGTAGACATTTGCCCAGAATATATTAAAGGAGGTTCTGATTCATGCATGGGTTGGACTAGATCTCTTCTACAGACATTCTACCTCTTTTTGTTGTTCATTTGTTTTAAATCACACATGACTTTTCTTGATCCTATCTGGAATTTTCTTGGCAAAGATACTGGAGTTGTTTGTGATTTCCTTCTCCAGCTCATTTTACAGATGGGGAAACTGAGGCAAACAAGGTTAAATGATTTGGCCAGGGTCACACATCTACTAACTACTAAGTGTCTGAGCCCAGATGTGAACTCAGGAGAATGAGTCTTCCTGAATCCAGGCCTGATCTTCTATCTACTGTGCCACCTATTCCACCTCTGGGATTATATAATTTGCTTTCAAGAAGGGAATAGAAATAAAGAGAGTATATATCAGCCTAGTAAGTGACAATTTGAAAACAGGTTTACTAGCTTATCCTTGAGGGACTTGCTTAACTCCCCAGTTCTAATTTTACTTCAAAATGAAGATAGCAATAACTAGCATCTAACTAGTTCATGAGGCAGACCATTTCTAAAGGCCCCCTGAAAAAACATATGAGAGATATCACGCACTGTTAAATTTTTAAAACTAATTCCATGGGGCAGCTAGGTGATGCAGTGGATTAAGCCCTAGCCCTGGATTCAGGAGGACCTGAGTTCAAATCTGGCCTCAGACACTGGACACTTACTAGCTGTGTGACCCAGGGCAAGTCGCTTAATCCTCATTGCCCTGCCCCCACCCCCCCAAAAAGACTAATTATCAAGCTGAAAGGAAACTTAGAAAGCATTTGCTATTCATCTAACTCAACCAAGAAGATGGAAACCAAAGCCTTCCAGAGTTCCTGTCATAGCAAAAGGACCAAGTTCATAATGGTCATCACTGTACCATCTGCCAGGTCTTTCTACCTGTTCTTCTGCTATTCTCCAGAAACTTAAGCTTTCTTATTCTCAGTTCTGTACATCTGCCCTGTTACTATGCCTCCATAATCCTAGGGTTTGCAGTCTGCCCTGCTTCAGAACCCTTCAGAATCCATCAGGAGTTGCCATCCACCTTGAGTCTCTATCCTTTTATATATGTTGTCTTCCTCTATTACAACAGCAGCTCCTTGAAGGTAAGAAGAGTCTCATGTTTATATTTATAACCTAAGCATTTACCATAGTATTTGGTATAAACTAAGTATTTAAACATTTTTTAAAAAATGTATTCCTAAGATCATGAATCAGATCTGGGAGAGATCTTAGGGACCATTAGGAACAGCAGCCTCATTTTACAGATGGAGAAACTGAGGCACAAAGGATACAACTTACCTATGGTCACATAGCTAATAAATGCCCAAGATGGGATTTGAACTAAGGTTTAAGGTTTTTCTGACTCCATTTTCATGGCCCATCCACTATACCATGCATTTCATTCATTCATCTGTCCAATCTCTCCATTTTTATAGATGAGGAAATGGAGACCCTGAGAGGTAAATGTCTTGTTGTTTCATTTAAGAATAGTGGTTTTTAAAATTATGTCATTCCATAAATACTTATCTCTTTTTGTACATGCAATTTGCATATATTATACAAATGCCAACGGCAGGAATATAACAACACTGGGACATTTGGAGGCATGTCTCAATTTCAGGATACCAAGGCCCCAATTTCAAGTTCCCCTCCATACATTTGTGTCTATCCCATAAGTATTTCTGGGGCCCTGTCAGTACAAGATCCTTATATAAAGCCCAGGCCACCTGTCAGTGTCATGTGGATTGGTAACAGCTGTTTCATTTGCCCACAGAATGCTCAGCCAAAATATATAATCCACAGCAAAACTGCAACATAAAAAGGTGAAGAATGTGTTTTCAGTTTGAGGATTTGGGGGAAATCCTCCCCCCCCCCCCCCCCCCCCCCCGCCAAGACATACATTATGTATGAGTAGGGAAGACAATCCAATCATCCAATCTTCTTAAAAAGAAAAACCCACTATCAGTGAATGGCCAGGATAATTTCTGAGTTTAAAAGTAAGCCCTATAGTGTTTAATGACTGAAAAGTTTTGTTACTTTCTCCCCTTTATTTGTAAATATTGAGGAAGAGATAGGGGAAAAGCAGAGTAGGGGAATGAGAAGAATCTTATATTTGCAGAGTATAATAACTAAAAAAATTTTTTTTCAAATATATAAACTTGAACTCAGAGATTGTCAAGAGCCAGAAGGGATCTTAGAGATTATCTAACAGAATCTCATTTTTCATATAGAGAAACTAAATCCAGAGAAATTAACTTGAACTTGTCCAAGCTCACACAAGAAGTTAGCAGCAGAACTGGAACATGACACACTCTTTCATGACCCTAAGCACAGTAGCCATCCTTTTACAAATACAGGCTAAGTCTAAGTCTAAGTACCTTAAGTAATTTTCCAAAAGTAGGGGGTAGAGGTTATATAAAAGAAACAAAATTAGAGGTGAGCTTTTTTATTTTTGCATTTCTCTAGAGGTACATGAAAAGTTGAAAACTTGAAGGTCTTTCTAAAGACACCGATTTCTCAATTTAAATCAATTCAACAAATCCTTAATGGGTATCACCTAGGTGGTGCAGTGGATAGAATGCCAGTCAGAGTAGTATCATCCTCCCTAATGCATCCAGCAAATTTAGAAATTTGTCCCAGCTGAGCTTGTTGCATTTCATTCATCAATCCCAAAATCACTCTGGAATTATCAGAAAGTTCAAGTATTTGGTGTTACACCCAAAATAAAAGGAAGTACAAGGCAGTGTTCAACTTAACACCAAAAAATAAAAAATAAAACACTGACCTGAATTAGACTTTCTGTGACTCAGCTCTTATCGTCAGTCATTTCAACTCTCCATGACCCTATTTGGGGGTCCTGGCAAAGATACTGGCGTGACTTACCATTTCTTTCTCCAGCTCATTTTATAGATGATGAAACTGAGGGAAATAGGTTTAAATGACTTGCCCAGGGACATACAAGTTGTAAGTGTCTGAGACTAGATTTGAACTCAGGTCCCCCTGATTCCAGATCTGACACTATCCAGTGCACCACTAGCACCCCTTCCTCAGCGCTTAGTGGAAGGTAATTGTAGAAAAAAAAATCTGAAGATACAAAGAATTTTATTACTGAGAACACACCTACATATTGCTTGGGGAAAATAGGATTCTCAGAGGAGTACCCTTTCATTTGATTCAGAGGTTCTTAATCTGTAAACCTTTTTAAAAATATTTTGATAACTATTTCAATATAAATTATTTCCTTTGTAAGCCTATGTTTATCCTGTGCATTTAAAAATATTATTCTGAGTTGTTCGTAGGCTTCCTCAGACTGCCAAAGGGGTCGTGACATGCAAAAATAAATAAATAAATAAAGGACTCCTGATTGTGGGAGTCAAGAGGAGAGAGTCAGGAGTCATTTGCAGTCATCAGGCAGTGCTAAATTCACCTCAGGTTTAGCTAAGAGGGAATGGTCTTGAATCCCTCCCAGCTTTTATTGCAGGTCAGGCATCTTCTTCTCTGATAAAAATGAGGTCTGAGAGAAGATTGTGAGAAGATTTTAAATACCTGGCTCAAGGGTCTGTGTTGGTGCTAATAAGCAATAAAGAACCACTGTAGATCACTTTGTTAGGGATTATATTAGTCATGTCTCTCCAACAAGATTTTAATTTCTTTGAGGTCACCTAGGCTGCTAGGTGGTTCAATAGATAAAGTCCTGCACCTGGAGTCAGGAAGACCTGAGTTTAAATCCAGCCTCTGACCTTATCTATGTGACCCTGAGAAAGTTGCTAAACCTTTGTGTGCCTCAGTTTCCTCAACTGTGATATGGGAATAATAATAGCACCTACCTCATAGGGTTGTTGTGAGGGTCAAATGAGATAACACTTTAGCATGGTGCTTGGCACACAATAGGTGCTATATGAATGCTTATTCCTTCCCCCCCTCATTGCCCTATGCTTATTTTATATTCCTCAAAGTGCCTACTTGTTTGTTTTTTTAATTATATAACAAATTAATTTTATTTTCAATTCACAAGCATTTACATAACACAATATAATAAAAAAGATGATTACACATGAAACTGCAAATCTACCATGTACAACTTGCTGTTCCCTCCAAATATACAACAAAGTTATCATGTAGATTTCTTTTCCTTTTTTCTCCCTTGCTAACCAGCCTCTTCCTCCCTGCCCTAGAGATGGCTACACAAATAGGTATGTGTATACATACAGTGTGTGTGTATGTGTGTGTGTGTGTGTGTGTGTGTATAAAATTATTCTTCTACTTGGCTATTCTTCTTAAGTTTTTTTATTTTTAATTTATGTTACCAGGTTATTAACTCTTATTTAGGTTTCTGATAATGCATATTTGAATACCTAATGCAATTATTAGGGATTTGAGAAAAATAAACATCCCCATCAGAGTAGAGACAAGACCTGGAATTTTTTTGGTACAGGATCCTCCCCTTAAGGAAATTCCCTCTATCCATGCAGATCAGCACCTTCTCTGCAACACAAAGGCTTAGGGAGTTGACCCGGGTACAAAGAGTAAGAATCTTTTAGAGGAAGGACTTGAACCCATGTCTTCCTGGCTCTCTATCCACTCTACTAGGCTGCTTCTATTTATAAATTACATATATAATCAATTTCTTGTATAAATTATATTTATGCATCATATATCACATGTAAATGATATGCATGTATGAGTTTATTATTTAGCCATGTCTAATTCCTCCTGATACCATTTAGGGCTTTCTTGGCAAAGATAATGGAGTGGTTTGCCTTTTCTTTCTCCAGCTCATTTTACAGATGAGGAAACTGGAGCAAACAGGGTTAAGTGACTTTCCCAAGGTCACACAGCTAATAAGTATCCAAGGACAAATAGGACAACACAGCCCAACTCATTCACAAACAATATCATGATATTTTAGTTTGGGTTAATTTTCTCCTGCTTGTCAGACACCATAAGAAAGTCCATAGCTACAATGAGGCTACCAAATGTCTGGAGTTGTGACTTTCCACAGTCAACAGATGGAAAAACTCAGGGTCTACTAGACTGGACAGATGCTTGTCCAAAATCATGTGGAAAGTCAGTGGCTGAAGTAGGAGTCAAGTCTAGACCTCCCAAAACCAGAAATTTTTAAAAAGTTTGAAAAATTCTGGCCTGAAACTCGGCACAGTGTACTTGTACACCTACCAGCAGTGATAAAGGTTCCTCCTGCTGCTTTAAACAGAATGTGGCTGGCAAAGGGAGCAGCGCAGATGATGAAGAAGGTAGCGATTATTGCCGCCATGACACCGAGGAGAAGGAATACTGCCCAGAAACCTCGATAAACTGGAAACCCAGAGGAAAGAAAAGCGGGAAAGAGAGAAGAAAAAACAATTTAGAACTTAAGCTAGTAGACAACAAAGCTTCCTTCTTGTTTTCATTCTTCTAATTGCAAGAACAGAAGTCTTTCTATTACTGATCCCAGAATACAGGGTGTACCATGTGTATTGAATTAGGCTGGAACCTCAGATCTTATCTAACAGCCATGGAATAAATGATAGTGGACTACAATCAAACCTGGATTCTTGGTATTTGCACTGCACACATACTTAATATACTTAGGGAGTTAATTTTCCCCAACCAGATTTCACATTTTAGAAGTTAGAGTACCAAAAGCTGTAGGCAGTATTCTTTTGAATGACTGCCCAGCTGGATCAGATATGTATTCTACCCCAAATGTAGACAAACATAAAAAGACATTGAAATTCTTAGCACCAGGCCTCAAAAAAATCACATACACACACCCCAGCCCAATCCTAATAGAATGATTTCTTTTCTTTTCTATTTTCTTTTTTTTTTCTTTTTTGACAGCAAAGCATCCACTTGAAAGCTGGTAATATTCACCAACTGCAGCTCTACTGTATGGATCGCCCATCTTTTAAAAAAAAAATATTGTAAAGCAACAAAAATGGCAAGAAAAACTCAAAACAATGTTTTCCAAGCATAATTGAGCTTTAAAATCAGATACATTCAGGCAGAAAAACTCTGTCCTAATATTTGTACTTTGTTAAATTCAAAATGTGAAGTTTCAGAAGGCTCTTAGTCAAGGACAAGCAATACTGAATTAATGGATGCAGCTGGTGATAAATGGACTGAGGGTTTGGCGACATATAGTAGCCAAATAAAAAGGGTTTCTAATGATCATTTTTGAGCTGGTTAATTGCACATCTATTAAACAAATTCATCACTTTCCAAAGGCTAAAACACTGAAATAAATTCTTCTTGTAAATTTAAGTAGGGGGCCCTCAATGAAACCTATTAGCCAAATTATGAGTTCTTATCCGCTGTGTTGCAGAATAGGAAAACAGAAACTGCAGAGAGAAAGGAGGCAAAAAATCTTTTTAAAAGGTCCACCTGGCAAAGCTGAAATATGTCAATCAAGTGGAATCTTATATAGTGAGAGAGGTAGTGGGGAGGGTACGGGGGTAGTGTAAAGGAGCAGAGAAGTGACATTGTTTGTGTCGATGCAGCTAAAGTAATCAATCAATAAGCATAGCAGAGAGTGAATATACGTTGGAATGATTGAGACTCAAAAATCTTTGCCTGAATTATCTAGCTTAACTCTCCACATTACCTGAAACAATGGGACAATTTGTTAGCTTTATGTATTATCTACAATTGTCATAGGATCAATTGAGCATAATGCTTTAAATAAGCAGGGTAGGTGGCACAATGAAGTGCTGGGCCTAAAGTCAGGAAAACTCATCTTTCTGAGTTCAAATTTGGCATCAGATACTACTGAGTTGTGTGACCCTGGGCAAGTCACTTCACCCTATTTGCTTCAGTTTCCTCATCTGTAAACTGTGCTGGAAAAGGAAATGGTAAGCCACTCCAAGAAAACCCCAAATGGCATCACAAAGAGTTGGGCTAAAGTGAAATAAATGAACAACAACAAATTATTCAAACCAATGATTTCAATAAATTACCTATCTTAATATTACTTAATGTCAACCTGGCATAGGGAATAGACAGCTAGACTTGATGTCAGGAAGATATTCAAGTCCAAGTCTTACTTTAGATTCATACCAACTGTGGGGATAATAGACAAGTCAGTTAAATTCTAAATGGACTATTTTACAGAGAACTTCCACAAGGGAAGCACTGCTGTGATGGCTAGGAGAATTAGTATAAGAACACTCTCATGTTTCCTCTGAAAAACTTTCATATTGATCATAAGACATGGGAGACACTGGCACAGGACCATCTGGAATGGCATGCCTGCATTACTCCATGCTCCATGAGTAAAACCAGAATAACAGCAGCACAAAAGAAATGGGAGCTGCACAAATCCAGAGACATCTCCATCCTGGATGTTCTAATGGACTATTTGTGCCTGACATGTGATAGAGCCTTCTAAGCCCATTTTAGACTATAAGCCACAGCCACTATAAGCCACTATAGGCCACTGTACCCTGACCCCCAACATCATGATGCCAATTGTCCTCTTTAAAAATAAAGGACAAACAACAACAGCCCCCCCCCAAAAATGATTAAGACCATAAGTTGCAGAGAGGGTGACTTTGGGAAGGGGGATTACCACCCCACCAGGAGTTGCCTGCACCAATAAAATAACAAGTTTGCTATTTGTTCTTTGTTATTTGGAACAAATCAGCACTACTTACTACCACAAACTATTCTGTCATGCTTAAAGCTCAAGGAAAGAGAATGATTTCAATCTGGGATCCTGTGTTACAATTTCCACACAGTTACATGACTCATATATTGGCAGGACTGGGATGCTTTGAAACTCTTTTACGTCTTTACTTTTATCCCACTTTATGCCACTAAATATTCCTCCAGGTCAAAGTTCAAATACTGATTAATAATTATCCCATAAATTTGGCTAGCTACACTAACAAGTCTGAATTCTTCAATGTCTTCAAAATCCCTGCCCTTTCTGGGATTCCCTAGTAAAGTGAAGACAAAATATGTTGGGGTGAAGGTAGATTTATGGGTTTAGAGGAAGAAATAGAAGAAATGGCAACTGATTATTAAAAAAAGTCCTCCAGATTATTAAACCTCCATGAAGGTTCTTTGTTCTACTTAACTTAATTTAGCAATTATATAATTGCTTAATTATATAATATTAAGGACCTACTATTTGACAGGCCACAGTGTCAGGTACAGTGAATATAGAGATTAAAAAAAGAAAACAGTCCTTTCTCCTTCCAGCTCCCCTCCCCTAACTACCAAAAAGTACTGAATAAACTTGGCCGAGTGAGGTGGGAGTAAGGAAATGGTTCCCATTTAATGATTCATGTACCCGGTGCAATGATTGTCCAAGGAATATTTTGAGTAGTATATAAAATTAGCCTGAGGGTTCATAACACTTTTTTGGTCATTGAAAAGGGGTAGTAAAACAAAAAACACTGGAAGCCAATGAATTAGAGAAACGACACAAATGTAATATGTATGTATAAAAATAAGTTTAGCACAAAGCTAATAATAATATATAATAATATATAATACATAATACATAATAATTGTAAGAGGTAGAAAGCACTAAAAACTGGGGTGATTAAGATATAGGTTTCTTTAAGAGGTGGCAACTAAGCTGTGCTTTCAAAGAAATTGAGCATTTTTAAAGGTAGAGGTTACAAGGATTTGGAGGACTTGGACAAGAGTTATCCATTGTAGACAAGAAGACATGGATAGTCTGGGGTCTGCATCAGTGAAGTGCCAGCCATTGATTCAACCACAGATGCATGAATGTACTGAGGTTTTGACTAAGCAAAACAAGAATAACATTTAAGTCCTTAAGGAGAGACTGTTTCTTACATTTTTTCCACAGGTTTGAGTATAATGATAATAATTAACATTTACATAGCACTTTAAGGTTCACAAAAATAATTATATATGCATATATCTATATGTATATACATATATGTGTGTGTCTGTGCTTTTTTTTTCTTTTTCCAGCATGTATCCTCCACTTGTTGGTTTTCAAACTCCTTGAAAAAGCTGTCTACAATCCCTGCCTCTGCTACCTCTCCTCTCACTCTATTTTAATCCTTCTGGCTTCATCATTCAACTGAAACTGGTCTTTTGAAAATCTTGATGATCTCTCTTCATCACTAAGCAACCTAATGACCTCCTCTAAATCCTCATACTTTTTTTATTTCTCTCCTTACCTATCTGACCATCCCTTCTATTTTCTGCCCTCTAATTGTGAGTCTTCCCCAATGGTCTCTTCTGGGCCCTGTTCTTTTCTCTTGAACCTGTGGGGACTGATGAGATCACTTTCGTGATTCAATGATCATTCCTTTGTAGGTGATTCCCACATGTATATATGAAGGTCTAACTTCTCTCCTGACCTCTAGTCTCACATCACCATTTGCCTTATGAGCATCTAAAACTGGATGTCTCATAGGCATCTCAAATTCAACATGTCCAAAACATCATTATCTTTTGCCCTCAAGTCCCACAATCTTCCAAACTTCCCTATAACTTTTGAGTACATCACCATCTTCCCAGTAAACCAGGCTGTCAATCTTCATATCATCCTCAACTCTATTATACTCATTCAACATCTCCAATCTCTTGACAGATCTTGCTATATAACATTCTCTTCTCTCACTCACACTGCCAACACCTCACACCTGGATTGAATAGCCTTCAGGTTGGTCTCTCTGCCAGAAGTTTCTCTCCACAATTATCTGTGAAAGTGATATTCTTAAAGTACGGATCTGACCATGTCACACACACCTCCCCCAATAAATTCCAGTGGTTCCCTATCACCTCCAGTATCTAACAAAACAAAACAAAAATCTCATTTTGCATTTAAAGCCCTTCATAATCTGGTCTCTTTTATCCTTTCCAGTTTTCTTACACCTTTCTCTTCACTTATTTTATGATCCAACAGCAATTACCTTCTTGCTCTTCATTATACACACACTATATATCCAAACTCAATGCCTTTGTACCATCTGTCCCTCATGCCTGGAATGCTCTGCCTCTTCATGTGACTAGGTGTCCTGGTTTCCCTGCCTTTCTTTAAGACTCAGCTTAATTATTACTTTCTGCAAAAGGCTTTTCATGGTCTTTCCCCACTCAAGTACTACCTCCAATCACACCATTAATGCCTTCCCTCTGAGATTATTTTCAATCTACTCAGTATATATCTTATATGTACATAGTTTGTTGACATGTTGCTTCTTCCTTTAGAATTTAAGTTCCTTGAGGGCAGAGACTGTCTTTTTAACTTTCTTTATATTCTCATCTGTGTACAGTGTCTGTCAAACAACAAGAGCTTAATAAGTGTTGATTGGACTGATGTAACTTCTTCACCCCCGAGAAAAAAATAATTGTACAGAACATTAAGAAAGATCTCTTGTGGGGAATGAAACAGTCTTGGAAAGAAAAATTTGGAGACTAGGCATCCTACAGGATGAAATTAGAACTTTGAATTAGAAAATTAGCTTTGAATTTAGAACATTAGAAGTCTTTTCCCCCCAAAATCAAGCTTGCAAATTCAACTGAATCATTCTTTCTTTAATTTAGCTTTTTTTTTTTAAACCAAGACAGAAAGTTGATTATCATGACCCCACCACATAGGCACTCCAGTTAATTAATTAATTAGTTATATAACTTCCCTTCATAGTTTCTTGGCAAAATGTCTAATTAAGTATACATATGACACAGATAGATAAGTTCTATTTTCATCTCTACCACTTACTAGCTTTGTAACATTATCCAATCATCTAGTTTTTCTGAGCCTCATTTCCTCATCTGTAACTTCAATATATTTTCCCTGTCTAAGGTCATGATGCTAAATCAAATAACAGTTTGGGATTCCTACCATCCCTAAAGTCCATCAGTTGCTTTGTTGTCGTTACTCCATTAGGTAAAAAGGCATAGGAAAATAATTTCGCTATGAAACTCAGCTTGGATTTAATGCTTCACTTCTCTTTATTTGTTGGAATATATTAAGTATAATGCAATTCATCTAATATAAGGCTTCTTAACCTAGGGCATGGATTCATGAATAGATTGTAGGGGCTCCCTGAACTTGGATGGGAAAACAATTACATCTTTATGTTCAACTAACCTGTAACTGAGATTTAACATTTTCTTCAATTTTAAAAAATATTTTTGGGGGGTTGGGTGGGGAGGGATGCATAGACCTCTCCAGACAGCCAAAATGACAACAAAATTGTTTAAAATGTATACTCTAATACAACATATTCTCATATTCCATAATGGTATTTTTGATAGTTGACTATACATTCAATAAGTAGAATGACTGTCTTATTACATAGTATCACACTGAATGAAAATATATATTCAATATATTATAATAAAAGTTGAATTCCTATTAAGTCTTCAAAGCACGAAGCAAGATTTACAACATGGCTCATTAGAATTTCATATGTAGATTTACAATATTGCTTAAAAACCTTCAAAAATTAATATTGGTTGAGTGAAAAGGCCATTATGTATAATCAAAAATTTGAACTAAGAATATGTTGCCAGGTTGGGGTTCCTTGAGTCACTTTCATTACTAGAGAGTTACCAGAAGACCTTCTTCTATTCCTTCTGCAACTAAATAGCTGAATGACCTTGGGCAAATCTCACCACACCTCAGTTTCTTTCCATGAAAATAAAAGGGTCCCTTCCAGTCCTAACATTCTGTGATTTGGTGGTTCCAATGAATTTTGAGAAACATAGCAATAGTTTGTATATAAATGGTTTGGTTCTTCTGAAGTCCTTGAAAAAAGCTGTTAAGCCTCTTTGCAATTTTACTCATATGACTAATTTGCTTTAACAGGACCTTTTCTCATGTAGAGAAGATATGTAAACTTCAGCTCAAGACCTGTTTGTAGTATTACAAATTCTGAATTTAGGACAGCAGAACTAATAAAATTTTATTGAACTACCTTATGTCACTTTCCTGTTTTCATTTTCCAATCTTGTGCATTTGTTGGTTCTAATAGCACATTAGTAATGAAAAACTTTCCGTGATTCCATTATTTCCCAGTTTAATTCACTGAAAAGTGCCTGATGTCAAGATTATGCAAATAGAATGTTTATATTCAAACACAAATAAAATGCAAAATCATTGGTATTTTTTATAAAGAGGTCAAACACCAAAATAATTTTTTTTAAGTGTGTTAAGGAAGTCATCTGTTAGGAATTTTCTATGTTAGTAAACTTCAAAATTGACAGTTAATGCTATATCAAAGGTAAAAAAAAAGCTTCTGAAACATAGGGAAAAGGTATGACAGAAGTAATGCAATAAGGCAAAATGAGCAGTGGCTTTGGTGGCTCCCCTCACCCCCAAAATGTCCTCTTTTTTTATCTGGGTACACAGTGTTCTTATTTCCCCCACCAATAGATTATAATCTCTATTAGAGTGGAGATTTTGTTTTTGCTTTTGTATGCCTAGCATCTAACATAATGCCTGGTACTTGGTGCTATGCTTGTAGAATGATGGAATAAAAACTTTATGTCAGATCAGCCCCTGCCAAGCTGTGTGACCATTTTCAAAAGAGCATCAGATTGGGTATTAGAGGATCTGAGTTCATGTTATTAATGTTTGACAATTATCTCCTAAATATGGGTATCTATACTGACCAGTCTGGATGCTAAAGTCCCTTTGAAATTACTGTTCTTTTCTGAACTCCCTAAAAAAGATAGGAGAAAACATTTAGGAGAAGTAGAAACAGTGTGGTAAGAGGATAAAGAGCATTCTCTGAATCCAGAAGACCTGGCTTCTAGTACAAATACCCTAACCTCTTAATGCCCCATGGCAACTCTCTATTCATAGAAATTGCAAAATAGTTGCCAATCTGCACTGTCAAAGAGAATTTCTTCTCCTGGAGTTCTTCACAAGTACAGACCCCACTCCACTTCACCTCCTACCCCGCCCCCCGAGAAAAAAAAAATGTGTTTTTTAAAAGAATTGCTATATCAGTTTGGGGTAAGCTTATTTTAATTTATTAATATTATATAACAGTCTGACCATGTGTCTCCCTAACTTCTCATGATCTCAGGGTGTGTGAAAGAGAAAGCAGGGAGAGAGCTTCAGCATGGCAGTTAGCACAATCAGGAGAAAAGCCTCAGAAGACTCATGCTGTCTCAAGGAGACACATGAGAACTCACAAGGCCTACAAGACCTAAGTCATCCTAAAAGTGAGAGCCAAGAGAGGCTGATTGGCATGGTTTTTATCCTCTTTCAATGTTTTCAACATTGATCAAAGCTAATTGGTTAGCAACGTTCAGTTCCATTGGTTGACATAATTTGAAGGTGGTCCACATTAAAATGAACTATACAGATGACATTAAGGGAAAAGTATCTGAAAGATCCTCACTCAAGTTACTTAAGGAAAAGTCCATTATCTAGGTGTGGTTTGATCCCATCAGTCCTTCACTGAGCTAGACAAATGTATCTATCTCCATTTCTTTTGTTCCCTCAGCTTTGTCCCAGATCAAGGAGAACTGGACTTTCTGGAATTGGGGGGGGGGGGTGAAAGGGGAGAGAAAGGACTAAGAAATTGATCTATAGGTCTCCCAAGAAATCCATTATCAATAATTTTTCTCTCACAAAAACATGTTCATATTCCAGAGGTTGACAATATGAAAATTAAATAGTCCCTGCCACACACTATCTATAGGACTTTGCATGGTTCCCTTCCTATCTCTAGGGCTCAGCTATAAAAAAAATCAGGGTTCTGGACTAGTATAACATCAAAGGGGGCCTGGCTCTGTTGTCAAAGAAACTTAATTCAAATTCCACCTTTGTCAATTACTATTTGGGCAACCTTAGGCAAATCATTTGGGCCTCGATTTAGAGGTTGTATTAGATGGGTCCTTTCCAGTTCTCAACCTGCCATCTTATTTCTATGGTCCCTTTCAACTCTAGATCCTACATGCATTTAAGTCACAGCCTCTCCCAATTTCAGGTTTCTTATTGTAAAATAGGTATTATAACACTTGCAATGCCTACTTCATAGGGTTGTTCTGAGGAAAACACTCTGTAAACCTTAAATTCCTGTATAAATGTCAGTTCTTATTCTAATAGATTGTAAACTCCTTAAAGACAGGGTGCAGTTTGTTGTTTTCCTTTATATTCCCAGGAAATAGTTCAGTGTCTACTACATGCCCAGTTCTTAATAAATGGTTATCATAGTAAACTAATTTTGATTCATATGACATTGAATAAGTAAATTAAATTAGGAAATACTGTCATTTTCATTTTTCCAAGTGTTTAGTTCTGTCTTTATTTAGGTAAACAGTTGTTTGTAGTTGTATTTATATTTGTTGTTCAGCTGTTTTTCAGTTGTATCTTACTCTTTGTGACCCCTTTTAATTTATATTTCTTGCTGAGAAAAAAGATTATTTCTCTCTTATATTAACAACCAATTATTGAATTAGGACGAAGGTCTTTCCCCTTTTCTATTTCTTCATTCAGAAATCAGTCCCTGTAGGTTATCCAGTCTGCCTTTGAAGTGCAGGGCTGATAATGAAATGAAATCTTGGGTGAAACTAGGAAAACTTAGATCTGATCAAAAGGTAAAGAAATTCTAGTTTAAGTGAATTGGTGGATTCCAGCCAATGGTATTTAGGTCTGGGTGGAAGTGGATTCCCCCTTTTGTCTAGATAACCCTAGACACAGTGGTACGGTAGAGATAAATATTTTTGACAAAGACTGAGTGATCAGTCATTCATTTACCCTGGAGCCTTCATTAGAATAAGCCCACCTCTTATTTTAACATTCATTCCTTAATTAATTGTTAACCAATCAGAGTTGATTGCTATCTGTTAGGAACAGCCAGTCTTTGAAAGCATATAAGCATCCAGAAGGAGTCACAGCCAAATTACCCTAAATGACCCTTTTATTAATTATCTGATTGTTAATTATCCAGAAACTATGTCTCTCTCATTTATACATTACATTGTGTAGTTGTTTTTCAGTTGTGTCTGACTCTTCATGATCCCTTTTGGAGTTTTCTTGGCAAAAATACTGGAATGGTTTACCATTTCCTTCTCTAGTTCATTTTACAAATAAGGAAACTGAGAAAACAGGGTTAAGTGACTTGCCTAGGAGCACTCAACTAGTATTATAAGGCCAGATTTGAATTCAGGAAGAAAACTGTTTCTGACTCCAGGCCTGGGCTCTATCCACTGCACCTCTTAGATACCCTTCATATTTATACAGTTTTTGTGTATACCTTGGAAGGTAGTATCCTGAGTATTTTATACATTCTGTAGTATTTTTAATGGAATTTCTCTTTTTCTTTCTACTGTGTTTCATTGGGATTATGTAGAAATGCTGATGACTTCTTTGGATTGATTTTGTACCCTGCAAGTTTGCTAAAGTTATTAACAGTTTCAAATAGTTTTTGGTTGACTCTTTAGGGTTCTCTAAGTACACAAATATATTGATTGGAAAAGTGATAATTTTGTTTCTTATTTATCTACAATTATTCCTTCAATTTCTTTTTATAATCTTATTATTGCTATAGACAACATCTCTACGATTGTGTCAAAGAAAAATAGTGAAAATGGACACCCTTTTTACCCATGAATTTAATGGAAAGGATTCTAGTCTATTTCAATTACATATAATGATAGCTCTTGGTTTTAGATACTACTTATTTTAAGGAAAAGTTCTTTTATTCCTGTTTTGTGATTTTTTTTCATAGAAATGTATGTTGTATTTTGTCAAAAGCTTTTTCTTCATCAATTGTTTTAATCATGGGATTTTTGTTGATTTTGTTAACAATGTAATTAATAAAATGTCTAAGTTTTAGTCATATTAAATCAACTGTGCATTCCTGATATAACTCCCACCTGCTCATAGTGTATAATCTTTATAAGACATTGTTATAGCCTTCTAGATAATATTTAAATTACTTAAATTTTTTGCATCTAGGTTCATTAGGGATATTGGTTTGTAGTTTTCTTTTTTTTCTCTTTTAACCCTCCCTGGTTTATGTATCAAAACTCTATTTTTGTTATATAAAGAATTTGGTAATACCTCTTCTTTTGCTATTTTTGCAAACTATTTATGTAATGTTGGAATTCATTGTTCCTTGAATGTTTGATAGAACTCATTTTTTAATCCATCTGGTCCTGCATTTTTTTCCTCCTCCTTAGGAAATGCACTTATAGCTCATTTAATTTCTTTTCCTGAAAATGGTGTTGTTTAAATTCTCTATTTCCTGTTATTTTTCATATTTTATATTCATGTAAAATTAATGTATTTCATTTAAATTGTTGGTTTGTTATCATATGGCTAGGCAAAAAATATTTCTAATAATATCCTTTTTTTCTTAATTTATTATGAATTCCCATTTTTCATTTTTCATATTGGTAACTTGGTTTTCCTCTTCTTTTTATTCAAATTAACTAATGGCTTATCTATTTTATTGTTTTGTTTTCTTCTTTTCTTTTTGAAAAAAAAAAGCTCCTAATTTTATTCAATGTATTTTTAAAGTTCTATTTTGTTTAATTGGAATTTTAAAAATTTGTTGATTTTCTACTGTCTTTAATTGCATTCTCAATTCATTGATCATGTTCTTTTTCTTTTTTTGTCAATAAGTATCTCTCATTCATTAGAAATTATTCAATAAAATTGAACTATAACTACATTGATGAGTATGTGGAAGGTCTTTTACACTTACATAAACGTCTTTTGCTGTACTCCTGCTATTGGTGCTACTTCTGTTGGAGTCTAGAACACAGGCTGATACAATCAGGATGCTAATATGAGAAATTACCTTTCTTCTGAATTTCAATTTGGAAAAAAAAACAATAAATCACATGTACTGTCACTGTTATCATTTCATTTCTCAGGAAGAATGCAATTATAATTCAGTAAAACCTCATGGATTTGGGTTAATTTAGGAAAACGAATGTCTGAATTTGTGAGCAATTTGAATTGTGGAACACTTTTTAAAAATAAGTTCAGGTTAAAGACATCTGCAGATACACAGATATTAACTCCAACTCCCTACTAACAAAATGCTACCATACAGGGTCTTATCTGACCTGCTTTAATGAATATGCCATTGTAATTAGCACATTAATTGTCTGTAGGCAACTGGAGCTAGGAAAGAGTTTCAGAAATAGTCTAATCCCTTAGGAAGGTCAAATATTTCCCTTCAAATTCAGCTGTACAATTTACATAGCAAATCATTCTTTCATAAATAGTGAAGAAATAAAGGACAGTCCCAATAAGAATAGATTCCAAATGAGTAAGGTCAGAATTCAAGATTTTTTGTTACAAAATTAACTTGGGTAAATATTTTATTCATAATTGAATGCAAAAACAAATTTAAGGGTTATCTATTTAAATTTCTTTTTCCTCTAAATTGCTTTAGACAACTCCCAAGCTAGTTCAGAAATCTAGGCCTATGTTTCAACACATTCCGAAGCATGTCGAGTGTGAAATACGCTATAAAACGTTCTAAATTGAGCCAAAACAAAACAACCCCCCCCCAACACTCCCCAAATCGCAGCCATCAGCATATGTTGCAATTGCTTTAAACAGAACATGTCTGTTATGCAGGCCAGCAAGCTTCTCCTTCATCTCAGTATACCACTTGTCTTGGCAATGTCATGAGAACCTAAAAATACAGTAATGCCTGGATCAAAACAGAAGGACAGGCTGTACAGTATGTCAGCTTCTGAATTCTACAGTTATCAAAGAGTGAGCCAAATTCTCCCTGGTGTTAAAGTCACTCTTTGGTGATCAGTTGGGTGCTTATGGGCTTCAGTCAACTTTGGTTTTTTGGTGTGTTTTTTTAGGTCAAGAAATGAATATTTTGAGGTCTAAAAAAGTTAGTATATACTTCCTTAAAATAAAGTCACCATTTTAGAGTTGGTCAAAACCTTAAAGGCCTTGAAGAGGAAGAAAACTGAAGATAAGAAAGATTAAGCAACTTGCACAGGGTCCCATAGTTATTAAATGGCTGAGATGGGATTTGAGCTCAGCTCTTCTTGACTCTGAACAAAACCAAAAACACACAGCACTAGTTTGATATGCCTCTTAGCTTTGCCGCTTTCGAGCTCTCTGAGCCTTAGTTTATTCACGTGTAGCATGATGATAATAATACTTCTTCTTAGGACAATTAGGAATAAATAATCTCCTGT
The DNA here is from genome assembly GCF_019393635.1 of Dromiciops gliroides. Taxonomy (NCBI): domain Eukaryota; kingdom Metazoa; phylum Chordata; class Mammalia; order Microbiotheria; family Microbiotheriidae; genus Dromiciops; species Dromiciops gliroides. The sequence continues at coordinate 188,358,058 of NC_057863.1, forward strand.
AAATCATAAAATACTATATAAATCTGAGCTGTTACTACTACTACTACTACCACCACCACCACCATTGCTATTGCTTATGTTATTACTTTACTATTACCACTACTAACAATTATAATAATGATAAAATTATTCTGCTTAGCTCCTATTAATAGGCCAACTCCTTATTATTCTACTAGGACTTATGTGTTAAAAATAATTCACCTATATTTTTGTCATTGAGTTCCCTTGAATATATTTACAAGACAATTTGGGGTAAGATTAGGTACCAGCTATGGCTATAGAACTCATTGAAGCTATGTGACTCCTTCAGGAATAGAATCCCAACTTTGAAATCATTACCACTATGTACTTCTCTATGGCCCAAATCACTACCAATGAGGGACTGAGGTACTTATTGAGAATAGATTCCAGGAATGAAATGGGAAGAATTACAGAATTTCAGCATTGGAAGCAAACCCAAAGTTCTACCTATCTAGTAGAAGTATAGCTCATCTCTGAAACCAAACCCCTCTAAAACAAAAACAGTAAGTACTCATCTAGGCTTTGGTTGAAGAACTCTACTGAAGATATAGCCCAGTTGGACTGGTCTAATGGTTAGGAAACTTTTTTTTTTTTAAGTAATATCCACCCTAAACATACCTCTTTTTAATTTTCACCCACTGTTACTAATTTTGTCCTCTGGGACCAAACACAAGAAGTCTACTCTTCAAAATGACATTCCTTCAAATACTCTGAAGAGTATTTAAGTACTAATAGAGTAAATACTCAAATATTCTTTAGAATATTAGCACTTAAGCATTGCCAGAGTTCTCTTCTGAGTTTTATCATATTTTTTGCCATTCCACCTGAATATCCATCTACTATATAAAAATGAAACTACAATTAAGACCAGAGTTCACAGGGATTTTAGGGCTGTCTATCACTTGTCAAATTATCTTCTGCAATGAGTGAGAGTATTCAGAGACATACTTTTTCACACACAAACCCTAAACCTTATTTTGCCTAATTTAACAAACTTTTCTATGAAGAGAAGTGATGAATGGAAAATACTTTATTAACCTTAACATGTTACATAAATGTCAACTATTCTGATGATTATTTTATTAGTCGTTTTTGTTTTTGTTTTTGTTTTTTGTGAGGCAATTGGAGTTAAGTGACTTGCCCAGGGTCACACAGCTAGTAAGTGTTAAGGGTCTGAGACCAGATTTGAACTCAGGTCCTCTTGACTCCAGGGTCGGTGCTCTATCCACTGCGCCACCTAGCTGCCCCATTATTGTCCTTCTTAATGAAACAAGAATGATACTCTCTTTTATGCATTACTATTTATACATGAAATCTGTCCCTTTATAATTTTCTCTTCTCCAGAAAATAGAATGCAACTCCAGCAAATATTTTCCTTAACTGGTTGTGTCTACACCTACACCTTTGGAATTCTATTTACATATCCCTTCAAATAATGTTCCACTATAATTCTCTTCTTTTCTAAAAAATTGTATCCTCCATGATTTGTACATGCCTTTTTATGTTCCATATCCTCCCTAGATTCATTGATTTTCCTTTTAGGGAAATGAAAAGCAAAACAGTTTCAACATTTTCTATATCAGAATTTGAAAAGGAACAAGAAAGGAAGATATCATTTTGACTATAAGGTATGCAACAAAGCGGATAATGGAAAATTCCACTTTCTAAAGATATGATGGGAGTACTAGGGAAAGGCTTAACAGATATTTACTAAAAACCAATGTACATATGGATTTTTTTTACTCTAAACATTAAGAAAATTTTAATAAAACATCTGAACAAAACTGGCCTTCTGTCCACATGTAGCCTCATCCTGTCAGTAACCACTAAAACTGTCCAAAATGAAGGCTATGTCTTAAGATTCTATGAAAGTTGCTTTTTTATTAAAATATTTTTAAACACCACAGAAGGCATTCCCTTCTCTGTAGTCCTTTGTGTTGCCTACATCTTTCTATTCTTCCTTAAGTTATTTTTGTTGTTATGGTAGTTTTTAGTCACGTCTGATTCTCTGTGATCTCATTTGGGGTTTTCTTGGCAAAGTTAATAGAATAGTTTGCCATCTCCCTCTTCAGCTCATTTTATAGGTGATGAAACTGAGGTAAACAGTGTTAAAGCCACTTGTACAGGGTCACATAGCTAATAAGTGTCTGAGCCTGGATTTGAAGTCATGAAGATGAATCTTACTGATTCCAAACCCAATGCTGTATCTACTGTACCACTTTATACCATAAAAAGAAGATACAAAAAGAAATGAAGAAATCATGTAATACAGACTTGCAGCCAAGCCAGAAGCATTTTACATGAGACCCTAGTAGACATTTTGGAGAATGCTATCTGGAAAACACTGTCTGCCTAAATGGATGGTGGAGTTGGTACGAGAGCTTTGAAAATCAGAGACATTGTTCAGTTTTAATAGAGGCTCATGGACACAGACATTTTTTGGAACCAACTTCAAGCAAGGTGGGGTAAGAAAAAGGATCTCTTTAAGATATGTAGGGGAAGTCAGCTCATGTCTCTGATTGTCTCCCTATAGTCCTAAGGCAAAACTTTGGATGCTATCTGGCCCTCTCTCTTGGTTTACTGGAAGCCCCATTTCATACCTGTCTAAAGAGTCATTCTCCCTTATATGTTTTATGATCTATTTATTCTGTGGGATTTCTCTGAATTTTGTTTGCTACTTTCTTGGATAAATAGGTTTGATAAATTGGATAAATTCATTGTTTGTTATGGTCTTTTGTGCAACTAGCATTTGGTGGGAAGGAGCCAAGCAAGTGAATAAAAGCTTAAGAGAGAGTGATTAAGAAAGCATCTTTTTGTTCTGAATCAATCATATCCCTAGACCACCAATATTTAGGGAGACAGATTGATATAATTCTAGTTTATCAGCAGTCTCTCAGAGAAGAACAGCACTTCAGGCCCCTGGGCCCCTTCTCCTAATCTCCTCAAGGCAGTAATCTCAACATTCTCTGTAAAGGAATAGACAGGATTCCAGAGATATCTAGTCCCCTCAAGCTGCCAGTCTATATGTTCATACATCCTATATAGACAGAAGTATTTTATGTGGGCAGCACAAATCTTACAATTATATTGGAGAAGAGATATCATGGTACATTGGGAAGCACCCTCAGGGTTAGAAGACCTATTTGGATTTGAGTCCCAGAGTCCCTTGTGCAGCCACGGGTAAGTCATTTCTCTGATCATCTGCTTCTTCATCTATATAATGAAGATAATGATATCTATGGTGGCTACTTCCCAGGGTGGTTCTGAAGGAATTGAGAAGGCACTTTGTAAATTTTATTGTGCTCTCTCTCAAGCAACCTACTAAATGTGATGTATTATTACAGGAAGCAACATAGTAGGAAGGATACCTTTGGAATTTGAGGTAGGGTGGGCCTTTAGATGTCATCTGGCTCAAGTTCCTCATCCTACAGATAACTGAACTGAGGCTCAACATGAAAAAGGAAGTGACTCACCCAAGCTCACAAAGCTATTAAATAGCAGAACTAGGATGCAAACCCAGGAATCTTTCATAGATATAGTATGTCTGATATGGAGAAATAAACCAGAAGATCAAGTCCCACAATTTAATTCTGAAGCCTCTGCTAAGTTATAAGTGGTTTAACAAAGACATAGAACTGAGAGCGCCTATTAGATGGTATGGGATATTTGTGAATGTTCATGTGAGTGCGTGTTTGTGTGTGTGTGTGCCTTATCAGAGGCAAGGGCCAAGGAGTAGATGTTGCAAGTGATTTGAGAAATACTTTGTCAGTTAGTAATCCAGAACCTGCGTAATTTAGGATCCACACCACATGCAAAAGTAACACATAGTTCAGATGCTGTAAGATGAGTATCTCTCAGGGACAGACAGGATAGCTGAGGGCATAGCAAGAAATTCTGACAAGGCAAGGATTCCTTCTCACGCTGTAGCAAACCGCTGGGCACTTTCCTTGCCTCTGAAGAGTCCCTAGCAGACTGAAGAGTCACATTTTCTTTACAGGAGATAAGATCTTTGATATTGTCACAATTATAGTCTGTTAAAGTCATTCCAGTTTAAGAATGTAACATTTAAGGACTTTTTGTGAAAATGAGTAGAGGGACACTTTCAGTCTCATCTAATTAATCTTCTACCCTACAACATAGCCAACAAGGAGTCATACAGACTTCTCTTGAAGACCTCTACCATTAGACAACTCACTCCTTTTCAAAACTTCTCATTTCATGTTTCCATAGCTCTAATTATCAAAAGGTTTTTCTTTATATAAAATTTAATATGTTGCTCGGAAATTTCTCATAAAGGTCTCTTGCATAAAATCCCAGTACATTGGGAACACTGAAGGATCATCCTACATGTTTCCCCTGTAGAATATAACCTCCCTGGATTTAAGGTCTGATGAAAATTTAGAGGTCAAGGTCCCAGAATGAAGTGCTGAATTCTACCCAATCCTGGTAGTTAACATTTCCTAACTCAAAATCTTTGCATGAGAAAAAAACACAATATATCCATAGTTGATACATTCCTTCATTTAATGTATTTTGTAAGGAGAGGGTACAGAGTTGGAAGATTTCCCTTTACTAGATACATGCAAGCTGTTGCGTGTAAATATGTCTCTATATTATATAACAACAGCTGTTGCTCTGGAAATAAGTTAACTCCATGTTTTCCATAATAAAATTGGATTTCTCTCATAGCCGAGACTTCATAACACTCATAAATTCATAACTTCTTACCTTTTTATTTCTCTTATAAAATGGCACTTCATCAATCAAGTCCCTATTTCAATTTTATACCAGTAGGAGCTTTTTTTGCGTGTGATAGTTATATGACTCATGTATCTTTGTGAATGGAATTATAGAGTAAAAAAGAATGAATTCACTCAAATACCATTTCACAAATATCTAGACGGTCAAACTTTTTACATTGATTTTAAATTTATAGAAGAAAGCAATTTAAATTTGAGCATTAGACAAATTGTCTAAGAAAACCAATGACAGGTTCTAAAACCACTAGATATAATAGTAATAGCTAGCATTTATATAAATTTTTACAAATATTATCTCATTTTCTTCTCACATCAACCCAGTGAAACAGGTGCTATTGTTATCCCCATTTTCCACTTGAGGAAGCTGAGGCTGGTAACTTGCTTAGGATTACACAGCTAATAGGTGACTGAGGCTGGTTTTGAATTCTGGATTTCTTGACTCCAGGTCTGGTATTCTATCCACTGCACCACCTGACTACCTAGAATTAAAAGTAATTCTCCTAATGCCAGACTATAACAATACAAAGTGTAATGATTGGAATGATGCCACCTACTGGAGACTTGCTGTGGGAAAGCTCCACCATGAGGAAAATGCCTCAGAGGCATTGTGGCTTTTCCTTGGCGTCAGGAAATGACGTTTGCTCATGGGTGCTGTCTATCAAGGCTACCAGCCAATCAACTTGAGGAGCCTCCTATTTTCTGGGAGGAGACAGGAAGGAGGAGAGGGAGCCTGCGGAGAGCTCTTGCGCTTTTGGGTTCCTAACTTGGTGGTGGTGGTGGCAGAGGACTTCGCAGGAAATTTGAGGAAAGATAGGAATGCCAGGCTGTTGGAATTCTGTTCTCAATCTTTTGCTTTCTATTTTCCAATAAACCCTTAAAAACCTAAACTCGTTTTATCAGTGATTTTAGTCAGTTTCCCCCAAAACTGGGGGAACAGATTAGAATCCACGTTTAGAATCTTAAATTACACAAAAGGAAAATAAAGAGGTGAAAAATTAAATATGTAAATCAAAGGATTTTTTTGTTTGTTTCCTATGTGTAAACCAAATCTAATCTGAAAAATAATGTGCTACTAAACAACATACAATTTATACATATTTTTGTTGTTTATTCTTCATTCTTGAAGAGGACCATTACATCAGGTGATGTTCATGACTTGCATTGAATTGGATTTAAGTGAGAGAGGGCTGTGCAAGGTCACCAATCTCATTCTCTTCTCCAGAGCCATCTGGGTCCTGTGGCAGATGTTTAAGACAATTGGTATTAAGTGACTTGTGCAGAGTCACACCAGTGTCTGAGGTGAAATTTGAACTCAGCTCCTCCTAACTCCAGGGCCAGTGTTTTATGCACTGTGCCAGTTAGCTGACCCAACAAACCACAATTTACAAATAAGTGACTTTCTAAAAGCTTAAAGTTAGAATCAACCTCTGAGGTCATCTATTCCAAGCCTCTCATATTACAGATATCCTAGATCACATAGGCAATAAACCATAGAGATAAAGATCAAACCTAGGTCCTATTATTCCCGTCATGCTTTGTATTATATGACACTTGCTACCATTCACAAGTGGTTATTTGGAACTCAGAATGTCTTCATTTTAAGAACTTAGTTATAAAAGGTGATTGGGTTTTCAAGCTAATCACCAATAATGTAGCTGAAACTCTGGGCTTTTGCATGAAAATATCAGCAAAAGATACAACTACAATAACTAGACATTTCAAAAGATTGAAAAAAAGATGAAGAAATAGTGGTTGTTTGAGGGTTTGAGTCAGTTCTTGACTCTCTGAACTTCGCCAGCCCAGCACCAGAAGCTTTCTCATCCCACCTTTCATTTGTGAGTTTCCTTTTCCTACCTCCATTTCAAGAAGTACCCACACCAGCCTTGCTGACTTCACTGGCTGAGCTCCTGACTCTCTGGACTACTTTTTCTCCCTCCCCTCCAGGACAACTTCCTTTTCAAAGCTTCTTTGTATACAGTGTTCACCCATTAGAATGTAAACTCCTTGAAAGCAGGAATTGTCTTTCTTTTTCTTTGTATCTATATTCCCAGTACTTAACACAGGATGTTACATAGTAAAACTAAGTAAATGCTTTATCTAATCTAATCTCATTTTTCAATGCCAGTATTTGGTGAAAAGCAAGTTTAATTAGGAGAAAATGAGAAGGAAGATGACATCTTATGTAGAGCTACTTAGGAGGATTGAGTTTGAGGCATTTTCAAGGATTTCAAGTAGATGATACCAGTTCTTATCAAGTCTGCTTTCTGTTCAGAATGTATGTATGGCTTTTCTTTTCCTTCCTTCCCTCTCTCATGCTTATCAGTCAGAACTAGGATTGTTTTGGGGACTCACAGATTGAAAAGATGAAATTTAACCCACCTTCCTTTACCCTCCCTCTTCCCATTCCTAGCCAGTTATTTCAGGAAAATCCCTGCCCAACACCCGACCCCTTCTCTTTCTTCCTTCCATGACTGAAAACAATTGCCTAAAGTGAGGGATCAGTGTGTAGGAAAAACCAAAAGTGAAGTATATTCATGATTCTCCCAGGATGAGAGATGGCAAGAGGAATTTGGCAAGAAGGGACTGGAATGGACAGTTCTCTCAATCAAATAGCCTTGCCCTTTAAAGAGAGCAAGGGCATTAAATAATAGGTTGGAAGAGAAGGAAGTACACAAACATTCATTTGTAAATTACTTGGCTATTACTTGGGGAACCCAGTATTATGTATTGGTTGAATGTTATACTGTCAGCCCCATTCTCATCACATTACTTTGATTACGTGTATATATAAAAAGAAAAGTTAAAGAACCCTTTTTCTTTTACTAATTCACATTTACATCCAACCATTCCAGAAAGCAATTTGGAATTATGCCCAAAGGGCTATAAAGCTGTGCATACCCTTTCACCCAGCAATACCACTTTTAGGTCTTTTTCCCAAAGAGATCATAAATAAGGGAAAAGGACGCACATGTGCAAAAATATTTATAGCTATTCTTTTGGTGGTGGCAAGGAATTGGAAACTGAGGGGTGGCCCATCAATTGGGGAATGGCTGAATAAGCTGTGGTATATGAATGTATATGTATATGTGGTATATGAATACTATTGTGCTGTAAGAAACAATGATCAGGCAGAGTTCAGAGAAACCTGGAAGGACTTGCATGAACTGATAATGAGTGAGACAAGCAGAACCAGGAGAACACTGTACACAGTATCATCAACATTATATATGGATCAATTGTGATAGATTGATTCTTCTCAGCAATACAACGGTACAAGACATACATATATAACATATATCAGATTACTTGCTGCCTGGGGAGGAGGGAGGGAGAGTGAAAAATTTGAAACTATAAATCTTATAAAAAACAAATGTTGAAAACTATCTCTACATGTAACTGGAAAATAATAAAATACTTTTATAATTTAAAAAATTTTTTAATTTATATAACATCTAAGGTTTACTTACAAAGTATCATCAAATAGTAAAAATATTATTAGCTTTAGAGTTGGAGGACCTAGATTCAAATCCTATTTCATACTTAATAACTCCTTGGGCAAGTCAATTAATTTTTCTTCAATTAACCCCAGTTACCTTATCTTTAAAATAAAGGAGGGAGTGGGTTAAATGGCTTCTGAAGTCCCTTCCAGTTCTAGATACATGGAATTATATTTTATAGATGCTAAAATCAAAGCAGAAATCAAGTTACTTGCTCAGGGTCACACAGACAGTTAGCATTGATCCATGTTTCAAACTAAAATCAAAGGATCACAAACCTAAAGCTAGAAAGAACCTCAGGGATAACCCTTCATTTTCAAATGAGGAATTTTAAGCCAAGGAGGTTAAGTGACCTACCCAACATCATACCAGTTATGTTATGACTTTAAGAATAGCTCTGTGCTCTTTGTATGACACCATATAACTTCCCAAACTTTTATTTTAAGACTTCACATTTCTTGTATTCATTCAATCAATATAAATGTTTATTAAGTGTGTGAGGCAATGTGCTGGGAATATAAAAAAAAGGCAAAAAACAGCCCCTGACCTCAAGAAGCTTACAACCTAACAAGGGAGACAGCATGCAAACAAATATCTACAAAACAAGCTATATACAAGATAAATAGGAAATTATTACGGAGGGAAGGCACTGGAATGAAGAGAGGCTGGGGAAGGCTTCCCAGAGAAGGGGAAGTTTTAGTTGGGACTCAAAGAAAGCAAGGGAGGTCATTGGTTGAAGTGAAGAATGGAGAGCATTACAAGCATGGGGACAGCCAGGAAAAAAGCCCAGAACTGGGAGATGAAGTGTCTTTTTCATGTAACAGCCAGAAAGCCAGAGTCACTGGATCAAAAAAAAAATATTTATCAGGGACATTTTTAGGACATTTTATTCCACAGTGACATAATAAGCAAATAGTAGCGTGTCTACCGATAATATAAAGTAGTGTAAATCAGGGTTTCTTAAGAACTTTTTCTACTCGTGACCCCTTTTCACTCAAGAAATTTTTATGTGACCCCAGGTATATAAAAGAAGTATACAAACCGAACATTTACAACCAAATTTTTCATGACGCCCACATTCAGTTCTGTGACCCCATATGGGGTTGTAACTCAAGGTTTAAGAAGCTTTGGTGTAAATGGTGTAAAAGCAGTTCAAAAAAAGAGTAGGGGTATGAATACCACGTGACTATAGGACTCCCACTTCTAGATGAGGAGGTGCACATTTCCTGGTTTCACCGTCACTGGTAGGTTTTTATCACCCAGACTTCCATTTTCCATTGGCTGTGATGCTGATTCTAGGTACAAGGAATCTTCCCTTCCTCTCTCATAGTTCTTGTTTATTATTTAGCCTTTTCAGTCATGTCTGCCACTTCCCGACTCTATCTACTATGCCACTTAGCTGCCCTCATGGTTCTTAGAGTCTCCCATACACAGAAAAACTCCTTGTGAAACCAAGGAGAAGAGTCACACACTACTCTCTTTCATGGGAAGCATTTGCCTACCATTAACAGGCACTGTTATTGTAAACTGCCAATCAATCCTTAGAGGCACATGGTGCTTTCAAGAATGAACGTGCAGAGAACATAAAATAACAGCAACTGTAAAAAGGATTTTATAAAATTACAGTTTTGAAGCTGCAACCTATAACTGTAAAAAGTTGATCACGCCAGCATGAGTGATGATGTGAGAAAACTTAGAATGCCATTCTGTGAGTGACACACAAAATTGAACACTGAAATTAAGCCCAGGCTAGAAACACATATAACAAGCCAGTGAACAACCAAGAATTGATAATGCTGTTGTATAAGCCTGTAAGTATGACAACATCTATATAATGCCAAACATCTGGATAAACAGCAAACATCTCAGTCAATCATCCAGATGTTTCTAACCACCCAGATATTTGATGTTCTATAAACAAAACATCTGGATGACTGACTGAATTTTTCACTTTCTATCTGAGCATTTCAGTGTTGTGTATACACAATTTGTTTCTACAGTCAAAGCATAACAAAAGGTTGCTGAAATGTCTTGTGAATTTAAAGAATGTACACACTGAATTCAGTACACATCCAATATAATCTTCACAAATAAAAACCAGCTTTTCCCAAAGTTATCTGATTTGCCCAGGAAGACAATTCCAAGTTCACCAAGCCTCTGATATAAGCCTGTGCAACTCTCTGATGTGTCACATTCTATTTGATTTAATTGGTGGAGTGGGTTCCCTCTATGAATACAGTTCAGTAACTTTTAGTCTTAAAGAGTTGCCTGAAACACTGAAAAAATTAATTAACTCACCCAGAGTCACACAAGAAAAATGTATCAGGGATGCGACTTGAACTCCAGTCTTACTGATTCATAGGATAGGCCAACTTTCTATCCACTGATCCACAGATACCTCTGTTACTTACTTAAATGACTTAAAATGCATTATCTTTGGAATCAAATTTTAATTGCTTTTTGGGTTGCTGAAGATTGTCATATCTATTGCTGTTTCTCCCTACACATGACATTTTGCTTGAGTTTCTTTAATTGGTAGAGAAATATAACTTGTTTCTTGAATAATTGTTTTACTTACTAAACACAGAATCATAGAATTAGAACAGACCTCAGAGCTCACCTCATCCAATCCATACCTAAGCAGAGATCATAAATGCTGAGAAAATCACTATCTCTAAAAGCAACCCATTCAACTTTAGGATAGTTCTGATTGTCAAGAAGTAACTCCTTATATACTGAGCAATGCCTCTCTGTAATTTCTATTAGCCCAATATTATTATTCACATAGTAATAATGATAATAATAATAATACAAATAGCTAGAATTTATATAGCACCTACTATGTGCCAAACACTGTGCCAAACTCTTTACAAGTAATCTCTTTTAAACTTTACAACAACCCTGTGAGGTCTGTTATTATTATCCCCATTTTATAGTTGAGAAAACTGAGGCAAAGAGAGGTTAAGTGATTTATTTGTCCATGCTATTAAGTGTGGGAGGGAATGGGGTGGCAGTAGGGGGAGAGGGGGAGAGAGAGGAGCGGGAGAGAGAGAGGAGTGGGAGAGAGAGAAAGAGGGGGAGAGAGGGAGAGACAGGCAGGAGAGGGGGAGAGAGAGAGACAGGCAGGCAGGAGAGAGGGAGAGACAGAAAGAGGCGGGAGAGAGGGAGAGACAGAAAGAGTATGAGAGAGAGAAAGAGAGACAAAGAGAGAGATTTGGTATAGAAAAAGGGTGTATGTGACAAAGAGCACCTAGTTTCTAGCACTGGCTTTGCCAGCTGTTAAAGCGAGTGGTACTTTTCTGTGCCTCAGTCTCCTCCTCTGTAAAATGAGAAAATTGGACTAGATCTCTAATATACCTTCCAGCTCTAAAATGCTATGATTCATTCCAAAATAATTATTTCAGAATAGAGTAGGATACTGTTATTTTTAGCCTGTTTCAATACTAGCAAACTGAAGCATATTATTTGCACAAACTAGGGAGGACACAATGGCATTCTGCAAATAATTTGCCATGCTTATGTACTCTCATTTTGCAAATAATCCCTTTTGCTTTGCCAATGATAAGTCAGCCCATACATAATGTTCTCCAGAGAGAACATAAAACTCACAAAGTGAATCTGTAGCTAAGTAATACAGTGCAAGATTATTCACGTTGTGACATTATTTAAGAGTAACAAGAATCACAGAACAATATTTAATTGCAATTAGACAGTACAGTTTTAGAATGGCATGTATATGTTCTTCACAGCAGAAGTGAAAAACAAATCATACAGGACCAAACATAAGGTCAGTTGCCTGGGTACACAGTGGCAAAAAGAATAAAGTCAGCCCATGCAATTATTTCTCAGGTAGAGCTCTGTTATCACAACAAAATGTTCTTCACCCTTCCCAGCATTTCCAAGGGTTTTAAATGTGAATTTGATGAAGTTGCTGTGATGAAGGAGTTACTTACGTGTGTGCCAGAGATGGGTCTGATTATAAAAAATGTGGAATATAGTTTTGTCATTAGATCCAAAAAATGACATAGTAATTATACGTGGAGCTACATAATAATTCTAAGTATAATTGCAGTGCAATTTCTTCTGACATGTATTTACTATCCATCTACACTATAATTATTATGCATGGATTATGTTACCTTGTTTTTCACACTCTCCACTATTCCTTTTAGGTAAAGCCTTTTTTTCCCCAATATTGAGACTTCCATTCTAACTGTAAACTCCACACAATACCTCTCCTATACATGGACCTCAACAAATTATTAATTGAAATATTAATAATCATAATAAAAATAATAATAGCACACATAGCCAATTCTCTAGGGCTGCAACCCTTCATTACTTTAGAGTTTGCTTATAAAAGGAAGACTGGCAAGCAAGTAGTGACTTTTTTTTTAAATAATAGGAAAGCATTTGTCCTATTCTTCCCCAAGACATTCTTTCTCTCATTAGTAAGAGAGTTCACACCATATCCACGTTCATGGAAGTAGGCTCTAATTAGGATATGTAAGGAAATTTCATATGCTCTCACAATAGGGTAGGGAATCATCCTCCATAGATTTGAATGGCATGTATATATAGTTTATGTACACCAAGGCCACAGTGGCAGGAAAAGGAAAAAAAAAAAACCCTGAATTCTGTGATGAGGCAAATAAGCAGAGCTCCCTGACATATATCACTCCACCCCACCCTTTTAGTCTTTTACTATTTTGATTTCATCAGGTAGCAAGGTGGTATGGTAGAGTGCCAAGCCTGGAGTCATGAAGACCTGAGTTCAAATTCAGCCTCAGACACTTATCTGTGACCCTGGGCAAATCACTTAATCCTGTTTGCCTCAGTTTCTTTATATGTAAATTGAGCTGGGGATGGAAATAGCAAACCAATCTAGTATCTTTGCCAAGAAAACCCTGAATGGGGTCATGAAGAATCAGAAACAACTGAACAACATAAAAAAAAACATAAGATTTTTCCTATCACTGGTATATAAATTCTGTGAAATCAGAAAATATGTCTTATTTATCAGTGTAGAATAGTGCAAAGAGCAGTGACTTTTGAGGCAAAGGATATGGTTCTAATTGCTCCTCTGGCAGATGAAAAGGGAAGGTGAAAACAATTTTCCAGTGAGTCCAGATGATGTCTAGATGTGTAACTTACTTTTAAAACTCAGGTTTTCAGATTAAGTATCTTTGATTGGAAGGAGAAGTAGAGTAGGGTACTTCTGCAGCACTGGCTCACTCCTGCTATTTCCTAACCAGTGTGTTATGGGATCAACAACATGAATTACCAGACCAGAAAAAGTAGGAAAGAATTAGAGTTAATGAGAGGAGACTAAGAGATCATTGAGTGGTGATAAAATTATTGCTGTTGAGTCATTTCAGTTGTCTCTGACTCCTTGTGACCACATTTGGGGTTTTCTTGGCACAGATACTGGAGTGGTTTGCCATTCCCTTCTCTAGCTCATTTTACAACTGAGGAAACTGAGGCAAATAGGGTTTAGTGACTTGCTTGGGGTCACACAGCTGATAAATGTCTGAGACCAGATTTGAACTTAGGTCCTTCTACCTAGCTAAATTGTCTCTCCCCTTCCACCTCACCTAGGGATAGAAAGTTAATTCTTCCTTTAAATTAACCCTTTGGCTTTTCTAGAAAAGCTAAATCACATTCAACTTGCAGAAAAATTCTTAGGTAGGTAGATTGTTTGTGAGTGAAGAAAATAAAAAGAGGGAATTTGTAGCAGCAACATATTCTTTATTTTTTGTCAAAATGTACTGTTATGGGGAGAACCAGATATGTCTATTGGAATTACCAAAATAAAATTGTACTTCCTTGTATTCTCCATGACTCTGAGTAATTTAAGGTAATCCAGTTTCCTGAATTAATGTCAGTCCTTCTATTTTCCAATCATTTACCTAGAGGGTTACCACCACTTTTACCACCTTGACTCATAAGCAGCTAGTAGACCCTCTCTGGACTTGCTGACTAGCCCCACTCCTGAGTATAGAAGTAATAGACATCATCACTGCACATAGTAGGCACTCAACGAATGCTAACAAAATGATTAACCAAGTTCTTTGGCTGGTGCATTTTCCCTGCTTTTCACTTTGCTACAGAAACCTCACAGGAAAATACAACAGAGATAAATAAAGTAAGAATGGGGCAGGGCAGAGAGTGGGGTTGATTAATGGGGCCATAGTTAGAGGATGAGGAACAGAGATGATTTAGAGCCAGAAATCCTGGAGAGTGGGCATGGAAATGGGGCTGTCATGAATGAGTTGGGTTAAGGCAAGAGAAAGATTCAAAGAGTGCTCTGAGTTCAAGCTAGGGCTGGGGTTAGAGCTAAAGACTTCAGGGAACATGGCATTGTTGGATCAGGAAAATCATAATTCAGCATTCTTAGCTTTCAAGTCAAAAAAATCTTAAGGACAAGGGTCAGATAGGTGAGGACCTGCTAAACTGTGTTAATATGGTGACAGAAAAATCTACTTGGTGAGTGAAATTTTCCCACTCAATGTGGAAAAGAGCTAATATAGTAGGGAGATAACACTGGATAGTATAAAGAGTACAAAAAAATAAATAAATGGATGGTGGAAGGAAGGAAGGAAGGAAGGAAGGAAGGAAGGAAGGAAGGAAGGAAGGAAGGAAGGAAGGAAGGAAGGAAGGAAGGAAGGAAGGAAGGAAGGAAGGAAGGAAGGAAGGAAGGAAGGAAGGAAGGAAAAAAGAGAGAGAAACTGCTGAAAGTAGGAATCAATAATTATGTGACATTTAATTTAATTTAATTTAATTTATCTGAGCCCCCATATCCTCAACTATGAAACAAGATCTGACTATCTCACAAGGATTGTTGCAACAATTGAATGAGATCATGTATATGAAACCACAAAATAGTAGGGAGCTATTAGACATCCTTATTATGCTGTGGTTATTCAGTTGTTTTCAGTTGTGACTGAACCAACTCTTCATGACTCCATTTAGGGTTTTCTTGGCAGAGATACTAGAGTGATTTGCCATTTCCTTCTCCAACTCATTTTACAGAAGAGGAAATTGAGGCAAACAGGGTTTAGTGATTTGCCCAAAGTCACAAAGCTAATAAGTATCTGAGGCCAGATTGGAACTCAGGAAGAAGAGTCTTCCTGACTCTAAGCCCAGTTATCTATTGATACTGCCCTATCATATAGTAGAACAGTTTATAGTTCATAGTTTCGTGAGTTGGGTAAGTTTTCTGAAGCACAGAAATGCTTTCAGTGGCATTTTGTAGGACAAGGTAAGGACAAGCGACAGCTGATATGATTCAGGGGAAAACCAGTAGGTTTTGGAGTCAGAAGGTGTGGATTCAAATCTTGTCCCAAATACTTTTTTTTTTTTAAGGCAACGGGAGTTAAGTGACTTGCCCAGGGTCACACAGCTAGTAAGTGTCAAGTGTCTGAGGCCGGATTTGAACTCAGGTACTCCTGAATCCAGGGCCGGTGCTTAACCACTGCACCATCTAGCTGCCCCGTCCCAAATACTTTTAACTTACATTATTTCTACTCTCACAACATTTCTCGTATTTCCTCTTCTCTCTATACACATAGCCATTTCTGTCATTCAGGATCTGGCCACCTCTAGCCTAGACTATTAAATTTAATTGATTTTCCCTCTTCAAGTCTCTTTCTCACTCCAATTCATCTTCCATTCACCACCAGTACCCTCCCTCTTTCAATAACCCCCCAGGAAGCTCCCTATTACCTCCAGGATCAAATTTTTAAAATGTTCTCATTGGCATTTTAACTCTTCATAACCTGGCCCCATTCAACCTTTACAATCTTTTTTCTACTGTACTCCCACCCCACAAACTCCTACATTCCCACTACACAGACCTATCTGTTGTTCTTCAAACTCTCCATCTCTTCTTTCTCTCCCTTTGTACTGACAGGCTGCCATGCCTAGCATGCTCTCTATTTTCATATTGACCTTTTAGCTTCCTGACTTCCTTCAAACCTCAGATCAAATGTGATCCTCTGCAAGAGAATTTTCCCTTTTAATTCTAATGAGTTTCTCTCTGATAATACCTTCAGTCTACTGCATGTATATAAATACATATATACATATATATACATGCCTTCATGTTGTATGTATCTAGTTATATTTTTCTCTCCTGCATTACAACATGACCTACTTGGGGGCAGGGACTGTTGCTTTCCTTTTTATTCACAGAACTTAGCACAGTGCCTATCACACAATAAACGCTTGATAAATGATTGTTGAATGATTGTATGACCTAGGGCATATGTCACTTAAATTCCCTGGGCCTCAGTTTCCTCATGTGTAAAATGAGGGATCTGGATTAGATAATTTCCTGGTCCCTTCCATCTCTAAAGCCATTGCCCTGTGCTCCCTGGCCTCCACTCTACTCCATTGTCTAATTTATAAGTAGATATACTATTAAGCTACGATAGATACTGCAATGGATAGAGTGCAGAGCCTGAAGTCAGGAAGACCCACCTTCCTGAGTTCAAATCTGGCCTAAGACACTTACCACCTGGGTGACCCTGGGAAAGTCCCTTAGCTTTGTTCGCCTCAGTTTCTTCCTCTGTAAAATGAGCTGGAGAAGAAGCAAACCACTCTTTGCCAAGAACCATATCTATGCCAAGAAAACCCTAAAAGGGTTATAAAGAGCGAGGAATGGCTAAACAACAAATATTATTCTGGCAGGCATGAAGCAGAACAGAGATCATAATATTGAAAGGGGAAAAAGGAAAGATAATAGTATAAATTTTTTTTAATTCCCCTGGTTTCAATGACAGGATACTTGTCAGTTCTGTGCCAGCTCTATTTTGTATTGATTAACCTTATAATTCATGTTCCCTGAATATAAACCCTGTTGTTCTCCCTGAACTAGACTGAAAGCATTGGGGTGACTAGGATTGCAAATCCTCATGAAGGAACCTTATGAGATGTGCCAAACACTGTAGTGGTGAGGCTACTTTCTGGTTGTTTATTAGATACTCTGGGATATACAACTCTTTTAGACCAGGTACAGAATCAATGTTATACTAAGACAAGAAGAGTCATTGGTACAATTATCTTTGACTTTTTTATATTATCATTTTAATTGTTTATTATGATTAGCATTTAAAACCAGCTGATCTTACTTCTCAACTATAATTTGTGTTATTGGGAAAGCTGGCAAAAATGTATGTACAAAAATACCCCCAACAATCAGTCACCCCACAGGTCTTTCAAATGTCTTTTTTAAGTAATAAAACATTTTTATTTATAGTTTTGGGTTCTAATTTTTATCCCTCTTTCCCTCCTTCTTCTGCCCCCTCCCTGAGGTGGTAAGCAATCAGATATGCGTTCTACATGTACAATTATGTAAAACATTACCATATTAGATATAATTATCTTTGTACAATGCCTAGTGTGGCATGGCAAACAAAGGGGACTTTAATGAATCTTCCACACTGACTTACTTAGATAATGTGACTACTTAATATAGTGGCCTTGTAGTGGTGTACTTTATGAATGAGGGTCTTACTTTCTGGTCAGGACCCTACACAATTATCTAAGTGATTCAGGCTCCAAAACCTGCTTATATGAGTAACTATTGATACTTTGGCCTATCCAGGATTAATTTATGCTAAGGGTAGATGGCTTTGTGTGCAGTGTTTGAAGAAAACATGAGAAAGAAAGAAAGAAAAAAAGAACCGACATTAAGTATTGTATTGATGCTATCATTAAATGCAGTACTGTGTCCTTTGAAAGACCTAAAGTGATATTATAGTATGGAGACAAAACCGATTTTACATACAAATGAATAAATGGATGGATAATATAAATATTTGTCAAGTCTATTCAGTATAAAAATGAATTAGACATTAAAATTTTGAAAATAAAAATATTGTGGGCTTCATTGATGACACTGGTGAATTCTGGCTCTTAACCTTGGTCATGCTGACCAGCCTTGATTTATGCATTGGTTGAATCAGGCTGACAGTATAGGAGACCCAGGAAGTTTCTATATTTTCTCTAAAACTCACCAAATGAGATTATGTAGACACAAAGGAAGCTACATAAGTATATCTTCTGTTAATTATTTTGAGAATCAAGTTGAATAAGTTATGCCACTTGCACCAATCTTTTAGAGATAAGACAGAAAAACATCGTTTTATGAGTACACAAATAGCCAATTGTAAAATAAATTCAAAAATGACATTTTACCGACTGAGCCATCTTAATTTGGGGACAACTTTTAAGATATTCTTTAAACTTTCTTTTTTTTAGAGAAGCCATTTTTCTTATTGTCAAAACATTTTAAAAGAATTTTGATGATAGAAAACAGTAAAAGCCGGAGGAGAACTCAGAGATCATCTAGTCTAATCTCATTTTACAGATGAGGAAACAGGTTCATCAAGGTAAAGCATTTTGTCCAAGGTCACTCAGGTAGTAAGTTGCAGATCTAAGATTTGAGCCAAGGTCCTCTGTCTCTATATTCTGAAATCCCCCTACAGTGGTACTAGAAGACCCAAGAATCTATTAAATGTCATTCCATATCTCTAAGTTTGTGTTCTATTTATGGGGGTAGAAAATGCTTAACTTCACCTCATTAAATGTTTTTTTAAAAAAATGAACCACAATCTTTTTAATTCAACATTAATTCAGGTAATCTTTACAGCAAGCATTCCAAGAAAGTGAAGTACTTACTGACTGCAGAGTCATAGGAGGTTGAATTGTGCTCATCTCTCAGGAAGGGATATGGGGAGAGGTAAGCATGTGTACAGTTCTTAGATGGTGACTGATTTGCTAGAAATGAATCAAAATTTTAAAAAAAAACCTTTGTTATTTAGATGATGAGATGTTCTTGTTTATAATAAAGAGTGGCTTTTTAGGGAACATAAGAGTTGGGATTACACAGAGTAAATTAGAAAATTAAAGCAATTATGCAGAAAATACTAGCTCCGCCCCACCACACACACACTGAGCTACAATTGTTTGGAGAGGGGAAAAAAGTTTAGAAGAAAGTTTCATCTAGATTTCAGCATTCTTTGCTTAGCATTATCTGCTCCTATAGACAAATTAAATTCAACATCTCCAAAACTACATCTTTTCCCTCAAACCCTGACTTGTTTTTGTTTTTGTTTTTTAGGGTGAGGTAGTTGGGGTTAAGTGACTTGTCCTGAGTCACACAGTTACTAAGTATCTGAGGCCCAATTTGAACTCAGGTCCTCCTGACTCCAGGGCACCTAGACACCACCTAGATGCCCCACTGTCTTCTCTCAAACTTTCCTATTACCATGAAGGACGCCACCATCTTCCTAGTCAACCAGGATGACAACCTTGGTTTCATTCTCAACTCCTCACTCTCTCCCTCTACTACTACCCCAAGTCCAGTAAGTTGTTGAGGCCTGTTGTTTTTATCTTCATAACATTTCTCTTACACAACTCACTCTCTCTTCTGACACTGTCATCACCCTGGAACTGGCCCTTACCACTTCATGTCTGGACTACTGCAATACCCTGCTGGTTAGTTTCCCTGCCTCAAATCTCTCCCCACCCCAAACCATCCTCCACTACACTGGTAAATTGATTTTCCTAACATGCAGGTCTGAGCAGGTCACTCTATCCCTCCCCCTCATTTAATAAACAGCAGTTTATTGAAGGAAAATTTGTGGAATCTATAATTTTCCCTATTACTTGCAGGACTAAATGTAAAATCCTCTGTTTGGTTTTCAACGCCCCTCATAAACTGGCCCCTTCCTACCTCTCCAGTGTTCTTACGCCCTTCCAGGGACACTGGCTTTCTTGTTGTTCCTCCCATACAACACTCCATCTCCTTACTCAGAATTGGCCCTCATTGTTAGTCATATCTAGAATGAAGTCCTTCCTCATCTCAGCTTCTCTGTTCTCCTTCAAGTCTCTAGCAAAATTCCATCTTCTACAAGAAACCTTTCTCAATCTTCTTTAATCTTATTGCCTTCCCTCTGAGATTGCCCCTAATTTATCGGGTATATCTCTTATTTGTACATAGCCATTTGCATGGGGTTTTTTCCCCTTTCTTTCCTCATATCCTCAGAGCTTAGCACAGAGCTGGCACATAATAGGCATGCTAGATGAATTACTAGATCAATAAATGCTAGATCAATTACAATTCAATCAGCTAGAAAATTGTTCCACTGGACACAGTCTTCAAAATGGAGATAGATCTTTTTATTACCATCAACATTAGAATAAAACCATGACTACCCAGAACTCAGCTGGTCAGACCCTTCCTTTTACATGCCTTTTTGATCTCCATTCATAGAAAAAAGATGAGGTTGAAAAGAAAAATAGCTCCTATTCGGTGTTTATCTGTTTATTAAAGAAACAACTTATAAAGGAGTTAGGATCTGAAAATCTAGAGATTCCACTGTACATTCCCTCTAAAAATTCATTTCTAAAAATACAGAAGAATGGTACCAACATTCACTACTGAGGGATATGCCATTTCCCATATTATTGATATAAAATATAATTTGATTTTTGTCTCTAAGTACAAGATAGCATAGTTCTCCCCAAATTCTACTCAATTTTGTCAAAGGCCTTTTCTAAGACCAAATGTAACACACTAACTGATTCACCATTATCCATACTACTGCCTCAAAGGACTCTCTTATGTGACAGCTAGTGGAGCAACAGATAGAGCACAAGGCCTGGAGCCTGGAAGACCATCTTCGTAAATTCTAATCTGGACTCAGACACTTATTAGTTCTGTGACCCTAGAAAAGTCATTTAACTTTGTTTGCCTCAGTTTCTTTATTTGTAAAATGAGAAGGAAATGGCAGACCCCTCCAGTATCTTTGCCAAGAAAAACTCAAATGGTGTCACAAAGAGTCAGACAGGGCTGAAAAAAAAATGACTGAACATAAAGTCTCTTAAAATCAACTTTCTTCTTATGGAAGTGTCATGGTAGTCTGCCTTAAGTAGGGCCATGAAAATATGTTATGTACATTTCAAAACTATGTTTACAAAAAAGGAAATTTACCCATTGATGCAACACTGTTGCTTATAAGGTTTTAACTACATATACTTAAACATTTCCGAGATCTGGACATAAAAAGGTAAAGCATCCCTTCTAGAATTTCCAAAGTTATAAGGTTTTAAAGAGCTATAGTCAAAAGAGGTTTTGTTTTTAATGTTAATAACAGATACTTGGGGATAGTAGTAGGGCGAGGAAAGTTAAACTGCCCCTTGTTGGATGGTGACTATAAGGTATAAAGTATCACATTAACTACTACTAGCCACCTTTCTCACACACACACACACACACACACACACACACACACAGAGAAACTACTTTTCAGACAACTGTATTGGCCAAAGAAATTATCCCCTAAAAGTATGGGAAATGCAACTACTTCAGATGCTATAATGGCTCAGTGAAATATTTACATTGCTCCACATTAAACTTAATTTTTTAATAAAAGAAAAAAATAAAGTTAAATCTTACTTACTGTACCAGAATTTCCAAATGTTGGCTGTATTTTCCTCAGCAACACCACTAAACCAACATCTCCAAAAGAAACCTTCATGGTGGAAAGTGACATTCTCTACCTGCCCAAAACACAAAAATCAGATTAGAGAGCAACCAATATAGTCACATTCAGTCATCTAGAAAAAGAAAGAAAAATATTTCTAATTCTGACTGATAAACTTCTATTTGATATCATCACATCTCTTGAGTGTAGGAATTCAAGCATTATAGCCACTATTCTTTGATTTTCATGGATTCTTCACCCACAGCAGGCAGGGAAACATACTAAAGACTACAGAATAAATCATTATTCTGAAGAAGAAAACGCACATTATGTTCACCTGAACATTTCCCAACTTCAGTCACAAGCAGCCAATAATCTGACCCAAAAGCCACTAAAAAAAGCAGAACTCCTAGAGCCCCAAAGAGAGCTCCAAAAAAGACTGCAATGTTCCGTTTCATTGTGAAGCTGTATACTGGCTTCGGTTTTTAAAAACAAAAAAGTTTTTTTTTTTTAATCCTTTACAAAACCCTGATACTCAATAAGACAGAAGCAGTACACTAATGTAGATGAAAGAGATTTTTTCTCCCCCAAGGAAGCACAATCTACTTGAGGAGCGTCTCTTTCCTTGTCTTTGGTCACTTTTCTCCTATACTCTATCAGTTGATGTTTTCCTCTCCCCTGGGCAGACTCCAGTCTGGCAGCTGAGAATGACCTGCTATTTTAAGACATTAATTGAGGAGCATCTGGGGTAGGGGGATGACAGTGAGGCTAAGGATCATAAGAGATCAAAAATAGTTGACCTTACCCTAACTAACTAGTGTCGGGCACTGTCTCAGAGTATCATTATTGAAGTTGATTCATCCATAAAACATGGGAAGAAGATGAAATAGTAGCAAAGCAATAGGTGTGACTATCTTTAAAAAAAAAAAAGTCTTGCCTCAACAAGCATTTCTTATTTGAAGATAGTCACTATGAGCTGAATGGTAGCCCAGAAGACATTTGAGAAGCTCATCAAAGATGTATAAATCACAGTTACAAACAAACTGCAAAGACCTCTATGGGTATGCATGATCTGCACTTAAATATAGCCTATAATTAATTTCTTATTTATTTAGCTACACTCTTTCGTATGAAAAGTATTTGTGCAGCAGATGGTTCTAAAACAGATACTACTGGTTATTCTGTAGATATGGAGATAAGTTCAATATATATATTCAGATATGTATTTTAAAAGCAAAACCTCTTTGGAGGGCAGCATAGCTTTCTGGTTTTTTAAAAAGGTGCTGCTTTTAAACAATTTATAAGAGACTAGATAAAACCTTCTATAGGAAGCACCATAAATTAAATTGGTTGGCATCTGAAAGGAACTCTTGTCCTTTGAGGGTAATTAGGTAAAGAGAAAGGTCTAGAAAATATGCAGTCATCCAAGGAAATAGATCATAGCTTCTCTATAATTTGGTAAGTCAATCAATTGATAAACATTTATTAAGTGCCTACTGTGTTACAGGAACTGTGCTAAGAAATGGAGATACAGGGGGTGGCTAGGTGCAGTGGATAAAGTACTGGCCTTGGATTCAGGAGGACCTGAGTTCAAATCCAGCCTCGGACACTTGACACTTGCTTAGCTGTGTGACCCTGGGCACTTGACCCTCATTGCCCAGCAAAAAGAAGAAGAAGAAGAAGAAGAAGAAGAAGAAGAAGAAGAAGAAGAAGAAGAAGAAGAAGAAATGGAGATACAAAAAAGGCAAAAGACAGTCCCTGCCCTCAAGGAGCTTGGGAGCAACATGCAAACAAATATATAGAAAGCAAGTCATATTATACAGGATAAATAGGAAATAATTCACAGAGGGAAGGCACTGGCATTAAGAGGAGTTGGGGAAGGCTTCCTGCAGAAGATGAAATTTTAGTTGGGATGAAAAGGAAGCCAGGGAGGGAGAGCATTCTAGGCAGAAGGCAGCCAGAGAGAATGCCCAAAGCCAGGAGATGGAACGTCTTGTTCATGGAACTGTATCGAGGCCAGTGAAACTGAATCAAAGAGTATCAAAGGATCAGTGTAGGGAAAAAAGTGTGAGAAGACTGGAAAGGTAAGAAGGGGCTTCAGAAACTACAGTGACTGAAAAAGAACCCCGTTACCAATTTAGGAATAGAGGCTTAAGTAAGGTGGCATGACCTCCTCTGTACCTGAAGAGATTAAAATTTGTCCCAGGATATAGAACAAGTAAGGCCACTAACAGCTTTTGCATTCCTAGAATTTAAAGCTTGTTGTGACAAGACTTTGCTGCCTCCAAATACTAAGTGTAGATATCTTCCAAGACCATGTCCTCCCTTTTCTTTCCCTTTCTCTTTCCTTCCTCTACCCTCTTCTCTCCTCACATTATCTCTTTATCCTCTCTTCCTTAATGACTTCATCCTCTCTTATTGTGTCTAGATGAGTTGATTCATTGTTTGTTGAAAAAGAATTGTAGGGGCGGCTAGGTGGCGCAGTGGGATAGAGCACCCGGCCCTGGAGTCACGAGTACCTGAGTTCAAATCCGGCCTCAGACACTTAACACTTACTAGCTGTGTGACCCCTGGGCAAGTCACTTAACCCCAATTACCTCACTAAAAAAAAAGAAAAAGAAAAAGAATTGTAATAGTAGAGAAAAGACAGACAGGGATTCAAGCTGCCAGTCACACATTCACCCTGTGCCCCAGGTGTCTCAATCACGAAGGATGCATGGAATCCCTATCGACTGGGAAGTGCAGCCCATCTCTTGGAACACAAGCTGAAGACCCAGTCTTTCTTTTTTTAGTTGTGGCTTTTTCTAGGGTTGTCTGAGTAAGCTCCATGTCTATTATAGCTATAGAACAATTACTAGGGCAAACATAAAGCAGGAAGGACAAAGGGGCCTCATTGCCCATATCACTGCCTTACGGGTTGGGGGGAGGCTACCGAAGGTGTTTTTAAAAGACCAGATCAATGGCTGTTACTTGACTCCTGATGTGTAATCACTTCTGTTGGCCACATGTGTGACTGTCAGAACCACACTATTAAACCCTCACTAGATATCTAATTGTTGGAATGTAGAGAAAGTAATGGGCAGCTTGGTGGTAAGGTGGATAGAGTGCCAGGCCTTGGAGTCAGGAAGACTCATCTTTCTGTGTTCAAATCCAACCTCAAATATTTATTAGCTCTGTGACCCTAGGAAAGACACATAACACTGTTTGCCTCAGTTTCCTCATCTATAAAATGAACTGGAGAAGAAAATGCTAAACTACACCAGTATCTTTGACAAGAAAAAGCCAAATGAGGTCACGAAGAGTTGGACATGACTGAACAACAACATGAAAGTGGTACTCCACTATTCTTTGACCTGATATGGGCTTCAACAAAGGTGAAAATGGGGCCCTGGGACATGGCTTAACCCTTTTGAATTGGTCATTAAATTATAAATTCTGTAAGAACCATTTATATATAGATTCAGTTATCATCTTCCTGAAGGTGACTCCCAACCCAATCTCTCCTTTGAGTTCCAGCCCCAAATCTCCAATTGTTTGCTCCTCTGAGTGGAGACTCAAAGGTATTATTGTCACCTCAAATTCAACACGTACAAAATTGAGCTCATAATCTTTACCTTAAACCTTCTACTTCTTCAAACTTTCCTATTTTTATTTTTAGAGCCACCAACTCTCTAGCATCACCCAGACTTAAAGCCTAAGAGTCATCTTTGGCTTTTGCTTCTCTCTCTGCATCTAACCAGTAGTCAAGTCCTATTAATTCTTCCTACCCAGTAGAATCTTTCCTCCATGTTTATTGTCACCAGCACTCATAGAAGAGTCTGGTGACAATACAAATACAAATACAAAAATAACATTCCAGGCTCTCATCTGCTTTTTTTTTAATAGAATTTTATTTTTCAAAATATATGTAGAAACAAATTTTAACATCAATTTTTTAAAACTTTGTGTTCCAACTTCTCTTCCTCCCTCCCTTCCCATCCCCCACCCACAAGAACTTAAGCAATTCAAAATAAGTTATACATGAGTAGTCATGGAAAACATTCCCACATTAGCTAAGTTGTGAGAGAAAACAGTCAAAAAAACCCCAAAACTTCAGATTAAGGAATTGTCAAAGCTTCCCTCTCCATATCAAAGACGTGTATAGAAAGAAGGTAAACAGACCATCCATGAGAGGCAGAAAGATAGCCTTTCTGAGTGAAAAACTGGAATGTCTAATAAAATAAAGGAACCAAAGGAAGGCCTCCAGGATATTGGGCAGATGCTCTACAGAGGATTTATGCAAACACACAGATAATTATCATGTGGGGTGGGAAGGCAGAGAGAAATTGGGATCTTCTGTGATGAAAGGGATACCCACACCTAAAAGATTACTGATCCAAAAACATGATGTCAACCAGTGTGTGAGAATCAAAACTAAGAAGTCAGAGGAAGTAACCTAGGTAATTTTGTTTTACTCAGAATGTAGTGGATATACATTCAGTCATTGAGTGAATTCTCTTTTACACAGCTATAGCTGTGTGATCTTGGGCAAATCATTCAACCTTCTTTACCTCAGTTTCCTCATTTGTAAAATGAGCTGGAAAAGGAAATGACAAACCTCTCCAGTATCTTTGCCAAGAAACCCCCAGTGGAGTCAGGGAAAGTCAGACACAGCTGAAATGATTCAACAACAGAAGCTGAAACTTTGCACAAGTCTTAAAAATCTTAGCTTATGGGGTTATAGAGCCAAAATAAGACAATTAAAATTAACTACAAGGGACATATGAACCAAGATACTATCTGCATCCAGAGAAATAACTGATAAATAGATGTATAGAATGGATTTACATATGTGTGTGTGTCTAATAACCATCTCCAGGAGAGTGGGAGGGGACGGGGAGAGAAAAAGGGGGAAAAAAAAAAGAAAGTTTCATGATAATTTTATTATATATTTAAAAGGAATAGTAAATAGCACACAATACATGTGTGATTTCATGTACAATCATTTTTTTCTATTCTGTTATGAAGATGCTTGTTTTATTTCTTACATTCAGAATAAAATAAATAAAATTTTAAAAAATTTTCTGGTTTTGATCATTTCTACAGTATAACTAAGTATATTATTGCTATGGCATGGAGCTTTCAGGACAAAGTTGATTTTATTTTATGTTTATTAGAAAAAGATGTGTCATAGAGTATTGGGTCTCCATCTAGTCTCCTCAGAGGAAGAAAGAAGAAAAAAGAGCTGGGAAGTGAAAAACCACAACACTAGAGAGTCACAACTCTGGAAAAGTTGGGGATCACCCTTCTGAGTAGAATGATTATGAAGAGGTCTCCTCTGGAGGTTATTCAGGAGCAGCATTGTGTAGTGAATGGAAAGAGTACTGAAGGACCTGGGCTTAAGCTGTAGTTCTGCTGCTTTTGATTCTGCAGTTCTCAAAAACCTCAGTTTTGCCCTCTGTAAAATAGGAATAATACTCATGCTACCTAATTCACAATATTATGAGAAAACGATTTTGTAAACTGTAAAAATCTGGATAAATGTGACATAATTGTTTCTTCAAAACCCTTGATGTTAACTTTTCCACAGTGAACTTTTAAAAACTGATTCAATAAAGATGTTAATGGGTGGGGGGGGGGGGGCGGGCGGTGGGGAGTATCTACAACTATCTTGCCGAGAAATAAAAGTAGCTTTCAAATTGTAGCACAGTACTATGTTCATGAGTGGGTGCTTAAGGAAGAAAGGAGAGGGGTTGCTTCCAGATCCCTTTAAACGTAAGGGTTCTTAACTTTTTTTTCTTAAACCAGGGACATATTTGACAATCTGGTCAAGTCTCTCAACCACTTCTCAGAATACTGTCATAAAATGTGTAAAATAAAATCTATGGTGTTACAAAGGAAGCCAATCATACTGAAATGGAGATGTAATTCTCCCCCGCCCCCCCTTTCAGGTTCCTGGCCCTTCTGAAACTTACCTAAGGACCTCACAGCTTTAAATATTCTGTCATTCAAATAGGACAAGAAATACTCTCCATAACAGTGACATCTGGTGGCCACAGGCGGGATTTAAAAGTATTGTTACCTTGGGCCTTATTTTAAAAAGTAAAAGTACTATAGAAATTCTACATTTCTTAAAAGCTACATGTAATGTAAAATAGCTATAAATGAGATCGCTTTGTTTGAATTAATGACTTTGCATAAATTAAATGTCCAAGTAACTAGATACCAGGTGAATTTAAATGTATACACATGCAAACTAGGCCCTAAGTGAAATGAAATAAATAAATGAAATGAAATGAAATAAATAAATCGAATGAATCAAATAAATAAATAAATACACCACTTTCTGTTTGGCCCCATTTGGGGTTTTCTTGGCAAAAATACTGGAGTGTTTGCCATTTCCTTCTCCAGTTCATTTTACAGATGAAGAAACAGGCAAACAGGGTTAAGTGACTTATCCAGGGTCACACAGCTAGTACGTATCGGAGGCTGCATTTGTACTGAGTCTTTTTGATCCTGGGCCCACTGCACCACCTAGCTGCCCATACATACCCCTTACACTGCCCTCATTATAGCATCACAGTAAACTTTAGGTTCAAAAATAATATAATTTATCTAGAAGGTCTGAAAATGTCCATGCAAGGCATAAAAAGCAACTAGTTGCATTACCAAAAAATTGACATTATCCACACACAAAAGAAGAAAAAAAATGACATTACAAGAAAAATCAAGGATAACAGATTTAGAGCCAGAAGAGACCTTAAAATCCATCAAGTACAATCCCCTCATTTTATAGATGGAACAATCCATCAGAGACACAGAGAGGTTCAATGATTTGCTCAGGGTCACACAGCTAGTGTCTAAAGTGAGTTTTGAACTTAATCTTAGCTACAAGTCTAGCACTAGGATCCAGCAGGGCTTGATTTATTGTTATGGTGTTTGTCTAGACTTAATAAAGTAAAGAAGAAAATGTTAAAAATGAAGATGAAGCTTCAAAGTGTTTCATGCTTTTCAGAGAGCCATTTGTTAAACATTTACCAGCACAACCCTGCCAAGATCTGATGTAACCTGCCCCACCCCAATCCTACTGTTTGTTGGTTTTTACTGATCATCATTACCTGAAAGTACGAGGACAAAAAAAAACCCCAAAAGAACAAAAAAAAAAAACAAAAAAAACCTTAAACCTAATGCCTTTGGTCACTTCCAGTTAAGACAATCAAAAGATAAAGCATTACAGAGATTGTGATAGGGAGGTCCAAGAGAAAAATAATTTAATTTAGGAAATAAACAAACTACATGGTAAATCACTTAGCAACTGAATTAAGGGAAGCACACCTATATATTAATACATTGCAAATGTATTTTGATTTTATTTACTTTTAAGCTTCCACATAATGCAAGGATGTGTTTACCCTAAATGGATCAACAAGGGTTCCTTCCTGAATAGAAAAGTCAAATGATTCATGTTTAAAAATTGGTGAATAAGAAGATTCTGTACTTAGGCTTCTAAGTTATAAATAAGTTTATTTTTTAATGAAGCCTGCATGTAATTTAATTTGGGCATGTAATTTAATCTAACTGATAATTATTTCTGCAGTATTAAGCAACTTTAGTATTGGTTCCCTCTGCATCTGGGTTGAAAATGTCAGTTTCTCTATAATATAACCATCTCTTCCCTCCCCCATTCCTAACCACCTCTGGTCTATCCTGATTCAATCCATTCCTTTCCAGTCCAGTTCATCCTATGCATCTGTGCAACAGATGCATTAAGTATTAAGCATCCCTAAAGGGGAGACAAACCAGTTTGTGTTCATTAGAACCAGAGATTATGAACTGGAAAGGAATTTAGAAGTCTGTCTAATTCAAATCCCTCATTTTATAGATGAGGAAAGTGTAGTAGAGAACCAAAGCAGGATTTGAATATTTCTCAGACCTTCCAAGGTCACCTGATCAAGTAACATTTCTTTGTTTAAAAATGTTGGCAGATCTTTAGTCATTTCTTCAGTCGTTTATGACTCTTTCTGACTCCATTTGGGATTTTCTTGGAAAAAAAAGTGGCTTGCTAAGATGTGTCTATTTAAAAATTACAGCAAAGAATTATGCAAAAAGAGAAGCAATATGGCACCTCTTAGTGGATAGAGTGCTGGAGTTAAAGTCAGGAAGAGCTAGATTTGAAGGCCAAACCAGATAAGTAATAGCTATACGTCACTGGGTCCAAAACTTCATCTTTCTGGGTTTCACTATTCTCATCTGTAGAAAGGAGTTGGACTCAATGAGCTATAAAATCCCTTCAAGCTCATACTTTTGATGATATGAACCCAGGTCTTCTGATCCTAAACCCAGTGCTCTTTCTGTGATTACCATATATAGACCAGGCATCTATGAAAAGGAAATAAATGTGATCCTTTCCAAGTGAGACTGTACCCAACTGTTCCACTGTGGGGGAGCCATTCACCGCACAGCTGCTGGATTAACCAGTCACTGTAGCTTGACTGGCAATCCCGTCAGTTCTGCTCCACTTTGTCCTCAGTCACATTCCCTGCAGGTCTACTTAAACTTAAGTATATACTTGAAGGATTAACCCCCTTAAAATTAGAGCACTTGTTAATGAACCCTGACAACAGTCAACTTGCCATGGGTATAAGAGAATAGGATTCAGTGGAAACTTCCTCCTCCTCTCACACCACAATCTTTATAAACCTAATGGGTTTAATCTTTCATAAGTTTCTTCAGTCAACACACAGTCCTCACAAAGCAGAGAGGCTACATCATGGATTCCCACTCTTTTCAACACAGACCTGCGCACATGCGCACACACACACACACAAATCCAAAACAACATTAAATGTAGATCATTTAAAGCATAAAGTGAGAAGAGTTTAGAGATTATTTGAACATATCAGTGAAAGGAGAAAGAGGTATGACAAGGAATTCCTGTCTCTGACCGACTAGCCAGGATTGCAGAGACCCAACGATTAGACATGCTACCTACCTGCTGATAGAGAAGTACAAAACTCAGAATACAGAATGAGACCATTTTTTCAGACATGACCAATGTGAAATTTGTTTTGGTTGACTGTACATGTTTGTAATAGTTTCTCCATTGGAGGTCAGAGAGGTAAAAAGGTAGATTCTTACTGATTGAAACAAAACATTAAAAAAAAAAATAAGTGTGATGTATGTATCCCAGGAATGTTTCACTTACTTTTCAAGGAAGACCATCTAGTCAAGTAAAATTTCCTTGTCAGGTCAACAAATATTTACTGAGGCCTTACTATATTCAAGATGATGTGTGTAACGACTGGAATGACACCACCTGCTGGAGACTTACTGGGAGAGTTACTAAAAAGAAACAGTGTAAGGGCATACCTCATATTATAGCACTCGGCAGATATTGCGTTTTTTTACAAATTAAAGGCTTGTGGCAACTCCACATCAAGCAAGTCTACTGGCACCGTTTTTCCAACAGCATTTGCTCACATCATGTCTCTGTGTCACATTTTGGTAATTCCTGCAATGTTTTAAACTTTTTTATTATTATCATATGTGTTTTGGTGATTTTTGATCTTTGTTATTACTAGTTTGGGGAGGCCATAATTTGCATGCATATGAAATGGCAAATTAATTTTTGGGGGGTGGGACAATGAGGGTCAAGTGACTCACCTAGGGTCACACAGCTAGTTAAGTGTCAAGTGTCTGAAGCCATATTTGAACTCAGGTCCTCCTGAATCCAGGGTTGGTGCTTTATCCACTGTACCACCTAGCAGCCCCCTGGCGAATTAATTTGATAAATGTGTATATTCTGACTACTTCACGGACTGACAAGCAATTTCCAGGTCTCTCTCCCCTTTCTCTGGCCTCCCTATTCCCTGAAACGCAACAATATGGAAACTAGGTGAATCATAACCCCACCATGGCCTCATGGCATTCAAGTGAAAGGAAATGTCAATGAATGGAACTTCAATGAATGTCTTATTTTTTTAAACTGCCATATCTTCCCCAACCTTCAGCAACCACCACCCTGATCAGTCAGCAGTCATCCATAATAAGGCAAGACATATCACCAGCAAAATGATTATGACTTCTTGTTTTTTTTATTACCTAACACTATTGCATGCTTAATAAACTACAAGGCAAAATAAATATAACTTTTATATGCAATGGAAAACCATTGCTTTATTGTGATATTCACTTTTCTGCAGTGCACTGGAACCAAACCTTGTAATCTGTCAGAGATATTCCTGTATTGAGGGCTGACCTTGAAGTCAGAAAGACTTGACAAAAAGACACATACTAGATGAGAGACTTTAGGCAAATCATTTAAACTCTTTGTCCCCCCCCCCCCCCCCCCCCCCCCCCCCCCGGCAACACCCTAAACCAGACTATAGATTAGAAGGGGTTTTCACCTAGGGAGCTCCTAATGCTTATGAAATCACAGGTGGAATTGGGACTACGGGTGGGGGGAAGAATAAAAGAAGGAAGGGAAAAGGGAATGGGATGATGGCTCCAAATGAAACTATAGCAAATACATATAAAATGTTCTGTTGAACTTTGTGGGCAAAGTATTATATTAGTAAAGACCGTCCATTATAATAGTTTATTTAAAATTAGAATTTAATGAGTAGGAATGAAACAGAGGATTTATTCTTCTGTTGCTAGTATATTCTGCTTTTATACTCAGCATAATGCTACTGGTTCCTCTTAAATTTTTAGAAACCAGGATAGAATTCTGAAAATTAATCCATTATCAGAAGGGGATATAAATCCAACAGCAGTGGATTAGTTATATGAATCATCACATGACCAATTTTTACAAATTGTTTGAGGTTTTAAGCAGAGTCCTGCTTCTCAGTCTTACATTGTAAGCCAAAATGGAAAAAAAAATCAGAATAAAATGTCCTAAAATTCAGGATAATTGTTTAATTTTAGTGAACTGAAATTTGCCCTTTGAAATGTAGAATTCAAAGACTCCATTTACTGTAATAAATTTCAGTAATTGTCTGAGATCTGTAAAATATATTGAAAATTTATATTGTTTAAAAACCTTTTCTCATTGTTAAAAGCCCTGAGTGTTTGAGGGCCAAAGTCTCGTAACTGAGGAGGTAATTTAAGATTCACTTAAATAAAAGACCTAAAGGGAGTCCTCTTGAGGACTAAGCTATAATAAAAGTGTTCAGGGAAACTGATTTTTACTTAAATTAGCTTTACTTGTGGGAGAAAAAAAAAGGGCTAAAAGAAACAAGAATCAAATAGGCAAAGGAAATTTCTTTACTGGTGAACTGCATCTAGAAAGCCCAATGCATTTACAAAATACCTTTCACATAGTTATTTTGTAAACATCATGGACTCTGACTACTGTTTCTCCCTTCCCCTTCTCTCTACCCTAGGAAATTAAAATAATATTCTACATGATTTCAATAATCCATCCTAATATCCTCATATTAGACCTAGTTAAGAAGAAATTAGGGTTCTCTGAAGGAGAAAATATTTCTATTTGTAGTGTCTCCATACAAATGATGTTGGTGACTGGGACTGTCTCTGGCAGAAGTAACAAAGGGTTAGGAAGATAAGAACCTAGTCAGCCAGTGGATCACCAGAATACAAGGAGACTTCTATCATCCAAAGGCAGGGAATATTCAAAGCAATGGAAGGCAAAGATGTGCTCAAAAAGACTTGGTAGTATCTGAGACTGACACCTGGTGCCACCTGCTGGGAATTGCATGGGGCTGCAGGAGCCAGCATGGCAAACAACAAAGACTGTCAAAAGCCCTACTTAGTTGTGCTTGACAAGGGAAGAAAGAATTTTGGGAATGCATTGTTCATGGAATGGTGTTTTTTCTAAGAGCTCTTTTGTAGGTGCTATTGTTTCCTTGGACTTTTCAATAAATCTATCCTTTCCTTAACATCATTGTGTGCTTTCAAAAGGAGTAGTCTCAGTATGTCAGAGGTGGGACACCAAAAAATATGTTTTCCCAGGTTTCCAGGGTAGGAATTATAAACCAAGAGAGTGAGAAAACTCCTCCAAATATACCTTGATCCTTTTTTGTCATGTATTTCTGACATAAGGATTATGCAAATAGTTTATATTATCATTTTCATTTTTATCACCATTTCCTAGAGAACTTATGAGAAACAAAAGAAATCACTGAAAAGATGGCTCTTCAAGAGGTCAGCATATAATAAACATTTACTATGTGCCAGGTACTGTGCTAAGTGCTAGATACACAAATACAAGCAAAAAGACAGTCTCTGCTCTCTGTCAGCTTCCATTTTAATGGGGGAGATGAAAGGGAGGGGGGTGATGGGTACTCTCATAGTGCAGGGTATGGTAGCAAAGTCCATAGAGTCAGAAGCACAGACAGGAGGGGAATGAAGTATGGCTATCCTGGGTCTGTCACCACAATGGAGGTCCTAAAAGGAACTCACCAATGGGAGGAGGAGGTTGGCAGTTGCAAAAGGACATAGAAGGGGGAGAAAGCCCCAGGCACTAAGGGGATTTCAAGCTGAGCAGAGGAAGCAAAAATCACTGCAGTAAAGAAAAATTTAATGTTCAAAAGGTATGAGAATATCTAGAAACATCTAGAAACACTTAATTTTAAATCAAGTTCAGATATTCTACAATACTGAATGTGTAGAAGATATGATTAATGAGTGTGTTATGGGGAAATAGGGTAGGGGTTTGGGAAAGGGATTTGGGGTAGGAGTTGGAGTTCTTAGGAATTCCTCTTTAAAGAATTACATCTTCTTGCACACAAATCCCATAGAATAAGATAATAGTTTATTTAGGGGCTGGGGAAGGGAAACCAAGAGAGAAATCCTTGGACTTCTCAAGAGGAGAAGGCATGGCACAGAGCATGGCTCTGAGATACCAATCTCCTCCAGTAGGAGACAGGCAGATACTTTTATTGAGGTCCAATGGTGGTCCAATGAGGTTATCGTCTGACTGTGGAAAGTTCACCCCTATTGAGGGAGGACCATCCCCCACAGGTGGTGGCTAGGGAAAATGGTGAGGGGTGGCTGCGGATCTCTCAAGCCATCTCTCTGCTCCTCTGGCCACAAAGGCAGCAGCCACACCTAATCTTACCTCCCCAGAGGTGAGAGAGACTGGAGTGAAGGGTGGTGGTCTAGGAGCTAGCTCAGTCCTGATCACGTTCCACTTATCTCTTTAGGTGTGTCTATCTTTTGGTTTAGTTTCTCAAGGAGAAGGTTCTTTGATGTACCGCAGAGAACTTCTGGGGTGCTAGGCCCTATAACAGTGTATAACAGGTAAGTGGATCAATAGGGAATCCTTTAGTTGTGCAACCAATCCATGACAACTAAACAAAACAAAACATGGAAAAACCACCCTATTTCTTTATGGCCTCCTTTCCTTTCCACATTAACAACAGTGGAATGGCATTTGAAAAGGGGGTAGATGATATTAAGAATACCACACTTTTTGGATGATCTATAAGCATTAATGTAATTGCTGGGATTCTAAATGGGAGATCATGTCCCACCTTTGGAAATGGACATTTTAACAATAAATGAAACAAGAAGACAATAATGAAGTTGCAACTCCATGGAAGAAGGCATAATGGAAAACAAAGGTGTTGGCCAAGTTCATTTCATAATGTGTTCAAAGACAATAAGAAACATCATTTCATGGAACATTTGGTCATCTTCTGTTACATTGCTCTTGATGAATTAAAAAAAAAAAAGACTGCCATGACAAGATCTCCAATTTAGGTGCCATTTGTTGAAAAGGATTAAGAGGTAAAAGAATTCTCCTAATAATGTGACAAAATCTTTCTAATCAACATATAACATTCATTCAATCGACAAGCGTTTATTAAGTGTTCCAGGCCCTGTGCTAGGCAAAAATAGCCACTGCTCTCAAGAAAGTTATATTTTAATGAGGGTGGGGGTGGGGGAAAATATATATATGTATATATATGTGTGTGTGTGTGTGTATATATATACATATATATGTATATATGTATATATATGTGTGTGTGTGTATATATAATTAGGTATAAACAAGGTACCTATAGTGTAAATGAAAGGTAAATCACTAGTAGTTGAGAAAACCAAGAAAGATCTCTTGCCCAATGTGTTTGAGCTGAATCTTGAAGGAAGCCATGGTGTTCTGAGGAGAGAGAAAATGCCAAGCATGGGGAACAGCCAGTTTAAAAGCACAGAGGCAGAGTCATATGGGAAGAATAGCAGATAGGCCAACATGTCTGGACCACTGAGTGAATGAAGGTGAATAATGGACAGAATGACTAGATGAGAAAGGGCTAGGTCATAAAAAGCTCTAAGTAACAAACAGGGGAGCTTATATTTAATCCTAAAGCTTCTAGAGATCCACTGGAGTTTATTGATTGAATGGGTAGTGATGTGATGTGGTCAGACCTGTGCTTTAGGAAAATCACTTGGCAGCTTGAGGAGGATGAATTTGAATGGGGATGGATAAGCCAGGAGACCAATTAGGAGGCTATTACAATAATCCAAATAAGAAGTGATGAGAGTCTGAGCTGAGATAGTGTCTTTGGGAGCTAAGAAGGGGATATCTTGGATATCTTCAACAGACATAGAGGAAACAGAAACAGCAAAATGTGGCAACTGATTCAACATGTAGAGTGAGGGAGAGTGAGGAGTCAAGAATGCCATCAAAGTTGCACACTCACTGGGGCAAGTGGAAAGATGACTGTACCTGCAGTAGTAATAATAAAGTTCAGAGGAGGAGAGAGTTTGAGGTGAAAGATGAGAAGTTCTGTTTTGGACATGTTGGGATTTGAGATGCCTATGAGACATCCAGCTGGAAATTTCTAAAAAGGAGTTAGTAATGTAGTAATGAAATTCAGAATCAAGATGAAAGTTGGATATATAGATCTGAGAATCACCTGCATAGAGAGCTGATGAGATCACCAAGTCAGGGTTTTAGAGAGAAAAATGGGCTCAGGATAGAGTATTAGGGTACACCCACAGTCAGTAGGCATGATATTGAGGAGGAAGATACAGCAAAGGACTCTGAGAAAAAGGTAAAAAAAGAACCAAAAGAAGTATCATTAAAACCCAGGGAGGAGGAAGTGGTCAATAGTGTCAAATGTTGTTGAAAGGTCAAGAATGATGAGCATAAAGAAAAAGCTATTCGATCTTGTCATTAAGAGATCATTTAAAATTTTAGAGAGAGCAGTTTTAGTTCAGTGGTGATTTCAGAAACCAGACTACAGAGAGTTTAGAAGAGAATGAGAGGAGAGGAAATACTCTATTCAGCCAGCACAACCAAAATTGGTTGGCCAGAAAAAAAGAATAGGGAATGACAGAGAATGCTGGGACAAACTTAAGAAAGTAAAGAGAAGGACAGACAGAAATGGAGGGAAACAACCATGGCTACATCTATGTGCATAGTCTCATTCAAAATTCTGGGACTAAAAGAAAGTAATCCTGTGTATGGGGTAGCAAGGTGGTGAAATAGCTAGAGCACTGGGTGTGGAGTCAGGAAGACCTGAGGTCAAATCTGTGAGAAAATAATCATTAATAATGAATTTCTAGGAGAAACCCAGATGTATTAGTGTCAACTGCTCTCTCCCCTTTCCTCAGAAACCAACCTGGGATGAGCCTTCAGTTTAACAAAAGTAATGCAGATTGATCCTTCTGATTAGCTAGTGGAAGAACCACACCTAGATGGTTGGAATTTGATCTCTAGACCACCCTGCAAATGATGTCAATCAATGGAGATGAATGATGCTAACCAATTATCTTAGATCAATGTGTGGTGAATGGCCTCTATCAAAGAAGAGGATAAAAATCCCTGGGGACACCAGGGTCAAGGGTCTATCTCCCTATCTTTTGCTTGCTCTCTCTGGCCTCCTTCTTGGGACTCTTACTGGGTATGTAATTGCTTAGGCCTGTAAAACTGTGACCAATGGGGAAGTCAGGGATGAATTAATGAATAATCAATGCTTACTGCCAAAACTGGTGCAATAGCGATTAATTTGTAAGTAGCAATATTTTAGAAACCCCAGTCTAGTCCCACAATATTTTAAATAACACAAATCCCTCCTC
This sequence comes from Dromiciops gliroides, assembly GCF_019393635.1. NCBI lineage: Eukaryota > Metazoa > Chordata > Mammalia > Microbiotheria > Microbiotheriidae > Dromiciops > Dromiciops gliroides. The sequence goes on from NC_057863.1 coordinate 188,395,858, forward strand.
AGATACTTACTAGCTATGTGACTCTGGACAAGTCACCTAACTTCTGTTTGTTTCAATTTCTTCAACTGTAAAATACATAAGAATCAATTGTGAGTCAAGACCCAGTCTTTGGCTAAATTTAGAAAAGCCTCTGGCACTCACCCTGAAGGGCTCCCTCTGCCCAGCAAGGATAAGCACAGAAAACCTTGCACCCAGGCTCCCTCTGCCCAGCTGCAGAGAGGCTCTGAGCCCCTGCCAGCCTTGGGGCAGCCTCAGGGGTGCCAACAAATTAGCTTTGGGAGAGTGGGCGGTCAGCCTGAATTTCCCATGAAAGAAAGGGTTTTTTGCAAGCAGGCAGGGCAGAAGCTTTATGTTAGTCAGGGAGACAAGGAGATGCAGAACAAAAAGGAGGAGAGAACCAAAGTGGGCGCGGTCGGTATGAGATGCAAGGGGGGACACTACAGAGAAGGAGACACAGGAAATGGAGAAGAAAAGGAGAGGCGAGAGGAAGCAAAGGGGGATAGGAAGCAGCAGAGTACCTTTCAGATCATATATCTTTCTTTATCCTTATCTCTAAGTTTATTCTTATAAATAAAGCCTGTTTTTTGTTGTTAAATTGAAAGGAGGCTTTTTAATCTTGTTTCTTATCAGTCTGGGATAAGCAGTTGGGAAGGGGGCTGGCCCCTACAGATTGACCCACATCTTTAGATCTTTAGAAGCCCCCCTTACAGATTGGCTGGAGAGATAAAGAGCCAGATATAGAATTTTTCAGATTGGTGAGCCAGCCAGGAGTTTTCAGATAAAATTTTACAAATGGAAATAATAATAGTGCCTACCTCCCAGGGTAGCTAGCTAGGTGCCACAATGGCTAGAACACTGGCCCTGGAGTCAGAAGGATCTGAATTCAAATATGACCTCAGACTTACTAGTTGTATGACCATATGCAAGTCACTTTACCCTGTTTGCCTCAGTTTCCTCATCAGTAAAATGACCAGGAGAAGGAAAGGGCAACCCACTTCAGTCTCTTTGCCAAGAAAACCCCAAATGGGCTTGGAGTCCAACACAACTGAAATGACTCAGCAACAAATCTCCTAGGGTACTTATGAGATAATGTGTCATAATATTTGTAAAGCCCTTAGCACAGTGCCTAATACATGGTAACTGATTTATAAAATTACTAGCTTCATCATCATCATCATCATTACTATCATTATCATTATTACCCTGTGGATTGTTAAGTGATCCTTCCTGTTCTGTTGAGGGAGTAGTTACATTCATCAATGCTTGGCCTCATCAGTCAATGTTTCTGACGTGTATTAGCCAGCAATCTGGTAGTACTCTACTGCCAGAATGCCTATGATCATCCCTTGTGCTTCTATCTGGTCACCCACCTCCCTATCATTCATCATGGCTAAAATGCAACTCCTGTTACTTGAGAGTAGAAGTAAAGTCCACAGCTAGTAAGTCTTTACCCTAGGGGTGGCAATTGAAATTAGCTGCATTTTCTGCTTAGTGGGCTGCTACTACTGATATGATCGTGCTTTTACTAATTAAACCATTTTGTTTTATTTTGATTACAACATGAACTAAAAGTTATTTGCTATTAAAATTTGATCTAGATAGAGCTACCAGTGGGTGTGGGTAAAGAATGACTTAAGACAGTATCTAAGACTGTGAGTAACCACAACTTCCCAGTGATTGGAAGAGGCCTTTGATATACAACAGTTTAATGACTAATGAGGCTCAAAATAAGTAAATATGTGGCTGACAAAGGTATTAATTTCTGTCTAGGAGGATGTCTATTATAGGAAGCATTTATATGGTACCTTCAAGTTCGCAAAGTTTACATAGATTATCTCATCTGATCATCATAACAACCCTGTGATGAAAGTATTAGAGGTATTATTATTCTCATTTTACAGATAAAGAAACATAGGCTTAGAAATGTTAAGTGATTTACTTGCCCATAATCACACATCTTAGTTGTATTAGAAAAGGGAAGTAAACCCGGGGTTTCTTAATCCTGGCCCAATACTTTAACCACCACACCACATTGCCTCTCAATGGCATTGTGTTGATTGCATCAAGTTCCAGAACACTACAGGGGTTTCTTCTGTGAGGCATATTATTATTTTTTTTAAAAAGAATTACCTAAAAATTAATGTTGGAAAAACCAAAAGTTTTTTAAAAAAGGTCTAATATGTAAGGTACTGAATGAGTACTTTTAATTTCCCATTGAATTGGTGTGTGAGTATGTGTATGTGCATATATGTATATGTATATATATATTTGTATGTATACATATACACATACACATAGATATATGTATTTGTATACATATGTATATAGGCATACGTGTGTGTGTGAGAGAGAGAGACAGAGACAGAGAGACAGAGAGAGAGAAAGAGAGAGAGTAAGTGTGAGAGTAATCGGGGCAGTTAGGTGATGAAGTGAATAGAATACCAGACCTGGAGTCAGGAAGTCTCATCTTCCTGAGTTCAAATCTGGTTTCAGAAACTTATTGTGCCCAGGGGCCAAGTCACTTAACCCCCTTTGCCTCAGTTTCCTCACATGTAAAAGGAGCTGGAGAAGGAAATGGCAAACTACTCTATCTCCACCAAGAAAACCCCAAATGGTGTCACAAAGAATTGGACATGACTAAAACAACAACATATGTATCAGCATTGTATATGTATACATATATGTATAGATACTTAGATATCAGAGAAAGAGAGAAAAGGGAGGGAGAGAGAGAACAAGTACTAGATTATGGCTCTGGAATGGAAGAGGAGGAAGAAAGCAGAATGAATTGTGTTTGGGAAATTTTGCAATGCTTTTTAGCATTCCAAATTGTATACCCTAATACATACACATATAATCCCTTAAACAATCAAGACAAGCCTCCTTCCCTTTCTGGTGAGCCTAACCTCCACCAGGCACATATGCTGTCCTTGATGCACTCCCTCAAGGTGATAAGAAATGGAATCACTAGAGAGTCAAACAACATGCTTCTTCTGGTTAATCCTACATGCCACAGTGATTCCAAAATTCTAGAACTACCAGTTGGAGGTGTTTCACCAGTAGGTGAAAAGACTGGGGAATACTGAGAGATCTGTCCTATATTCCCATAACTCAAAATACTCAAAAGCAAAGAGTAAGGCCAAAGCAAGGTTTGCTGCTCCCCTTTATGATTTCATCCTTTGTTTCTCCGTAGTTCTGGGAGCTCAGCATTGTCCAGGGAACCCTGAAGACAGGCCTGCTGCAATAGGCCCAAGCTGAAAGAAGTGACTCCATATCTGATTACTGATTGAACCACCAATATACTGAGAAGTTTCTATGTACCCAGAAACCTGTTTATACTGGCTTTATTTAGGCAATGTTTTCAGGGCTCTTCTAATCATAATCCAGGTATGAAAGGTATACAAGGCTCCTCTAATCATAATCAGTTTAGCAAACTTCTGTTACCATGATGCCCTTACAGTTGATAAGGGGTGAGGTATGAGGAGGGCTTCCAGCAGTCTGACTGCCCTAAGTCCCCTTCCTTCTTGGTCCCTGTGAATCTGCCCAAATGCAGCAATAAGTGAGGCAGACCCAGAGTTCTGAACTGTCAACAAGGGTATGCAACCCACTGTGAATCCTCCCCAGCACCAGTACTTTCCCATGTTACTGAAGAGCTAGGGACCTACACATTTCCATGTCTATGAGAAATAAACTGCTTGACTTGGGATCACTGAGCACATGTTCCTCATCCACAGCCTCCTCAGGTTCAGTAATTCTTCTGTCACTTCCTTACCAGACTTCCACTCCTGACAGCTTGAGTTTCAACAGCTCCTAGCTAGACCCAGGATACTGCTGGGTTATCAATTCAGGGTTTGGCGGTTTCATGATACATGCAGTTTTGGAGAAGTCATAGGGCTGTGGTGTCAGGGTACCATATGTATTTCCTTCCCAAAACCCACAGTCTTTGTGTATTTCTGGCTGTATCAGTCCTAGTTTTCTCCATGTTTGTCTTCTCTTTCTTTTTTTTTTTTTTTTGGTGAGGCAATTGGGGTTAAGTGACTTGCCCAGGGTCACACAGCTAGCGTCAAGTGACTGAGGCTGTATTTGAACTCACATCCTTCTGACTCCACAGCCACTGCTCTATCCACTGCACCACCTAGCTTCCCCTGTCTTCTCTTCCTAAAGGCCTAGTGTTGGGCCTAGTTTGGTTGTTTTTTTAACCACAACTATGAGATTTATTTATATCTATAAACTCGTAAAAACAGTGTGAGCTAGAGAAGGAAAACAATGTTATCCCCATTTTTATTGAAGAGGGAATTGAATGTCAAGGAAGTTAAGCAACTTGCCCATGGTCACATGGCTACAGTAGTAGTGCTAGAGACAGGAACTGAACACTTAGCAATGCTAAGACCAGCATTGTAGTTATTGGACCACATTGTCTCTCAGCCTATGGCTTGTAGGGGACACATGGGATGATCTTTGTTGTTGTGGCCAGGAACTGTCTATCACATGATTATTAATCAGATTAAGTTTGTTAGCTTCCTGACTCCCTTGTTAGTTTTCCTTTCCTTTTTCTATCATAAAAGTATTTTATTATATTCCAGTTACATGTAAGGATAGTTTCAACATTTGTTTTCATAGTTCCAAATTTTTCTCCCACCCTCCCTTCCCTCCCCCTCCCCAAGACAGAAAGCAATCTGATATAGGTTATATATGTATAGTCACATTAAACATATTTCTACATTAGTCATATTGTGAAAGAAGAATCAGAACACAAGGGAAAAACCTCAAAAAAGAAAAAAAAATAGCCAGAAAGTAGAAACAATATGGTTTAATCTGCATTCAGAATCCAAAGTCCCTTTTTCTGGATGTGGAGAACATTTTCAATCATGAATTCTTTGAAATTGTTTTGGATCATTGCACTGCTAAGAAGAGCCAAGTCCATCACAGTTGATCATCACACAATGTTGCTGTTACTGTGTACAATGTTCTCCTGGTTCTGCTCCTCTCAGTCAGCATCAGTTCATGTAAGTCCATCCAGGTTTCTCTGAAATCCTCCTGCTCATCATTTCTTACAGCACAATCGTATTCCATTCCATTCATATACCACAACTTGTTTAGCCATTCCCCAACTGATGGGCATTCCCTTGATTTCCAATTCTTTGCCACCACAAAGAGAGCTGCTATAAATATTTTTCTACATGTGGGTTCCCTTCCCTCTTCCATGATCTCCTTGGGATACTGACCCAGTTGTGGTACTAGTTGGTCAAAGGGTATGAACAGTCCCATAACCTTTTGGGCCTACTTCCAAATTGCTCTCTAGAATGGTTGGATCAGTTCACAGCTCCACCAACAATGCATCAGTGTTCCAATTTTTCCACAGCTTCTCCAATATTTATTATTTTCCTTTTTTGTCATGTTAGCCAATCTGATAGGTGTGAGGTGATACCTCAGAGTTGTTTTAATTTGAATTTCTCTAATCAATAGTGATTTAAGCATTTTTTCATACGGCTTTGATTTTTTCATCTGAAAATTGCCTATTCATATCCTTTGACCATTTCTCAATTGGGGAATGACTTGCATTCTTATAAATTTGATTTAGTTCCCTACATATTTTAGAAATGAGGCCTTTATCAGACATACTGGCTGTAAAAATTGTTTCCCAGCTTTCTGCCTCCCTTCTAATTTTGGCTGCATTGCCTGTACAAAACCTTTTAAATTTAATGTAAACAAAATCATCCATCTTGCATTTCAAAATTTTCTCTATCTTTTGTCTGGACATAAATTGTTTCCTTCTCCATAGATCTGAAAGTTAAACTACTCCTTCCTCTCCTAATTTATCTATGGTATCACCCTTTATGTCTAAATCATGTACCCATTTTGACCTTATTTTGGTATACTGTGTAAGATGATGGTCTATGCCTAGATTCTGCCATACTGTCTTCCAGTTTTCTCAGCATTTTTTTTTGTCAAATACTGATTTCCTATCCCAGAAGCTGGAGTCTCTGAGTTCATCAAAGAATAGATTACTAAAGTCATTTACTACTGTGTCTCCTGTGCCTAACCTATCCATTGATCCACTACTCTATTTCTTAGCCAATACCAAATAGTTTTGATGACTGGTGCTTTATAGTATGGCCTTAGATTTGGTATGGCTAGCACACCTTCCTGTGCATTTTTTTTTCTATTAGTTCCCTTGATATTCTTGACCTTTTGTTCTTCCAGATGAATTATTATTTTTTCTAACTCTATCAAATAATTTTTAGGTAGTCTGATTGGTATGACACTGAATAAGTAAATTAATTTAAGTAGAATGGTCATTTTGATTATATTAGCTCGGCCTCTCCATGAGCAATTGATGTTTTTCCAATTATTTAGGTGTGATTTTATTTGTGTGAAAAATGTTTTGTAATTGTGTTCATAGAGTTCCTGGGTCTGTCTTGGCAGGTAGACTCCCAAGTATTTTATATTGTCTACAATTACTTTAAGTGGAATTTCTCTTTCTATCTCTTTCTTCTGATAGCTGAGGTACTTTGAAATTCATCATCCTGTGTGTCAGGAGTCCAGCTAGTACTTAAGACCAGGTGAACGCATATTTCATTGAACACACTGCTAATTTTGTTCAGTCATCTTCAGTCATGTCCAACTCTTTATGACCCCATATGGGATTTTCTTGGCAGAGACACTGGAGTGGTGTGCCATTTCCTTCTCCAGCTCATTTTACTGATAAAGAAACCGAAGCAAATAAGGTTGGGTAACTTGCTCAAGGTCACAGAGCTAAGGCTCTGTGTTCATTTGAACTCAGGAAGATGAGTTCCTAACCTTCCTAACTCCAGGCCCAGTGCTCTACCACCTAGCTGCCCTCTATACTCATAAAACATTGCTTAATCTCTGAGATAATACAAATGATAATTGTATCAATAAAATCCCAGTTCTGGTCAATATCCCTGTTAAAGTTCTATGGTTTGCAGCCCTCCCTATAGCCCCCATTAATAACTCCAACTGATGTCTTTCCCTCCCAGGTGGTATAGTTGAGACAGTGCTTGGTCTAGAATTAGGAAAACCTGAGTGAAAATCTGTCCTCAAAAATGTATTTGCATTGTGTCCCTGGGCATATAGCCAAAATAAGCAGAGTGAAAGCCAGCATTTTTTCTGAGCTCTCCCAACACATCCCTTCCACAATAACCTAAAAAGATACCAAACTAAATTCTGAGAGAAAAAGCCAAGAATAAAATAAAATTACAGTGAGTCATTTTTCCAGCCCAGGGAAGCTTAGGAAGATAGACAACTGGACAGGACTGAAGCAGCACAGGGATAATAGTGTCAGCAGGAGATGTGGGAAGCAGCCCAAAGACCAGGAACAGTAAGAGAATTAAACACCTGGTCAAAAAGAGATCCAAGAGGATTCCTGTACTATTATCCTATATCCTGTACTATTTAGCAGCTTTGCTGGAGCTGCGAAGTAGTCCAACTCTTCTGGAGAACAATTTGAAACCATACCCATACACATTCTTTGGCCCGGCAATACCACTACTCCATTGATACCTCAAAAATATCAAAGAAAAATGTAAAAGGACCTATACATATAGAAATATCTCTAACAGTTCTTTTTGTGGTAGTAAAAAAATAGAAACCAAGAGAATGTCCATCAATTGGGGATTAAATGAACAAGTTATGATACATGAATGTGATGGAATACTATTGTGATATAAGAAATGTTGAAAGGGATGGTTTCAGGAAAACTTGGGAAGACCTATATAAACTGATGCAATGTGAAGTGAGCAAACCAGGAGAACAATTTACACAGTAATAATACTGTATAGATAATAAACTATGAAAGACATAGTAACTCTTATCAATACATTGATCAGTGAAGGGGTCAATTCAGAAAGATCTGGGAAGACTTCTATGAACTGATGCAAAAGTGAAGTGAGTAGACCCCAGAAAACAATATGAATCAAAAATGCCATCCACCTTTGGAGAGAGAGAACTGATGGTATTCCGAGCAGATTGAAGCATATTGTTTTACTCTTTCTTTATCTCGATTTTTTAGAAGGGAGGTAGGTGAGTTGTAACATGTTTTGCTTGACTTCACATGTAGGTATTGTAATTCCTGTCTCCTTAATGGGTGGTGGAGGGAGAGTATTTAGAACTGAAAATACAAATAAAATCAGGGGTAAAAAACTGAGGTTGATATGGGAAAATACAGGGGATGAAACTGAGGCTCGAGCTGAGACCCCCCAAAATGAAAGTAGAACATACTGTTTGTTCCCCTTAAGTCTGTGGTTTAGTACCAACTTCCTGACATATGCCTCTGTTTACTGAAATATGCCTTCCTGTATGCCAATTAAGCTTACCACAATGTACCTGTGAAAACCTGCATGCATTTTCGCACTTAAGAGATATAAAAACTGCAGCTTGGACACTTGGTGGCTGCCAGAGTATCAGAGGTGACTTTGCGTCAATAAACTGCTCTTCCTTATTCCTGAGTGCAGTTTGGGTTTCTCCGTCGGAATTTCCCACAACAAGGTCACTCCGTCTCACCTTCCACAACTGTAAAACGGGGATAATAATAGGACCTACCTCCCAGGGTGGTTATAAAGATGAAATAAGTTACTATTTGTAAAGGATCGTGTAGCTCTATGAAGTACATACACGAAGTGCTCAATAAATGCTTGCTGCCTCCCACTTCCTTGCTTTCCAGGGCAGGCAAGGCGGTGCAAAGAGCAGGGAAGAATCCTGGGGATGAAGCCAAGCCCAGCGCGTGTGCGGAGCCGCCGCCGCCGCCCCGGGGCCGGAATCTGGGGCTCACGGCCCTCAGCCCCTGGGCAAGCGGGGCGGCAAGCCTCGAGGGCGCCCAGTGCGCAGGCGCCTCCCTCCAGTCGTCTTCCGCGAGAGGCGTGGCTGGGTGGAGGGCCCGAGCGGATCAGCTGGCCTCGCTTCTCAGCTACGCCGCGTCCACCCCGCCTCCCTACTGGCCCCGGACTGGGGCTGGGGTCCTCTCTGCATGGAGGATGGGGGAGACTGCTCCCAGAGCCGAGCCCCGGCCCGCAAAGGACCGGGAGAGGGAGGAGGCGGGGACCTCGGCTCGGCCTTGTCACCGGCTCAGCAGATTCTTGCTTTACCTCTACCTGGTGGGCTTCCTGGTGAGTCCCGGGGAGGGCAGGGAAGTGGGGGGAGGGGGCGCACAAACAAACAGAGCCGCCGCTGCTGCTGGGCCTGGGGGAGACTGCAGGCTCCTAACATCCTTTCATTTCACCTCGCCCCCTCCAGGGCCTCCCTTCCCACCTGCATTTAACGTTCGCAAGTCCCGGCACTTAACGATTGAGGAATGGTGGCAGTCCCGGGGGTGCCCTCGGAGTGACGCGGTGAACCCTGCCAATATACACTTTGCGGGGTTGCGGCCACAGCTGTTAGCCAGGTGGCACAGCGGACAGAACGCTGGGCCTGCAGGCATAATAAAGACCAGAGTTCGAATCTGGCCTCAGACACTGACTAGCTGCAAGTCACTCAACCCTGTTGGCCTCGGTCTCCTCTGTCAAATAAGCTGAAGGAGGAAATGGCAAACCACCCCAATGTCTCTGCCAAGAAAACCCCAGATGGGGTCACCAAGAGTAGGACACGGCTGAACAACAACAACAAAAACCTGCAGAGGTGGTTCCTGGTGTGGAAACGCCACCAGGCCTTTAGGACTGGCCATAGGATCATAGTTCAAAAGCTCGTAGATACTTTGAGGTTTATTCAGTGGTGCCAAACTCCAAGCAGACAGGAACACTCCTACTAAATGAGAACCAAACCAGATTAAAATGTAATTGGGAAATGTTTACCAAAATAGATAAAAAATACATTACAGCATGGGTAGTGTCAATTGGTGGAGCACTGGCAAGGATCCCTTTCTATTTGAGTTTGACACAGTGGAATTCTCCTAACTAAACTAAAGTTCACAGTTGCTTCCCTCTTTGTTCTCACTGCCCCCAGTCTTAATTTCCTACCTGAGGTCCAGAAAGAGGCCCACTTCTTGGTTTGCATCCTTCATTACTGTCTCCATGCATAACCTCATCTTGAGTCTTTCCCACTCCTGCCTGCTGTCTCCTTAGGCAGGGCATCATCATCACCCCCCACCCCCAGTGTCCCTGGAGGAAATCAGGGTGCAGAAAACCATGCAAGAAGTGCCCCCCTTGTCCTGTTTCCTTGTCTCTAAATTGTGCTAGTGAACAACTTCGGCCCTTGTCCCAATCAAGTCTCTGTCAAGTCTAGATTATTGTAAAAATGTCCTCAAGTCTCTCCCTCCAATGCATCCTCCATACTGCCACCACAGTCCTTTTCCTTAAACACAGTTATAACTATGTGACTTCCCAACTCAATAAACTCTAGTGACTTCCTGTGACCTTTAAGATGGGATCTTAACCTTACTTGTGCAGTCTGGTAAAACTTTGAACCCCTTCTCAGAAGAATGTTTTTAGATGCATAAAATAGAATTATGAAGGAAACTAGTAATGTTGAAAGTTATCCCAGGGGCAGGTAGGTGGCACAGTGGATAGAGCACAGGCCTTGGATTCAGGAGGACCTGAGTTCAAATCCAGCCTTGGACACTTGACACTTAACTAGCTGTGTGACCCTGGGCAAGTCACTTAACCCCAATTGCCTCACCAAAAAAATAAAGAAAGTTATCCCCAAAAAAGTTAATTAAAAACTTTTGTCCCAAGATAAAACATAAATTTCTTTGTTTAGTTTTTAAAGTCCAACACAACCTGGCCTGAACATATCTTAACTTTATTAGACATAACTCTTCCTCCTTCACTATTCAATCCAGCCAAACAGTTCTCTTTGTTCTTTATATAGGACACTCCCACCTTCTTCCAGACCTTTGCAACTGGCCTTTCTGCATGTGGAATATACTGCTTCCTTAATTTTCCCCATAAAATCACTCTTCTCCTTTAAGACAATACTCAAGCATCATCTCCTGCTAAAACCTCTCCTAATCTGCCCCACTGCCTAGTACCTTCCCTCCTGAAGTACTTTATATAGAATTATATTTATTCCTTTTCTATTTATACTTAATTTTTATGCATTCTTGTCACCCTCATTAGAATGTAAGTTCATTTAAAGTAGAGATTATTTCTTTTTTTGTACTTGTTATTCCCAGTACCTAGTATATACTAGGTATTACTTATTTGTTAATTAATTGCTTGACTTATCATAGGTCATACAATTAGTAATCATCAGAAGCCATATTTAAATCCATGTCTTTTGACTCCACAGTCAGTGGTCTTCCTGCTGCAAGATAATTTTTAATATTTACATGCTTTATAACTTTAATATCCCTCAATTCAAAACATTTTCATCAGTTAAAAGAAAACCCACATGTCCTTAAATTAATCCATAAATTGTGGAGACCTGGATGTAATTTCCCAACAGAACAACAGGATTTCTTTTTGTTCTTATACACAATAGAGTCAATAATTTCCTTGGAAACTGGATTGAAAATGGGAAGTTGTTATTTGGTATTTAGTAGCCATTGCCGGGTAGCAAAGTGTACAAGTCACCTAACCCTGTTTGCCTCAGTTTCCTCATATGTAAAATGATCTAGAGAAGGAAATGACAAATCATTCCACTATATCCAGTATCCAATGTCACAAAGAGTCAGACATGATTGAAAAAATTGACTAACCAACAAAGCCTAAATATTGGGGAAACTTGTCAGGGTTCCAGGATTTAATTATTCTGTTAGGTAGTTTGCAGATTAGCTTTGGAGGCTGATAACGATCTCCCTCAGGATGCCCTTTGCCATCTCTGATTCTGGTTTTCTCTACTTTTTAATGCATTGAAATTGCTGTAAACAGTGGTGGAAGAGGGTTAGGAAAAAGCTTATTATTGTCTCTCTACTTACCGTTAAGAAGTAGCTTTTGATCTCCCTGCAGGAGGATGCCGTAGCCAGAAGATAATCCCATATCTGCTTTGAAAATTTGCTGCTTAGGGCCTCTTCCTTTTTCCATCTGTTGTCTTCCTATTATGACGCCATTCTTCTCCCTTTCCTCACAGTAGTGCCCTCATTTAACTTCCTTATTCCCTTCCATCAGCCCAAGAATAATTGATTTGTGATAAGATCATTTGCTTTTTTCTCTATTAGGCTGGTCAAAACGGGGAGTAGCTATGATTCAGCTTTTTTTTGATGTTGAAAATATTGGGGGTTGACTTTGTTCAGCTTCAGAAAAGTATTTTGGTCATGCGCAATATGTTAGTAATAAGCAATATATTATAGTGTTCCATTAGCATTGGGTAGCTGGAGCTGGCATGATTCAGAAGCATCCCTAGGATGAATTAATCTTGAGTTTGAATTGAAAATGATAAATTGCTTTTTTAAATTTGAGTTTTGATGAGTAGTGAAAGAACAAAAAGGCCACAATAGTACTAGCTCATGTTTATATAATAATTTTTGATTTATGAAAAATATTGTATTTGAAACAAACCCTATGTGATAGGTAATACAAAAGTTATCTCCATTCTACAGATGACAAAATAGAAGCTCAAAAATTAAATGATTTGCCCAAAATCTCAGAGTAAGTAATTCTGTCAGGCCTTCGAACTAAGGTTTCCAAATATAAATTGAGTTCTCTTTCCACCAAGCAAGAAATAAAGATTATCCATAAATTGATACTTCATCACTGAATATTCAGAAAATTACTTTATTTGCTGACACATCCAAACAGCATTTTAAGTCTACTCTGGGAACTTTATATAAAATTTTGGGAATTTAAGAGTTTTAGGATGAAGAACTAGTTTGGAATCTACTGTTAATGGGTTCTTTTTTTTTTTTTTTCCTTCAGGGCAATGAGGATTAAGTGACTTGCCCAGGATCACACAGCTATTAAGTATCAAGTGTCTGAGGCTGGATTTGAACTCAGGTCCTCCTGAATCCAGGGCTGGTGCTTTATCTACTTCTCCACCTAGCTGCCCCCTAGATAGGGTTCTATGGTGAAGAAAGTACTGTATTTGTTGTCAAGATGATCTTGAATGTTTTAAAGGACCACAAAATTGGTTTTGTTTGACTCCCTCTTAGAAGAATTAAGAATAATGGAGAGCGATGCAGATTTAGTCTGCTAATAGGTGACTAGCAAAACTCTTAAATTTCTAATGGAATTTATAGTATTCCTACTGTGGACTTAAAGTGTTGGGATGTGTCAGCACATAAATTCATTTTCTGAATATTTAAAGATGAAATTACCAATCTGTATCCAGACGGAAACAGTGTTCTATAGTCTGAGATGTCACTTATCTAAGATCACATTCTTGAAGCTTCTTTCTCAACCCAAATAATTAGTCAGGGTCCTTTCATTGCCCTGGGCAGAGTGTTGGAGAGAGCTAGTGTCCTACCTGTAATGTGTAGTGTAAGGATAAAGTGCTAGACTTGGAATATGGTTTCCTGTGTCTGACACTTATTAGCTCTTTAACCCCAAGTAACAGATTTATCATTCAAGGCCCAATTTCCTCACCTATTAAATAGAAATGATAACAATAACTGTCTTCACTATTTTAGTTGTGAAGAACAAAGAAAGAAGGTATGCTTTGCAAAGTTTAAAGTGCTATGTAATATTATTATTATTTGGAGTTCAAAATGAAGTGGGAATTATTTCTTATGAAATAAGAAAACTTTGTGTTTTTTTTTTTAACTAGAAAGTAGAGAGGATTTATTATTCAAGTGCTGCACTTAGCCACAAAGAAAACAATCAGTATGGAATGACAAGAGGGTACCATGGCATACCATCAAGAGGCAGGTAGACAGACCTTACATTAAAATGTGGAGTATCTTTTCTAAGGAAGGAGTGCTTGGTGGTAAGAGTCCTTATCTAATGGTAGGCTGGCACAGTCCCCTCATGGGGTGACGGTTCTGAAGTGGATACTTTGTACCTAAAATACCCAAATTAAGACCATGCCTTATTTAGAGAATTGCAAGCCTTGGTTATTTGGTTATTCCTATAGCACCACCATCTTAGTTTAACTACTCTAGTTCAACATTGTATCCCCTCATTTATTCTATACTCTTCCTTTTGTGAGAAAAAGACATAAAGGGGACAAGGAGACTCTGCTTGCACCCCATCTCCCTTTTTGTTGTAAGCACTGTATTCTCTTTTTGAGATACTTTATTTTGGGGGGGGGGGTGAGGCAATTGGGGTTAAGTGACTTGCCCAGGGTCACACAGCTAGTAAGTGTCAAGTGTCTGAGGCTGGATTTGAACTCAGGTCCTCCTGACTCCAGGACTGGTGCTCTATCCACTGCGCCACCTGGCTGCCCCTGGGATACTTTTAAAAGACATTCCCAGTGAATGATAATGGTGTTCTCTTTGTGAAGTAAGAAAGCTAGAAGGAGCTAAAGGTAAAGTAAATTATAAAACATGTTAAGTCTGTCATTTACCAATTACAAATAGGATGAATAATTTTAGGGGCATCTCAAAAGAGAGCGAAAAATTGGCATTTTGTTAGAAACTCCAGATGTTGTTTGTTTATAGAATAAAAAGGGAAGGGATTTTGCCTATTATGGGATCCACAATTCCAAAGCCTATCAGATGCCAACATTCATCTAATTAATGGAAGTCTGGTCTGTTTTCTTTTAGGATTTTTTTGGTGTAAGCATGGTAGTTCCTTTATTAAGTGTTCATATCAAATCCCTCGGAGCAAGCCCAACTACCGCAGGAGTAGTAGGTAAGTGATGTAGGTTAATAAACTAAAAACAAGTGTTGATTATGAATCATTGCTATTCAACAGTTAAATGGTAAAAAGATCATTTCCCAGGGATTTTAAAGTAAGTTTGGCCTATATTTCTCTAATTTGGTGGCTAAGCTATTCAGCAAGTGCTTGTTGAGTATGTACAATTTATAGAACTTCTGTGCTTGCAATTTAACAATTCAGCCCAACAGACATCAAAATGTGGATAAAGCATTGTGTTAGACCCTGGGGATGGTCCAAAGTTTAGATAAGACATGATCCCTGTCCTCCTAGGGTTTTGAGTTCAGGAGAGGGTTCAGGCACATATATGGATAAGGATAAGGATTATACCTATTATTTCACTGATACAGAGAATTCTCTTGGGGGCTGGGTAATCAACAGGAATAAGCATTTATTAAATTCCTGCTATGTGCCAGGCACTGTGATTCACAAATGTTTCATTTAATCTTCACAACCCATTTTATAGTTAAAGAAACTGAGGGAGACAGAGGTTAAGTTACTTAATTTCTACTCAGGTCTTACTGATTCTAGGCCCACTCTTGCCACCTAGCTTCTTCCCAGATGAGGAAATTCCCTCTACCAGTTCAGGTTAACTAACACCTTCTCTGCAATATCTGGTTTTACAGAGTTGCTTAGGGTCATATAGTCAGTATCTGTCAGACTCAAGACTTGACTCTGGTCCTGAGTCAGAAGCTTTTTCTTTTGTTTTCTGTACTGCACTGACGTGGATATATTTGATGCACAGTATTATATGCTAAATTTATTAGAGTTGCAAAATATAAGTGCTATATGTGGTCTGAGCTCCCTGAGATCTGAGCAGAGGGTTAAGGAAGTCTTGAAAGAGGTGGCATTTGAGTTGGACTTTAAAGAGTGTCATTTTCACAGCTAAAAAGGAAGGAAGGAGTAGATTTTACATACTGGGAACCAAATGACATATTTGGGAAACAGAGATTACTCCAGTTTGGGTGGAGTATAACACATCTAAAAAGGAATAACAGAAGTTGTCTGAATACTTTCCCCACTCCTTTGCAGAGGTAAGGGTCCACAGGTTGTAGAACATTGAATATAACATCAATATTGACTTCCAGTGGCTCATGATACTCAGAAGAGATTTAAAGAGTAGATACCGTAGGGCCTTACAATCTAATATGGGAGATAAGATATAGATGTTATCTCAGAAATGTGTACCTTGAGGTATCAAATTATAGTAGTGGGGTAGAAGGGTGGAAAATGATTAAAATATGTCAGATATGGTTATCAGTTTCTTCAATATGCCCAGAAAGTCTTTCTTAGCTCTTCCCTTGCCAGATCCCTATCAGGACTTCTGACTTCATTTTCTACTATTTTACACATTTATAGCTCTTTATGTAAAGTGTTGGGAGTGTCCATCTCTCTTTATCCAACCAGTCATCTTTAATGAGGGGATGTTGGGTTTGAAGAGGAAAACCTCTACACATAAGGGAAATATGGACACTCCTCAATCCCTGCAAAAAAAACAGAGAAATCAGTCATTTCAGAATAATAAAATTGGTTAATATCACAATAATCTTACTAAGGGGGATACACCTATAGATAGGAATAAGAGATTATGGTGTCACTAATGGCTACTGTAATGGTATAGAAAATATTTTTAAAAATTTCAAACCTCATACAGTGCCATGATTTGAAATCACAATAGAAAAAAAAAACCTGTAAAAAGAAGTCTTGCTCAAGTTGATCACTCAGGTAGAGATTTTTATAGAAAGCCTAGAAGCTTTAAAATAAATATACCTGTAGAAGACTCTTCCTATTGCCCATCATACTAAAGCCTCTTTCGGATTCAGGAATTTTATTCTTTACTGCATTTCTTCTATATATAAATCAAAATTTCTTTCACTGTTCGAGCAACATGATTCTTCCATTCTCATAATCTGAGTCCCCCACCCCCTTATTTCTCCTTTCTGCTTATCCTAAATTATATTTAGTAATCATGCCCCTTTGTTGGTACACTTCCTATTGATTTCTGGCATTAGTTAAGTCAGCTCTATGATGAATCTGGTCCTTGATTTATACTATCATTATATTTTATTTCAGGATCCCTCTATGGTGTTCTACAGCTCTTTTCTAGCACAGTAGTGGTAAGTTTACCTTCATTTGTATCAATGCATCTTCAAAACATTGGTGTGCCTGTTGAAAAGTTGAGGACAACTATCCATTGGTAGAGTAACATTAATAACTATGAAATTTTTTTAAAAATCTTATTCACAAAAAGACACAGGTAATTAGTTTAATATGTAATATAAATTGTTTTTTATCATAAAAGTATTTTATTATTTTCCAGTTACATATGAAGATAGTTTTCAACATTTGTTTTCATAAGATTTTTAGTTCCAAATTGTTCTCCCTCCCTCTCTCCCTTCCCTCCCTCCTCCCCAAGATAGAAAGCAGTCTGATATATGTTATATATGTATAATCATATTAAACATATTTCTGCATTAGTCATATTGTGAAAGAAGAATCAGAACACAAGGGGAAAACCTCAAAAAAAAAACCACAAAGTAGAAACAGTATGGTTCAATCTGCATTCAGAATCCACAGTTCTTTTTTCTGGATGTGGGGAACAGTTTACATCATGAGTTCTTTGGAATTGTCTTGGATCATTGCACTGCTGAGAAGAGCTAAGTCTATCACAGTTGAACATCACACAATGTTGCTCTTACTGTGTTCATTGTTCTCCTAGTTCTGCTCTCTTCATTCAGCATCATTCCACTTAAGTCCAGGTTTTTCTGAAATCTGCCTGCTCATCATTTCTTACAGCATATAATGTAAATGGTTAATGTTATTTTTTAAAATTTTAATTAATAAATCATCAGGTCTTCCTGGTACTTAAGGACTCAGGTTAAAATTGAATACTCTGAACTGTATCTTTATGCTTATGACAGTTGAAGTATCAACCAGACTTCTGTGATATTCATATATGTATCCACATACACATAAGTGTGTGTATATATATATATAGATATATAGATATAGATATATATAGAGAGATATACATATATTACATATAGACACACATTTTTATGCTAGTGACTCTCTGCTTAGATATAGGCTGTTCTGTTTGTAAAGGACCTTTGCTCATAAATCAACTCTCTGATGTTATGGTATCTGGGATTTTATTGACCATGATAAGTGTTGAACCAGTTAAAGAAATACTTGGAGCGGAGCAGAGCAGGATCTCTCACTCTCCTTTGACCTCACACCCCAGTTCATTCAGATGTGTATTATGATCTCCAAGTCCCATGGAGATATTA
Organism: Dromiciops gliroides; assembly: GCF_019393635.1. Taxonomy (NCBI): domain Eukaryota; kingdom Metazoa; phylum Chordata; class Mammalia; order Microbiotheria; family Microbiotheriidae; genus Dromiciops; species Dromiciops gliroides. The sequence continues at coordinate 188,413,850 of NC_057863.1, forward strand.
GTGTTCATGGACACATATATAGCTCTATAGCATATTGGACACATTATTAGAAGGGTACTTTTCAAATCTCCTAGTCTCATAACCCCTAGCTATCTTCATTATTTTAGAAATTAGCACTCCAACCTGCTTTAGATATGTTTACCTTTTCCACTAGAGATTTGCATTTTAACATCCCCTATTAAGTTTTTCATGAACTGGGGAAATAGACAAAAACTGTCAAAGGAAATATGAACATGTAAAAGGAAAGTGAAAGATTTTAAGAAATTTTTTTGATGGTCAACTTACAGAGAAATGTAATTTGTACTTTTCCATAGGAATTGGAGAAAGGGTAAGAATTAGTATTTTAAGAAAGGAAATTTAGATTAATTTGAAAAGAAAAATTAGACATGCCTAAAATATACATAGCTAAAGCCTTTTTTTTCTGTCTCATTATAGCATAGAGGTGACCTTTGGGTTTCTAGTATAATTTTACAACTTTAGAAAATAAACTTGATGATGGAGATTGTTGAAGGCTAACCCAGCAAAGTACATAAGCTCTGTCAGACCATACCAAGTTGGAAAAGCTTCAGATAATGGCCAAGTGACAGACTTTGTATCAGTGAGCTGAGAACCAGCCTAGCTAAAAAAGACACACTAATTTTGATTGGCTACCAGGTGAAGCTGATGAAGATCATCTAAAAAGACATTCTGCATGTTGGAGGAAGTATCTGTGGGGATGAAATCTTAGGTTTTTTAAAATATTCATACATGAAGTACATTCTGAGTTTGACAATCCAGTAGATGTGGTAAAATGATAAAATAATCATGCCTGCCTCTAATGGCATCTTAAACTCCAGAATCCTAAAACACTAGCAAGGATTATTGTTTTTCCAAAATCAGGACAGTCTCTCCCTAAAGAAAGTCTAGGTGAATTTCTTTTTTTTTTTTTTTAATTTTTAAAATTTTTTTTTTGAAGCAGTTGGGGTTAAGTGACTTGCCCAGGGTCACACAGCTAGTAAGTGTCTGAGGTCAGATTTGAACTCAGGTCCTCCTGAATCCAGGGCTGGTGCTCTATCCACTGCGCCACCTAGCTGCCCCTAGGTGAATTTCTAAACATCTGGTTGTGGAATATGGTCTGAAGACAGCTCTCTCATTTAACGCAAACCTTACTTTTGAGGATTTGGAACCAAGTTTTTTTGTTTGTTTTTTTAATCTGTGGAGCTGGGGCAACTAGGTGGCGCAGTGGATAAATCACTGGCCCTGGATTTAGGAGGACCTGAGTTCAAATCTGGCCTCAAACACTTGACAGTTATTAGCTGTGTGACCCTGGGCAAGTCACTTAACTCTCATTGCCCTGCCCCACCCCCCCACCCCCCAAAATCTGTAGAGCTACTATTTCACCACCTACTATTAAACTTCTAACATTCTCACTTTATAGGAACTTTTTCTGATATAAAGGTCTGTGTAAGATTCACTTTTTAGTTATTCTTTTGAACTCTGCATACATACTGCCCAAATAACTAGTCAGTTTAGTTATGTGGATGGTCATTTTCAATAAGAAAGTCATTCTGACTAGTTTCTTTATTATTGATTTCAATTAAAGTGGTCAGTCTGGTAGACAAATATTTCTTGAATATCTATAAACAATAGATGTGTTCCTTTTTTTAATTTTAAATTTATTTATTTAGAATTTTTCATGAAATTACATATGTAAAGAAATTTTCACATAGATTTTTTAAACTTTGTGTTCCAAATTCTCTTCCTCCCTCCCTCCCCACCTCCCTTAAGAATTCGAGCAATTCAGGGGGCAGCTAGATGGCGCAGTGGTTAAAGCACCAGCCCTGGATTTAGGAGTGCCTGAGTTCAAATCCAGCCTCAGACACTTGACACTTACTAGCTGTGTGACCGTGGGCAAGTCACTTAACCCCCATTGCCTAAAAACAAAACAAAAAAAGAATTCAAGCAATTCAATATAAGTTATACATGTGCAGTCATGTAAAACATTTCCACATTAGTCAAGTTGTGAAAGAAAACAGACCAAAAAACTTTAGAAAGAGGAACAGCAAAAAAATTATACTTTGGGGCAGCTAGATGGTGCAGTGGATAAAGCACCGGCCCTGGATTCAGGAGGACCTGAGTTCAAATCCTACCTCAGACACTTGACACTTACTAGCTATGTGACCCTGGGCAAGTCACTTAACCCTCATTGCCCTGCAAAAACAAACAAAAACAAATTGTACTTCAATTTGTATTCAGTTACCATCATTTCTTTCTCTGTAGATGGATTGCATTTTTCCTAAGTCCTTCTGATAGCATCCTGCTTATCATTACTTACAGCACAATAGTGTTCCATCATAATCTCATCCCATAATTTTTTCAGCCTTTCCCCAAGTGATAGACATCACCCCAGTTTTGAATTCAGCTTTTTAAAAAATCTCTTTTAGGATACCATGCTGGTAGTGGTATTGCTAGGTCGAAGAGTATGCATGGTTTTTATAGCCCCTTGGCCATAGTTCCAAATTCCTCTACAGAATGTTTGAATCAGTTTACAACTTTACCAAGAGTGTATTAATGTCTAATTTTCCCCATATGCCCCACAACATTTGTCATTTTCCTCTGCTGTCCTATTATCCAATCCAATAGGTGTGAAGTAATACCCAGAATTGTTTTGACCTGAATCTCTCCAATCAATAGTGAGTTAGAGCATTTTTTTCATACGGCTATAGGTGGCTTTTATTATAATAGATGTGTTCCTAAAATTATATATATATGTAAGTATTGGAATGACACCACCTGCTGGAAACTTACTGTAGAAAAGCTGTGCCATGAGGTGAACATCTCTGAGGGCAAGACCATGCGCCTTTTCTTTGGTGTCAGGAAGTGATGTTTGCTGGTGGGAGGAAAAAGGGGGAGCCAGGTGCTCTGACTGGCTCTTTCCTGTGGACTCTGGTGGAGAGCAGAGGTAGAAATGTGCTCTCCCTTTAATAGATAGATGAATGTAGGCCTTTCTCTCTCTCTTTACCAAATTCTTATTCTCCTTAATAAATGCTTAAAAGTCTAACTCTTGCTAAAGCTTATAATTTATTGGTGACCGCTCATTAGATATTTTAGACAGAATAGCTAGAATTTTAGCCTTAACATATATATATAAATTTTTAAAAATCTAATCCTATTTTAAAGGCACCAAGAAGGCTTGATATTGAAAGAATCCTTATTAATCATTTTATAAAACAAATTTGGTAACCCCCAACTTAATTTTTCTGGTGAATAAATGTGTATTTCTATATATTATAGAATTTAAATGAAGTGTACTCATGTAAGAATTAATTTGATTAAGGAGTTCCTCAGGGTTCTGAAAATAGGTATCATCTTTTCCTAAGGTATTAACTAATTGCCCCATATTAAGATATGTTTTCATAGAACCAGTTAAGGATGTTAGGTGGCATATGCCTCTGTACCATCCATCAGAACAGGCCTCATGAGTCATTCAGTCCCGACTCTCTACATTACTCTTTTTATCTAGAAGCTGCTTCTTCCATATTTCTCTTAATTTTTTCCCGTAATAAGTGTTTCTGCCCATTTTTTAAAATTAAAGACTGATGTTTTATATTTTCCATGGATTCTGTGACCTATGAACAAATATAGAAGCCATGGTATAGGGAACATTAAGCTTCTCCCACAGATGAATTGAGAGTCTTAGAATCTTGAATTTAAGTTTTCCTAAATTTTCTCTCAGATCATCCAGCCACAAAAGACATATGCCTCTTTATACAGAAAGAACATTGTGCACAAAAGACATGTGCTTTTCTTTATATAGAAAGTGTGTTGTTCAAAATTCCAAATGTGGGTTCTAATCTGCCCCCCCCCCCCGTTTTGGGGGGAAACTTGCTAAAATCACTGATTAATTCAGCAAGAGTTTAGGCTTTTAAGGATTTATTAAAGATATATTATAAGATAGTGAAGAGAGAGAAAGATTGAGAACAGATTCCTTATAGGATGGAAATCCTAGCTTTCCTAATAGCCCATGTGAAGTTCTGCCGCCAAACCAAAAGAGGAAGGTCCAATCCTCCAGCCTCAGCTTCCTACTTCCTGTCCTCCTACCCAAAATGGGAGGTTCTTCAAGTTGATTGGTTGAGAGTGGTCTCCTGTTGATGTCGTAGTCCACAGCCTCTGAGAATACACTCTACTCAGGGTTGGCCACGTGTGGTCTCAATTTAATCAACCTTAACTAGGTTCAACTTCTGAGAACAACACCCTACTCTGGGCCGCTAGGTTTGGTCTTGATTTAATCATCATTAAGTAGGTTCTCAGTCTCACCCAATTCAGTCAATTCCAAATCAGTCTTCAGGTGGGGCTTCTGGTCATCTGCAAAGTCCCATTATTTTATCACAAAAAAATAATACCAACACAGTTTTCAGGAGCAAAATATGTCTACATTATCATTTAGATTGAGTAAAGTGTGCATGCCTCACTCATGTGCACTGTGGAGTTGTGAATTGGTTCAGCCATTCAAGAAAGCAATTTGGAACTATGCTTCCAAAGTTATTAAATGGTCCATACTTTTTAACTCATCTATGCCATTAAATTTATATTCCAAAGAGATAAAATAAAAATAAAAAGGACATATATGTACAGAAATATTGACAGCAGCTCATTTCATAGTAGCCACAGACTAAGAGAAGCTAAGGATGTGGTAACCTATTGGGGAATGGCTAAGTAAATAATGTTATATGAATGCTGTGAGATGTTACTTTGTGAATTGTAAGAAATGACAAAATAGATCGTTTCAAAGGAAACTGGAAATACGTCTATTAACTGATGCAGAGTGACCAGAAGTAAGAACAATTTATACAATAACAATAACATTATAGAGAAAAACAACTTTGAAACTCTGATTAATAATTAATACATCCAGAAGAATAAAGTTTAATCATACCGACCACCTCTTACAAAGAGAGGCAATGAACTTAAGATACTAAAAGACAAATTTTTGGATGGGGCAGTTTGTTAGGCTGGACTATGCCTATTTATTATGAGAGGTTTTTTTGGTTTGTTTTTTGCACAGGGGTGGGATGTATCGAAGAGGGTTGGTTGGCTGCTTTTTTATTTTAGTTGTTTATTGGGGCCTGGGGGTAGGGGGAGAGATAATAACTGCCCTTAAAAACATATCTACATTCGGGCTAGCCATACCAAATCTGAAACTATACTACAAAGGGGCAGTCATCAAAATAGGTTAGGCACAGGAGACACAGTAGTAAATGACTATAGTAATCTACTCTTTGATAAACTCAAAGACTCCAGCTTCTGGGATAAGAAATCAGTATTTGACAAAAACTGCTGGGAAAACTGGAAGATAGTATGGCAGAAATTAGGCATAGACCAACATTTTCCACCATATACCAAAATAAGGTCAAAATGGGTACATGATTTAGACATAAAGGGTGATACCATAGGTAAATTATGAGAGGAAGGAGTAGTTTACCTCTCAGATCTATGGAGAGGAAAAGAATTTATGTCCAAACAAGAGAGAGAGAATATTATGAAATGCAAAATGGATTATTTTTATTACATTAAATTTAAAAGGTTTTGTATAGACAGAAACATTGCAGCCAAAATTAGAAGGGAGGCAGAAAGCTGGGAAACCATTTTTACAGCCAGTATTTCTGATAAAGGCCTCATTTCCAAAATATATTGGGAACTAAATCAAATTTATAAAAATGCAAGTCATTCCCCAATTGAGAAATGGTCAAAGGATATGAACAGGCAGTTTTCAGATGAAATCAAAGCTATACTATTGCCATATGAAAAAATGCTCAAAATCACTATTGATTAGAGAAATGCAAATTAAAATCACACCTGATACCTATCAGATTGGTTAATATGACAAAAAAGGAAAATAATAAATATTGGAGAAGCTGTGGAAAAATTGGAACACTAATGCAATGTTGGTGGAGTTGTGAACTGATCCAGCCATTCTGGAGAGCAATTTGGAAGTAGGCCTAAAGGGTTCTTATGGGATTCTTCATACCCTTTGACCCACTAATACCACTGTATTAGTCTGTATCTCAAGTATATCATGGAAGAGGGAAGGGAACCCACTCATACAAAAATATTTATAGCAGCTCTCTTTGTGATGACAAAGAATTGGAAATCAAGGGAATGCCCAACAATTGGGAAATGGCTAAACAAGTTGTGGTATACGAATGAAATGAAATGCTATTGTGCTGTAAGAAACAGTGAAGGGGCAGCTAGGTGGTGCAGTGCATAGAACACCGGTCATGGAGTCAGGAGTACCTGAGTTCAAATCTGGCCTCAGACACTTAATACTTACTAGCTCTTTGACTCTGGGCAAGTCACTTAACCCCAATTGCCTCACTAAAAAACAAAACAAAACAAAACAAAACAATGAGCAGGAGTATTGCAGAGAAACCTGGAAGGACTTACATGAACTGATGCTGACTAAGAGGAGCAGAACCAAGAGAACATTGTACACAGTAACAGCAGCATTGTGTGATGATCAACTGTAATGGACTTGGCTCTTTTTAGCAGTGCAATCATCCAAAACAATTTCAAAGAACTCATGACAGAAAATGTTTTCCACATCCAGAAAAAAGGACTTTGGATTCTGAATGCAGATTAAACCATACTGTTTTTACTTTTTTTTTTGAGGTTTTTTTCTTTTTGTTCTGATTCTTCTTTCACAATATGACTAATGCAGAAATATGTTTAATGTGACTATACATATATAACCTATATCAGATTGCTTTCTGTCTTGGGGAGCGGGGAGGGAAAGGAGGATGGGAGAAAATTTGGAACTAAAAATCCTATGAAAACAAATGTTGAAAACTAACTTTACATGTAACTGGAAAAAATTACTTTTACAAAAAAAAATCTTCATTCCTTTTAATATGTGTACAAATACATATGTGTGTATGTTTACTTTTTGCAGGGCTGCTGGAGTGATGTAGTAGGAAGACAGTATTCTCTGCTTGTGTGTATTCTGCTCAGTGCTCTAGGTTACCTCCTCCTGGGCATATCCACCAGCCTCCTCTTAGTTGCCATTGCTAGAATCCCTGTTGGTGAGTTTCTTGTATATTCCATATTGTCTCTTCCTTCTCCTCTTCCAGGTGCTGTTGCTGAAAGTTTTCTTTTATCTATATAATTTGTATGCCCATAGGTCCGAATTTTACCTGTTGTTATCTTTGTTTCTGCCACATAATCCACATACTTCTGTTTGAAGAGAGCCAATTCAATCTCAGATTACTGGTGCCAGTGCTTTCAGTGAACCTGTATTGGCTCAACATCTGGTATGTGCCAGCCTATCCTAAGGCAATTGTAGAAAATACCCCTCCCCTGCAGGAGTTTCCAGGTTCCCAGCTGGGCCATGTAGCTTCAAGCACAGGTCTACTGCTATGGCTTATCTTCAGTGTTGAATCCCTTTGTGCAGACTCAGCTATTATTAGTTGCTATTATTGCACATAGATATAGAAGATCAAAGATTAGTCTTCCATGCCAGTACTTAGTTCCTTTTAGTCCCTTAAACCAGAGGTTCTTAACCTGGGGGTCCATGAACTTTGTTTTAAAGTATTTTGATAATCGCATTTTCTTTATAATCCTATATATTTAATTTTGTTCATTAAAAACTTTACTCTGGGGCAGCTGGATGGCGCAGTGGTTAAAGCACCAGCCCTGGAGTCAGGAGGACCTGAGTTCAAATCCAGCCTCAGACACTTAACACTTACTGGCTGTGTGACCCTGGGCAAGTCACTTAACCCCAATTGCCTCACCAAAAAACAAAAACAAAAACAAACAAACAAACAAAATAACCTTTACTCTAAGAAGGGATCCATGGGCATTACCATACTAGAAAAGGGGGCCGTGACACAAATACACAAATATTTATAGCCCCTATCTTAGACCACACTTTGCCTGAGGGTGGCTAGTTCTAGACACTGGTCTGGTTTCTAGGGATGCCAGGCAAAAAAACCAATCCCTGTCTTGAAAAAATTAAATTCTTTGCATGAGCAGGGGTTGAAGAGAGTATGAGGGAGAAAACAATATATACAAAATAGGTAAATATTAGAAAATATAAATAGGTAAATATAAATTCCCAGAAAATTATTTGTGGGAATGGTTGTTATTATTGTTTTAGAATTTTTCAGTTGGGTCTGACTCTTCATGACTCCATTTGGGGTTTTCTTGGCAAAGATACTGAAGTGGATTGCCATTTCCTTCTCCAGCTCATTTGACAGGTGAGGAAACTGAGGCAAACAGGGTGTAGTGACTTGCCCAAGGTCACACAGCTACTAAGTGTCTGAGGTAAGGTTTGAACTCAGAAAGAAGAATCTTCCTGGCACTATCCATTGTACCACCTGGCTCAGAGCTTCTTAAACTGTGTTCACTTGCTACCCCTTTTTGCCCAAGAACAACAACCCCAAGTATATGGGTATATAATATAGGTGTACAAATCAAACATTTACTGCCAAATTTTGTGCAATCCCCACATTCAGCTTTGCAACCCCACATGGTGTCACCACCCACACAGTTTATGAGGCTTTGACCTAGCTGCCCTTTGAGGGAATCAGGAAAGATCTTTTGTAGGAGGCACTAGGGCTGAGCAGATAAAAGGGCTGAGACTGAGGTAAGAGGGAGAATATTCCAAGCATGAGGACTGTCTGTTCATAGACAGAAGTCAGGACATGGAGTGTTGTATTCAGGAAACAGAAAATAGGCCTGTTTGTCTAGAATGAAGAGGGATTAATGTGCACTTTATCTGGAAAGATAATTTTAGCATAGCATCTTCTGGCTGGGAATATAAAGAAAGCTAAAAACTGTCCCTGCCTTAATTAGCTCACATTCTAATGGGGGGACACCACATGCAAACAGCTATATACATATAGGATTTATACAGGGTACATAGGAGTTATTTCCAAAGAGAAGGTAGTAGTTAATAGGGGAAAGGGTTGTTACAGAAAGTAGGATTTTAGCTGAGAGTTGAAGGAAGGCCAGGTAGGACAGGAGGTAGGGAGGAAGAGGAATAGCATTCTAGGCATGTGGGGCAACCAGGGAAAATGCCTGAAGTCAGGAAATGTAGTGTGTTCAAGGAACAACAGGGAGACCAGTATCAGTGAATCATAGAGTACGTGGAGGACAGTAAAGAAGACGAAAATATTTGGGGTCAGGTTGTGAAGGACTTTAAAAGCCCATCAGAGGATTTTCTACTTGATCCTGGCCTATTTATTGAGTTTATTAAGTAGGGAGGTAACATGACCTGTATTTTAGGAAAATCAGTTTGGCAGAAGAGAGAAGGGTGAAGTAGTAGAGTGGTGAGTGGCTTAAGGCAGGGAGACGACCCCGCAGGGGACTTGGCAATAGTCCAGGTATCGGGTGATGAGGGCCTACACTAGGTGGTGGCAGAGTGAGAGGGCACGTGTGTTTGCACACACACACACACACACATACATATACATGTGTGTACATGTCTATATTAGAGGCATCTGAAAGGTAAAATCAACAGGACTTGGGAGACAGATCAGAAATGGCTGATGAAAGAGAGGCAGAAGTTTAGTATGACAGCTAGGTTGCCAGCCTGGGTGACTGAGAGAATGATGGTGCCCTGAATAGGGAAGTTCAGAAGAGAGGAGGGTTTGGGTTGGGAGTGGAGAAGCAGAGAAGTAGTTCAGTTTGGGCTTTACATACCAAACAGAAGGCTCTGTGTTTTAGCCTAAAATAGGGAATCTTTGAAGTTTTCTTGAGCAGTATGTAACATGGTCATACCTCATCTTCTAACTATATTGATACTGTAGTAAGAAGTGGATGCCACCATTTTTTGATCTAATTAAGCATCTATGGACATAATTATTTGCTGAGCATTGAATTTAAATTTTTATATAAATGGTCTACAACTTTTATGTCTGTGTTTCCGTGGCAATATAGCTCAGTCACCAGCTTTCATTAAACTCCTACCACATGCAGATAATAATCTTGAGTAACGTAGTCATTCTTTATACTTTAGGTTGTGCCTCTTCAGAGTAGTAATAACAGTTGGCTATGCTAGACCAGCATGTAGAATAGACAGATATAAAGGTGAAAGTATATGTTTTGCTTTTCCTTTTAAAAGTTTTCAGAATCTCAGTTAAGCTACGGAACTTGCTTCATGCTCCCCTCCCATTATAGGTAGAAAATCAGTTGGTGCAGTCGAAATCACCAACCCAGCCCATTTCCAGAGCCGTTTGCTTTTTTCACATAAATAATGTGCTTGAAACAAATATCGTACCTCAAGACCAGAAAGGATTGATGGCACCCCTATTGCCAGAGATCAGGAAAGGTCTGGCACAAGGCAGAGATTCAAACAGGGGTCAGAGAGTCTGCAGTTTTTCACTTGCGGTGGAATTTGTTTTTGTTTTTGATTTTTTTTTTTTTTTTGGCGAGGCAATGGGGGTTAAGTGACTTGCCCAGGGTCACACAGCTAGTGTCAAGTGTCTGAGGCCAGATTTGAACTCAGGTCCTCCTGAATCCAGGACCGGTGCTTTATCCACTGCACCACCTAGCCACCCCAGTCATGCACTTTTATGGAGGCAATGTGATACAAAGGAAAGAACACTGGCCCTACTTTCAGAGGATCTGCGTTCATAGCCTACCTCTGACATTTACTAGCTCTGTGGCCTTGGGGCAAGTCCCTGAACCTGAGCCTCAGTTTCCTCAAAATAATGGCTTTGGATTAGATGGCCCCTGGGGTGCCTTCCTGCTCTACAGCTATGAGTCCAAGAAAGCGCCAGAAGTTAGAACTCTGAGTAAAGACCAAAAAGTGTTTTCTCCAAAGGTCCTTTCATATTTCTTGTAGGGAGCAGAAACTAGCCATGGGTCATAGGATATAGAAATGAGGGCCAACACCCTCATTCTGCAGATGAGGAAAACTGAAAGATAGATGAAAAAGGGAAACTGACCAAAGTGTAATGTAAGTAGGAAGCAGCAGAACCAGGTTTCAAATCCAGGTCATTTATTTCCAAATCCATCATGACAAGGAATGAGCAACACTGCACCCACCAGTGCATTCAGGGAAGTGATTTCAAAAATGGGGGAGATAAAGAGGATTGTGGGTTCACTTCAATCCTAGTTAGGGCCAAGGCAGGGCAGCTAAAATTACCAAAGACCCTTCCAAAAACCACATTCTCTTTTGAAGGGGAAGCTGCAAATCTTACATACCCTGGCCTTTTCCATGTAAGGAACTTTTCAGAAGTTTGTTGTAGTTTTTAAGTTTGTACATTCCAAATGCTTTAAAAGCTTGCCAGAAATTGTTCTGGTAAACATTAGTGTTAAAAGCACACCTGTATTTTATTATGTATTGTTCAATTAGCATACTTCACTCATATGGTAGAAGGTTTTCTATCCTTTTTCATGAATATTTCATTTTTTTCTAATTAAATACAGATATTGTATTCATAGAAATGAAACCTAGCCAGACATTCTTAACTATATATATGTTTGCTATTTGAAAGTAGAATATTTTGTGGTAATTGAGATTAAATACAGGACAGGAAATGAAATGCTTTCGTTTTGGGAAATGTTACTAAACTGTTCTCCATCTCAACCTGTAGGTATATTCAAGCACACGCTCTCAATCTCAAGAGCTCTTCTTTCGGATCTGGTTTTAGAGAGAGAGCGCCCACTGGTAATAGGGAAATTTAATACAGCATCGAATGTGGGTTTTATCTTGGGTCCTATGGTCGGTGGATATCTTACTGAGTTAGAAGGTGGATTTTATATAACATCCTTCATCTGTTCCTCTATCTTCATTCTGAATGCTGGTAAGTTGGGATTTGATCACAAGATAAATCCATTTATTTGCAATTAATGTTAATCCACCATGCATTGTGAGAATTTTAGCTCCCATAAGGCCAAGATTATGAATTTGATCCCTGCATGGGCATAGCCAAAAGCTTAACCCTTAACTCCCCTGCAAATGCATGTCACATGGGAAACCAAGAAAGAGAGTGTAGAAGCATCAGGACAAATCCAACACCATGGCCAGAAAAATGACCTCAAGCATATGAAATCTTAGTGTGTTTTCTCATGTATAGAATGTCACATATTCATGATATAGAGAAGGAATAACATTGGAGCAGTTTGATAGAAAAGGGTGATCTGGGGGCCCTAGTTTTAATTTTTTCATTAAGTTGTGTGCCATGCATTTTGTCTTATTCCAAACTAAGTTCTTCTCTATGTCTTTTTGCCTGCCTGCTATTTTTTTAAGTAAAGCATATTACTACTACTATCTTACATGAAGCACTACAGTTCTCTGACCCAGCTACCACATCTATGCTCTCATCCACTTCTTGTAGCTCTACTAACAATACCCTTTGCAGTAAGCAGCCTTATTGATTGAGCATCCTCTTTAGATTTTTTTCCTGTCACTTATATCTATGCCTGTGTCTTTTACCGTGGCCCCAGTGCCAGGAATGGTCTTTTCCTTTTAGTCCATCAGTGATCATGCTGAGTCCTTCACATTCCTACTGAAATCTTCATTCCATGAAAGTCTTGGAGAACCTCTTAAAATATAAATAAGGGGAAAACTCAAGAGGGCCTCTTACCACTTTCTTATATGGTGAGTTTTCTGTTGGAATTATGCAATAAATGTCTAAGCTGTGGCCACCACATATTTATATTTCCTATACTGCCTCCACATGACATTGGATCATAAAGCTTTTCCCAAACTCTGATCATTTCATATATTTTATTTCACACCTACTGTTTGCATAGCAGGGGAATGATATAAAAACAGATGATATCCCTGCCCTTGAGTAGCATATGACATAGCTGGAAAAATTGTGTGTGTGTGTGTGTGTGTGTGTGTGTGTGTGTGTGTGTGTGTGTGTGTGTGTGTGTGTGTGAAATTATATGAGGGGAATATAAAGCAATACCAAATACCTGCAAAGGCAAAATATGTAGGTAAGAACTCCATTTTAAGTTGTTGAATCAGATTAGTCAAGGAAAGATTACCACAGTAGGTTTGTTGTGGATTGGGTTTTGAAGAAGGTATAATATATGAACATTAATGGTAGAAGAGGAGGGGAAAGGTTAGTTCAGGTGATGGGAATGGAATGAATAACTAACCAAAGTCAGTATGAAGTAACCTGTTGAATTGAATTGAAGAGGAAAAGAAAGTAGCTTGTTGGGAGTACAGGAAGGGAGCCGAAGAGAAATGAGATCAGTTAATGAAAAGCCTTGAACAAAAAGCACAATTTAAATTTGAGAATAATGGGAAATAGGGAGTCATTGAAAGCTCTCAAGCAGGGGAATGAATGGTGAGCATTTTGTTCGAGGAGATCATTCTAGAAACTGTGTAGGATATGGAATGAAGCAAGATCAACTTGGGGTTCTTGACATAGACTTAGATATGGGATAGAATAGAAAGAGGGCTGGGTGAAATTACTTCAACCATTTTTACATGCAATTGAACAGTGTTAGAAGAAGTAGCTATTTAGCATATGAGGACATCATATAAAGTACACTTATGCTCTTGCCCTGCATTAACAGGTCTTGTCTGGATATTTCCATGGAATGATACAAAACTGAGCAGGATGAAGAAGAGCCAGCAAACTAGCAACAGATTTCCTTCAGACCTCCTGAAAAATGCAAAAAACAAGGTGCCAGTGACTCCAGCAACTAATGGTCCCATCACGCCTCAGGCAGTGACTTGGCAGCTGTGGGTGCAGAGTGTGTCTGTGCTAAGAGAGATCAAGAACGTGATATTCTCTGAAATGTGGGACATCTTTTCAGTGCGCTTCCTGATGGCTCTGGCTGTCATGCTGTACCACAGTAACTTTGTTCTGGCGATCGAGGAGCGCTTTGGGATGAAACCCAGGCTGACTGGGTATGTTATCAGCTATAGCAGTGCCCTGGGAGCGTTGGCAGGTTTTGTCCTAGGACCAATAATGAAACTCTATAAACACAACACCTACGCCATTCTGTTGCACTCGAATGTCCTCACCTGTGTCTTGTTGCTACTTTACTCTACAACACTCAGTATATGGGTGGTCATTTTCTGCTCCACTTTTTTATCCTTTTCTACTGCTATAGGCAGGATTTGTATCACAGATCTTCAGCTAACTGTAGGCGGAACTCAGGCTAGTGGAACTCTTATAGGCCTGGGGCAGTCTGTGACAGCTGTGGGTCGTATCATCGCCCCTCTCCTCTCAGGAGTGGTCCAAGAGTTCAGTCCCTGTGGCCCCCCAAGTCTGGGAGCAGCACTAGCTGTAGTGGCAATCCTCATAATGGTTTTAAACAAGCCTCGTTACAGTAATGATCCAAGTGCTAAGCTGAAAAGCCAATAGGACTATTTCCATGAACAGAAATGAAGTAAGTGGTGAATGAGCCAGGGGCAAATGCAATAATGATTAAAGGCACTTTATGGTATATCATAGAAGAATAACATGCCTTTGAAGAAAAATATGGTATAAAGATAAGGGAAGAGGATCTTCAGGTGTATCAGAAGCCTTACTGTTGGGTTCCTGATGAAACCCCTGGGTTTCTACAGACAAAACTGCTCCAAAATAAGAAGTCAAAACAGGAATGGTGATACTCATGATTCAGAAAAAACATTCACCAGAAGGAGGATAGGTGTGAAATGTGTACCAAGAAGTTTTATCTGCTGGTAATGCTAATGGGATTAATATTTTCAAAGGAAATAAGATAGCAGCTGTTGAGCTTGGGAGGATTTTGGTAGAATACATACAAGCAGTCTCTTTGTGGATTGCCAAAGCAGAAAACTCAGAAAAATGGAAGTAGCTACTCAGATTTGCCCACTAAATGAAAAAAAAAATGCACTTTAAGAAAAAACATCCAAAAATGGATGGGTAGCTATGATTTCCTTTTATCAGTGGGGTATTTATACAGGTTGTCCCCTCCCTGGAAATTTTATAGAACTTGGAGAGACATCTTCCATTAAACCAATTCGTCATCTTTTAAAGTAGACTGATTGACCTTATCCTTGATTAATTTGGGAGATTGTTTTAAAATTGTGTTTGCCCTAAATGGTATTTAGAGTTTTATAAGCTCCTACTGTTCAACTGTGGAGGGTTTTATAGATTGTTTGATCCTGTTCCATATGTGTTAGGTTTTATCTACATCATTACTTCCAGAGGGTTCCCTCAGGATGACTAAGGGTTCAGGTCAGCCAAGGTGAATCTTACTAGAAATTCTATGTTCCTGTGTTGAAACATTATTTGGGGAATAGAACATTGCCTAAAATAAGTTAAGTAAGTCTTATTGATAACAGAGTAGTGTCATCAGGTGAGATGTCCCATCTGACATATGTTAGTGGCCTAAAGGAACCTTAAGATGGTTTTGAAAACATGTTACGCATGAGCATGTGGGACCAAGAGAGATTTTCAGTATTTGTCAAGGGAAAATAACATAACCTTTCCTAACCCTAATGTCTGTATTGCTAACTTAATTTACACTTGTTTATGTACTACTACTTAGGAGCCAAGGAGTGAGCTGAATACTGAGGTATGCGGAAAGATTGATGCAAATTGTAGCAGGCACTCATCCACACTTACTAAAATATGTGTTCAAATTCATGGTTTGCAAAGTTCAAGAGATACTGTGACCTGGGACAAGCCCTTAACCCCATTGGTGTCTGACAACTCTCTAAGATTGTAAATTATAATCAAGGTACCTATTTTCATTGGTAGGTGGAGCTTCTCACACTGATGAAATCCTAGTATTTATACACACATTTTTTTCTACAATAGGTACTTCCCAACAAATATCTTAACATACTTCCCCAAAAAGCACATTTCCCCAAAACAATTTGTTTCAGTACAGAATTCCTTTTCAGAAAGGAGACTGAAGTATTCATGATGAAGATGAAAAGATAATAGTTTCTAGTGTGGCAGTTTTTCCATTTCCTCCTACTGTAAGGATGCAGTTGACTCAGTCATTTGTGATTAAACTGAACAAGTCAACCTGTAATAATTAAATTCCATAAGTATTTATGAAGCACCTTCTGGATACATAGACTGTGGCTCTATGGGAAAGATAAAGACTGTCTTTTCAGTTACTTTTAGTCTTATTAGGAGAAGCAAGCACAACATCATGGATTTAGAGCTGGAGAAGACCTCAGGTGTCGGTAGTCCAACCCCATCATTTTACAGATGAGAAAACAGAGGCCCAATGGGATTCAGTGTGGTACAGTGCAGAAAATGCACAGTTTAGAATCACTGGGCCTAATTTAAAATCCCAGCGCTGCCAATTTGTGCTCTCCATGACTTATTCTCTCTGGGTCTCAACCCTTCTCATCTGTAAAATGAGGAAACTAGATAAAATGTATCCTTTCCAATTCTAAGATCCATGAGCAAGAGGGCAGTTAACAGTGAAGGTTGGAGAGCTGGGATGTGTAATAGAAAGGTTAAGGGGAGGGAGCTATGTGTGGTTATCTTCTTTCCCCACACATAAAAGGGGATTTCAAATTGAGGCATATTGTTATACATAGCAATTCATTTTAGCTCTATCTGAAGTCAGTACCCTATAATATCTGAGGCTGTTACCATGCATAAGGTAAAATTATATAATAAATAAGTGTCTGAGCAGAGAGATACAGAGTTTTGATGTTTTGTTTCTGGATAAAAATAGCTAGCATTTAGATAGCACTTTAAGGTTTGCAAAGCACTTTCTGTGTTCTCTCACTTCATCCTCACATCAATCCTGTGAGGTAGATGCTGTTATTAGACCCATTTTACAGATAAGGAAATAGATTTAATGACTTGCCCAGGTTCATACAGCTTATTAAATTCAGCAGGATTCAAACTCATGTTTTCCTGGCTCCAAGACTGTTATTCTTTGTTCTGCAGATAAAATGAAATGTTCTTTCTGTACACCACTGTAATATTTTTACTCTTTAATTAAGATGGATTTTACTTGGTTTTAGATGGATGTTTTCTTAAGGTGTTTTTTACAAGGTAATCCGTTAAGGATTTGGAGGGTTTATGGTATATGTTCTCAGGGAGATACCAACTGATGCCACCTACTATTAAAGTGTTTATTTGGGGATTTTTTTTGTCTTGAATGACTTTTGTAGGTTTTTTTTCCAAAATAAGTTAATACTGACAAACAAAATAAACTATTAATGTGAAAAAAATTCTAAAGAAAGTGTCTTCCTTTCTTCACAGTTTTATTTTCTTACTTTAGTCTCTTATACTTTCAATAACCTTCCCTTCAATCCAGAACAAGCCCTTTACTCTCATGACAACTTTCCACTATAACCAAAGCATGATCTACATATTTTTAAGGACCCACTTAATGCTTACAGAATAGTACCTAGCACCACAGGTGATAATTGTATGTTAAGTTGTGAGTGGTTTGCCATTTCCTTCTCTGGTTGATTTTACAGATGAAACTAAAGTAAACAGGGTTAAGTCACTTGCAACCCGTGAGTGTCTGAGGCCAGATTTGAACTCAGGTGTTCCTGACTCTAGGCTCTATTCACTGTAACACCTTGCTACCATGGAGCGAACTAACATTTATATAAGGTTTACAATGTACTTTATAGTATCTCATTTGGTCACTGCAACATCCCTGTGAGATAAGTTTCAGATGAGTCTGAGAAAGAAGCGGCTTACCCAGTTAGAATCTCAGGCATTAGGCCTTATCGACTTCATGTCCAGTGTTGTATCCACTATACTACAAATAAATTTTTTTATAGGTGAACAATATATGCAAATAAAAAACAATACAAGGCAGTGTAAAATTAGTTCCAAAATAATCGCATAAATAATACCCCTAGAACTCAAGAGAGAACCTTGGAATGGGGATAGTAAAAGGTTTTATGGAGAAGGTGCAATTTGAACCTGACTGAAGTATAGGGAAATTCAGACTAATGGAAAGAAGTTGGTATGAAGGGCAATTTTCAAAAGAACAGTGAGGGATGTTTGAGGGCTGGTTGGACAGGACAACAAGCAGCCAATTTAGCTAATCAGTCCATATAACATGAGTGGAAGTTTTCATAGAGGACCAATGAGTGATAAAATTGGGGATAACAGGTTGTGGACAAATTGTGATGTCTTTCTTAGTTGGTTATGAGCAATGGAAAATGCCATCAGATGTTTTTGATCAGAGGAATGATGAAATGATGAAAGAAGAAAACTATATGCAGAGGATTACCAAGTTGTAGGCCTAGAAGAAATCAAAGACTGTGTGTGTGTGTGTGTGTGTGTGTGTGTGTGTGTGTTTTTCAGAAAACAGATCCATAGGCATTATCACTCTGGGCTTATGAGCATGCATCTCCCCTTCGGACCTATGGACAATAAGAGGCTTATTTTTAAGTGAGGAGTGAATGACTTGTTCTAAGGTTCTAGGTTCCATGGATCAATCTTCCTGCTCACTGATGGCTAAAACCTCACCATATGAAGTTGTGTTAAGTTTTCATTGCTGTCCCAACACAAATAACCCTAAATCTTCACTAATCACATATTTTAGTGAGAAAAAATTTTCTGTCCTTTTCTGTATTTCAAATTTAACAAAGAAAGGATATGAAAATAATGACTGTCTGAAGGGAGTTGGTTGGGGACACCAAAAAAGAGAGGAAAGGGGGCAGAATTGGGAATTAGGAAACCCAAAGATGGCAAAAATAACAATAATGATTACATGCAAGAAATAAAACCTATTTATATAGCACTTTAATGTTTACAAAGCACTTTATATATGCCAATTATTTGCTCTTCACAACAACCCATGTGAGATAAATGTTATTTTATCCCCATTTTACAAATAAGGAAACAGTGTCAGGTTAAGTGACTTGCCAGGATTGCACAACTAGTGTCTGGGGCTGGATTTGAATTTGGGTCTTCCTGACTCTAGGCTTAAAAACTATGCCACCTAGTTGCTTGCTGCCAAACTTCATTTAACTTAAAATTTTTCCTAGGATTGAGCTGATGCTGGTTGAAGTTAAGAAATGTATGGATAATTGAGGGGAGGCAGATTAACAGGGATGGGGGAGTGTGTGGAGGAGGACAGGTTCAGGGGTGAAGTATGTGACATATTATCCATACTTACAATCACACCATTGTGAGAATTGGAATGGTACCCCTGCTGTAGGGAAGCTCCGCCATGAGGAGAAAGCTTGTGATTTAAAGACCATGTTACTTTAGCGTTCAGAAGTTACATCTATAGAACCACCTGTGGGACTTGTCAATCAGAGCTACCAGCCAATTAGCTTGGAGCTGTGTGTGTGGACAACCCTGCTTCCTGTTTCACAGACGGCTTCTGGGAGAAGCCGTTGAGGATCGGTCTTTTTTTGTCCAAGAAACTTGCATGTTGGCAGGTGGAGAAGGGTGGTGGGGCTCTTAGTCGTTCGGACATTGGCATGGTGGTGAGAGATTTCACATGGGCTGCTAGGAAAGAAAATTGCTTTCTTTCTCTCTGGCTGTATCGAATTAGATCTGAGGTCGGATTTCCATGCCGTAAGGAATCTGTTCTCAATCTCTCTCCTCACTAACTTATAATATATATTTTATAAATAACCCAATTTTTTTTTGGTAGGGCAATGGAGGTTAATTGACTTGCCCAGGGTCACACAGCTAGTAAGTGTCAAGTGTCTAAAGCCGGATTTGAACTCAGGTCCTCCTGAATCCAGGGCCAGTGCTTTATCCACTGTGCCACCTAGCTGCCCCCTATAATATATATCTTTAAAAGCCTTGTTGAATTTATCAGTGATTTTAGCCAGCTTCCCCCCAAGTCTGGGGGGGCATATTAGAACAACAATTTAGATTTTAAACAACACACCATGTTAACACTGCACTGGGAGTTTATGATAGCCTTTACCAAGGGAAATTGGTCTGTTTCATGCCATTGAATAATGTCTTGGAATTTTCTCCTGTGGATAATTGTGTGTGTATGTGTATGTATGTATGTATATGTATATATATATATATGTATATATGTATATATATATGAATATGTATATATATATATATGTATATTCTAGTTCTCAGTTAAAAAAAAACCTTCAGATGTGATTACAGGATATGTCAATCATTTAAACAAAGCTGAAATCTGGGTATTCATCAGTTTCCTCATAATTTTCATTTAAAACACATGTAAGTGCATAAATCTGATTTTCTAAGACCTGGCATATCCTTCTAAGACACTTTGAGAATATAGTAGAGGTCTAATTATCTAGAGTGGCATATGACTTTTTTTTTCCTGAACAAGGGAGGGAGCAAGGTACTAATGTAACTCATTAATAAGGTATTTTTAAAACAAGCTAAAACCTTGGATTTTAAAACCAAAACCAACTGAAAAAATAAACTTAAAATACTCATTATTTTAATTGTAGATAGGAAGTTGTTTTAGAGGCCACCACCACATGCTTTGGATGGTTTAATTTTAGATAAGAGGCATAAAAATGAATTTCTTATTTTAAAGCCCTGTCGCCACTGACCCCCGTGTAAAAGAAAAATGCTTATTTCTAGTCCACTGGTGTTTCATAGACAGATTTTTAAAATTCTCCCTCCTCCTTTCCCATGAGGAACTTCTCCTATATCCTAGAGACTGACCATTTTGTGCTAATGAATTATCAGCTAATCAACTACCACACAAATAGCAGTTCCCACCAAACAACAGATATTTGCTATTGTCCTATCTACTGAACTTTGTGACAGCTTAGAGGTGGGACCAAAGATAAAATAAAGTCAAGTAATAAGCTGGAAAAAATGCCTCTAAATGAAAGAGCAAAATCACCTCATGATTTCTCAATTTTTCTTTGGATTTAAGTGATCAGCATGAATATATTTTATTTGAGGGGATTTTTTTCTTACACATTAAAAAAATGTACCTTTTGCATTTTAAAAATTCCAAAAGGGTGGGGCAGCTAGGTGGCGCAGTGGATAGAGCAGCGGCCCTGGATTCAGGACTACCTGAGTTCAAATCCGACTTCAGACACTTAACACTTACTAGCTGTGTGACCCTGGGCAAGTCACTTAACCCCAATTGCCTCACTAAAAAAAAAAAAAATTCCAAAAGAGCAAATTGGCCATTTGAATGCAACAGGCATTGCTTTAGCACTGAAGAAATAAGGCAAGGATTTTAGCTTCCAAGAAAGGAAAGATGCTCTCCTTTAATAGCTTTTCTTTATAGAGATGTTTCTACTCATATTTCTTTTATTTACAAGAGTATGGAGATGCATATATTCCTGTTTGCCTAGATTTGTTATTTTTAACTTAATTTTTAGGTTAACTACATAAATCAACCACATAAATGAAAGTAGCAACATTTACTAAATGGGATTTTCAAAAAATCATATGATGTTTCTTGACTCTAAGTAATACTCAATATGTACGGCCACGGAGTTCTACTTTGGTGCCTTATCCTGGCATAGAGGTCACCTTGGCCCATGCTCTAACAAATTTGATCATGAATTTTTAAAAAGGATATTATTCTGAGGAGGCTATAGGCTTCACCAGCCTGCCAAAAGGGTCCTTAATCCAAAAAAAAAGTAATCTTTTACCTAAAGACAACAGGAGATATGTGTAGCTGTTTAGCTCCTGCTAGTACAGTTCATGAACACTGTGTCCTAGCTTCATTCACCTCGTTTGTATAACAGAATATATTATGCTTGGAGGGTCAGAGAGGAAGTGGAGTGGTGTCAGAGGGAAGACAGCTGGGAGTTGTGAAGGTGAAAAGAATTTTAGAGAAAATGGCACCCACCTGATGGAACTTTCATTTCATCCTCTCTGGCTACCTAGACAGCATTGTGTCCTCCCCAATGACACCTACCCAGTAGAGAAAAAGAGAAAATTAAAGGCACACACCTAGAACCAGATGTAGGACCATGGGGCCCTGTGGAGAGGCCAGCAGAGAGCTCAGATCCACAGGGAGCTGAGCCAGTGCTACAGGTTTAGTTAGTGAATAAAGGCTGCCGACTGATGAGAAGAAACACACAGAGGAATTCACACAATTAATGTGTTAAACTCATCCACTTTTATGTCCCGCAAGCTACCTGTAGAGCTGGCAGGAGAAGAAGCCTACTAAGAGAGAGAATTTCACCTTCCTCTTCTATGGTGAAGGTGCTGATTGAGGGGCAAAAGAATAATCTTCCACTTTTTTTCGGTGCCTCTGCACCCTCCTGACCTCTGGACCTTATCTTCTGACCTGCTGCTGCACCACAAGGATCTTTTCATCTACCCTACAGTGACCCACTCTGGGCCTAGCATCTCCAGCTGCACCCAAAGAGCCCCCGGGCCTTTCTATTAACCCAGGGCAAATTACAACTTCTCTGCACCTCATGTAGTTACTGAGCAGGTAGCAATCTGCACTATATGAAGAAGTTTCCACACTGGGAGTTCCCAATAACAATGAAACCACAAATCTAATCCAGATAATCTAACTAAAGAAATATGGTTAAGCTTTGTATAAGCATTTCTTTGTAACTGACATGAAGAAATGCAGTAGAAACAAGATAAAGGAGTGGCTTTCTTTTAAAATGGGATGGGGATGACATGATCTGATTTGAAAACATACCAAGCCTTATATTAGTAAAAGAAAAGCAAGACCTTTCACAAAGCAGGTAGAGACAAATGGTAACCAGCCTGCTGAGAGTATCACAGGAGGATGCTCACTCATCTCATATTGCTGTGCTCATTTACAAAAAACCAACATGAAAATAATTGAATCTTAGGAACAAACTTCTATTGCTAAAGTTGAGGAGGTAGAGAAATCAAGACATTTGTTAAGTACCTACTCTGTGCCAGGCACTGTGCTAAGTACTGGGGATATATAAAGAAGAAAAAGACAGTCCCTGTCCTCAAGGAGCTTACAATCTAACTGGGGAGACAAGATACAAACAAATATAGAAATAACAAGCTTTGTACAGGATGAATAGGAACTAATTCAAAGCAGAAAAGCACTGAGATTAAGAAGGGGTGGGGAAGCAGGTAGGATTTTAGTTAGGACTTAAAGGAAGACAGAGAGGTCAATAATTGAAGAAGAGGAGGGAATGTGTTCCAGGCATGGGGAACAGCCAGAGAAAATGCCTGGAGTTGAGAGATAGAGCACCATGTTCCTAAAACAGCCAGGAGGACATTATCATTGGATTGAAGAGTACATGGCAGGGAATAAGGTATAAGAATACTGGGAAAGTGGGAGTGGGACTAGATTATGAAGGGCTTGGAAGGCCAAATAGAGCATTTTGTACTTGCTCCTGGAGGCAGTAGGCAGCCATTGGTGTTTACTGAGTTAGAGGTATGACATGATCGGACCTGTGCTTTAGTTCAGTTTTTGGTTTTTGCAGGGCAATGAGGGTTAAGTGACTTGCCCATGTACTTTAGTTTTAGGAAAATCATGTTAGTGGCTAAGTGGAGAGTGGACTAGAATGGATCAAGACTTGAGACAGGCAGATCCACCAACAGGGTATTGTAATAATCAAGGTGTGAGGTGATGGGGGCCTGCTGGGAATGTCAGAGGAGAGAAGAGGGCATATTCTAGAGATGTTACAAAGATAAAACCAGCAGAACTTGGCAACAGCTTGGATATGAATGGAAGGGAGGGAATGAGGAATACTGAGGAATCAAGGATGACTCCTAGGTTGTAAGCCTGAGGAACTGGGAGAATGGTGTTACTCTGTACTGTGATTAGGAAGGTAGGAAGAGCAGCTAGGTAGCACAGTGGATAAGAGTGCCAGGCCTGGAATCAGGAAGATTCCTCTTCTGGAGTTCAAACCCAGCCTGAGATACTTACTAGCTGTGTGATCCTGGGCAAGTCACTCAACCCAGT
The DNA here is from genome assembly GCF_019393635.1 of Dromiciops gliroides. NCBI lineage: Eukaryota > Metazoa > Chordata > Mammalia > Microbiotheria > Microbiotheriidae > Dromiciops > Dromiciops gliroides. The sequence goes on from NC_057863.1 coordinate 188,437,598, forward strand.
TTTCTTCAGTTTCCTCATCTATAAAATGAGCAGGAGAAGGAAATGGAAAACTAATCTAGTTCTCTTCCAAGAGAACCTTTAGATGTTTCTATTTGCAGGCAGCATGTCCAGATTACATGAAACCCCAACATATTTCAAAGCCTCTCAAGTAAGACCCATAATGACTAAAAATATTTGGCCCAACTATCCACTCAGTAAAATACCAGGTAAGTGAAGAATGCATATTGTCCAGACCATAGCTTAGAGCCCATAGACTTAGTCAATTAGTATATGTATCCTAGACAGATGGACAATAAGCTGGGCCCATAACTGAGCAATAATAGAGTAGGCTGGATTACCTCTGGGAAATTGGGCACTGTTTTCAATGTCCCTATACTATCCCCAGAAACAAACATCCATCTAATTAACATACATATTTTTTCAACAATGCTGTATGGCATCAAGTCCTTCAACACTACCATCTCTGAAGAATTAAACCTAAGGGTAGACCAAAGGGTAATGGCAAGGTCTATTGCCAAAGCAACAAGAAACCCTGAGGGACAGACAAGAAGTGGCATGAGCCAAGTGAGTCAAACCACTGCTAGTGCCACTTTCCCTCAGGAACCAATGGAAACTGACCAGGATCCCAAGCTCAAAATCTGTGGAAATAACATCTATCATGCCACTGACCCTAATTCCAACTCAACACCCCTGTCCATCATCCAGAGGAGAAACCCCATGGAGGAGGGCAGGAAATTCTCACAATTAACCAATTGTGAACAACAGTACAGGCAAACAAACCTAGATGACACTGTACAAGGTAGCATACATATGCCTGGCAAGTCAAATCATCACCACCGCCTTGACCACCATATCTTCTCAAACCCAGATGGAGATAACCCATGATCATAAGTTCAAAAGCCCCAAAATATCAGTATCCCTCAGACCACTAGCACTGCTTCCAGCCCAGCCCACATAGATATCATCCCACATGTCATGGGTATTTCCTCCAACATGGAAGATCATACCTTACATAAGCTTTCTCATCCTCTTTGACTCTTTCTAAGTTTTCCCATACATTCTCTACATACTAGGATCTGGGCCTTTTTCTAGATTGCTTAAAATTGGGAGAATACCAATGAGGTAAGTTATCCATACATTGTTCTTGATAAATTATCAATCTACCTCTTCCTCTGCTCATATACTTTCTTAATGCCACTTCTCTTACATAATTCTCATTGACAATGTGTTGTAGCCTACCCATACCCACCATATGAATGAATAAATGAAAAAAATATTAAGAGTTTACTATGTACAAAGTACATAGTTAGGTATACAGTTCCTGCCTTCAAGAAGCTCACATTCTTGACATGACATAAAGGGAGTTTCAGACACAAATCTAAAAGGCCCCATGGTCCTTAGGGTGCAACAGATGAGATGGTAATGCATCTTTAATATTATTTCTACTAATAACACCATATTAGTTTCTGATATTGAACCATTTGTTAGTGCCAAGGACGTTGATTGTTTTTCTGTGTCTTCAGTAGCTGTGGCTACTAGCAGTCAGTATGTAAGAGAAGTATATGAACAGAGGAAGAGGTAGGTTGATAATTTATCAAGAACAATGTATGGATAAATTGCCTCATTGGTATTCTCCCAATTTTAAGCGATCTAGAAAAAGGCCCAGATCCTAGGATGTAGAGAATGTATGGGAAAACTTGGACAAGAGTTGCAGAGGATGAGAAAGCTTATGTATGATCTGCCATGTTGGAGGAAATAACCATATGGATGACATAATGTATCCATACAGGTATTTTGGGGTATTGATTGTTGATTTGTCCTTTAGAAGGAGGAAATTTAAGATATGTTACCCCTCACAGGGAAAAACAGCACTTATAAACATTAGGTAGAGAGTGTTGTTATTTATTAATGCTAGATATATAGTATAATGCACAACAAAATGAATGGGGGAAACGTGTTACAACAAAAGGAATTTTATTTTAATCAGTCTTGAACTGATTGATACATATATGCTCTGTCAATCAATAGAAATGCTTCTTTCCAAAGCAATCTACACCAGAGAGAAGGGTGATTCAGAAAGTTAACAATTACAATTAAAGTTAGAAAACCTGGCTAGATGGAAAGTGATCTTTTTCAGACCACATTTTCCCCCAAAATCTCAACTCCCTTCTTAAAGAATGGGACTCATAGAAGCTTAATTAAGTCATGCACTTGGGAATTCATCAGCTCAAGCCCCCTTTTTGACCTATGCTATAACAATTCTGAATTTGCTTAGTGAGATTTAAATTGTAAGAAAACCCCCCAAATACATCTATTCCTGACATGGGATCTTGAACTATGTGGGTGTTTGTGTACCTGCATGCATGTGTGATTTGTATAGTTTTGAGCCTTCCACAACACATAATACAGATATTGCACAGGTCTTGAATTCTATCATTTTTGCTTTTTATACTACCTCTAACAATCTTACCGTGGCACCTTCAGCAAATCTAAGCTTTTGGTCTATTTATCACTAAAACTAAGGTGATGTTATTTTCCTATCTCTTTGGGATTCGTATTCATTTTAGCAATATTAGAGAGTGACCTGAACATGAGAGGTTTATATACAATCAAATATTATTTGTTTACTATGGGTTTTTTGTTTGTTTTTTTAGTGAGGCAATTGGGGTTAAGTGACTTTCCCAGGATCACACAGCTAGTAAGTGTTAAGTGTCTGAGGCTGGATTTGAATTCTGGTACTCCTGACTCCAGGGCTGGTGCTCTATCCACTGTGCCATCTAGCTGCCCCAAGCATTTTATTTTTTGGGGTGAGGCAATTGGGGTTAAGTGACTTTCCCAGGGTCACACAGCTAGTAAGTGTCAAGTGTCTAAAGCCGGATTTGAACTCAGGTCCTCCTGAACCCAGGGCCGGTGCTTTATCCACTGCGCCACCTAGCTGCCCCTGTTTACTATGTTTTAAGATTAATTTTCTGAGTAAAGTAAAACACTTCAATTAGATGTCTAATATTAAAAGAAGGTGGTGAATTAATTATGAAAACAAATATAGGAAGTCCACAGGTTCTAGTGAGTTTGTGTTTAAAAGCTGTTTTCTTATAATGCAGACTGCATGCTTCCACAGAAACAATGGTATATATATATATATATAGTGGTCAGGTTCCTAAGGTAGCTCACAAAAGCCCATGTGACCCACAGGGAACTCAAGGTATATCAGATCATAGGGTTAGAGTTAGATTTGATCATGCATTTAGAGATAGGTGGGACCAAAAATGCCAACGGATAGCCATTTGCAGACCTTAGAGGTTATGTCCAAGGTTACCTGCTAAGTTAATGGTAAACACAGAGTTAGAACTCAGGTCTCCAGGTTCATAGTTTAGAACAGTCTTTCCAATAAGCCACAGCTAACCACCAAGGGTGATGTTTCTTTGTACAACTGAATTCAGAATTCTAAATAGGGAGGGCAGGAATACATCTCCCCTGACTCCTACAGTGGAAGTTCAAACATTCCTTCCTTCAGATTCTCCTGACCGGCCAACAAGCAAGAAAAGGATTCCACTAGCTCCTAGCTATAGATGCAGGTTTTGTGTCTTGAGGCAGAAGTCTTCATCCCTGAAGCAAATCTAGCTTCCAGAAACAAGATGATAGTACCTTCCTCAGACCTCACCTAGAGTATTGCCATCAGTTTGGGGTGCCACCATTTAAAAAGGGCACTGACAAGCTGGACAGTGTTCAGAGAAACTCAATCAGGATGATGAAAGGCCTGGAGTCCACATTATAAGAGGATTAGTTGAAGGAAATGGACATATTTAGCCAAGAGAAGAGTCTGGAGGGACATTAATAGCTGTCTTCAAGTATTTGAATTAGATTTGTTCTATTTAGCCCAAAGAGGAAGCTGAGCCAGGGACAATAGGTCATAGGCAAAGAAGCTAATCCATGCTTGTTCCTTTTTTTGGGGGGGGGGCAGGTCAATGAGGGTTAAGTGACTTTCCCAGGGTCACAGAGCTAGTAAGCGTCAAGTGTCTGAGGTCGAATTTGAATTCAGGTCCTCCTGAATCCAGGGCGGGTACTTTATCCACTGCGCCACCTAGCTGCCCCTCCATGCTTGCTCTAAGTAAGAATTCTCTCCCTAACAATTAGAGCTGTCTGTCTCCAAGTAGGATGATCTGCCTCTGGTGGTTTCTTGGAAGTTTTTCATAAGTAACCATTTGGATATACAGCAGGGATTCCTTTGGGATTGGATCAGATTAGCTGACTTTTGGGTTCTCTTATAACTTGGAACTTCCACAACTTCTGTGACTGAGAAGGAGCTTGATGGGTGGAAATGAAGGCTCTGGGTAAGGCATGGGAATGGTGGGGTGTGGTATCCAGGAGCTCAGGAGTAAGGAATTCTAGACTGTAACACTCAGGAACACTTTTTGGTCCCAGGCTGTAATGTTTAAGCATCTCTATTTTTTTTCCTTCTCACTGAACTCATTGACTGGACTTCTTTCTTACTTGCCTTTGAACTGCAGCTACCTATTGTTTTGACTAGTGTTTTGCTTTCCTCCTTGCACTTCCTTGGGATAAATAACCCCAATTTCTTTGCTATCCTTCTGTCTCTGAAACATGCCCACATGATTCTAGAGGTTTGCTGAAGGTGATTATTTATTTATTTATTTTTTAGTGAGGCAATTGGGGTTAAGTGACTTGCCTAGGGTCACACAGCTAGTAAGTATTATTTCTAATAACAATGGGAAACAAACCATGAAAGGGTTCCCAATGCTTCTCTCTTCCTCACACAACCACTCTCTAGGAAAAGTTTCACTTAGATTGTAAGTACTAAAGGAGTCTTTGACTAGACAAAGGAATCAGATAAGATTCACCCTTTTTTCACAGGAAAAATCAACTCAGATAGACTTGAGAATCTTATAAAAGGAGCCTAGGCACTCTGGGGTAAAGAGAGGGTTGGGAAACCATTAGGAGCCAAAATGGAGGAGGTTAATAAGGAAGGAAGCCTTAGCAGTTTTATCCTCACTTCTTTCCACTCTGAACAGTCCCTGGGGTCAAAGTGGCAAGACAAGAAGCTGGGATGCTGGATACAGAGGCTCAAATCCCATCTGAGATTAACTACCTGTAGGACCTTAGCCACTTAACCACGCTGGATCTTAATTTCATCTTGAAAATTGGACAAAATGGCCCATAAGCCCCTTCCAGCTGTTGTGCTATGATCCTATAATGGAATATTAGACAGGGGTGGTGGGGTGAACAATCCCAGGGATCATTGTGCATAGGACACAGGGAAGAAGAGAATAGGAATCCTAGTGGCGGTAAGAAGAACCTCGAGGCCTCCATGCTGAGGCAGCCATTCTGGGATGATCATGTATATAAAATATATCAAGAAATGCCTGTATGCCACAGAACCATAAGTATCTAGGATATCTAGGACAAACAGCAGGCAACATACCCCCAAATAACATTTATGGAGAAATCTATAGTAGAGAGCTTGGACCATATGCTATAAATGCCTACTGGTGGCAGGAGAGAAAAGGGGAGAGAGACAAGAGACCTCAGGACACTAGGAGGCCACTGCTTTGGAGGCCACTAGCAGGAAAGAGCAGTGCAGAGCTGGTCCAAGAAAGAGCAAGCTGCTGGAAGAAGTGAAAAGATCATTCGGTACCTTCTTATTTCAACTAATTATTCTTGCTACCATCTTGCAAAGCTTAGTTGTTTTTACATTAGTTGAAGGAGTGCAATTAATGTTCTCTAAATGTTGGCAACCTGAGCAAAACCCCATTCACTCTACTCTAGTCATGGCTCTGCTGTTGAATCCTTCTATTGAAAACATTTTAAATACCCATATTAAAATAAGATTTGGACCAAACTGACCTTTGGCCAATTTTTTTAAAGTAAACTGATATTGTAAACACAATTTTAGGAGGAATGTTTAAATCACTTTATAGTACAAACTGTTTCTAAGTATTTGCTAAGTATTCATTTAAGACAAACAATTGGTGCATTAGAAATATTTTATTCATTAAAGTAGACCCCCTAATACTCTACTCTAACAATATTTTATTGCTCTAGTTTAAATTTCTTTGTGTACTTTAAAGTAACAAAGCTCTATCATTTAAAAATATTCTTTAGATTTTTCATGAATTGAGACTGCTTGATCCTCTAGTGTGGATTTATTATATATAAGTGCCTTGTCAAAATGAGAAATCAGTAACGATTACAGTCACCACCTCATTGTGCCCAGAATTTGGTACAATTAAGTTTAACATTTAAAATATTTTGCTGTAGAAATGAAAAATCCATGAAAAAAATCAGTGAAACAAGAGCAAATCTATTGAAGTTTCTATCAATTACAAAAATCTATTATTTAGAATATCCATATATCTACAGAACAATAACATATTCATAACAAGGAACTCAAGCCAGATAAGATCCTGAAGTATCTTCTGAATCATCAAGAAAAGATGAAATTATGATCTATATAGTTTTAATGCAAAATTTATTTTATTGTTATATACTTGTTTGAGCACGTTTGTGTGGTGGATATGGTATTTTTTGCTTGTTATTTTGGCCAATATCTGTGATTTCATTAGTGCAAGGAATTTCAGGTATGAAACTCCCTCTATATAATGCATATTTGTTGTTATTGTTCAGTTGATTCAGTTGTGTCCAACTCTTTGTGACCCTATTTGGAGTTTTCTTGGCAAAGATAAATGAAGTAGTTTGCCATTTCCTTCTCCAGCTCATTTTATAGATGAAGAACCAAGGCAAACAGGGTTAAATGACTTTTCCAGGGGCACACAACTAGTATATGTCTGGCGCCAGATGTGAGCTCACAAGAACTGACTGTTCCTAACTTCAGGCCCAATGCTCTGGCCACTGAATCACCTAGCAACTCAAAAATGCACATTAGCAAACAAAATTTATAGTATTATAGAGAGTTTCCTGGGCCAAGGAAGGGTTAACCACTATGTATCACCAGAATGTATCAGAGGCAAGAACTGGAACCCAGACTAAGGCTAAGTTCCACTCTCTATCCACTACGCTATGCTTCCTTTCAGAAAGATATGGTAACAACCTGGTAACCAACTAGAACACTCCATTCACTCACCATCAAAATAAGAATGTTGACCTACAATTTGATGTATATACATAGTTAAGTAAAACAGAACTCTTTTGATTAAAAAACCTCTAGGAGTGAATGAAGAAAAATGAATGATATCAAACAACTAATGAAAAAATTCAATAAATCTTATGGATGTTTAGTTCCATGATGTTAAATAATCATTTTGAATGAATGAACTGCCTAGGTATCTTGCAAAGTCTAAAGTAATTTGGTACCTAAATTTCAATCCTAAGGAAAGTGAACTAACATCATAGTGAATATCCAGCTTTCCTTGGTAATGATATGAAGAATAACAAGAGGTTTGAAACTGAGTTAGAAGGAAAAAAAATACATGTTATAGAAATAAAACAAAAAGATCCAACGGATTAGGAAATCTTATGTGATCTGTGATTCATCCTTGCCTACAGTGATAAGTGGAGGTCATGTTAGTTTCATCCAAACCTTGGCTAGCAATGTCACTTTCATTTCCACTTACTGAATAAAGCAAAATCTTTAATCATTCCTTATAGACAAATTTCATTTACCAATCAACAAAAACATTGCAATTTTTACATTTGATACTCAACTGCCAATTTCAATATAAACATAACTTGGGTAGTGCAACAAATGCAAAATGTGCTTAAGTATTTAATAAATTAATGTGATTCTATACATTTTAATTCAAGATTTAAAAAATATAAATTAACAATCCCCCTCCCTCACCCAGGTACTATTATTATCCAATCTCACTACAAAGCTATAAAACTACTAAGCTATAAAACACCATCCCAGATAGCTGGGTGGAATCCTGCAATTATCAAAGGCTGACCCAATACAAAATACACAAATCTGCAAGATCTAAAGAAAGCCATCTCAATGTGGCATCTTTGAATGAATCGTTCCAAAAGAACAAAAACCTAATTTATACCTGTTTTCAGTTAGAGAATGCCTCAGAATGAGCCCTCAGCATGATGTAGGGAGAGGCTGAATGCAATACAGGTCAACTTCTGTTACAACAACCTCTATAGGACAGTCAAATTTTATTGTAGTTTTACTAGAATTTTGTTGTCAAATAATGCTTGAAATAAGTGAGCTGAGGTTTGGCAGTCTTTTCATTATGCAGATATTCTGTTATAATGATAGTTCTTGGTAAGTGTTTTTAGTAAGTAGATGTTGTAGTAAAACTTGCACACTTTTGGCCTTCTATATTACTTAGAATTCCCGTATCATCACCAAAGACAACAACTACTATCATAATAGCTGATGAAAGGGGAAAAAATAGAGGCAAGTTTAGATAACAATTTTTACTTGCTTTGTTTCAAAGGGGGAAAAATAACCATCTATATTAATTCAATTCAATTAAACATATTTACTGTGTGCAAGGCACTTTTTTTTCCAATTAAATTAAAACACTTGATGCTTGTCCTTTCTTTGTAAAAATAAATTTACAAATGATATGCAAGTTTATAATGCTAATATTCATAAGTGAAAGCTGAATTTTGTCCACTTTCTTAAGAAGTAACCAATGAGTTATAAAGATTTCCCTGTTCCCTTCTTGTAATCTTACATAAAAATAGTGAAGTAAAAAACTTGGGAAACTGGTAAGGTCATTTTCCCTTTCTCCTTCATTTTCTATACATTTTAAATTATGGCTTCATCAGTGCTAATCTGAAAACCATGACTTATTCTTGGCTTTTTTAAAAATACATCACACATCTCTTACATTCAGTTATATGCCTTCATCAAAAATCTATAAACCACTTCTATTTTTTCTCTTTACCCACAAATCTATAAATATCTATTCTATGTTTAAAGTTCTGGTGGGATTTTTTTTCATGTTGGTTTTTGGTAGGGTTTTTTTGTTTTTGGCACCAAGCCCAAAGTTCATTTTCACACAAGCTGAATATCTACAAGGCATCTCTAGAGGTTCCGAAAAAAAAGTGTGGTCCTGACAGACATGGTTGTCCTGTGTTGGTCACACTGCTTCCTGTCCTATACCCAACCATGTTCCATTGGTTCAGGATCCAGGGACTGAGAAACAACGAAAAAGGTTTCCATGAGCAAATTAACAATGATTGCTTGTTTGATCTGCTTGAACCTCCTAATTACTTGATTAAACCATTCACATCTTTGCAGTCCTTTCAGTTTTTACCTATGTGAAATCTGGGGAGTCTCTGTCAGAACTGAAATCTTATATGTGGACATAATTAGTCTAAATCTTAGTACCAATCAAGTTTAAAAAGGGTATTTAGCAAAAAGGGAAGGCCAAGACAAAGTTATGTTTCAGGTAATAATCAAATAGCAATTAGATAAACTTAAATTTCCACATATACTTAAATTTATGCTACACCTTTGATTACTCATATATCCAGGGTTTGATTTAAGATGGAAAAATGTTGTTTAATTGTGTTTGCTTTACATCTCTAGTCTAGTAGTTTTTTTTTTTGTTTGTTTGTTTTTTAAGTAGGTATAACAGATTATTTTGAATTCTCATGTGGAAAATGTCTCCTGGGTAAAAATCTACAAACAAGGAGAATTCTCTCATTGTTGTAAAATTTTGGAGCATAGTATACCACCTGTCATCTTCTCAACTTGAAGCTAATGACCTGGATTCACTGTTCTAAAGTCTCCCAAAGGAAAATTCTACCAGAAGAGGTGGTAATAGGTGGGCATGGATCCAGGACTGCCTGTATCCTCCCTAATATTGCACAGTATAAGTTATCAACTGATACAATGTAAACACATGGATTTCTGAGATGTCCTATTGCCCCCCCCACACTGATTACAAATGGTGTGGATGGAACTTCTTACAGAATTGCAGTCAGGTAAGTAAGTCTGCAACCCACCATGTGCCAATTCTCACTTACACTGCCCAGTAAGTCTGTTTGCACCAGGTAAACAAGAAGTAGAGATTCAATTTTCACATCACCACCAAAAAGGATAGAAGAACAAATTGGAAAACTGTTGCTCCTCATTAATAGGTGGGGGTGGGGTCACACAGCCCTAAGGCTATCTGATAACAGCATCACTTTGTCCATATAGCTTATCTGAAGATTTTCCTGATTGGGACATATGAATGCTGTAGTTGAATACTCTGTTCTGAAAAATGGTCTTTGCTGCCCCATTGCCTTATGAGAAACACCCCCAACCTCTGCTGATGGACGTATCATCCTCCAAAAACAGCCCCATGTTGTTCTTCCTTCTTTTTCAAGAAAAATGTTTTATGTATTTATTTTTAATTGGGGGTGCTGTTCATTTAGACATTGCTTATGGATGAAAAGAAAGTTTAATAAATAAAAGCTCGAATGAGGCATTTTCACCGTCAAAGGTGTTTGCTAAAAATATTTTAGTTCTGGTATTCAATTTCAGAACCATGAAAGGCACACTTTTATTTTTTCAAGCCTGGAAAGAATGCAATTGCTAAAAGATAATCATAAAAGATGCTGTAGGTTTTTTTTTTCCTTTGTTTTGTTTGTTTTTCTCCTTCTGGGCTTTTCATTTCATCCCATTAAATCGATGGCTTGGCCCTGCCTCCCACAGAAAATATTTAGATCTGTAGTGAGTTTAAAATGGATTCAATCATTCTGTCAGGTTTCAGGATAATAAGCTGCAGATGTGCTAGGCGAGTCACCACAGTCCTGTTTTGGCTGTTTCCACTAAGGGTTATCACTTCCATATCTGTTTTTCTGGTTTCCAGGCTCTGAGGCCCTCCTGACTAGCCTGGGGGGAGGGACTGGTCTTTTGCCTTCAGTCAAACCTTCTTCTCTCACAGTGCCAAATCTGGCTTTAGAGAGCAAAGGCTGTCGGAGCACACCTGGCATCTGTGCTTGGACTGCTGAGCTGGGGGGAGCTGAGGTGATGGAGGGCTGCCCTCTGCCGGCATCTCCATGCACTTCATTTCTCCACTCCATGCGGTATTGCTGCTGGGCCTTCTGATGTTGGTCCATCAAAAAACGCCTTGCCCTTGGTTGTAAATTGAGCACTGTGGTCCCGGTATCTGGATCAGAGTCACTGCTATTGCCATCTATCATGGGAGCAAAAGAAGGAAAGTCAGACTTGGATAGAAGACACACACAGAACTTGATTAGCGTACCATAGGACAAGATTCCTGCTGATACCTGGACTTTCATTTAGAAAACCTTTTCAAGTTTGCAAAGTGCTTTATAAACATATATACATATTCACATGTATGTATATGTATGTGCATATGTATATATGTATGTGTGTATATACACGTATATGTATGTGTGTATATATATATATATACACACATACACACATATACACACACACATATATATATGAATGATCTTATTTGATCCACAGAAGAACCCTATGAGTCAGGTGCTATTATTATCACTATTTTGCATATAGAGGATAAGAGTTATGTGATTTGTCTGGCGTCACATAGCTAATAAGGATCTGGAACAGGGTTTGAATTCAAATTTTCCTAATTCATAGTTCAGTCTGCTGTATCACCTAGCTTACTCAGCATTCTTAAGTTCATGTGGTTTTATCGGCTCTTCCATACATAACACAGATATATCCATATATACACACATGCACACGCATGTGTCAGCATATATAAATCTACTGATGCATATGTGTAAACACATACATCTCTATATACATATGCATATGCATATATACATATACAAGAACACATGTATATATACAGGCACACACATATGTGTGTGTATATGTATTCGTATTATGTTTCCCAAGAAGCCCCAAACTCAAATTCTGATATCAACTTTATTGCTGGGTAGTTTGTGTGTGCATAGAAAAATAAATACATGAATACACATATGAATACATATTCATATTATATATTATATGTATTATATAAGTATATATATTCATATATAAGTATATGTATTTGTGTGTCCACACACACAACTACCTAACAATCACATGTATCTCAGAATTTGAGTATGGGGCATCTTAGGAAACAGAACACCAAGTGCCAATAGGCTAGACACAAACAATGGTGAAGAAATGCAAACAAAATTGAATTATAAATACATTTGCTATGGGGATAGCAAGTCAACATCTCAAGCTGTGAGTCAAGATTTCTGCAGGGAATAACACATCATAATATTTTCATTTGCAAAATTAATAGGGTGATGTTGATAAATTTTTCTTAAACTGAAGGTATGGGGAGAATTGTATGGGGAATTCAAAGACAGCCTGTGAAGTTCCAAACGACCACTAGATGGTGGTCTCTGTATCTCAGTGTCTGGTCACAAACTTTCATAGTGTTGATTTGTTCATTTTCCTGGATGGTGGCATAGAAGATAATACTATATTTGGAATCAGGAAAAACTGAGTTCTCCTGCCTCAGGTGCTTACTAGCTGTATGACCTTGGGCAGTTCAGTTCCCTCATCATTTAAAATATGCCAATATTCACCAGGCACTGTATTAAGGGCTGAGAATACAAAAAACAAACAAACAAAAAAAAAACAAATCCCTTCTCTCAAGGAGCTCACAGTTTAATAACGGGAAAAAAACACAAACAAACCATTGCAAACAAGATATACACAAGACAAACTGGAGATAATCAACAGAGGGAAGGCATCTTTAAAAAGGGGATATCGTCTATGTCACAGGGTTGTTGTAAGGAACAAATGATACAAACCTCAAACTGTTACGTAAATGTTGACTATTGTTATTTTCCTGTAACTCTTGTAATCAGGATTTATTTTTGGATCATCTCTTTTGGTCATTCCAGTTTTCAGATAAACAAAACGATTGGGTTACTAACCCTCTCCACTTTTCAACAGCATGAGGATCCTGTCCTACTTCTCTTTGGAGTGGGAAGGGATGTCTTTGAGAGAGCTGAATCTACTAAGAATATCATGAATCTACAAAGTGAGAGAAACCTATTGGTTCAGATTGAACAAATACCCCAAGCTGTAAGATACACCATTGGCTTCCTTAAAACTATATTGGTTTTTCAGAATAATTGTTAAGATGATAAATATTTACACTTTTTCAAATTTTCCACATTCATTATCTTTTCATTAACTAAAAGATAACAATGTTTTCCACCATCTTATTAATGGGATCTTTGTAGAGATTAACTTAGTTAATTATTTGTAGACTGTATTGTGATAATCACATTATTAATAAATGTCAGTGATTGTGGATTTATTAAATGTTTGACTTATGAACCAATAGGTGGATTAATTTAGGCTTGATATAAGAAGGAAAAAAACCCCAAACTTCCTAACAATATCCAAAAGTAGAAAAGAATGCCTTTGGAGGTAGTGGGGTTCCCTCTCTCCAAACAAAGTTTGGACCACCAAATATCTGTTACTTTCTAAAATTTCAGGCCTTGAAAACAACTAGGCAGCCAGGGGTCAGATTTCTTATGACAGGAATTCCAAGTATAGAGGCAAACTGTGTAAAGACAAGGAGTTGGGAGATGATAGGTAATGAGACTTTTTCTTGCTGCTTCTGGGTATGAGGTCTTCTTGACCCATGACTTTACATATACACATACATATGTGCACACACATACATATTAATGCACACACACGTGTGTATATATACATATACACACATATATACATGTGTGTGTGTGTGTGTGTGTATGTTGGATTGCTTTATCTGGGTACAGATGTATCTCTCCCAGTAGAATGTAAGACCTTGAGTTCCAAGATTATTTAAATTATTTTCTCTATCTCCAGCATCTATGGTGCTTCACACAAAGTAGGAGCTTAGTAAATACTTGTTGAAGCAAAAAAGAGGAAAGAACTTTTTTTTCCCAGGTATGGGATAAATGAGAGGGCCACTGATGTCCCTTCCAACTCAAGAATTCCACGATCCTGTGAATCTTAACAAAAAATGAAAAGTTTGGTTGTTTAATGGCAGTAGTAATTGAATTAATCAATTTCTATACATATTCATTACCTGCATTAGACACATTATGTCTCCTTTTTAACATCTCTGGAAGTTTAGTGTTCTTAGGTAGTGACAAATACCGGGATGTTGAAGTAGATGCCTGTATATATATATATTAAAAAAAAATTAAAGCCCCACCTCATTTTATATGTAATTGCATTTTTCAGAGATAAAGAATGTATAATTCTACCCCAAAAGTTGAATCAGTATTCAAAATTTAAATTATAGTTTTTAAACCTACAATCACAAATTTCTTTAATGAACTAAGAATAACTTATATTTGAAATATTTGACCATCACCCAAGATAGAATGGAAACACTAAAACAAAGTTGTGAAATCATGAGACAATTCAAAAAAATCTGTGAGTCTGTTCATGTATGTATTTGTGTGCATGTTTGTCTAAAGAGTAAATGCTCTGCATCTTCTTAAAAAAGCAATTGAAACATATGATTCACAAAAATTACAAATACAATTGTTTTGATTTTTAAGAATGTATATAAAATGCATAATAGGTATCATATTGTTTTCCTTCTCAACAAGTGGGGGAGGAATGGAAGGAGAGAAACTGTAACTCAAAATTTTTAAATGGATGTTAAAAAAAGAACGTATTATACACATGGAAGGAAAGTTTAAAAAAAAGAAATCATGCTTTAGTTCTATAAAAGCTCAGCTTTTATGATTTCATGAGAGTGATGGAATTATGTTTTTGTTGTTGTCAGTATTCCCAGTGAGGGAACTCCCTCTACTAATACCAATCAAGAACTGTCTTGCAGCTTAACTAATAAAAATACAGCTACAATTTTTCTCATTTTTATTTTTAAAAATGTTTTATTCCAGGGGTAGCTAGGTGGCACAGTGGTTAGAGCACCGGCCCTGGAGTCAGGAGTACCTGAGTTCAAATCCGGCCTCAGACACTTAACACTTACTGGTTGTTGTGACCCTGGGAAAGTCACATAACCCCAATTGCCTCACTTAAAAAAATGTTTTATTCCTGTCATTAAATATTAAAATATTTATTTTACTGGCTCCTATTTGCATACATTGGTTTCATTCTATTTACTTTTTAAAACAGTATTTTTTCCAATTACACGTAAATCTTAACATTCATTTTTTTAAAAAAAATTGAGTTCCACATTTTCTCCCTCTGTCACCTCACCCCCTCTCTAAGATGGTAAGCAATTTGATATGTTGTACATATGTATGTATTTATGTATGTACATATATTCAATTATGCAAAACACATTTCCATATAAGTCATGTTGTGAAAGAAAATTTTTTTTTCATTTCAAAAAAAAAAGGTTATCTTCACAACGACTCTACTGTTTGCTTCATAAAGGACACTGTAAAGAATAAGAAAAATGATAAATAATTCCCATAATTTTAAAGAGGCTTTCTTTGCCAGAAATACATTGAAAAGCTAAAGTGAAAATGCCCAAGTCTTTTTATGTTCATGATATACAGTAGGACTTTGTTCCTGAGTCAGGGAGGATTGAGTTAAGTTACCCGTCTATCCCGGTTCAAGCTGTTGTCTTTCCTTATGCTTTCTCTCAAACTATGCCGACGTCGGATCAAAATCTCTTTCGCTTGCCTTTCACTTGTATCTGTGGTGAGGTTGTGTCTATTGTAGGACAGAGTCTGAAAGGGAAACACATTGGGAATCTTTAACCAAAACACTGATCAGGCCTGAGAAAAGTTAAAATTATGTCACAAAGATCCTTGGCTTTTAAAATCAATTGAATATTGAATATTTGAAGCCTCAATGAAACAAAGAATACTTTTTAAATATCCATGTAAAAGTTTACACTTAATTTTTCTATAACTTGGTCTTCTTTTTGATAAACCAATTACTTTTGCAAAGGAAAGAAGAAACTGGTTAAATAAAGGCTTGTCAGTCTATCTTACCTTAACGTGTTCTATTCAAGAAACAATGAATATGTGTCACAAAGTGTTATTGACAGTGGGCTGAGATAGGAAAAATATTTTTATTTCCAGGAAGTCAAATGCATTTTTGAATATATGATAGACTGTACCACTTTAGCCACAGGAGGGTGCCATGGTCTTTTGATTCAATTCCCTACTCAGCTGTTTCAGGTCCTGTTGTCAAATTCTATAGAAGATATTCCTGCCATATCCACCTCCAATCAAGATAAAAAAAAAAAAACTAAAAATGGGTCCTTTTTATTTTTCAATATATGTATAATGCTTGTAATTAAAAGCTGTCAACTATATGAAGATAAGAATTTCCTAAAATGAATTAAAATTTCTGATGATTTTCATTTCTTCCATTATAAAGGATTTAATAGGGTCACTGATTGAGAGTTTGAAGGGATCGTTGAAACCATCTAGTCCCTTATTTTGCAGCAGAGGAAACTGAGGCCCTAGGTCACACAAGTCATTAAATAGCCAGGATCCGCCCTCAGCTTTTCTCACTCCAAATTCAGTATCCTTTCTACTGTGCCACAGGAAAGAGTGAGAAGATGCACCAAAGCCTAAATGGACATGCAAAGTGTGGTGGGCTCACACCACTCTACTCCTATTTATTAAGCAGAGACTGCCTCTTGCCTCTTTTTTATCCCCAGCATTTAGCATAGTGTCTAGCACATAGTAAGTGCTTACTATTTATTAATTTGTTGATTTACTGATTGATTTTCTATGTACATATCTTGTCCTTTCTTCTAATTTGTAAGCTCTTTTTATCACTAATGCCTAGTATGATATTTTTCACATTGTAAGAAGCAATGAATAGATAAATGTTACTTGAATTACATGGAATTCATCGATAATATGAGAATAGATTGCAGGGAGCTCTAAAAAGCCAGGCAAAGGAATTGTAGACTTCATATAGTAAACCACTGTAGATTTTAAACAGCATGAAGAAAGTGGTACAATCTTATTGGAGGTGATAATAATAAAACTAAAAACAGAAATAATAAGTGTACCATTCTTGAGGATTTCATGCATTAGAATATGTCAGTTCTGTAACTGTAACACTGATGTCTAGCACAACGTAATGGAAGGGTTAAGGAGTGGGCTGATAAACAACAGCTCCCTTTTATGCTTTGGTTTGCCCAATATCATGTTGTTGAAAAGGGTGGGGAAATGACCATGAGCCCATCCAGGGTTTACTATTTTATACAAAAGCACCAAGTCTTTTTTTTTTTTTTTTGAGAGCTGAGCCACATTACTGGGAAGCTGCCAGAGTACAGGCTCAGTGGTCTTTAGGTTAGACAGAGAAGACAGGACAGCCTACTATTTATCTATCATCCCCTTCCTCATTACAGAATACACTTAACAAATTTTTGTTAATTGATTTGGGGGTTTAAAATGTGAGATATATTTGTGTCTATATTTGTATGTATGCATGCATGTATGTATGTATGTGTGTATATATATGTATGTATTTTATATTTTTATATATATATTTTATATTTATATATATATATATAAAGTATAATTAACTATTTTACAGAGGAGGAAACTGAGGCTTAGGGTGAGTGAATTATTTCCCCAAGGAAATATAGCTAAGAAGTTATCCTAGTGATCCTTGTAAGTTTACACTTACTAACTGATAAGAGGCTATTTAAATGCCTAAGGCATGAATGCCAACAAACTACTACGAGATCAAGGCAGTGAGCTTTTTGAAGAAAGATTGGGTGTGGGAGCTATTTTGAAGGGAGAGCTGATGCAATTTTGAGACTAAATAAATATAAGATATACAGGAAAATAAGTGAAATATGATTTCAAAGTTCTGAGACTCCAGGCCTGAGAAAATCATGGTATCAATGGCAGAAAAGAGGAATGTTCCAGGGGAAACCTGGCTGAGGGGTATACTGATGAACTTTACATTGGATGTGCTGAATTTGAGGTGATGGCAGAATATTCAGGTAGAGCCCAATGATATTGGTTTTTTTTTTTGTTTCATTGGAAGACATGAGATATTTTGGTAAACATATTAAAATTCTTACACGCTGTCGTATTTGATAGAGATTCCTTGACAATATTTGTCGTATCTCATCCATTTCACCAGGGGTCAGCTTTCTTATTTTTTCCTCACGATAATCACTGTAAAGGTTTGGAAAAAAAGAATATTTTTAACATTTTATAAATATTGGAATGATAGATTCTCATCTTTCGCAAAGAAAATAATCCTATGAAAAGAGAGTCCTTCAAGAACTATTTAATTAAAAGTTCAAAAATTGCATTAGAGTTTATAAAAAGCACTAAATTTGGAGTCATAAGACTTGGGTTTAAATCTTTTCTTGATACTTACTGTGTGAATTTGGTCAAATTACTTCACCTCTCTACACCTTAGCCTCATCATTGGTAAAATGAAGAAACTGAATTAGATATCCTAAACCACCCTGTTGTTTATCTAATCAAATTAGTTAAACCTGTAGAATTTGGAGACAAGGTCCATAGGTATGGACTTCTGGAAAAAGGAGCCAATGAACAGGATGGGTCAGATCCAGAAGTAACCCACTCTGTGAGAAGACCTATTAAAGCAAGATTGATGAAACTTCAGTCTTTCAGATGCAATCAAGTTGGCTGTCCTATCATCCCAAATTCATCAAGGAGCCATTACATTTTTTAAAAACCTAATATTTAAAAAATTGTAACATATTCAATTGTATTTTAACACATTTGAGGTAATATTAATATAAAGGAAGGGTAATGAATGGTCTGTATAGCTCAGAACAAGAAAGTCTGAAGAGTAAGAATTTATGCAATATTATCCAAGGAAGAAGGTATTTCAATTCCTCGAACATTTAGTAAGCACCTTTTGTGTGTGCCAAGGTGTGCTTAGTACATGGACAAAGTTTAGAAAGATTATTTCTGCCCTTGGAGATCTTACAATCTAATGCATGTGCAAATAATATAAAATAATAAACAAAGTACATAACTGAAGTACAAACAAAGCTTATGTGCGGTCCAAGAAAGAAAAGTTATTAATGACTGAGTTAATAATAAAAAATAATTAATAATAATAAACATATTTCTATAAGAATTCAAGTTTTCTAATGTACCTTTATCAAAACATCTCTGTGAGGAGTGTGTTATATTATTAGTATCCTTATTTTGGGGAAAGTGAGGTTCAGAGAAGCTATATGATTTAGCAAAGTGTCAGAGCTAGGACTAGGTCTCCTGGCCAAGTGTTCTTCCTGTTCTACATTTTCTTTCTTTAAGGTTTTTGTTTTGATTGTTTTATTGATTCTAGCTCTGAAAGAGGCCATAAAGATCATAGGATTGACTTCATAGTGGTATTTATATCAATAGCAATTCAACAGGCCAGATGGAAAGGGTAACCCCTTGCTCTCTAGAATGGTTGGATCAGTTCACAGCTCCACCAACAATGCATTAGTGTTCCAATTTTTCCACAGCTTCTCCAATATTTGTTATTTTCCTTTTTTTGGTCATATTAGCAAATCTGATAGGTGTGAGGTGGTACCTCAGAGTTGTTTTAATTTGCATTTCTCTAATCAATAGTGATTTAAGCATTTTTCTCAATTGGGGAATGACTTACATTCTCATAAATTTGATTTAGTTCCCTATGTAGTTTATAAATGAGGCCTTTAAGGGATGGTATTTTTCAAAGAATATTTTACTGAAAAGCTAAAAGGACAAAAAATGCACACAGAATTAGAGTTTACAGCATCATGATCTAAAGTTTCACTATAATTATAAATGGCAAATATGAAATAACCTTAGAAAGGTAGGGTGCTACAGAGTATTGCTCAGTCTAAGTAGAGTTTTCCTCATCATGTCGATGCAGCTTCTGATATCCAGGTGAAAGGCCCAGACAAGTATGCCTTGGGCCAAGAGAAGCAGTCCCAGAGGTCTCCTCTCACCTCAAAAGAAGAAAAATCTTTCCATAGAAGAAATTTGGATGCAACTAGAAGCTGAAGAAGAAAAACCCAAGTCTCAGAAAGCTGAGGTCTTGAAACAATTAGCTGACAAATGAGAGAATAAGAAAAAAGTAACCAGTAAAATGGCAGAAGAAAAACTGATCAACAAAATGGAAGCGAACAGAGACTCGAAAGACACAAATAGCTGCTAGGCACGAGTGCCTGCCAGAGAAATACAAGCATATTTCAAAAGTACAAAGGCACAAAGAATCCAAAGGCCCTGCTGATGATGAAAGAAAGACTAGTTTAGTCTGAGAATTGATTTTCTCCCATCTCTCTTTTTCCAAATATCCAAGGACTACAGAAGTCAGTGTCATTTTTACCTTTTCCCTCTTAAGTACTATAAAAACTGATGTAGGAACATATAGGTAAATCCAAACTGTACAAATGTCATGTGGGGAGGCAAAAAGAAATAACAAACATTTCACTCTTTCTCTAAAAGAAAAAAAGAAAAGAATGAAAACAGAAGGGAGAGGAAGAAATGTAGGGCATTGCCAAATTGCTTGTAAAAGAGTTTGAACTTGCTCCAGTAAAAATTAGGAACAACTAAAGTTTTGGAGCAGAGTAGTGACATAAAATCTATACAAAAGGAACACAAGTCTGGGAGCAATGTGAAGGATGTTTTGAAGAGGTGAAATGGTGAAAAAGGACAAAGAAGAGGCAATTGTAGGACCAGGCTTATGGTAATGAGAGCCTATAGGGGTGGGGGCTGACAGTGAGAGTGGAAAAGAGTGAAGAGACCCCAATGATAGAGAGGAAAGGCCTCGGTGACTAATTATATACTAGAGTTGAGGAAAAGCAAGATTACCAAAGATCTGAACAAGGGAGACTAAGTGAATAGTGATGCCACTGACAGAAATCGTGAAGTCAGAGGAAATACCATTTTAGAAAGAAAGTATTAGTTTTCACTTTGAAAACATGGAGATCAAGGAGCTGGTAGGGCTTTGAGATCCAGGTATACAGAAAGAAGAAAAGTTAGAACTGTAGATAGATATTTCAGATTTATCTATGTAGAGCTGAAGGCATGGAATGAGATGAGAGAAGGAGGAGGAGGAGGAGAAGGAGGAGAATTAGAAGGAGGAAGAGGAGGAGGAGGAGGAGGAGGAGGAGGAGGAGGAGGAGGAGGAGGAGGAGGAGGAGAAGAAGAAGAAGAAGAAGAAGAAGAAGAAGAAGAAGAAGAAGAAGAAGAAGAAGAAGAAGAAGAAATAGGAGGAGGAGGAGAAGAGGAAGAAGAAGAAGAAAGAGGAGGAGAACAACAACAACAACAACAACAACAATGACAACGACGATGACCGAGAGGAGAGGGTAAGTGAGGAGAGGAGAGGAACTATAAGCTATAATCCTATTGCAGAAACTGCTAATATTATTTCCTTTTAGAAATTATTATGATACTTTGAAGAAAGAAATAACATTAAATTCATTCCAAAAAGTCGTAACAGCCACAAAAACTTTTTGGAAAACACCCCTTTATGTAGTTGCAGTATTATTTTCTCATCATACAAAACATTAAAACAAAGTTGTAAGAGAAATGTTTTCAAAATGATCTGGTTACATCAAGTTAAGTGTTTTGTTTTGAATGTCATTTTTTTTAAATAAAAATAAAATTTGGTATAAAACTTTTTTTTTTAATGGAAAAACTTTACCAATGCACTAATGGTGGTTTGTTAAAAGGCATGGGTGGTGTCCTTAAATCCAGCAGAGAAGGCCAGTACCAAAGGAAAGGGTGGCTAATGGTGCCAAATGCTTTAGAGACAGAAAGAAAGTCGGGACGTAGGAGAGGCATTATACTCTAGTGTTGGGCTCTAATTAGAGTCAGAATACATGAATGGGTACAAATCCCAGCTTCTGCATTTATGAGCTATAAAATCTCAATTTGTTTAACTTCTCTAAGCTTTATTTACCCTGTCAATAAAATGGGGATAATAAAAACTTGCACAACCTACCTTACAGAGTTGTCAAAAGAAAAGTATTTTGTAAACTTTAATACATGAGTTTATTAAAAGTGAAAAATGTGTTTAATCAATCAGCCTGATTATTGACCTTTTATTCTCTACCTTACCAAACACCATACTTTAGGACTTCTACTCAGGGATACCTTTGGGATGATATAGAATCCCAGAATAATTAACACTAAAGAGTTATCTACTTTCTCTCCTTTTCCTAACATTTTATACAAGTAAATTATGATTAAAATAGATGTTAGGGCAAGGATTAGTGGGAGAAATAATAGAAGAATGTGGCTTTATGTAGAAGAGTGGAGCAGGGCAGGGGAACTGGCTTGGTGGATTAGAAGGCAGAGTGTGGGATGAAAAGGAACCTCAGGCCCTACAAGCTGACTTACTTGCACTTCAATCGTATTAACTTCATTCCTTTCCACCTCACCCTTGAGTCAGCAAAGTTCTAGTTGTTTCTTCTCAAAACAATAGGTTACCCAAAGTGCAGAAATTGGAGGAATGGATCAACTCAATGCATCACACATATAGGAGCTATAACTGGAGGCAATGTGTTTCAGTTGGTGGTTGGTGGTGCTATTTAGTCATTTTTCAGTCATGTTTGATTCTTCGTGATCCCCTTTTGGGGTTTTCTTGACAAAGATACTGAAGTGGTTTGCCATTTCCTTCTTCAGCCCATTTTACAGATGAAGAAACTGAAGTAAATAGGGTTAAGTGATTTGCCCAGGGTCACACATCTAGTAAGTATCTGAGGCTAGATTTGAGCTCAGATCTTCTTGACTCCAGGCCAGGCACTCTATCCACTGTCCCACCTAGCTATCCCTCTCTTGAGTCAGAGGACTGGTTCAAATCTTGCTTCTGGTGCTTATTATCTGTGTGATCCTGGGAAAGCCATTTAAAGTACTTGAGCCTCAGTTTCCCCATTTTTATGATAAAGTAATTGGACTACGTTTCTGACTCCTTCCAAGTCAAGATTCTACAAATTCTGACTAAATTCTGCCACTAAGTAGTTAGTGTAGGCAGCAGTTGGCTCTAGAAATAGAAAGGGACAAAGATTGGAAATGTGATTTTTAAAAAATTTATTTGTTATTGGGAACTTCCTGATGAGAAATTAACTCTATCAGTGCAGTTTAGCACCTTCTCTATAACTTATAGTCTTAGAGCTGCCATGTGCACTACAAGATTAAGTGACTTGCCTAAGATCACAGAGCCAATATGTGTGAAACAAGGGTTATCAGGTTTTCCTAGGTGAGAGGCTTGTTCTCTATCCACTACACCATGCTGTGTCTCATCCTAGAACAAAGAACTCACAATTTTATGGTGACCAAAGTGCTCTGAATTTCTATATAAAATCAGCAGGCATCTTTCTCTCCCCATCTATCTCTCTAGGTGCTTTATTTCAAGTATACTTTTTCTTAGCATGAAGAAATCCCATTTCTTCATTCAAAGTGAATCATACAAAAAAGAAAAAAGCTCTTATGTCTGTGATTAATTCAATGGCCTATGAATTTAGAATTCTTTGCATTGGCCTTAAGGTGAGATATCAGAGCATGACCCAGGAAAGTAATGAGGTCCCTTATGTCAATAATCTGTGGTAAAACAGCCACATAATTTATGTGCTAGTTTATACTAGCAAATATAACACACTTTCAAAATATTCAATTACAAAGCATGAGATAAGGAGATTTTAATTCACTTTCAAGCACTGAATTTCTAAAAGCAAATACTGTAATGGAAAAATGGGTGTTATCAGACCCCTCCCCAAATTGACCTCTAAAAATCAGTACATTAATATTTAAACCAGAAAATCTCTCAAGAACTCACCCTCTGCAATGAGTTCTCATTGCTTTGTTTTCCAAGATTAGATCCCTTGGGGTCACTTATCCCTGGGTTTTAAAGATTGTTACAAAAACACACATCCAGCATTGACCAATTTATCTCTACCAAATTATA
Organism: Dromiciops gliroides; assembly: GCF_019393635.1. Taxonomy (NCBI): domain Eukaryota; kingdom Metazoa; phylum Chordata; class Mammalia; order Microbiotheria; family Microbiotheriidae; genus Dromiciops; species Dromiciops gliroides. The sequence goes on from NC_057863.1 coordinate 188,461,407, forward strand.
CTTACTTTAGTGAAGCAATAGATGGCACTGTGCTTATCATCCCAGTTTCTGCCATCTCTATGGCATGCTTTATTTCCAACTTCTTATACAATGAAACAATGCTTGACTTGGGTTGGTTTTCCCTAATTAGAAGCTTCCTCAGGTATTTATCATCAAATTTTTTGAACCTGGAAGTAAAGAAAACAAACCTTCTAGTCAGCCATTGTTACTGGCTAGGAAAAAATAAAGAGAGCAGTAAAATTGAAATCACAGGCAATTCCCAATATATACCACACACATATACATATATACACATACACACATACGTATGTTTATATGCATACTATATGTTTATAGAATGAAACTGAAAATTCCTGATGATGGCCTCTGGTTTTAAAAAGATAGACCACTGTCTTTCCTTATAGTAAGTGCTGAGAATATTTACAGAAAAAGAACCATTTCTCAAGAGATCATACAACTGCACAGCAGATGTACAACTGGGTTTGGGCACTAAAGAAAAGAATTCATGTAATTTTTTTTTCTTGTTTTACATTTGTTCTGACTTGTATTCTAATTTGCTGAATCAGATTTCTTGGCAATAATGCATTATCCATTTTAACTTACTTTTTTATAAAAGATAAACAAAAAGTTAAACCCATATTGATATCAATAAAACAATGACATCTGATCTTAAAATGGACTCTTGGGTTTTATTTATTTGCTTTTTTTTGGCCACACCTTCCATTTATTTGCCAAACTACATAGACACTAGTTTCTTATTCTCAACAACAGAATCTGTAAGTACTTGAAAAGGCTACAGCATGCCTGCCATATTCCCTTTCATATCATCCTCTAGAGACCAAATCATATTAGCAAGGCGTGGCCTACCAGAAAAAACAATACTAAGAACTTCAGCTAGAGTGAATAGAACCCTACCACACCTAAAGCAATTATTCTTCTCCCAGTTCATCTTCTAAAAACAACAAAGGTTATACATGCATGTAGCAGACAACTGATCTAGGTCATATGGCAGAATAATGGATGTCTGCACTAAGTATATATACATAGTATGAGTGAAGCTCAGAGTTGGAAGGGACTTCAGAAGTTATTTAGCCAAACACAGGAATCCCCTCCTGAGCACTCATTACAAGTAGCTGTCCAATCTTTTGAAGATCTCTAGTGACAGTGAGATCACTCTCATGCACTTTTGGACAGCTAATTGTTAGAAAGTTTTTCATTATATTGAGCTAGTTTAGCCATAAAGGCAAAGAAAAAGACTACATAGCCCCTCTTTGATTACACGGCCATTCAAACATTTGAAGATATCTATCATTCCTGAAACACCCCTAGTCCCACTTCTGAGTCTTCTCTTTTCCTGAGTCTTTTCTCTTTTCTTTTCTCATGTATTTAGCTGATCCTCATATTCTTTGGTTTGTGATCTCACCATCCTGGTTGGTTCTGCTCTACTTTGTCAGTATCCTTCAGAAAATGTGCCAATAACGGGAGAAAATATTCTAGTTTGGCCTGACCATGTCAGAGCACAATGGAACTATAATCTCGTATGTTTTGAACACTTTCTATTAATGAAGCCTTAAGTTGCATCAAATTTTTTTACTGCCATGTCACATTATAGACACATAATAAGTTTCTAGTCTACCCAAACTTTCAGGCCTCTTTCACAAGAACTGTTTCTTGGCCATGCCTCTGTACCCAATACAATATTGTACAATGTATTTTTTTTAACCTGAATGTGACTTTACATTTATCCTTGTCAGTGCCCATTAATGGAGAACAGAAGATCAAACTATGCTATGAGAATATAGTGAAATATTATTTTGCTATAAGAAATAATAAAAAGGAAGGCAGAAACCTGTGAAGATATTATGAACTAAGGCAGAATGAAGTGAATAGAACAAGAAGAAAAATTATACATAACTACAAAATTATAAAGACAAACAACTATGAAAGACATAAAAAGTGAAACAACTATGAAAGATTTTGATCAATGCATTGACCAACCACAATTCCAGGGGACCTATGAAATATACTACCCACCTGCTGACAAAGAAGTGATGGATTCAGGATGCAGTGTGAAAGATATATATACGTCTGTGCATATGCATGCATGTAATATGTCTATGTATGTATTGACATGGGTGATGTAGGAATCTGTTTTGCCTGAAAACTATGTAAGTTTGTTAAAAATAAGGGGGGTTGTTTGTTGTTTTTTTGTTTGCTGCACTGGGGGAGGGGAAGAGGTGAGAGGGAGAAAAATAGATTTTTGTTAATTGAAAAAATTAAATTTAAAAGGAATAAAGTAAATAATTGCTTTTAGACTTTTATTCAAGGCCTTTTTGAAATAATTAATGAGTTAGTTTACTTTTTTACTAAAAAAAAGTCTCAACTTTTATTTTATTAGATTTGGCTCACTATGTTTTAGCTTCTAACTATCATCCAATCAGCAAGTCTTCCCAGTTTTTTGTTATGTGCAAGTTTGATAAGCATTCTACCTATTCCTATATCTAAGTCATTGATAAAGTTGTCGAACAGTAGAGCCAATCTAGATCTTCTATGACAGAACACCATCCAGGATGATACAATCATTCATCAATTAATCAGTCAACAAGCATTTATTAAGCACCTACTATGTTCTGTACTGATGGCAAGAGATACAGATACAAACAATAAAACCATCCTCACTTTCAATGAATTTACACTCTAGACAATTTTTATACTTTGGGTTTTGTAATGCAACTGGTTTTCCATCTACTTTATTGCAATATCATATTGTCCACATCTCAATCCTGTCCCTGAGGATACTGGGAAACACTTCACTAAATGAATGCACTGTTGAAATCCAGGTAATAATATCTAAGACTTTTTCTTGTTCTACCTGATAAACTAGTAACACTGTCTAAAAAAGAATATGAAGTCATTTTGACATGACCTGTTCTTGATGAATCCATATCCCTTTTTTGGTTTTTTGTTTATGCTCTGTGGACAATGTTACAACCCACAACATTATTTTAAAATCTCAATGCCCACATTAATTTCTTATGTCATCAATTTAAATATTCCCTCCATATATCACAGCATATATCACAGCTGAGTCACAGCTGCCCATGTTGTATAACTCCTGTCCATGTCCTCCCATTAGTTTGCCATATCAAGTTTACCTAACATCCTGAAAAACTTCCTCACTTGCTCCAGATGATTCAAGGAGACAAGTGCAACATCTGTTCTCTCCTCATCCCTCATATTCATCATGTGACTGGTCCATCTTATTTTTTCAATAATATTTTTTCTTATGACATTATTTACTATTTTCTAAGGTTCCTTATATGTAGCATCCTCCTTATACCCACCTTGCACATTTCCACTTTGCATTCTATGTGATGCTCATTTTCAGTTCTTCTCAGACTATTGTGCTCTATGTCTCAAAGCCTCATAATAACACCAACAGAATAATGGTATCAAAAATATGGGCTTTTCTTTCTGGGAGTAAAGGAGCTTTGTAATTTCCTGAAGGCAATAAAGTTATTCCTTCCACATCACAACTCTTCCCATCACAGTTTCAATATATCACAAGTCAACAAAAATTAGATGGGAGTTTTGGGGGAGTTTTGCAGAAGTCACAGATAACATGTAAAAGCCAACAGACAACACAGAAAAAGCTTAGAGAATCAGAAATTAACCCAAATTTTATAATAAGGTATTGTAACAATTCAATAAAAGAAAAAGAGCAATTCAGTTTTCTTCTCTGGTAAGAAAAGAAGGCCAAAAAATTACGCAGATTTTCAGATCGCAGAGGCACCGTGTCCCTAACCTCTATGATGTGGAAGGGATAACTATAGTTTTCACTCTTCCTCCTCCTGTTTAATTTCAGGCTCAACTCATTATCTATTCATATTATCTGTTCCAGAAACTTAAATTATTGGATAAACTCCCTAATTGTCTACCCAGTTGCATGTCATATTTTGGACAGAGGTTTTTAACTTGAGATACACAAACCCACAACGGGTCAATGATTAGATATCAGACGGTACTTGACCTTGGATGAGAAAAAAAATATATTTTTATTTCCACTAACCTCTAAGTGAACTTTAGCATTTCCTTCAAACAATGGTAGTATTAGGTTTCACCAGATTGTCAAAGGAGTCCATGACAAAAAAGAAAGGTTAAGAACCCTTGAGCTAGGCAATATTTTTCATCCATTTGGTTTTTCCTGTGTGAGAAGTTAGGCCAAAATTTTTAGTGGTCATGAATCTCTTCCAAGAGGCTTTGATGCATCTGAGATGATATCTGCAAACAGGAGAACCTGGAAGCCTTCACCAACCACAGGTAATCCCTATTGAACTTGGACTTTGCACTACTTCTCCCCCACCACACCTTTAGTAAACACTTCTGGCAAATACAGATATTACCCTTTGATGCCTTACCTGATGTTTATTATCATAGGGTTACTGAACAAAGTATCTCTAATCGTCATATATTTCAAAGAACCTTGAATAATTTTGATGTATGGTTTGGAAAAATTTGAATAAAAGAGAAGTTGTAAGATAGCAATTTGCTCTAGCAAATCATTTAAAATATTAAACATTTTCTTAATCAATAACAAACATTTAAAATACAAAGAAAAACAAAAAAGAGAAGGTATTGAGGGGTAATGGATGGAATGCTAGACTTAAAGACAGAAAGACATGGGTTCAAATATCACTTCAGATATTTAATAGATGTGTGACTCTGAGGAAGTGACTCTCTCTGCCTCAGTTTCCTCATCTGTAAAATGAGGGTACTGGATTTAATAGATTCTAAGGTTCTCTCAAGCTCCAAATATATGATCTGATCCATGGCTGAAATATGGTTATTTCATAGGTTATTTTTACATATTAAATGTAACAAGTTATTAACAAAATTGTCCAGTTTCTATAATTGACTTTTTTCTTTTGTTTTTGTTACACTGATGTTCTTCTCTCTCACTTTCTTCCTCTGCTCTTTCTCTTTCACCCCTCTCTCTCTTTGTATTTCTTTCATTTTCCAATAATTCACTCCTCCCTCCCAACAGAACCCTATGTTATAAGTAAACAAAGTTGAGCAAAACAAACAAATATAGGAGAATGAAAAACTCATTCCAATCATCTAGTCTATCACTTCTCCATTGAGGGGGTTGGAAACATTTTATCATCAATCCTATGAAATCAATATTGATCACTGCACTGACTTGAATTTTGAAGTCTTTTAAAGTTGCTTTCCCTAAATGTGTTTATTGTCTAAACTGTTCTTGTTCTACTTATTTCATTCTACATTAGCTTATAGATGTTTTTCCAAGTTCTTTTGGGAAATTCATGTTTGTCCATTATTATTCATATACCACAATTTGTTTAGTCATTTCCCAACTTTGTTACTCTAAGAAAGCACCACTATAGTTTTGTTCATGTTCATCCTTTCCTTCTATCTTTGACATCTTACAAGAATATGGCTAGTAGTGGGAAAACTGAGTCAATAGCTACATAAAGTTTAGTAACTTTTTAATTATAACTCAAAATTGTTTCTCAGAATTGATGGGAAAAATGCAGTTCATCCAACAATGTATGAATGTACCTGTCCTCCCAAACTCTAAACTTCTATAATATTCATGATTTTCATGCTTTGACATTTATGTAATCAAGAAGTTGTAAAAGCTGAGTTATTTTAATGTGCATTTCTCTTTTTAGTGATTTGAAATATTCAATTTCCACACATAGTTTGCAATTCTTCTGAAAACTCCTTGTTCATATCCACTGACCACTTACCCATTAAGGAATGGCTCTTATTTTTACGTATTTGTATTAATTCTCTATACATCTCGAATAGATATTTGAGTAGCTATTTGCTGTAAAGATTTGTTCCCAATTAAATGTTTCTTTTCTATTTCTAGCTATATTGGCTTTGTATATTCAAAAGCTTTTTGATTTTACATAATTGAAAATGTTCACTTTGTCTTCTATGATCCCCTCTATAGTATGCCTAGTTAAGGATTCTTCCTCTACCCATAACCATGAAAGGTACCTCATTCCATTTTCCTCCGATTTATTTTTATGATATCACTGCTTATATCTAGCTCATATGTCCATCTAGAGCTTACTGTATAAGATGTTGATGTAAACTCACTTTTTTGCCAAGCTGCTTTCTGGTTTTCCAGACATTTTTTTAGTTGAATAGAGAATTTTTACCACAGCATTTCTTGTCCATTGGAGTAGTACTATGTTAAATTGCTTTTTTGGTTTTGATTACTTAAATTTTTTTATTTATTAAACTTTTATATTTTTAAACCAATACCAAATAGTTTTGATAATTACTGCCTTATAGCATAGATTAAGATAGAAAATGATAATGCCCCATCTTTCCTTTGTTGTCATTGTTGTTGTTGTTCAACCTTCTCAGCATGTCTGACTCTTTGTGATCCCATTTGGGGTTTTCTTGGCAAAGATAGTGGAGTGGCTTGCCATTTTCTTCTCCAGCTCATTTTACAAATAAGAAAACTGAGGCAAACAGAGTCAAGTGACTTGCCCAGGGTCACAAGGCTAGTAAGTGTCTGAGGCTGGATTTTAATATGGGTCTTAGTGACTCCAAGCCTGGTACTCTGTGCCACCCATCCTTCCTATTTTTATTATTATTTCCCTTGAGATTGGCCCTTTGTTCTTTTTTTCCTACAGTGATTCTTTTTTAAAACATATTTATTATTTATTTATTTTGAACAATCTTTTCAATTTAAATTTTGAATTTCAAATTGTCCCCCTCTCTCACACACCCTCCCCATCCACTGAGAAAGAAAGCAATATATCAATTAAACATGTGAAATCATGAAAAACAGATGTCTATATTAACCACATTTAAGAAAAAGAAATAAGAAAAATAAAGTGAGAAAATTATACTCAATTTGTACTCAGAGTTCATCATTTCTTTCTCTGGAGGTGGATAGCATTTCTTCATTATGAGTCCTTTGGAATTGTCTTGGATCGTTATATTGATCAGAATAGCCAAATCTTTCAGTTTATCATCATTACAACATTGATGTTACTGTGCACAACGATCTCCCAGTTTTGCTCATTTCACCTTGCACCAGTTCATAAAGGCCTTGCCATGTTTTTCTGAAACCATCCCCTTGTCATTTCTTGTAGTACAATAGTACTCTATCACAATTATATGCCATACTTTATTCAGTTATTTCCCAACTTATGAGCATCCTCTCAATTTCCAATTCTTTACCACCACAGAAAGCACTGCCATAAATATTTTTGTATAAATAGATCCTTTTTTCTTTTTCTTTGATCTCTTTGGGATACAGATCTAGTAGTGGCATTGCTGTGTCAAAGGGTATGCACATTTTTAGCTCTTTGGGCATAGTTCCAAATTGTTTTCCAGAATGGTTGGACCAGTTCATTAGTGTAATTATTTTTCCCTCATCCCATCCAGCATTTGTCATTTTATTTTAATTTGTCAAAGTTATTTAAATTTGTCTTTCTCTAAACAATAGTGATTTATAACATTTTTTCACATGACTATGGATAGCTTTGATTACTTCTTCTGAAAACTGCCTGTTTATATACTAAAGTATTTTCTCCTTGACCTAGGAGTTCTGGAATTTGGCAATAATGTTCTTGAGAGTTTTCATTTTAGAGTCTCTTTCATGAGGTGAGTGGTAGAATTTTAAATTTTTACTTCACCTTCTAAATCTAAGATATCATTATAGTTTTCCTCAATAACTTCTTTAAATATGATGTTTAAACTCTTTCTTTGATCATAGCTTTCTAGTGGTCCAATAATTTTTAAGTATCTCCTCAACATATTTTTCAAGTTGGGTGTTTTTATAATGAAATATTCACATTTTCTTTTATTTTTTCATTCTTTTGACTTTATTTTATTATTCCTTGACATCTCATAGAATCATTAGCTTCCACTTGTCCAATTCTATTTTTTTTTATATTATTTTTCCTGCGGGGCAATGGGGGTTAAGTGACTTGCCCAGGGTCACACAGTTAGTAAGTGTCAAGTGTCTGAGGCCGGATTTGAACTCATGTACTCCTGAATCCAGGGCCGGTGCTTTATCCACTGCACCACCTAGTCGCCCCACCCAATTCTATTTTTTTAAGGAATTATTTTCTTCAGGGAGATTTTGTACCTCTTTTTCCACTTGGCCAATTCTGTTTTTAAAGGAATTCTTTTCTTCAGTGATTTTTATACCTCCTTTTCCATTTGGCCCATTCTTTTTAAGGAGTTCTTTTTTCAGTGAATTTTTTGGGCCACTTTTACTGTTAAGCCAATTCTTTTTTTAAGGTGTTATTGTCTTCAGTATTTTTGTGCCTTTTTTACCAAGCCCAAAATTCTCTTTTCATCAATTTTTTTGCATCACTCTCACTTCTTTTCCCAATTTTCCCTCTACCACTCCTCAATTTTCCCTCTACAACATCTATCCCTTTCTTTAACTCTTCCAGGAATTATTTTTGGCATGGGGCCCATTAGCATTTTTCTTTGAGGCTTTGTTTGTAGCTTTTGAAAAGTCGACTTCTAGTTTATATATTTGCCTTCCCTATTACAGTAGTGGCTTTTTATAGTCAAATTTTGTTGTTATTGTTTGCTCATTTTACATCTATTTCTTGACTTTGAACTTTATGTTAAATTTGGACTCCACTCAGCCTGGGGGTGAGGTGGCACTGACCAAAGCTTCAGACTTTTTTGTATTGCTGTTTTCAGAGCTAATTCTTAGGGTCTGCAAATTTTTGGTGCTTCCAAGGTAGTATGATCCTGGGAGAGATATTATGACTGCTCTCCTGGTCTGCACTTTTGGTCTTTACCCAGGAAAGGGCCCTGGTCTCCTACAGCCAAAAGGACTAGTGCTCTCTTTGCCTTGGAACTGTGACCAGGGCTCCTGCTCTCTTGTGACTGATCAGCACTCCTTACCACTCTGAAACAGCAACCCAGAACTGCATATAAGCAATAAAGTTGTTAATCAATGTCAGCAAAGGGTCACCAATCTCTTCCTGACAACTTATCAGATCTCCTTACCATCTCTGGGCTAAGGGTTTCCAAAACTGCTGCTGCTGAGGCTGCTGCTGCTGTGACTGTGTGTGAGTTCAGGAGGCCTTCAACCCTACTATCATAAACTTCTCCTGCTGACCAGTTTTATTAGGCCAGAAAAATGTCTCACCCTAACCTTTTGTTGGCTCACTCCAAAATTTTATTTAAGGAGTTAAAGTTGTTTGGAGTGGAATGTTGAGAGAGTTAAGCTGGAGCCTTTTATCTGCCATCTTGTCTCTGCCCCCTATCTACTGACCTTTGGTTCTTACAGATAAATCCTCCTTAAGGTAACATGTAAGAGGAGTAACAAAGAGAAAGTAACTCATAGAATCATGTAATGCAACAACTGGCAAAGACATTAGAGGTTATCTTTTCCAATCCTCTCATTTTTCATAAAAGGACACTCAGGTTTTAAGAGATCAGGTAGCTATTTTGATCCTATTTTTAAAGATCAAGATTATTCCAATGTACTCTATTCTATCACCCTTCTCCAGTGCTGTTGCCCTGTTCTCTTTCTCAAAGATTTTTCAGAAAGCACAGACAGAAGCTTAGCAATTTTTTCCAATAGTTCCTGTAGAACCCTGGGCTCTTCTCGCCTGATGGTTTGGCAGCTTTGATGGAGGCATGTTGCTCTCATTTTTTCCTCATATATGTTGGGTTCTAATTCCCTATCAACCATTTCTATTTAATTCTTTTCAATATACTGATTGTTTTTGATAGTAGAAAAAACAAACAGAAGCAAAATGAAGTAATGAAGAGTGAAATGAGCATATATAGATATTTGGTTATGGAGATATAAAGACATTTAGCCAGAATTACAGGTAGAAATCTAGATCCTATCTTATTTATCTAGATATCTCTATCTATAGCTCTAACTACATATCTACATATTTAATGTGAAAGCTGTTTTCAAATCTATAGAATACCTGTACTTCTGTGTTAGCAAATATTTGCACACATTTCTTTATATGTGTGTATATGGATATAGAGTTAGACATGTTGGGTTTGTTTTTTGTTGTTTTTTTTTTTTTTACTATTTATATAGCTTTCTTTATCCACATCTATCTATTCTCACAATTAGGACAGTTCCATTCTTTATCACTGCTGATGTTCTCTGCCCTCAAAGGTCATCCAATGAAAATGTTCCAAGTTGTTTTCTGAGTTGTTCAGGTCCAATTAAATAAGACAGTTTCTTAAAAGCAGTCTTACCTATCTCTCCAAAAATTGTGACCCCAATGTCCACATACATCTTCAATCCCAGTCTTCACATGATCAAAAAACTAAAAGAGAAAAAGCACAATGATAATATCTCACTAGATAACAGGTATCTTTAGTCACTTAACTCATGATGTCAAGTTCTTAACCCTATATAATTTTCTGACATTTTATCAAAAAATTAAATGACCATAATTAATATTAGTATTTGTCAGATTTTACTAATAAATATTTTACAAATTGTCATCTGATGTTATTGCATGTGATATTTATTATAATATATAAAGCACTGTAGAAAAAATAATTATATTAATAAGCATCTCAGTAAAGAATGTGCAGGTCATGGTAACAAATTCCAGAAATATGCTCTATTTTCATTTTGGAACTTAACAGGCTGAGCTATTACCCATTACTCTGCCCCTCACAACATTCTTATATCTATTACTAACTCTTTTTTAATCCCATGACCATTTAATTTTTCATCAGTAAAGGAAAAACATGGACGGCAGATACATTGGTGCCCAGTTAGGCTACAGAATTCATTTTTTTCCATTTCTTATTTAAATTGTAACTCTAATGTAAAAACATACCCGGCAATGAATTTCTTCACTAACAGCTGGCTGCTTTTTATTTGACCTCTTCACATCAAGGAATTCCACTAATGGCCGAATAGTTATTCCCTGCATAGGAAGCAATGGATTAATTGTCTCATGAAAAAGATAGAAAGGTGATGAGTGGACTAATATACAGAATGAGATATATTTTGAGGCATAGTCAACAGAGGCACTTATTTTGCTTTACTCTGCTAGTTTATTAAAAGGGTTTTGTATATTTGTATTTTTCCCCAAGGAGGATATGGGAAAATGCAAAATAAAAGACAGATAATTGAAAAATAAAGTCTAACAATACTGATAAGTAGAGTGAGGGAGATGGAGGAGTGGAGGGTCATGGCAAGATTGCAAACATGGGAGACTGCAAAAACAGTGGTACCACTGATAGAAATAGAGAAGCTGGGGGAAGAGTTGGTTTGGAGGAAAATATAATGAGTTCTGTTTTTCACAAGTTGAGTTTGAGATGTCTCTGGGATATTGATAATGCAAGACTGAAGCTCAGCAGGGAAGTTGGGGCTGGATATATCAGTGTTTGAGTCAGCTGCATAGAGATGATCATTAAACCCATAGGAGTTGATGAGGTTACAAAGTTAGAGGAAAGCACTGTGCTAGTCCCTTGTCAAGGAATTCCCATTCTACCAGGAAGTGTTGAGGGTACTACATATACATTGACAAGTAAATACAAAATACAGAGGGTCCTTGTTATCACTATCTAAGTCTCCCTCATGTGCACTTTGCACAGTGCCTGGTACATGGTAGGCACTTGACAAATGTTTATTGGTTATAGGTTTATTGGTAAAGGTCATAATTGTTTTTTGGTCCAGGCTTATGACGTCATTGGTGTAGGGAATCACTGTGGAGGAAATTCAATTTACCAAGTACAAATCAAGAATTCTTCTTCAAATTAATATCTTCTTGAGTTGCATGTAGGCACTATGAGTCTTCCAGGCCTGGGGTCAGGAAGACTCAGCTTCCTGAGTTCAAATCTGACCTTAGTGACCCTAGGTAAGGTCACTTAACTCTGTATACCTCAGTTCCTCATCTGTAAAATGAGCTGGAGAAGGAAATGGCAAATCACTCCAGTATCTTTGCCAAGAAAACTCTAAATGGAGTCATGAAGAGTCAAACATGACTGAAATGACTCAAAAACCACAACAACTTAAGAGGGGAACCTGATGACAATTTGTCAGAGGCAGGACTTAATCAAGATCTTTCTGACTTCAAGGCTAACTATCCATTAGGCCATTCTGCTTCCCTGTAAGGTAGTGTGCAGGAGTACAAATCATCATAAGACAGAAATATTCACTAATGCATTAACTATTTATAAAATTAGTCCTTACTCAAGCATTTCTGCTTGCTTAATACTATCTACACCTGCCTCTAAACATCACATTTTAGAGTCTTTTGATGTCTTTTCCCCTTTGTCAGAACATATCCCTTTGGTAGGTGCTTCAAAACAAAATATTTTTTTAATATCAATGGATTAAGAGAATTAATGAATCCATCAAATACTTTTGCAACACGGATTGTCTTTATGATTATGCTGTAAAAATTGAATCTAAAGGGAAAGATTTCATGTTGTATTACCATATAATTTTGTTTTAAAATTACCCTCCAAAAAGTTAACACGATTCATTTAATTGTCCATTCTAAGAATCAACACATGGTTGTAATTAAAAGAATTTTTTTAAAAATATGATAAATCAAAACTATTTTAATCATTTTAATTTTATTTTTTCAAGTCCCAAACATGCCTTTTTCCACTGTGAACTAGTGATCCCCCCCCCTTTTTTTTTGCAGGGCAATGAGGGTTAAGTGACTTGCCCAGGGCCGCATAGCTAGTAAGTGTCAAGTGTCTGAGGTCAGATTTGAACTCAGGTCTTCCTGAATACAGGGCCAGTGCCTTATCCACTGTGCCACCTAGCTGCCTCCATTGATTCCTTTTTAAAGTGAATTCAATTTAAGCAGTCTTCTTCTGGTGCCTGTTTTCCTTGAATACTGCCAACCTCACGTGTATAAACAATAAATACAAATTAATTTTTGGTTGGGGGAAGACGATCCACTGGGGGATTAGAGAAGACCAACAATGTACAATCAAATATAGTTGGTTATTTTTTTTACTTGGTATGTTATCCATGGCAAACTTTTCATCCCAGACTGGTTTGCCCCTACCTCTCTGCTAGGTTCTGAGCTATTTCTCTCTTCTCCTCAATAGGAGACAAATGTCCCTTGGGATGCAAAGTAATTAAATTGAAAATAAACATCTCCCTTTGAACTCAGCCACTCAGCCTTTGGCATTTGCCAATCTGTTTTAGAAGACCTTTCAAAAGAGCTGACTTATTTTGATCAAGTCTGATATGAGGCAACTTCTATTCAATATTTATTCCAGTGTGACACTTCTTTAATATTTCAAAATATTTGTAATTCCATCCCCTTGTTGGTTCTTAATGCTGTGGCAAGAAAAATTCCATCATTTAATGACCAGTCTTTTAGTGACAATTCTGTTTTAATGTAATTAAACTGGCCTTCATATGTCAAGCATGGTTTTTCAGTGACCCCAGAATTTCTGCTCCACTGGCTCAGTCTCCACATACCACTGACAACCCCCTTACTGCTATAAGGTCAGGATTTTAGTGGAAACAAAACAGAAGATGATGAAGATTCCAACAGGCATATATATTCTAATTTTTTAATATATCCATCAAAATTGGTGCATGAAAGTTATAGAAAATGTAATGTAAATGTCTTGTCAGACAGTAGTTCACAGAATGAAGTCATAATATTAGTTTATTGAATACAAAATTAATAGATATGATTCCTTAAAAATCAAATAATGCATTCATATATATGTATATATGTACATAAATGTATAATTTGAAATATCTGGATTAATAAAAGACATTACCAATGACATTCTTCTCCTCCGTTGACAGGGATTAACCTAGGGACGACTATATCTATTGATTAAAAATACATCTAATTCCAATTACTGGAAACAGTTATGATAAGCTTAGTTAATTTGGGAGAGTGTTAGACTGAAGATCTTAAGATTCTTGGCTTAATCCCAGATTTTGGCAAGAAAGGAGGTTTTAGAGACAGCTAGTTGGCTCAGTGGATAGAATTCTAGGCCTGGAGTCAGGAAGACCTGCGTACAAATCAGGTCTTAGGTAATTACTAGTTCTGTGACTCTGAGCAAGTCACTTTACCTCTGTTTGCCTTAATCCACTGGAGAAGGATATGGCAAACCACTCCAGTGTCTTTACCAAGAAAACTCCATGGATCATATATGTATGATCCACAGGGTTACAAAGAGTCAGACATACCTACTGAACAACAATGACAACAACTGATCCATATCTATGCATACACAATTCCAATTCATTGGTGCATTTATAGATATTGATGTAATGTAAGAAATCAGTATTATTGCTAATAAATCTTATGATCTTCTGAAGAAGTGATATGAAAGTGTGGAAAGAGAACTGGGTTTGGAGTTGGGAAAGACACACATTTGAACCTGTCCCCATAGCTGTGTGACCATGAGCAAGGGACAACCTCCCTGAGGCTCAGTTTCCATGTTTATAAGAGATTAATAACTATTTCAAAAGGTTGCTGTATGACTCAAGTGATATAACATATTTAAAGTACTTTACAATCTTTAAAATTCTTTTTTTTTTTTTTTTTTTTATTTATTTTTTTTTTATTTTCAATTGAACTAATATGCATCTATACCCCTACAACATCCAATCTACCAGCTTAATTTCAACCTGTTTTTCAAAGACCTTGTCAAATATCTCTTCTATTAAAACTATCCTGATCTCCCCTATACTCTTTCCAAGGTTTCTTTCTTTTTTTTTTTTTTTTTTTTTTTTTTTTTTACCATCTATTTATTTTTTATTTTATTTTTTTGAGATATTTTATTTTTTCCGTTACATGTAAAGATAGTTCTCAACTTTTGTTTATACATGCTTTACAATTTCAGATTTTTCTCCCTCCCTCCCTCCCCTCCCTCCCCCCTCCCCTAGACAGCAGGTAATCTGATATAGGTTATATCTATATATCTCTATACATATACATATAGATATATATATACACACACACATATATATACACATAATAACATTAATCCTATTTCTGCATTAATCCTGTTACAAGAGAAAGAATCAGAGCAGTGATGCAAAACCTCAAAATAGAAAAAAAAAACAACAGCACCCAAAACAAAAGAAATAATATGGTTCAATCAGCATCTATACTCCACAGTTCTTTCTTTCTTTTTTTTTCTTGGATTTGGAGATCCTCTTCTATCATGAGTTCCCTGGAACTCTTCTGTACCATTGCATTGGTGAGAAGAATATAGTCCATCACAGTAGGTCAACACTCAATGTTGATGATACTGTGTACAATGTTCTTCTGGTTCTGCTCATCTCACTCATCATCAGCTCACGTAAGACCCTCCAGGTTTCTCTGAACTCTTCCTGCTCATCATTTCTTACAGCACAATAGTATTCCATTGTATTCATATACCACAACTTGTCCAGCCATTCCCCAATTGATGGGCACCCCCTCAACTTCCAATTCCTTGCTACCACGTAAAGAGCAGCTATAAATATTTTTGTACATGTGGGTCCCTTTCCCCCTTCCATGATTTCTTTGGGCAAAAGACCTAAAAGTGGGATTGCTGGGTCAAAGGGTATGCACAGCTTTATCGCCCTTTGGGCATAATTCCAAATTGCTCTCCAGAATGGTTGGATCAGCTCACAGCTCCACCAACAATGCATTAGTGTTCCAATTTTCCCACAGCCTCTCCAACATTTATTATCTTCCTTTTTTGTCATTTTAGCCAATCTGATAGGTGTCAGGTGGTACCTCAGAGTTGTTTTAATTTGCATCTCTCTAATCATTAGAGATTTAGAGCATTTTTTCATATGGGAATAGATAGCTTTGGTTTCTTCATCAGAAAACTGCCTGTTCATATCCTTTGACCATTTCTCAATTGGGGACTGACTTGGATTCTTATAAATTTGATTTAATTCCCTATATATTTTAGAGATGAGGCCTTTATCAGAAGCACTGGCCTCAAAAATTGTTTCCCAGCTTTCTGCCTCCCTTCTAATTTTGGATGCATTGCTTCTGTTTGTACAAAAATTTTTTAATTTAATATAATCAAAATCATCCACTTTGCATTTTATAATATACTCTATCTCATGTTTGGTCAAAAACTGTTCTCCTTTCCAAAGATCTGATAGGTACACTATTCCTTTCTCTCCTAATTTACCTATGGTATCACCTCTTATGTCTAAATCATGTATCCATTTTGACCTTATTTTAGTATAAGGTGTAAGATGTTGGTCTAAGCCTAATTTCTGCCATACTATCTTCCAGTTTTCCCAGCAGTTTTTGTCAAATACTGAGTTCCTATCCCAGAAGCTGGAGTCTTTGGGTTTATCAAACACTACATTACTAGTGTCATTTACTACTGCATTTCCTGAGCCTAGCCTATTCCATTGATCTACCACTCTATTTTTTAGCCAGTACCAGATAGTTTTGATGACTGCCGCTTTATAGTAAAGCTCCAGGTTTGGTACCGCTAACCCACCTTCCTGTGAATTTTTTTTCATTATTTCCCTGGATATTCTTGATTTTTTGTTTTTCCAGATGAATTTTGTTATTATTTTTTCTAGCTGTATAAAATAATTTTTAGGTAGCCTGATTGGTATGGCACTGAATAAGTAAATTAATTTAGGCAGTATTGTCATTTTTACTATATTAGCTCTGCCTATCCATGAGCAATTGATATCTTTCCAATTATTTAGATCTGATTTGATTTGTGTGAAGAGTGTTTGGTAGTTGTGTTCATAGAGTTCCTGGGTTTGTCTTGGCAAGTAGACTCCCAAGTATTTTATATTACCTACCGTTACTTTAAATGGAATTTCTCTTTCTATCTCTTGCTGCTGGACTTTGTTGGTCATGTATAGAAATGCTGATGATTTATGTGGATTTATTTTATATCCTGCTACTTTGCTAAAGTTGTTAATTGTTTCAAGTAATTTTTGACTTGATTCTCGAGGATTCCTTAAGTATACCATCATATCATCTGCAAAGAGTGATAGTTTTGTTTCCTCCTTGCCTATTCTAATTCCTTTAATTCCTTTCTCTTCTCTGATTGCTAAAGCTAACATTTCTAGGACAATATTAAATAATAGGGGTGATAATGGACATCCCTGTTTCACCCCTGATCTTATTGGGAAGGCCTCTAATTTATCTCCATTGCATATAATACTTGCTGATGGCTTTAGGTAGATACTGTTTATTATTCTAAGGAAAGCTCCCCCTATTCCTAAACTCTCTAGTGTTTTTATTAGGAATGGGTGCTGTACTTTGTCAAAGGCTTTCTCTGCATCTATTGAGATAATCATATGATTTTGGTTGGTTTTCTTATTGATGTGGTTGATTATGTTAATAGTTTTCCTAATGTTGAACCAGCCCTGCATTCCTGGTATAAATCCCACCTGGTCATAGTGTATTATCCTGGTGATCACTTGCTGTAATCTCCTTGCTAATATCTTATTTAAGATTTTAGCATCAATATTCATTAGGGAGATTGGTCTATAATTTTCTTTCTCTGTTTTTGCTTTGCCTGGTTTTGGTATCACCACCATATTTGTGTCATAAAACGAATTTGGTAGAACTCCTTCTTCACCTATTTTTCCAAATAATTTGTATAATATTGGAATTAATTGTTCTTTAAATGTTTGGTAAAATTCACCCGTAAACCCATCTGGCCCTGGGGATTTTTTCTTAGGGAGTTCATTAATAGCTTGTTCAATTTCTTTTTCTAATATGGGTTTATTTAAGGATTTTATTTCCTCTTCAGTTAACCTGGGCAGTTTGTATTTTTGTAAATATTCATCCATTTCATTTAGATTGTCAAATTTATTGGCATACAGTTGGGCAAAATATTTCCTAATTATTGCTTTAATTTCCACTTCATTGGTGGTAACATCACCCTTTTCATTTTTGATACTGGTAATTTGGTTTTCTTCTTTCTTTTTTTTAATCAAATTAACCAGTATTTTATCTATTTTATTGGTTTTTTCATAAAACCAGCTCTTAGTTTTATTGATTAGTTCTATAGTTTTTTTGCTTTCAATCTTATTGATTTCTCCTTTAATTTTCAGGATCTCTAATTTAGTGTCTAATTGGGGATTTCTAATTTGTTCTTTTTCTAGCTTTTTAAGTTGCATGCCCAATTCATTAATCTCCTCTTTCTCTTTTTTATTCATGTAAGCATTTAGAGCTATAAATTTTCCCCTAAGCACTGCTTTGGCTGCATCCCATAGATTTTGGTATGTTGTCTCATTATTGTCATTCTCTTGGATAAAGTTATTGATTGTTTCTATGATTTCTTGTTTGGCCCATTCATTCTTTAGAATGAAATTATTTAGTTTCCAATTGATTTTCATTCTACTTTTCCCTGGCTCTTTCTTACATGTAATTTTTATTGCATCATGATCTGAGAAGGATGCATTTACTATTTCTGCCTTTCTACATTTGACTATGATGTTTTTGTGCCCTAATACATGGTCAATTTTTGAAAATGTGCCATGTACTGCTGAGAAAAAGGTATATTCCTTTCTATCCCCATTCAATTTTCTCCAGACATCTATCATGTCTAACTTTTCTAGTAATCTATTCACCTCTTTCACTTCTTTCTTATTTATTTTTTGGCTAGATTTATCTAATTCTGAGAGGGGGAGATTCAGATCCCCCACTAGTATAGTATTACTATCTAATTCCTCTTGTAACTCATTTAACTTCTCCTCTAAGAACTTGGATGCTATACCAATTGGCGCATACATATTCAATATTGATATTACTTCATTATCTATAGTACCTTTAAGTAAGATGTAATTTCCTTCCTTATCTCTTTTAATGAGATCTATTTTTGCCTGCACTTTGTCTGAGATAAGGATTGCTACCCCTGCCTTTTTTACTTTAGCTGAGGCATAATATATTCTGCTCCAGCCTTTTACCTTTACTCTGTGTGTATCTCTCTGCTTCAAATGTGTTTCTTGTAAACAGCATATTGTAGGGTTCTGGTTTTTAATCCACTCTGCAATTCGCTTCCGTTTTATAGCAGAGTTCATCCCATTCACATTCACAGTTATTATTACTGACTGTCTATTCCCCTCCATTCTATTTACCCCCTTTGTACTTTTCCCCCCTTCTTTCACCCTATTCCTCCTCACCGACGTTTTACTTCTTACCCCTGCCTCCCCCAATCTGCCCTCCCTTTTTATCACCCCCCTCTCTTTTCTTTACCCTTTTCTCCCTTGCTTTTGTCCTCCCTTCTCAGTCCCCCCCTTTCCCTTCCCCTTTTGTTTCCCTAAAGAGTGAGTTAAGTTTCTTTATCCCAATGAACGTATATGTTATTCCCTCTTTGAGTCAAATCTAATGAGAATAGGGTTGAAACCATGTTCCCCCCTCCTTTCTTTCCCTCTATTATAATAGGTTTTTTTCCACCTCTTCATATGATATAATTCATCCCATTCCACCTCCCCTTTCCTCTCCTCCCCATAGACTCCCTTTTTATCTCCTTAATTCTTTTGTATCATCACATCAAAGACAATTTATATTTATACCCTCTATATAAAGTCCTTCTCTCTGCCCAAATACATTTACAGTTCTTAAGAGTTATGAGTATTATCTTCCTGTGTAGGGATATAAACAGTTTAACCTAATAGGGTAACTTTTTTTTTCCCCCCTCTGTTTACCTTTTTAAACTTCTCTTGAGTCTTGTATGTTGAGATCAAATTTTCTATTCAGTTCTGGTCTTTTCACCAGGAAAGATTGAAAGTCCCCAATGTCATTAAATGTCCATCTTTTCCCCTGAAAGAAAATGCACATTTTTGCTGGGTAATAGATTCTCGGCTGCAATCCAATCTCCTTTGCCTTCCGGAATATCATATTCCAAGCCTTGCGGTCCTTTAATGTTGAAGCTGCCAGGTCCTGAGCAATCCTGACTGTGGCTCCATGATATTTAAATTGCTTCTTTCTGGCTGCTTGGAGTATTTTCTCCTTCACCTGATAATTCTGGAATTTGGCTACAATATTCCTTGGAGTTTTCCTTTTGGGGTCTCTTTCAGGAGGTGATCGATGGATTCTTTCAATGATGATTTTATCCTCTGATTCTATGATATCAGGGCAGTTCTCCTTAATAATTTCCTGGAATATGGTATCTAGATTCTTTTTCTGGTCATGGCTTTCAGGCAGTCCAATGATTCTCAAATTGTCTCTCCTCGATCTGTTTTCCAGATCAGTTGTCTTTCCAATGAGGTATTTCACATTTTCTTCTATTTTTTCATTTTTTTTATTCTGCTTGACCGATTCTTGGTGTCTCATGGATTCCTTTTCTTCCAACTGTCCCACTTTAATTTTTAAGGCATTGTTTTCTTCAGTGAGATTATGCACCTTTTTTTCCATTTGGCTAAGTGAATTTTTTAAGGTATTGTTTTCTTCAGTGAGATTATGTACCTTTTTTTCCGTTTGGCTAAGTGAATTTTTTAAGGTATTGTTTTCTTCAGTGAGATTATGCAGCTTTTTTTCCATTTGGCCAAATGAATTTTTTAAGGCTTTGTTTTCTTCAACTTCCTTTTCTAAGCTGCTGATTCTTTTTTCATAGTTTTTTTGTGTTGCTTTCATTTCTCTCCCCATTTTTTCTTCTACCTCTTGCAATTGATTTTTAAAATCCTTTTTGAGCTCTTCCAGGAAGGCTTTTTGTTCTTGCGACCAATTCACCTTCCTTTGTGAGGCTTCAGATGTAGACAATTTGAGGCTATTGTCCTCATCTGAGTTTGTGTTGGCTTCTTCCCTATTGATACAGAAGCTCTCAATGGAGAGGGCTCTTTTTTGCTTCTTACTCATTATTGCAGCTTATTTATTTATTCTTTAAGTTGAGGTCTGCTCTGGGGGCACCAGGGTCCCTGTTTTGGGCTTCTTGTGCAGGTGTATAGGTGCTGTGTGACCGGGCTTTTACTCTGAGGCCTTTATGGTGTGTGGAGATCCCCTGTCCTGCACTTCCTGTCTGATTGTGCTCGGCCAGCCAGGCGCCAGACCCCGGCGTCTGATCCTGCCGTTCGTGGCCCTCTCGGCCGGTGCAGGTAAGTTTTTCCACTGTCCTTCTTGGCCACCAGATTTTTGAACCAGGTTCCGGGAGCCTCAGTTGTTCGGCTGTGGCCCGCAGCTCCTGCTGATTTGCCCCGACCCCCTCGGCGCTGGGTTGCTGCCCTGCGCTGGGCCTCCCTTTTGCCCGAGTCAGACCGACCTTTTCCTGAAGTCTTCTAAATTATCTCTGGTTGGAGGACTGTGTCTCTCTGTCTCTTTGCAGGTTCTGTAGTTTCAGAATCCGTCCAGAGGCTTGATTTAATGTTCGTTTTGAGGGAACAGAAGGAGAGCTCAGGCAGCTTGCTGCTTCCTCTCCGCCATCTTGGCTCCGCCCCCCAATCTTTAAAATTCTTGACAAAATTTAGCTAGTATTACTAAATTACCCATTTTAAAATGATATTTACTTAAAAAAAATTATTTAGTCTAAAATTTTCATCCTTTGAAGTATTTGTGGCTGGCAGATAATCCTTTAAATTGGGTATTTAATATATTTTTTAAAAAATCCTCCTTCTACAGTTCTCCAAAATATTTTTGCTATCTATTTCTAAAGCCAGCATATTTTGTGGCAGTTAAGCTTCCCTGAGATTCATGTAGAGGCTCAGGAGCTCAGTGACAAAATCTGGGGAAACCTAACATGAAATGTTGCTTACCACCATATGATTTTTTTTTTTTTTTGCGGGGCAATGGGGTTAAGTGACTTGCCCAGGGTCTCACAGCTAGTAAGTGTCAAGTGTCTGAGGCTGAATTTGAACTCAGGTCCTCCTGAATCCAGGGCTGGTGCTTTATGCACTGCACCATCTAGCTGCCCCCACACCATATGATTTTTACATTAGGAAAGATCTAACTTTTTAATTTCTTTTTAGATAGCTATAGATGAAGGCTTTTAAAAATAGGGTTGATAGGGGCAGCTAGGTGGCACAGTAGATAAAGCACCGGCCCTAGATTCAGGAGTACCTGAGTTCAAATCCAGCCTCAGACGCTTGACACTTACTAGCTGTGTGACCCTGGGCAAGTCACTTAACCCCCATTGCCCCACCAAAAAAAAAAAAAAGTAGGGTTGATATCTTTGTAATATCTTGGAAATATCTGTAATATCCTGAATGAGAAACTCTCTGGGTTTTACTCATATACTCTGAAACATCATTCTACAAAGAGTGAGTTAAATTCCCACCTATTATTGTGTACTGGCACCATGGAAGGAGCTCCTTGTGATAAATCCCCACTGAATAGAATTAAGGAAACAGGAAGCAGAGGTTTCTATTGCAGGTGAATTATGTTCATGTCTCCGCCCCCCCTCCAATAATGTGACTAAAAGGAGAAATCTGCTGCAAAGCTAAAAGGAAGATGTTTTTCTTTTCTTTTTCTTAACACATTAGAAAAGTTTTAGGTTCTAATTTGGAAGGAAGGAAGGAAAAAAACTTACAACTCAGTAACTGTGCCAGATGAACCTGAAAAGGGAAGGTCATCTATGAAAAGAAATGGATGTGATTATCATTTATAAGTTTTCCAAAGAGTCTCATATCATATACTGGATCATAGTGAGAATATGGCAAGATACAGCTATCTATTCGCAGCTAAGTGGCACAGTGCATAGAGTTCTGGGCCTAGAGTCAGAAAGACTCATCTTCCTGAATTCAAATCTGGTTACTTACTGGTCACCTAGCCCTGTATGCTTTAGTTTCTCATATTGAAAATAAGCTGGAGAAGGAAATGGCAAACCACTCAAGTATCTTTGCCAAGAAAGCCCCCAAAAGGGTTACAAAGAATCAGACACAACTGAACAACAATAACAAAAACTTTTATGTTCATTTAAAACCAGGTTGCTTAATAAATTAAGTGGTTGAAATAAAAATAAAATAAAATGATCCTGTTTATTAACAAAAACAACAAAACAGTAATTAAAATAAAAAGATATCCTTTCTGCTAGCAACAAGATTTTAATACAAGTGAATTGATGAAATGAATACCAAAATACGTGAAGAACAAGATGCAGGCATGTTAGATAACAAGTTTCTCTATTATAGGGTAAGCTCCTTGAGGGCAGGGATTGCCCTTTGCCTCTTTTTGTATCCTTAGCACTTAGCACAGCGTCTTGCATGTAGTAGGCTCTTAATAAACGTTTATTGATTTACTGACTGATTGTTCATTGCTTACAAGCTCAATATAAGCCAATAACATGGGTATGAATATTGGAAAAGCTTTCAGACCATATAAATAGAAGCTCTGTATAATGCCCAGCTCAAGGTCAGTGATCATCACATGTTGCTCATTAGACCATATTAGGATCACAGATGTAGAGACAGAAGGGACCTCAGAGGTCATCCAATCCAAACTCCTCATTTGTCAGATGAGCAAGCTAAGGCTCAAAGAGGTTAAATAGCTTAGCTATATTCACATAGCTTTTAAATGGCTGAGCCAGGATTTGGACCCTGTTGAGTATGAACGTGGTTGTCCTTTCAGTGTGTTGCATTCAATTCTAGGCACCACATTTTAAGGATGTTGACAGATCCTCTGAAGTGTGTCCAGAAGAGGGCAAACAGGATGCTGAGAAATTATCAAAACTATGTGACCTGTGAAGAATGGCTGAAGAAACTTGAGCTATTCAACTCCAAGAAGAAAAGATTTGGATGGAGAATAGGGAAGGAAAAGGCATAATTACAATCTTCCAATACTTGAAAATTTGCCATGGGAAAAGAGTAAACGCTTATTCTGTAGATCAAACTAGGACCAATGAGGAAGGACCTAGAACAGATTCTAGCTCAAAATAAGGAATAATTTTCTAACATTCAGAATTGCTTCTATTTCTATTCTAATTAGATTTCTTCATTGGTTTGAAGGGTAGACTGAATAACCGCTAAGGTCCATCTTAATAAGTTTTTATGAAATGGACCCTCTTGCTCTCTTCATTCTTATTTCCTACTCTTAGTTTGTATCCTCCTTGGTACAAATTGCCTAACTACAAATACTTAATGACTAATGAATGAATGAAACCTATGTTTCTCCATCTCTTCCCCCAATCACCTGGAAAACCATGTTTGAATATTACCCATTTGAATTTTTTATTCTCTGTAATGTACTTTTATTTGCTATTGGACTTTAACCAATAGTAGCTACAACTTTAAATAAAAATATGCAGTCAAGACTATTTTATGCAGTGAGCAATATAATATTTAAGACACTAAGTTAGATTACCAGTCAGCACTTTTTAAAAGAAAGGAAATGCACAAGTCAGAGGGAATCTGGGTTGATTAGTCATCAAATATTGTAGAAGCATCATTCTATTTTGATATGGGCTTTATGTCCCTTCAAGAAAAGACTTCCTTCTTTCATCTTCAACACAATCCAATATGAAATTCCTCATTAGAACTTCTGGTATCAGGAATAAACACATGTTTCACATAGGGTTCTTTTCACAAAACATTGCTAACTCAGTATTTGGGATGAAGCAATTTGCTTCACTCAAAACACTGAAATGAAGCAAAGAGAAAGAGGGGAAAAAAGAAATGTTGATAAAAGTTTCATCAGGATAAAAGGGGCCACTCAAACAGGAATAAGTAGCATTATTTGCACAGAGGACAGAATTTTATGCATAGATGTATAATTCATAATTTCTGGTATATTTGTAACCCATTAAGTACCTTCTGGCAGACTGCTTTTTCTTTGTCCCTCAATTATTTATTTATACTGACAGGAAGAGATTCCTTTCAAAGAATATACATATAAGGCCCAAAGCTTCTCCCTCCTATCCCCAAACCCCACCCCCCACCCAAGTTGTAGGGAAGAAGCAGGAAGGGAAGGTGAAAGAGCAGAAGGAGATGATAAAAACTTTTATAAGTAAGCAACATAAGTAAGAGTATCTGTGTCACTCAAGCGCACAAAGATGAAGTACCTTGGGGGAGAAAGAGAACAATCAACCAATAAACATTTATTAAGCACCTACTCTCGACCAGACACTGGGCTAAGTGTTGGAGATATAAATGGAATCCAAAGACAGTCCCTGACCTCAAGGAACTTGCAATCTAATGAGAGAGATAACCTACAAACAGATACATATAAAGAAAGCTACACACAGGACAAATAGGACATTATTATTATTATTATTATTAGGGGCAGGGAAATGAGGGTTAAGTGACTTGCCCAGGGTCACACAGCTACTAAGAGTCAAGTGTCTGAGGCCGCATTTGAACTCAGGTTCTCCTGAATCCAGGGCAGGTGTTTTATCCACTGTGCCTGGAAATTATTTTTTAAAGGTAAAGCACTGGAATTAAGAGGGGTTGGAAAAGGCTTCCTTTAGAAGATGGGATTTTAGTTGGCACTTAAAGGCAGCTAGGGAGATCATGAGTCAGAGCAGTCAGCTGTCATGGATTTAAGGCAATCCTGCTCTGCAAAGAGCATCTACACCCTTATATCAAAGCAGGTTCAGCTGAATGGCTGTCACCAGGGTGGGGTGACCAAGGCTTTGTCTCAAGTTGCTGCGATTCAGAGGCTCCTGGCAGCACTTATAATATCGGGAATTTAGAACCGAAAAGGACTTAAAAGCTTATTTAGTCCATCTCCCTCATTGGACAGATGAGGTAACCAAGGCCTTGAGAGGTTAAGCAATTGACTCAGGATCACACAGCTAATGTCAGAGTTGGGATAAGAACTCATGCCCTCCTAACTGCAAATCCTGGGAATACACACATAGATATCTTTTCCTGTACATTTTTATAATCATTTTTGTTGTTTTGTCCAGAGCACCGAGAACAATAAAGCTGGGAATATAGATAGGAGAAATTCAAACTCTTCCAGGTCTTTAAAAAAAATGAACAACTAGAAACAGGTCAGCTTAGCATCTGGTAAACAAGAATAACTGGTTACAAAGATGAAACTATCAGTGGCCATGAACTCCTTTCCCATAGCCATACCCAGAGCGAATTCCTCCTAGGCCTGCCCCCTCCACCATTCAGTCATTCTCCCACAAAGTGCATTTTTTGGCTACTTTCCCTGTATGTACAAATTGCTAATTATTGGTTTGTCCTAGCAACATTTTTATGACTTAAGGACATAGAAAGGCATCTTTAATGGCCTTCCTGGTTCTGCCTTCCTCTTCTAACTGCCTTGACATTCTTACTATTAGAGTTTCTTTTTTTTTCTTTTTTCTTTTTTTTTTTTTTTTTAGTGAGGCAATTGGGGTTAAGTGACTTGCCCAGGGTCACACAGCTAGTAAGTGTTAAGTGTCTATGGTCGAATTTGAACTCAGGTCCTCCTGACTCCAGGGCCGGTGCTCTATTCACTGCGCCACCTAGCTGCCCCACTATCAGAGTTTCTAATGTGTTAGCAGTGACTTTTATCTCCCAAGGACCTCATTTACTTAAAACTGGCTCTCCCATTAATACAGTAGACTACAATGAAAAGTGTTCATTTATCCTATTAGCTATTTGTGGTGGAAGGAGGAGTTGGATGAGACCCAGACCAAACAAAATATAACAGAGAAGGCGCTTGGCAATAGTAAGTATATGCTCTACGGAGTTGTTATTAGGAAAGTGCTTTGTAAACTGTAAAGCAGTATAAAAATGAGCAATTTTTATTATTGATACAGGAAACATATGAGCATGAATCCCAAAAGAGCAGGCCCTAGGGTGATGAAGCTCTTGGGGCTGGCTCAGAAAAGACGATCATGTACCTTACAACATTGCTTTGGACCAGACCCATGATCATGACTTTGTTCTTAGGAGAGGACAGAATGTTGCTCAACTTTTACCCCCAGTACAAAAAAGGCAAAAGACAATCTCTATCTTGCTAAATCCAATTACTTTTTCTTATTCTTCCTCCTTCTGTGACAATGTTAATAGGCTATCCTCTCTGGGTTTTTATGATTCTGGTCTTGTTCTCTTACCTGTCTCTAACAATTCCTTCTCAGTCTCCTCCAACCCTCCAGCAACACCAAAACCCCAAACAAAATAAAACCAAAAAGAAAAATCCCTCATTATTTCCCCCCTAAGCTTATTCTTCTTCCTAATTTCTCTGCTTCTGATGAAGGTACCACATCCTTAGCCCTTACATATCCAACTAGTTGTCTACTTCCAGAATTTCTATTGCAACTTTCCTCTTCTTTCCACTCACAAGTCTAGGTCAGGCCCTTATTACCTCTCTCTTGGATGATTTTGATAGCTCCTAAATCTCCCTTCATTTAACCTGCACCTTTTCTTACTTTCTGCATAGCTGATAAATTGATATTCCTAAAGCACAGGCCACTCTCCTGCTTAAGAAGCTTCAGTGGCTCCCTATTAACTCCAGGATAAAACACTAATTTCCCTGGTATTTAAAGACTGCATATTTTAGCTCTAGTTAATCTTTCCAGGTTGATTCAATATTATTCCCCCTCGCATGTCCAAAAATTACTGGTATATAACATTCCCTTTCCTGTGTCCATGTCTTCATGAAGTCAGTCCCATCTCAATGTCTGGGATGTTTTCTATCCTTATCTCTACCTTTTTTAACCTCTTATTCCCTTCATAACTCAGCGCAAGTTCCAACGCTAGTAAGAAGTCTTTCCTGACTCCTCAGTTGTTGATGCTGCTGTCCAAAATTATTTATTTCATATTTACATACTTGTGTGCATGTTGTTTCCCTCCAGTAGAATATAAGATCCTTGAGGGGAGGGATTGCCCTCAGTTTTGTCTTCCTATCCCCAGTGTAAACCATGGTGCCAAAGATATCATTGGTATTCAGTAAATGTTTGCTGAATTCAATAATCTTCTGGTAGTAGTCACTAAGGCTAGTCTTTCCCATTATGGTATTCTCATAATAACAATGGGCACAGAGGAGAATTGTTTCCCCTCCATATCCAAAAAAGAACATAGATAAAAAACACTCCTGAGTCCCAAAGGAGAATAAAAGTCATACAGAAAAGCTAACTAGTCAGACTAATTAGTCAGTCAGTGAATGTTTTTATTAAAAATTGACTACTTCCTGGCACTGTGCTAAGAACTAAGGATCAAAAAAAGGCAAAAAAAAAAAAATCCTCAAGCTCATGGAGCTCACATTCTGATAGGCTTTGCAATATGTAAATAACTAGACACACAAAAGCTATATATGAAATGGCTGAAGGCAGTGTCAAAGGGCAAGGTATTCTCACCTAAGAGAACTGAGAAAGTCCTCCTGGGGAAAGTAGGATTTGAGCTGGGTATTGAAGGAAGCCAGGGCAACTAAAAGGCTGAGATAAGGAGGCAGAGCATTCCAGGCACAGACACAGGAGGTAGAGAAACTGTTTGAGAAACTGCCAAATACCCTAGGAAATAATGCCAATCATTAAGGACATAGTTCCCACCTATATAAAACCATAACTTCCAGGGTCCAATTTTAGAATAGTCTACTATCCCCAGCATGTGTGGGAAGGTGAAAAGAAGGAAGAATATTTTAAAAATTAAGTTTACCTTGTGGTGTTTGAAGCCTGATATTAAAAGTATATTCAGGGGCAGCTAGGTGGCGCAGTGGATAGAGCACCGGCCCTGGAGTCAGAGTACCTGAGTTCAAATCCGGCCTCAGACACTTAACACTTACTAGCTGTGTGACCCTGGGCAAGTCACTTAACCCCAATTGCCTCACTAAAAAAAAATTTTTTTAAAAAAAGTATATTCAGCCATCACAGTTTTCTAGATGAGGGATTGTTAAGCAGCTACCTAAGGTCAAATAACTTTTCTTTTTCATTTTTAAAAAAAAATTAATTTATTTTATTTTTAAATTATTGAATAAAACAGGCATTTTCCCAATATAGTACAATAAAAAAGATGATTGCACATGAAACTGCAAATCTATTATATACAACTTGCTATTCTTTTTAAATACATAATACAGTTATCATGTATTTTTTTCCTTTTTTTCTTCCCTCTCTTCCCACCCTAGAGATGGCCACCATTAGACACACATACAGAGAGAGAGAGAGAGAGAGAGAGAGAGAGAGAGAGAGAGAGAGAGAAACTATTTTATACATATCTCTTTTCTCTGGATGCAGATAGCATCTTTCTTCATATGTCTTTGTAGTTAATTTGGGTATCTGTAATAGTTAAACTGACTACTTTGCTTCATCATTCTTAAAACAATATTTTTAAGTCTATACAATACTCCATAAACACTTAATGAGTTACAGAGCCAAAGAAGGAGTAAGGATAGTAAGAACAGTCATACATTGAAAGGTTCCCCTCTCTTCCTACTGTCACTGAAGTGATTACCTTATCAAGTACACCATTTTGGACTTCCTAAACCCATGATCAACTGAAAGATGGAAATCCAAACAAGAAATATCACGTTCCCTTATACTTTTAAGTACTTCACAAAGAGCCAACACACTATTGCCTCATTTTTTTTTCAATTTGCTGAGATTATAAATTATTTTGACATTCTATGAAAGGGGTTTACTTGGGTGGACCAAAATATCTTATTTCTTCAGAATGGAGTAGGGGGACCACAGTTATCTCAGAGGTGTAAGGACTATGCTCACCTGAATGAAGACTGTGAAGAATATGACCACAATGGCAGCTGTAATAAACAGTTTCTTTCTAGGAAACACTGCAGCAGGAAGCAGGAAGACCAAAGCAAAACAGATGGCCCCTCTTAATCCTCCATAGGCAATGATGAACTGATCTTTGAAAGTCAGAGGTATTGTCCGGAACCAGTTAATGATCTGAGTCAAAACAAAGACACCTGAGGAAGATGATAAAATAAAAAATCAGTCATACTGCTTGAGATCTTGACATGTAACCAGGAATAATTAATATGTATATTTGCTAAAGTGATGATGATATGCAGTGGCTAGAGTACCTTGTTGGATTCGGGAAACCCAAGTTCAAATTTAGCTTCTGACATTTACTACCTATGTAAACCTAGGTCAATCACTTAACCTCTAGATGCCTCAGGCAATTCTCTAAGATTTCCCTACTAAATTCCAACACTGGTAACATCTAAGTGGGAAAATAATAATAACATATTTACATGGTGCTTGATTGTTTCCAAAGCACTTTATATATTATCTTATGTGATCCTCAAAGGACATTGTAAGGGAAATATGCTTATAATTTATACCCATTTTACAAATGAGGAGTTGGAGCCTGGGGATGATGGTGTTGAGTTGCCCAATGTTATATAGAGTATTGTGCTTCTGTGAAGGTCTTCCTGACTCCAAATCTAGCATTCTAATCACTGTGTCCTGCTCTTCTCAAACAATACCAGCTAGAATTTATGTGGATCTTTAAAGGTTGCACAGTGCTTTGCATGAATTATCTCACTCCGTTCTCCTCACAACACTGTGAAGGAGGTGCTATTATTATCTCCATTTGACAGCTGAGGAAACTGGGATTTAGAAAGATTAAGTCACTTGTCCTGTGTCACACAATGTCAGAGATGGGATTTGTACCTACATCCTTCTGACTCCGAGTCTACTACTCTCAATTCATAAAATAGATTATTTTACTTTCATTTTTCAAATTAATCTCTCCCTTCCAACAACCCAGCAGTGAACAAATTTTAAAAAATGAAAATTAAAGGCCTCAACACATAGATGCATACTCTGGCAAAAATATATATTTCTTTCTGTATTCTAAATATATTACCTCTGTCAGGATGTGAGTGGTATGTTTCTTGACTTGTGTTTTATCATTGTGTTGAGTTCTAGAGTCCCTTGAACTTGTTTTTCTTTACATTATCATTTTATAAATTGTTCTCCTAGTTCTTCTCACTTCATTCTGTATCAGTTCATAGAGTTCTCCTGAGTTACCTCTGAAATTGTCCATTTCACTATTCTCACAGTGGCAGCTAGGTGGTTCAGTGAATAGAGTGCCAGGCCTGGAGGCAGGAAAGTTCATCTTCCTGAGTTAAAATCTGTCCTCAGACACTTACAACTTTGTGACCCTGGGCAAGTCACTTAAACCTGTTCGCTTCAGTTTCCTCATCTGTAAAATGAGCTGGAGAAGGAAATGGAAAACCACTCCAGTATCTTTGCCAAGAAAGCCCCAAATGGAGTCATGGAGAGTTGGACACGACTGAAATGACTGAACAACAATGATCACAGTGGACAGAGTGCAAGGCCTAGAGTCAGGAAGACCTGAATTCAAATCCTTCTCAGAAACTTACTAGCTATGTGGCCCCAGATATCACTAATATAACAACCCTAACTAAATCCAGTATCCCATATCCTGTATCCAGTATTCCCAGAGAGAAGACAAAGGAAGAAAGAGGCTGGACATCAAAATTTCTAGGAAGGAGGGGCCAATTAATGGGAAGAAAAGTTCCAGGGCTGCCTGTACCCAATTGAAGTGGGAATTTTTGAGAGTAAGTCAGTTTATGGTATAGCAAGCTAAAGGGTCAATTATTTTGAGATAATAACTGTCAGTTGAAGGAAAACTCTTGATAATGATTTATAATGTCAGTCCTACAACTACACTGTCTCACTGTTCCAACTAACTGGAAGTGTTCTAATGGTGCAAGTGCAACACCATCTACTGACATGAGTCATCTAAATGCCATTCCTGCAACAAAGGTAGTGTGAACTACTAACAAAAATAATGCTGAGGATAAAGCCATGAGATGTTCCTTTCACAGAGTTCTTAGTTAAAAGTTTGTTCCTCATAGAGCAGACACATTTTCATTTTAGTAAGGATAAAATTAATCTAAATATGATTGTAGCAATCTCTCCTTTTAGTTTTCATTTCAATTGGAATAATGTAAAAGAGAATTTCCTACATTATTTAGAGATCCATAATGTAAAAGGTAAGTAATCTAATTGGTTAAAAAAATAAAATATTTAGAAATTAACCTACCTAGAAATACACAGGAAATAAGGATGACTAATAATCCTTGAAAGAAAGGACATGAAAAATTGGAAGAACATTCCTTGGTCATGAATGTTGTTGTTCAGTCATGACTGACCACATTGGGTTTTCTTGGCAAAGACACTGAAATGATTTGCCATTTACTTCTCCAGCTCATTTTACAGATGAGGAAACTGAAGCAAACAAGGTTAAAGTGACTTGCTCAGGTTCACACACTAATAAGTGTCTGAGGTCAGATTTGAATTCAGATTTCCCTAACTCCATGCACAGCGCTTGATCCACTATTCCATGTAGCTGTCCAAAATCATGGATGAGCCAAATTAATGTAGTGAAAATGGCAACATTTCCTACATTAATTTATATAATTCTTGGAAATTCAATAAAAATACTAAGAAGTTTCTTTATGTAAATGCATAAAAATATAATGAAATTTGTACTGATCATAAGATCATAGATTAAAAACCTAATTTTTACAGATGAGGAAACAAACAGGCAAAAATATTAAAGGGTGAACTAAACAACAAAATAATTATGGAAGGTAGCCTTCCTCTCCCATTTTAAAACGTATTAGAAAATCCCACCAAACTTATCACAAAGGATAAAGAAACATGTCAATAGAATTTAATACATACACTAATATCTTTGATGAACTTATAGAAAAAAGTGAGAAAATGATAAATTATTTAACAAATACTCTTGGGAAACAGGCTGCCAATTTAGCAGAAAATGTATTTAAATTCAATTCTCATGTCATCTACCTAAGTGAATTTCCATTAGATGTTTCCCTGGAATTCATATTAAAAATGTAAACTCCTTTGGCATAGGAACAATTTTGTTTGTCTTTCTAACCCTAGCACTCAGAAAGTGTTAGCACAAAGCAGTTACTTAAAAAGTGTTTGTTAAATTAAACTAAACATGAAAGAATTATAAAAATAGAAGAAAATAGAAGACTTTATCTAAATTGTGGAAGGAAGGAAACAACTATTGGAAACAGAAGAGATGTCCTTAAATACATTTTTTAAAAATTTCCTTACAACAAAAAATTGTAATTGTTATTAAAGATAACTTTTGATTACAGATTAAAGCCATATAAACATATGACTTGTTAAAATTTTACAAATGATTCTAAGTGCATGATGGATATATGACCAAAGTATATGAAAATCAGTTTTCAAAAAAGGTAACTCAAATTGTTAATATTCACTTAAAAATATGCTCAGTTTCAATCTCAAGATGAAAATATACTCAATCTCAAAAATAATAAGAGATCAATTAAACAATATGGGATCATGGATAATTTCAAACAAAAGGTTATACCCATAAAATTGACAAAATATATCTTAAAAATAAAACAATTTAGTGGAATTGTGGCAAAAGAAGGTTATTATTCACTGAAGATGGAATCACAAATGTATAGAATATTTTATGAGATAATTGTTTTTTAATGCTCATTAAAAGCTACATAAATAGTCATGTTTTCAGACCCAGATTTTGTAATACTCTCCTGAGTGTTAGAAAAACAAATACAAACTTATACCTGTTCCCACATTTTCACAGCAATAATATCTGTATTTTAAATAAAGGAATCCAACAATAAGGAAGTAGTTAAATTATGGCACAACTATACTGGACTATTGTGATTGAATTATGATAAATGTAAAAAGACATGGAAAGATCTTTAAGAAATAATGCAAAGCAAAAGAAACATAATACAAAAAAAAGCATACTATTGCCATATAAGAAAAAAAGTAAATGAAAATAAATGTATTAAGACTATTGAAAGAAAGGGACAGGGGCAGCTAGGTGGCACAGTGGATAGAGCACTGGCCCTGAAATCAGGAGTACTTGAGTTCAAATCCGACCTCAGACACTTAACACTTACTAGCTGTGTGACCCTGGGCAAGTCACTTAAACCCAACTGCCTCACTAAAAAAAATAAATAAATAAATAAAAAGAAAGAAAGGGACAGTCACTGAAAAGTTATATTTTATATATTGAAATGAATTAATTTTAAAATAGAGTTAAAAGAATATTTAATTAGTCATATGTTTACTATTAAAAGTTGAAAATTATTCTTTTAGAAATGCCTCTACCTGACACTGCCAAGATGGCTGCTTGAATGGAGACAGACCACCCAGTTCCCACATGCTTATTACTTCAGCAAATTTATGAAGTTCACACTAAACCAAATAATAATTTTAAAATCCAATGAGAAGCTAAAGTAAGTTGTTTATTCCACCCCAAAACTGCATAAGAGATCAATCAGAAGCCTGAGGGCAATAGGAAGGAAAGGGAGTCCACAAGCAAAGCTGGTGCCAATGCAGTTTGGCTAGAGAAGAGTTATGAAGTGTCCAAAACTCTAGCAGGAATTAATCTTGGAAGCTAGAGGTCAGTACAGGAACCCAGGAGATCTAGGATTGGCCAGAGAGAGAGAGCCAATCACAATGACAAAAAGTGAAGCCTGGGGCAGAGTTTGGCCCTTGCATGATGCTCCACTTTAGCAACTAAAGCCGGGTAGATGAATAAATCATTGGTATAATAATTGATATAAAACGTTACTGCAAATCTAGAAATATCCCCATACACACCCATTGCAAACAAGAAGAGAGAGACATCATAACTGGAAGAAAAACCACAAAAGGAAAAAATGGATTTTCCATAGACTATATCTAGAAGAAATACCTAGAAAAACTTTGGAGGAAAGAATTGGAAAGGGAATATATAACTTAGAAGATAAAGTGACAAGCCTTATCCAAGAATGGAATTCCTGAGAACTAGAATAGAACAAATAGAGTTGAATGACTTGTACATATAACAGCAAGAAATATTAGGACAAAAATAAAAGAATTTAAATTAAAGTAGAAAATCTAAGCTCTGATATCAACAACTCACGACCTGGAAAACAAGTCAAGGAGAGATCATATAAAAAATCATTGGACACCACAAAAAATTATTTTAAAAATCCTGAACACAATAGTTCAAAATATCATAAATGAAAACTTCTAGACCTTTTAGTGTTAGAGAGCAAAGGAAAAAGAGAAAGATTTTACAATCACCTTCTAAAAGAAGCCCCAAATGGAAAAAATTCAGGTATGGCATAGCCAAAACCAAAGCAATCATGTTGAAAAAGTAGCAGTTCAAATACCAAGAAGCTCCAGAGGAGATTTCAGATTGCAATATTCTAAAAAGCAAAAAAAAAAAAAAAAAAAAAAGAAGCTTATAACCATGAATAACTTACCCTGAAAAGCTGAATATCATTTTATTGGGGAACAAATGGACCATTGGTGAAACAGAGGACTGTTAAGCATTTCTGATGAAAAGTACAGAGATGACTAGGAATTTTAAAATAGAAACAGAAGAGCTGAGAAAAATACATAAACGCAATTTTTTGAGCAAATTAAAGAAACAGTATGATGATCTAGTGTTAACATTTTAATAGAGGCAGAAGAAAGACCTGTTCCTTCAGAATCATGTCTTCAAAAGGTATTGAGGGACTTAAAGAGAAACAGAGACTCTAAGGCTTAGATTGGTTCTGCTCTGAGGGTTTGAAAATTTTAAAAAGAAGGTACAGTAAAAATAATACCTGATTGTAAAATCAAGGAACAAGGGAATATAATTTTAATTTTTCTATTCTAATTGGGATATATAAGAATAAAAGTATACAAGGGATGGGGTGGGGGTGTGGCCACCAGATGATCTTCAGTCTTACCTGAAACACACACATTCTCTCTCTCTCTCTCTCTCTCTCTCTCTCTCTCTCTCTCTCTCTCACACACACACACACACACACACACACACACACACACACACACCACTTATGTGTAGGAATACATCAAAATCAACAAGAAAAACATTGAAGATGGGGGGAAGTGGTCAATAGGAAAAATAATGCTGAGGAGGTAATAATCACAAGCAAAACAAACTTCTTGATCCTAGAAAGAATTAAAAATGGAAAAAGTAAAAGCAAAGAACTAGAATCTAGGGGGTAGCTTATATAGCTTCTGAAAATTATAGAATGACTGAATAAACTGAGACATATCAATGCAATAAAATACTATTGCAGTGTATTAACTATAAAAGGTGCTTGCAGAGAATCCTGATACATATGAACTAATGCATAGTTGAATGACCAAAAGCAGGAAAACAATTTATACAAGGTCAACAATACTGTAATTAAAAAACAATTTCAAAAGACTCAAGAATTATGATCAATGCAATGACAGAAAAAAAGGAAACCAGAACCCAAGCCCTACACATAAGCAGAGTAGTCATCTTGCAAATAACAGAAACAGAAGAAAGTTAAATTACATCACTTTTTTTTTTTTTTTGCTGGGCAATGGGAGTTAAGAAGTGACTTGCCCAGGGTCACACTGCTAGTAAGTCAAGTGTCTGAGGCCGGATTTGAACTCAGGTAATCCTGAATCCAAGGCTGGTAGAAAGTTAAATTAGTATAATAATATGGATATTAGGTTACTGTCAATGCTATATCAGACTATCAAAGGAATACTTTTTAGAGCTATACAAAATAATAAAATTCACTGGTAGAACAAAGTATCTAGAATATCATGGAAAATGATTGGAAAAAAGGCAGGAAATAGCTTTACTTTAAACTATATTATCAAGCAAGAATCATCAAAATAATGTATACCAGTTAAAATAGGAAAGTAGTTCATTAGAGAAGATTACACATAGAAGAATCAGAAATGACTGAAATCAATAACTCAGTTTTCAATAAACTCAAAAGGGAAAATTACCTGGGAAAGCACAGTGTATTTGACAACAATAAATGGGAAATCTGGAAAGTATTCTAGTAGAAACTAAGTTTAGAACAACATCATATAGTATTTTTTTTCATGTAATCAAAATTATCCATTTTATTTCCAGTGACCCTCTTTATATCTTGTTTTGTCATAAATTTTCCTCTTATCCACAGATGTGACAGGCATTTTTTCCATGGTCTACTCATTTACTTAGCATATCACCCTTTATATCTAAATCATTTATCCATTTTGACTTTATTTTAGTATATAGTGTGAGATATTGGTCTATGCCTAGTTTCTTCCAAACAGCTTTTGAATTTTCCCAGAAATTTTTGTCAAAAGGTGAGTTCTTACCCCCAAACTCGGATCTTTGCATTTGTTAAACTCTAGATTAGTATGGTTATTTAGTACTGTGTATTATGTACTTAATCTATTCCACTGATCCACTTCTGTATTTAAATACCAGATAGTTTTGATTATCACTATTTTGTAGTAGAGTTTGAAATCTGAAACTACTAGGGCTCCTTCCTTCATATTTTTTTTCATTGATTTCTTCAATAGTCATGACATTTTGTTCTTCTAGGTGATTTTTCCAGTAGTATGACACAGAATAAGCAAATTAATTTAGATGAAATCTTCATTTTTATTGTATTGGCTTGGTCTACTTATGAGCAAATAATATTTTTCCCATTGTTTAGATCTATCTTTATTTGTTGTTTTTTTTAATTATAAAAGTATTTTATTATTTACCAGTTGCATGTAGAGATAGTTTTCAACATTGGTTTTTAGAAGATTTCTAGTTTCAAATTTTTCTCCCTCCCCCCTCCCCAAGGCAGCAAGTAATCTGATATAGGTTACATATGTATAATCACATTAAACAATCATATAGTATTTAATAAAATAAATTTAAAATACATTACCCAACTATTAAAGATCATACCCTAAAAAATTAGAAGCATGATATATCATATACTCTTCATAGTTATTAAGAAGGGAATGAATTTTTTTTTTTGGTGAGGCATTTGGGGTTAAGTGACTTGCCTAGGGTCACACAACTAGTAATTGTTAAGTGTCTGAGGCCGAATTTGAATCTGAATCTAGGGCTGGTGCTCTATTCACTGCACCACCTAGCTGCCCCATGAATTCTTACTGAAACAAAAGATAGCGATGATTACCAAGGACCAAATAAAGTATTTCGTTTACATTAAATTGAAATATTTTTGTATGAACAAAATTACTGGAGAGAGGATAATAAGGGAGGTGGCCTTCTAAAAAGCAATCTTTGCATCAAATATCTCTGAAAAGGGTCTCCTCTTTACCATTTATAAGCAACTAAGAGGGATGTATCAGACCAAAAGTCATTCCTCAATATATAGGTGGCTTATAGGATATGAATGAATGAATGTATGAATGAATGAAAAGAACATTTACTAAGGGCAAAGCACTGTGATAACCACTATAGATACAAATAGAAAAGAAAGACTGTGCATGCTCTTAAGGACCTCTAATTCTAATGAAACAAAAAACACATAACCCTTTTGCTGCTGAGAAAGATGCTATCAGTACCAGTGGCCCATTCCTCCTGTTCTTGCTGTGACTATTCTTTCCTGTTCACACTTATTAGTTGCATGTCTTTGAGTAAGTCACTTAACCTCTATTTGCCTAAATCGACTGCAGAAGGAAATGGCAAATCACTCCAATATCTTTGCCAAGAAAACTGTATGGCTGTATGGTCCACAAAGTGTCAGACATGACTGAATGACTGAACAATAACAAAGGTAAATTAGAAACAGAACAACTTTATGTGATCTCAAAAGGACCAGAAACTGGAGTCTGTTACAAAGTTCACCAGTAGCTAAACTGGGTGAAGGTCCAACACAGTCCTAAGGACTGTTCTGCTTGATTCAACTCAGATTGAAACTGAGAGCTGTGTCCTGCTGCAATCACAGGCCAATTTATTCATCTTCTCTGCTGCATTCATTAGAAAATGAATATGGTAGGGATGAATTCTTTGTAGCAACCACTTTTAGTTTTAGCCCATTCTCTTCAGGCATCAAGGTGGTGTGGGGCAAAATATATTCTTCCCAGCCCCATTTTAGAGAGAAGATATGTGTTTTGTACTTCAAGTCTTACTAGATCTTTTCAGTAAATTTTTATTGTTCAGTTTTTTCGGTAGTATCTGACTCGTGATCTCATTTGTGGTTTTCGTAGCAAAGATATTGGAGCGATTTGCCATTTCCTTCTTCAGCTCGTTTTACAGATGGGAAACTCAGGTAAACAGGGTTAAGTGACTTGCCTAGGGTCACACAGCCAGTAAGTGTATGAGGCCAGATTTGAACTCAGGATGATAAATGTTCCTTACTTGAAAAACTCTATCCACTGTGCCATCTAGCTGTCCTGCAATAAATATTCCTTTGTAGGAATTCCTTTGTAAAAGCTAATCAGTATTAATTGGATAAATGATATTAGGGTGTTCATCTCTGGTTCAATCAACAATGCACTGCATCCACTTTGTGTGCATACTTTGTGAAGACCAAATACCTAAATTTAAAGAGTTTAATTCTTTAGTACTTCAGGGATCTTTGATTCATTGTTGTGGTGCTCCCTATAACAATAAAATTAAGCAACTCCTGGACAAGAAGGGGTACAGTGGAGAGCCTAAGGGGTTTGAAATCAGATGGCCTGAATTCAAATCCCACTTCTAATGTTTACTATCTATGTGACTTTGGGCAAATCATAACCTCCCTGGGCCTCGGTTTCCTTCTCTGTACAATGAGAGGAGCTTGGACTAGATGACCTTTGAGGGATCTTCTGGTTCTAAATCGTTAAACCATAGTTAGTTGCTATCATGAATTTCTGAGGTCAAAATAAATCTGTCAATTAGTGATTACCTTTGTCTTTAGAGGAGGTAACCTTTAAGATAACTGCTATATCAGTTCTTCCTGAGATCACATTCAGATGCTCTACAGTTTCTTTGTCAAACTAGCAGCTCTTCCGCTCCATGATGAGATGCTGGATTCAGGACTTTGGCAGAGGCTTTAAAGGTCATTAATAAATTAATTTGTTGTTCAGTCATTTCCAGTGGCACCCAACTCTTTCTGGCTCCATTTTCCTTCTCCAGCTCATTTTACAGATGAGGAAACTGAGGCAAATTTGCCTAGGGTCACACAGCTATAGGAAGTATTCAAGGCTGGATTTGAATTTAGAAATATGAGCCTTCCTGACTCCAGGACTGGGATTCTATCTACCGCACCACCACCATTAGAGTAAATTAATAGAACATTTCAATTTCTTCTAAGCTGGGACTCAAGAAGATATCACCTTCCTGCTCTCATTTCTTTAAGTCACTAAATATTTTTCAAACGTCTTTTTTTACAATGAAACTTTAAAAAAATGTTCCTGGTACATGATTCTGTAGCATCATCTAGGCTATTAAGAGCTCATTACCTAGGGCACGCCAGATTAGGCAGAAGATCAGGGTGAAGCAGACAAAGGCCCAGTTCCACTCATGGTTTTTTCCAACTGTTGACACTCCCATGAAGATAAAGATCAATGTTTCACTGACACTGCTCAGCATTTTCATGAAATACTTGATGGTTGTATAGGATTTTTGAGATACATTTTCTTCCACATATTTATTCATGGTCATAGCACAAGCTGTGATTCTGAAAGAGGAAATGAATCTGAAGTTTAAAAACAACAATAATAATAATTATAATAATGATAGTTGTGAAATCCTCCAACCATTTATTTCTGATTAATATGTTCAGATTCAAAATATTAAGAAATTAATTACTCAAGCATCTATTCAACCGATAACCAGTTCTACCTTTCCACCATCAACGCCTAACAGGCTTTTTTAGTGACATAACAAAATGAATTTTAGATTGGTTTTCTTCATAATCAAGTTTTCTGGGCTATCCTAAAAAAACTTTATTCTGGATTCATATTCTGAATGTAGCAGAGTTCCCTAATCCCATATTCAAATCTTCTTGAATTTACATAGCACTTTTATATTTTTCATAGGAATTATCTCCTATTATCTGCTAGTACTTTTATTTTAAAACTCCAAGAGCAATATATTCAAATGAGTCTTGAACTTAAATCATCAAGCAAACAAGCAATCAAACATTTATTAAAAACTTATGCACCAGACATTGAGTTAGGAATTAGTGATACAAAGACAAAAAAAAAGGAAACAGTCCCTGATCTCAATGTGCTTATATTCTAAGTCAGCCTACAAATATACAATGAGATGACCACACTGGAGTCTTCCAAAAGAGCATAATTTGATATAAGACAATCCATCTTAAATCCTTTTCAAAAGAGATTATGTTACTTAGTTATAAAAAGCCCCATTATTGATTTCATTATAAGGTATTATAGTGAGACTCCAATGTATTTTTCTCATTCTATTAACCACACATTAGCATATGATTCATAGATAAACAAAATGACAATAAAGAAATTTTGTAAAGGATAATGTGTTTATGCTTATTTCGAAGGCTAAGATAGGCCATGTTCTTTCTTTTCATAATCCCCATTGACTTTCTGACCAAATTTTTGTGTAACATTCAGATGAGGTGACTTCTATTAACAGTTTTCACCCCTGGATTAGAGTGAAGAAGATTCTACCATCCTGGGCGTAGGGGAACATTTCACATTAAATATATAACATATTTTATAACTTTTTGACAAGGGATCCAAGGTCAAAGCCATGAACTCTTATGGTTTTTTTTTTAATTTTGCCCAGAAAGTGGTGTCTTTATCTAGCAAATGTATACATATTGCTTTTATCCTCCATATAAAGACACTTAGTCTAACAAATAGTCATCAACCCACTCATCCACAATGAGCAATTGCTTCTATCCAGAAAGAACTACAGTAATGAATACAAAGTTCATGAGTTTTGTTTGATAATATGAATTGACTAAATTCAATAAAGAGTAATTCACTGTAGCAAGAAGAGCTTGGGACATTAAGGGGGAAAAACTCATGTTTAAGTTCTATGATCTTGGAGAGATAATTTCACCTCACTGAGCCTTGGTTTTCTCATTTTTAAAAGAAGAGGCCAGTCTGGATGTTGTTTTTTTTTCAACTCTGATATTCCGGCTTTTTGTTTTCGTTTTTGTTTTGTGGGGCAATGGGGGTTAAGTGACTTTCCCAGGGTCACACAGCCAGTTAAGTGTCAAGTGTCTGAGGCCGGATTTGAACTGAATCCAGGGCCGGTGCTTTATCCACTGAGCCACCTAGCCGCCCCCTGATATTCTGTTTTTAACAGTACTGAGTATCCATCAATGGTTAAAGCACTGCCCCGGGTTTTGCAGGGTATGCAAGGGAGAAGTAGAAGAGAAACAAGAAGTAGACAAGATAAAACAGTGTCAATGGAAACAGCCACTAAACAATCACATTTAACTACTGTGGAATTTCAATGACTAAGCATGGTCCTAAGGAAGAGACAATATAGAAGGCACTGCCTTTATTTCTTTTCAATGATAGAGGGCTGTGTATGTGTAACAATGAATATAATGTTAGTCTTTTTCAAAGTGTTGGTAAGTTTTTCTGAAAAGCTTTCCTCCCTTCCTTTTTTATTCTTTGTTTTAAGATATGGCTCACTATGAGGGGGGGAAGAAAAGAGGAAGGATGTATTAAGGTATCAACTAAAACATAAAAAGAGAAGGGAAAAAATCAAAAACTCTAAAAGAAATTTTCAATCGATGTTGGGATGGATTAAATCCCTTATCTGGGGACGGATTAAAAGACTTGGACACATATCAATAGTGCAATGTAGAACAAATGTCATTAATAACATGCAAAGTAGCACCAACAAATATCACAAAAAAAATTTGGCAACTGGAATATAGTAACAATAGCAGTTTACCCTTATATGGCATGCTAAGGTTTGCAATGGTAAAGGCAGCCACTCCTGGTATTACTATCCCCATTTTATAGAAGAGAAAACTATAACTCAGAATGGTAAAGAGATAAAGTAAGGCTTATCTGAGATAGAACCGAGATAGGCTAATAATAATATTGTCAACTTAGTCTGCCATGGGCAAAAAGGAAATGATAAAAGAAGAACGAAAAACCCTCATTCCACCTCTTCACCAAAACCAGGCCTATGATGAGCTTCTGCATTTGAAGTTCTCAACATAAGCAAAGATTTTACACCTATCATGTGATTGGGTTGCCCCCTCCTGACCTGTTCCTGTTTTGAGAGGACACCCAGACCACCTATGGCTCATGGCTCTCCACACTGTACTCCACACCTCCTCTACCAAGCTCCTGCCCCATGTAGATTTAGTAAAAAAAAAAAAAAATGATCAGACTGATAAGGATGAATCTTAATATTCTCAATATATAGCTGTAGAAAGTAAGGCACAGCTTCTCTAACTTTTATTACTTTCAACCTCCATAAAAATGTTTTCCTCTATCTATGGAATAGTTTCCATTACTATCAATTCTACAACATGGATATTTGTATAACACTTCAAGTTTTGCAAAGCAAACAGAATTTCACTTAATGCTCATAACAATCCTGTGAATTAGGTGCTATCATTAACTTATTTTGCAAAAGAACAAATAAGCCATATAGGTTAAGTGACTTCTCCAAGGTAAAATATTAATATGATGATAGCAATCAATCAAACAACCAATATTAATTAAATGTCTTCTATGTGGCAGGAAGTGTGCTTAGCACTAGGTGTACAAAAAGTTGTCAAAGACAGTTCCTGTCCTCTAATGGGAGAGACGACATGCAAGCAAATATCTACAAGGCAAGCTATATAGAGAATGAATGGGAGATAATTAACAGAGGGAAGGCACTGCAAGTAAGAGGGGACAGGGCTTTATATAGCATCTACCATGTGCCAGGCACTGTACTAAGGACTTGACAAATATTTCATTTGACCTTCAAAACAACCCTGAGAGGTAAGTGCTATTATTATACTCATTTTATAGCTGAGCAAACTAAAGCAAACAAGTTAAGTGACTTGCCTAAGGTCACACAATGAGTAGGGGTCTGAGGGCAGATTTGAATTGTTTTCTCTGACACTAGACCCAATACTCTCTCCACTGAATCTAAGGTGTGATTCAACATTCTATCG
This sequence comes from Dromiciops gliroides, assembly GCF_019393635.1. NCBI lineage: Eukaryota > Metazoa > Chordata > Mammalia > Microbiotheria > Microbiotheriidae > Dromiciops > Dromiciops gliroides. The sequence continues at coordinate 188,505,107 of NC_057863.1, forward strand.
CATATACTGCTTTAATCAAAATAGTTAAAAACTTCAATCTAACAAACACGTAGCTCATTAACAACTTTTTAAAGGGAAAACAGCTGTAAACCGGTCTTCTGAAATGTATGCCTGAACAGAAAGTCAATCAAAGCGTAAAATGATACAGCACCCTTCATAGAGATGGACATGAGCACAGGAAAAAGGGGGATTGTATGTCACAAGGCAAGATTTTTGGCCATGACTCTCAAGCAGGTATGCTTTCCATAGTTATGTGCCTGTAGTTATGGGGCTATGTGGCAGTTAATCCACCCCATGATTACATTCACTATTTAGAAGTTAAAAAGAAAAAAGCTTAATCTCAAGTTTCTACACCCATACAAGGAGAGTTTTGTGTAACATGAGCTGCACAGAATTGGGAATAGAATAAGAATATTCTTTAAGAAACAGCAGCAGCAACAACATATGCCCCCATTTTGAGTCTGTATAGCCTGGAAAAAATATGTATTAACTTGTAGGGAAACATAACAATCCAGCAACAATAACAGTTGAATACCCTCCATAAATAGGTTGGCAAAATATAAAAACATAATCCATTACTGAGCAAATGGGTGCCACATATTAACATTTACAATGAATAATTATCTTGCTCTATCTCTGTTCATTATAAAACAAGCTGGTGACTCAGGATATACTGTGAATATTATATGGAATAAGTATTCATTCATATAAGGTAACTCAATTGATTCCAAGGCATTAATATAAAACATGGTGAGTTGACTCAGATATGCATAGGATCTTTTTTTTGGGGGGGGATATTTTGTTATTGTTCAAAGGTTTCAATCATATCTGACCCTTTGTGACCCCATTTGGGGTTTCTTGGTAAAGATACTGGAGTGGTTTGCCATTCCTTCTCCAGCTCATTTTATAGATGAGGAGACTAAGGCAAATGGAGTTAAGTAACTTGCTCAGGGTTACATAACTAGTAAGTGAGGCTGGATTTGAACTCCTTATTCCAGGGCCAGTTGCTCTATCCACTGAGCCACCTAGCTGCACCTATAGAATTTTAAATACCAAAGATACCTTAAGTACATCCTCACATCAAATGCCTTCATTCGCAGTTCCCTCTGCAACATCTCTAACCATCCTCCTCTCCTAGATATTCTCTCCTCCCTTGGTTTTCATGACATTGCTCTATCCTGGCTCTCCTATTACTTGTCTTTTTTTTTCTTTTTTTAGTGAGGCAATTGGGGTTAAGTGACTTGCCCAGGGTCACACACCTAGTAAGTGTTAAGTGTCTAAGGCCGGATTTGAACTCAGGTACTCCTGATTCCAGGGCCGGTGCTCTATCCACTGCGCCACCTAGCTGCCCCCCTATTACTTGTCTAAATGTTCCTTTTCAGTTTCCTTTGCTAGATCTTCTTTCAGCTAATGCCCACTAACTGTGGGTTTCCTTCAGAGATCTGTCCTAGGCCCTCTTCTCCTCATATTATCTCACTTGGTGATATCAGCTTCCATAGGTTCAATTATCTCTATGGAGATGATTTCTGAATCTATATATGCAGCCCTAACCTCTAAACAGAATACCAGTCTGGCGTCTCCAACTTCCTATTGGAAAGCTCAAACTGGATGTCTCATTGACATCTCAAACTAATTATATTCAAAACAAAACAGTCTTTCATCCCAAACTCTCTCCTCTTCAGAGCTTTCCTATTATGGTCAAGGGAAGCACCATCAAAACCCCAGTGTCATCCTTGACTCCTCCCCCTCTCTCTAAGCACTCATCTCAAACATCTAATTTGTTATCAAGTCTTTTCATTTCTACTTTGAAAATATCCCTTCTGTCCATTCAAACAGGCTTCCAACCTCATACAGGTCCTCATAAGCTCATGCTTGGGCTATTGCAATGGTCTCCTAGTTGTTCTCTGTTACTCAAGCCCCTTCCCACTACACTCAGCTTCCAAAGTTATTTTCCTAAAGTGAAGGTCTGACCACTCCTCTTTATTCAATAAATGCCAGTAGCTGCCTATCACTTTCAGAATCAAATACAATCATATGGCTTTTAAAGCCCTTCTATCATCCTCGCAACATTGCCGCACTCGCTGCTCCTCCTCTGTGACACTCCAATTTCCCTTTTCCCTAGCTGTTCCCCCTCTCCAACTCTACTCTCTGGCTTCCCCCAATATTCAGCTCCAATCCTACCACCGCTAATATTAATGCTGTTCTTCTGACATTACCTTCTATTTAAACTGTATATACCTTGTATTGGGGGCAGCTAGATGGCTCAGCAGATAGAGTTCTAGGCCTGGGCCAGGAAAACTCATTTTCCTAAGTTCAAATCCAGCCTCAGACAATTACTATTTGTTTGAACCTGGGCAAGTCACTTAACTCCATCTGCTTCAGTCTCCTCATCTAAAAAATGAGCTGGAGAAGGAAATGACAAAGCACTCCAGTATCTTTACCAATAAAACCCCAAATGGGGTCACAAAGAGTCAGATATAAACTTTGAACAACAAAATATCTTGTATATAAATTTTTAACAGTTATCTCTCCCATTAAAATGTGAAGCACTTGAAGGCAGGGAACATGTTTGGATTTTTGTTTGTTTATTACTTATGTCTCTGATGCACAGCACATATTAAGCACTTAATAAAATACCCGCTGACTGACTCACAGGTGATTATCCAGCTTAAACACCATTGCCAGTTATAGTAAATTTATTACCTCAAAAACAGTACATGCCATTACCAAACAGATCAAATTATTTAAAAGTTCTTTATATTGTTTCCCTATGACACATTAGAAAAATATAAATAAGACACAGAAAATGCTTTTTTAAAAAAGGTGAAGGAGCAAGAACAAAAACAAAACACACCCTAAGAAGGAAAAAAAAATATATATATATATATATATATATATATATATATATATATAGAGAGAGAGAGAGAGAGAGAGAGAGAGAGAGAGAGAGTGCTCATAGGTTGTTCATTTTGTGACTTATTCTCATATTTTGCTTCTCCTTCATTTTTACCTTCCTCCTCATCCAATGTACTCTTTTGACAATATCATGGCTCCTTAGTTCATTCAATGGAGGATAGGTAAGCACTAGAAGGTTAAACTCAAATTCATCAAACTCATTTTGTTAGAAGGAATTAAAGCTAATAGCTAAAAAGAATTTGTAAAAATCATTGTAGACTAGTAGTACTGCATGCATATATCAGTAGAGCAAATAAAAATACTATTTGTGAATCTTCACTAAAATGATCAAATTTGTGAAATTCAGCATCATATAAGCAGTGTAAATCTGAACATTTTTCCGTTTCCAGATCCGGGTTTTACTTAAATTGTTGAATTTTTTCTTTCTTCCTTTAACTTATATGTCTAATTCTTCTCCCTCCCCCTCTCTGTTAATTAGTTACTTCAAAATTCTTCCCCCCCCTTCTCCTCTAATTTTGTTTCCTAGTTTTTTCTATCTTTACCCACTCCATAATCCCAATTTCAAACTCTCCCTTCTTCCACCTCTCTTATTTTCCAGTAGTCCTTCTAGCTGAGAGACAATAGGAATTTCTATCCCTTCACACTTCACCCATGGACTTGATAAGGTTATATCAATCATTCTTCTCTCTCTTCCACTTTCTTTTCACTAACCTCTCATTCTGTTATTCTTTCTATCACACAAAATACAGTGATTCACTTATAAGGGGTTATGGAACTTAATCTATTCTGCTCAGTTCTGCTCCTTGACTTCTAACATTAATTCATAATGAATGAATTTTACCTAATTTACCTCAATTTCTTGTCCTTTGGATTCCTTTGAAATTGCCCTAACTGGCATAAAATTCTCCTTTTAGTTAAGTTTTTTTTTTGAGTTATTAGTCACATGACCCAAATGATCTGTCATCACTTAATTCATAATATTATACAAAATACTACAATTTTTCTTTAAATTTTTCATCCTCTATTTTCTTTGCCTTATTGCCTAAACAAATATACACTCCATCAACTAACACAGCTTGGTCCTTCAAGATATTATTAAATTCCAGCCCTTCTTCTAGTCATCAGGACATTGAGATGCAATGAGGTGAAGACACTAGCAAATTAAGGACAGAATTAATTTTCCTATCCTGATAAATTCCTAAACTTTAATTAACTACTAAGAACCAATATTAAATTTAATGCTAGGGGGCAGCTAGGTAGCACAGTGGATAAAGCACCGGCCCTGGATTCAGGAGTACCTGAGTTCAAATTTGGCCTCAGACACTTGACTAGCTGTGTGACCCTGGGCAAGTCACTTAACCCCCATAGCCCCGCAAAAAAAAAAAAAAGAAAAAATTAATGCTAAATTTTAAAAGGATCATATGATTGAAATTTGAGGAGTAAACAGAATAGAATACTACTGTGCTGTGAGAAATGATGAACAGGCTAATTTTAGAAGAACATGGAAAGACTCACATGAAATAATGATGAGGAAAATGAGCAGAACCAAGAGAACATTATATATTATCACAGCAATATTGTTTGAAGAATAACTGAACAACTACGTTATTCTAAGTATTATAAATACCAAAATCAACTACAAAAGACCTATGGTGGAAGATGCCGTACACCTACAGAGAAAGAACTAATAAATAGAAGTATGCATAGTATGGTTTTACAGAGAGAGATAGATTGATAGATCCATGAATCTATCTCTCTATCTCTTTATCTGCCAAATGGTGGCCTTCTCTAGGGCAGAGTAGGGAGGAAGAGTGGGAGACAGTTCAGAACTTAAAATTTAACAAAAAATAAAGAAAATTAAAGAAAAGAAGAATGAAAAAAAGAGTAAGTACAAGTTTCTCAGTATGTTTCCCTGTCAAACTACAGATTTTTTTTTTAAAGCCAGTCCTAAAATATCCATACTGAGAGAAACAGTGGTATGGATAATCGTATATAACAGACAAACCAAAATTGATATTCATTCTAATTCAGCTAAAATTTCACTCCCAACCTTATACTGATAGACCTTGATGAACCAACTAAATGCCACATCATTTAGCTAAATCTTGGGCTTTGGTGTTCCCTGTAATTTTCCTCCCAAGAAACTTATTTTCCTAATTATGTTTTTCTTGTGCTAAAATTAAAGTGCATTGGCATTCCTTGAGCAGACCCCAGCTTATGGGGGTAAAGAGCAGGGGAGATTACACAGAAACATGCTAGGTAGCAGTATTTGGTGTTTTTTAAAAATTGCTCTAGATAACTTAAAAAGCAGATAATCTATACTCAGGTAATTAAGTAACAATTATATTGGTATATAATTGCATAAAATTTATGTTAAAGGTATACACACATATAAATATGTGTATATATATGTACATATGTCCACACAAATATGTATATACGTGTGTATAAACTTGAGCATTTACTGGTAGCCCCTAGCATAAAGTTCCTTGGGAATGACACACCTAAGAAGCGACCACAATGATTGAGGCAGGAAGCATAATAATTACAACTTTACTGCTGACTGCTCTAAAGCTTCTTTAAAAGTGTGTTCCATGAAATGAACCCAAATTGTGGGAGCATTTGTTATAATAGTTATTTTTGTTTTTAAAACACTATTTCTAAGGATCGACACATTTAGTATTCCCCCCAAATACCTAATTATACCCAGTAAATTTGAAACATACATCATTTCTGTAATCCAAAGCTTATGTGCAATTCTAAATCAGGCTGTCTATAAGGACAGGATTATATAGTATATACTGTGCACTAGGAATGTGAAACTTTTGGAATAAATAACTATAAAGCCAAACAGTGAGAGGAGGGAAAAAACAATATAATGGTGTTCTTCCCCTTTAAAAATGATACCCAATTTAAAGAACAAATACTTCATTTGTATTAAGTAGTTCTTTGCAAATCTCAAGGCAGCAAAAATATCATATGCTTTACATCTGAATACTTTGCTAATCTGTAGACCTTTGGGATTCAAAGGCATCATTGGGCAGATTTCCAGTGCTCCGCAAAGTTTTATAAGAATACATGTCAAAGGGCACTTGACAGGGAAAATAAAAGGCAGTGGTTTTCCTGTTTCTTTTGGGCAGCTTTAATTCCACTACCCTTCTTCCAAGTTGGCATATGCCAACCTGATACCCTCCTTTCTGTTGCCTATCACCTTTTTTAATCTTCCCCAGATCTTTAGAAAATATGTGGGTAGATGGAGCATAGGACAATAACACTTTGTTCTCTGTCTCACAGTTGTGAAACTTTACCCAGTAAAGTCAATGAAAATGAGGAAACTGAGGCAGATGGAGATTATTTGGCTTGTCCAAAATTATATCACTAGTAAGTCTCTGAAGCAAAATTTGAAGTTATGTAGAGGCCATGTAGTCAAACCCCCTCATTTTACAGGTGAAGAAACTGAGGCCAGCAGAGTTTGAATGATTTGCCCAAGGTCAAAGAGACAGTGTCAGGTCTAGAATTTAAACATGAATCCTCCATTTCAAATCAATATTCATTCCTTTGTATAAGAAGTAATTTTTAAAGGAACCTTTCTTTTCCTCTCCCTTTTTATCTACTTCATATCAGTTTTGGCATTCAGATATTTCTTTTAATTTGTCACAAAGAGGGGAAAAAACCTTTCACAACATTTCTTTTCTGATGCCTCATCACAGAATGGAGGTCACCCTTGTTCTCAAAGGCTGTTTCAACAGAGTGCAATCTCTGGTAGGTCTTAAAATATAGAAAAAAATATGGTTCAAGCACATGCTTTTAGGGGATGGATTGTTACTGGAGAATTGGTCTAGCCAAATTCAAAGAGACTCATCACCAGACTGTTGGCCAATAAATTATGACTAGCTTTTTTTCCTCCAAACCAATTCATTAGTCAAAGACACAGAATGGTTTTATTCTATATAAAGGGGGTCACATACAAGCAAAACCACAGTTCATTTGAAGTAGTAAAAAAGAGGAAGGGAAATATTTTCCAGAAGGTTTTTTAATATCCAGGGCATGAACAAGTAGTGAAAGATAGCTAGAATAAAATGAGGTATCTTCTAGTTTAATTCAAATATCATCACTCCAGGCCTCAAGTCATTAATCAATCAGATGCTCACTTTGGAATTATTTGATCAAAGAGCTTGGACCCAACATTTGCCTGAGGACAAACCAATTTCACAGTAATCATTTACAACTGCTTTCATGAATCATTAAATTTAAAGTAGAATGAGATGTAAATAAATTCTTTCCCACTCAACATGATGTAGCTGGGCAAACCTAAGGGCAAACCTTATGAAACAAAATAGAGAATATAACACAGAATGATAGATCTGGAGCTGAAAGAGATCTTAGAAGTTATTTAGTCCAACCACCTCATCTTATACATGAGGAACCTGAGGCTGAGTGTTTTGCCCAAGGTCATGTAGCCAGGGTGTCAGAAATAGGTTTTGAAACAAAGAGAAATAAAGTCATGATCTAAATAACAGAAACAAAATAATAACAAAATATCTCAAAAGTTAAATTCTTTTGCACATACCATCCTGGGAATTGGGGGCAAATGGGATGCTTTAATTCAATTATCTGGACAAATCTTTCATTTGTCTATGTCCCATTTGGCTTTTTTAGACAGTTGTAGTGTTGTTACCTAAGGGCAATTGGGCGAAAATCAGTTTAAAATGAGACAGAATGGTCTGGCCACAGAGTTAGAATTCTATAACACAGTGTTCTTTCCTAACTCTGCTTTAATTTGCTGTATGACCTTGGGCAACCATTTAGCTTCTCTGTTTCACTTTTTTCATGAAAAAAGAATTCTTCATGTTTACTGGACTCCTAAGATGCTGTTCCAATAGTCTAAAATTGGAATAGAAAATGATATAAATGTGAAGCAGCACTAATTTAAGAACAGTCATCACAAAAGTGCATTTTTATTTCATTATCTCAAATTAAAAATAAAATTAAGCTCACAAATGTGATGGACAGTAAATTTCATTTTTCAATTTTTTTCAGGTTCTACTAGAAACTGCTATGGAAATTATTTTTTATTATTTGTTTCAAAATTTTAAAAAATCAATAGCAATCCTTAGGCTTTTAACATAACATAGGTCTGTCAAGTTAAGGTCACTTTTTATCAAGTAACAGACACCAGGGACATTGTCACAAACCACAACAAAGACAGAAATTGAGAGATAAGAAAAACAGTGTGTACCAGAGTTATAGCCTGACTCCCAAACTCAACTACTCTCTCCCTAGCACACATTCTACTTGCTCTTACTCTGAGTCCACTGACCTTTGCTCAATTATCTACCAGAAACAAGCACAGGCCAAAATACAGCCATCTTCCCATATTTTGGCTTCCTTTAACACTTTCAAGAATATTTTAAGGGAATAATGGCACCATCAACTATTACTGATTTCATCTCTGTCCTGTAGTCATGACACTGTGAGGACCATATCAAAGGCATCTCCTCTTTGCATGCTACAAGGTTACTATCCTCTAGTCTAATTCTTAAATGAACATGAAAAATTTTCCTATTTATTAAGTAACATTAATTTTCTGCTGTTATGTGATCACCATATATGATGCCTCCTGACCCTCTTTTTGACAAAAATATTTAGTGTTGAGCAAGTGGTATGAAGCTTCTGTGTGATTTACAAGTCAGTTTACAAATATTTTGATTAATTTAATTTCTAGTAGCAAATTTTATTTTCCAACACAATTTCATTGACCTCTCTGTATATCTTTGCATTAAAGTCACTGAATATCAAGTTATATGTACTTCATAAAATTTCTTCACTTTTTTATCGTCTGTAACAGAAATTGGCATATAAACTGCAGTTTCTATTTGTTTATGTTCTTCCTGAGCACTGCAAGGCAAGACAATGAAGTGTTCCATGAAATGATGTTTTTTGTTTCCTTCAAGTGCACAATCAAACCAACTCCTATGACTTCTTTATTTACCTCTCCAAAGGGAACCTGAGAACCACCTTTCTATTTAACTGTAAGGTTTTTTTTTCTTTTGAAAAAAATATCTTCTGTTTCATTTGTGCCAAGAATTTCAGTTAAATGAAATTCACTTCCTTCAGTAACATATTCACTCACAAATGTTTCTGCTAGCAATAATATTTTCTTACTTGAGTGGCAATGTTGGATCTACTCACTTGGTTCAAAAAGAGCCTCTGCCATTTAGTACATGAGTGACCTTGGGTGAGTCACTCTGTGCCTAAGTTTATTCATCTGTAAAATGAAAGGGGAAGACTAGATAACCTCTAATGTTCGATCTAAACATAAACTCCTAGTCATTGGATATCACACATCAAGAGGCTCAACAATTAAGTAATTATTTGTTGAGGGTCTACAAAAAGTCCTTCCCCACAAAAGTATTACTCTGATGCCTCATTGTGTTAGGAAAATAATTTGGGGTTCTTGAAGGCTATATGGAATAACTCATTGGTGCTGCCTATCCAACATGATTGTATTGAAAGGAACAATTACTAAAAGGCAGTAGAAAAATATGGGAATACTTCTATGACTAATTACAAAGAGAAACAAAAGGAGAAACAGGGTAGCAATATAAATAATGTCTACAGTAACATAGACAAAAACAACACCAAAAAGCAGCTGAATTCAGATTAATTGCAATGAATAATCTTTGTTCCAGAAGTCAGATGCTGAAACACATTCTTCCACTCAATAGAATGCAGGTGAGATCACGGGGGCAGAATGGTGCATATGCTAGGAGATGAAGTTATTTTGTTGATTGGTTTTGCTGTACATTTTTCTTTGTCACAAAGGAGACTTCAATGGCATGGGAGAGTAAACTGGCAAATGACAGTGATATAAAAAAAAAGTATCAAACTTTTTTTTTTTTTTGGTGAGGCAATGGGGGTTAAATGACTTGACCAGGGTTGGTCACACAGCTAGTAAGTACCAAATGTCTGAGGTCAGATTTGAACTCAGGTCCTCCTGAATCCAGGGCCAGTGCTTTATCCACTGTGCCACCTAGCTGGCCCCAAACTTTTTGTTTGTTTTTAAAGAGACAGATGGTAGGAACTGTGGAATGAAGTGAACTGTGTTGTTCAGTTTTTTTTTCAGTCATGTATGACTTTCCATGACCCCAATTGGGGTTTTCTTGACAAATATAGTAGAGTGGTTTACAATTTTTTCGCCAGCTCATTTTATGAGGAAACTAAGACAAACTGAGTTAAGTGACTTGCTCTGGGTCTCACAGCTAGTAACTGTATGAGACCAGATTTGAACTCAAGAATATGAGTCTTCCTGACTCTGGTCCACTGTGCAAGCTAAGTGCCCTAATGAAGTGAATACTCCATGGTAGGATTTATGATGAAATAGGAGAGGGAAGCTGAGAATAGTTCGACATAGGTCCCTGACTTTGGAAGAGCAGATTCCTATAGAACAGGAGAAAGAAATATGGTTTCAAGGAAAAAAATCTATATGAGAAATCAGACCAAGAGATAGCGGAAGGTCTCAGTAATGAAATTTTGAAGACATTAAAAAAATCTGATGAGAAGAGGGAAAGGGAGAGTTGTCTAAAGAGAAGCATCTGGATGTTCAGGTAGTTCAACTACCTCAAATTTTTTTTTAAAGAAATATATAGAAGATAGACATAAAGATAGATGGAAAATGAAAAAAGTTTAGAAAAGTCCTATAAAATTAGTGTCAGGAGTCCTAATGATCAGAGTTAACTAAAGCATAAGAGAAAATGTGATTTTTTGGGGGGTGCTATATTGAAAAAAAAAGAGGATCAAAGAAGAGATAGGACTACAGCTTAGAGTGAGTGGAACAATGCTAACTGATGACAGACAGAAGGCCAATCTGTTTTAATTTTCCTTCCACTTTCCATGGCAAGGAGAATGGTCTTTAGATTAGAAAGGAAGGAGAAATGATGGTCAAAAGGGAATTGATAACCAAGATAAAGAAAGGGTAAGAAAGCATCTAGCCACCTTCAATGAATTAAGGTCACTCTTTGAATAATGAAAAAAGAATCAGATATGATAGTTGAGTACCTGTCAGTAACTTTTGAAAGACAGCTTAGAATGAGAGAGTTATCATAGAATATGACATGGGCAAATGTCTTGTTTCTCACTAATTGGAAGAGTCTAGAGAGTCTGTACAATAAACAGATGAATGAGCTTGACTTTGATTCCTGGCAAAACTATAAAATGTATTATTAAAGGGATATGGTTAATGAATATCTTATAAAAGAAAAGCGTAGTAACAAAAATAAGCATGGATTCATAAAGAACAGGACCAGCCAAGCTAATCTAATTTTCTTTTTTGACAAGGTTACTAAACTCAAAAACTCGGTACATATAGTTTACTTAGACTTCAGCAATATACTTGCTAAATATCTTAAGCTATCCATGTAGAAAAGATGTAATGATATGGGCTAGAAGTCAATATATTTCTTTTTTGTGTGGGGCAATGAGGGTTAAATGACTTGCCCAGGGTCACACAGCTTGTAAGTGTCAAGTGTCTGAGGCTGGATTTGAACTCAGGTCCTCCTGAGTCCAGGGCCAATGCTTTATCCACTGTGCCACCTAGCTGCCCCCGAAGTCAGTATATTTCAATGAATTGATACCAATGGTCTTATATTTCCCAATATAACTACCTGAGGCAGGGTAGTCTGTACTTGTCCTCATGCAATTTAATATCATTTGTCAATGACATGGAAAAATATATCTATGGAATGCTTATGACATTTGAAAATGACAGGATGGCAGTAGGATCCAAAGTAATCTTTAAAGGTTGTAATGTTGGGCTGAACAAGATTAAATTTAACCATGATTAACAGTGTATTATATTTGGGTTCAAAAAGTCAACTTCACAAATGCAAGATGGGAGAAGCTTGGCTAGATACCATATTGTCTGAAAAAGATAGAACAGTTTCAGGGTACTGCACATTTCATGAGTCAACAATGTGATATAGCAGAGAAGAAACGTCAACCTGAATTAAAAGAAGCTTAGCCTGTCTGTACTCCACCCTGCTCATACAAGGGTCTTCTTGTCACTTCTGAGTGTCGTATTTTAGAAAAGAAAATGATGAGCTAGAGATTGTCCAGAAGAGGGTAATCAGGAGAATCCTGAATTCATGCCCTTTATGGATCAGTTGAAGGAATGGGGAATATTTAACGAGGAGAAGCAAAAAATTAGTGAGTTGGGACATAATAATTGTCTTTAAATATTTATAAGTCTATCACGTGGATTAAGGACTAGATTTGTTTTGCTTGGCTTCAGAAGGAGCCAGCAAATAGGACTGAAATGACTGAAAGCTGCACGAAGGTCAACAGGCTTCATGTAAGGTAAAATTTTCCCAACAATTAATGAAAAAGACATCAGGCGAAAACTGGAAGTCCAGTTTTCATATATATCATATAATGAATTCTTGTTCTGAAATTAGGTGATTCTGTAAGGCTCAGAAAGGTTGTCAGTGGCATTAGGTTACAAAGTTAATTAGAGAGCCTCAGTTTCTCTGACTACAAATCGCATGCTGAAATTCAACACTGCCATGAACCTCTCCTTCAAAATCTTTAGATTACACAGATTAAAAACATGCAATTTCAGTAAGTAACTTTCCAAAAATTTCAAAGAGCATCTTTGAAATGGATAATGCTGATCTGAGCAATGCAACATTTCTTGTGGGTAAAGGGTAAAGACAATTTGGAAGCTCTTACTTTAATTGATGTTGGATAATCACTTGTGGCTGTCGTTTAAAATTATTCACACATGTATGATTTAGAATATAAAGGCTTTCTGTTCAAATCTCTCAGCTAAGCAACTTCTTAATATTGTTTTTATGACAATGGATTTGGCACTGTTTCAAAACACAAAAAAGGAATCCAACTTACAAATATATGCTCATATATTTATATAAGTAAAGCAGCTTTCTTGGACTTTCTTTCCTAATTCATATTCACAGGTTTCTAGGCATAATGGTGAAGGGCTGGGGTTTCTAGTACTCTACCAGACTGCTCTATATCATCAGCCAAATTAATTAGCTTTTAGAAAGAATATTTACTATGCAATATAACAAAGCCATTGGTTATGGCAATATATTCCCAAACTGGGGGCAATATTCTCCCCTTACACACCCAATAACTCTGGAGAGTGGGCTCAGATTTTAAGAGTATATTTAGCCAAAATGAACATACAGCTCCTGTAAATCATTTTATGCCTCCATAGTCATATAGGTGAGGGTGAAGTAACTTGTCCAGGGTGACATAGCTAGTAAGTGTCTGAGATCAGAATTGAACTCAGGAAGATGAGTATTCCTGACTCCAGGCCCAGTACTCTATCAATTGCACCACCTAATTGACTGGGAAAAAAAGTATAAGTGTAGCATAAACTCCTTTTTTCTTCTTTTTTCTTTCTTTCTTCCTTCCTTTCTTTCTTTCTTTCTTTCTTTCTTTCTTTCTTTCTTTCTTTTTTTTTTTGCGGAGCAATGAGGGTTAAGTGACTTGCCCAGGGTCACACAGTTAAAGTGTCAAGTGTCTGAGGTCACATTTGCACTCAGGTCCTCCTGAATCCAGGACTGGTGCTTTATCCACTGTACCACCCAGCTGCCCCCCAGTGTAGCATAAACTTAAACATGAATGCTATTTTTATTTTCACATGTTTTATCTCTTATTAAATTCTTCTGACATTTTCTTATCATGGCATAGAAGTGATCCTCATTTCCCAAAGGCTGTGCCAGTTTTACCTACAAATCTGATAAACATACCAGAGATATCTTTATCCAAACCAATGCCAAATGTTAACTACTAATAAATCCTAACCAGGCTGGTAAGTCTTCAAGTAAGAGCCTAGCAATCAACTCTGTTGTCTTGGGATTGAGGGGCTTCCCTTTTCCACTAGAAGTCTTCAAGCAAATGCTGGGTAGTCACTGGTCAGATGTGCTTTGGGGGGATCCCAGGTAAACCCGGTAATATTTGGAAAGATAGCCATGAAGTTCTCTTCCAACCTGTGATACTGTAGTTATGTTTTTAGCCTAGCTAAGTATGGAGAGAGAGGCTTTTCAATGGAAGTTTGGACATCAGGTGAAGAATTTTTTTTTATTTCCCTAATATTACTTTCTTCACAGCAATGCCTTGAGAATGTTGGGTAAAACATGGGAAATGCCTAAAAACCTTGATCAAAAAGAAGAGTCATTTTAAAGTAATTATTAATAATAATGTATCATATCAGGTATGGTGGGACATGTGTAGTCCCTGCTACTGAGGAGATTTAGGCTGGCTGACTACTTGAGTTCTAGAGTTCTGAGTTTTTGTAGGACTAAAGCTGATCATGTTTCTATACAAAGTCCAGCACCAATATAGTGAGCCCCTGGGAGTACAGGGCTACTAGGCTGCCTAAGGAGGGGCAAAGTTTCTGTACCAATTAGCAGAAGGATCAGAGTTAAGACTGGCCACTGGACTTCCGGCCTAGGCGAGATAGGGAAATACAGTCTCAAAATGTATACAAACATAATGTACATGCATACATACACACACTCACATACATATACATTATATATATTCTTTTCGTGATGTTACATATATGCATGTACAGAAATATATACATACGTGTATATGTGTGTGTGTGACATCACAAAAAATTACATGATACTCAATTCTCCTGTAGTATGGAATGAATGAAAGGGAGAATGTTGCAAGAAACTATCACAGACATAAACAATGCCTGGTACACCTCAAAATGAAAAAATCTTTTCAATGGCCCTCAAACACCAATGAACACCAAGTACTGGTCTCCTTTGGGCAGTATATATTAATTATACTACCCAATTGGGGAATATTTATATTAGATGAAGGTGTCAGATGATCTGATTCTTCATATTCATAAAGATGCTTGTTATGCAAAGAAGAGAGAATGGGAGTGATTTTCTATATTAATATTCTTAGGAATGTTGATAAGTTACATGTGATCTATGAAGAATTACTATTAATTTATTGCCTCAAACCATAAAACCCAGAAGGCATGGGTTGGACAGTACAAGCTCCTCAAAGAGATGACTCTTTCTACATTGCTCAGTAGTATAGTGATCATTCTTAAGGGAAATTCTAATTTAACCCAACATGTATCGTATAGGAAATCATGTCAAGTCTATGTGTTACACATGTACTATGTGCACACAAACATATGAACATACATACACATGCATATATCTATATCTACATATTTCTATCCATACCTATAGAGATATGGACATGAAAAAGTCATATATGCACACACATCTCTGTGTATGAGAGAGACTTTGGGGATACTCAGTATGCATGTATATATACACATACACAAACATCCATGATGCAACAACCTATCCTAGTATGGTCTTAATGGGAAAGGAGAGTGTGGTGCAAAAAAGGAAAGGAAGTTAGTTCATCCTGGGCCTTGCCATCTGCATTCAGCTTTCCCTCTTATATGAGTTGTCTCATACTATTAGAATGAATGCTCCTTGAGATCAAGGACTCTTACTTTCCTATTATTACCTTCAGCACTTGGCACCATGCTTGGCACAGAGTAAGAACTTAGTAGATACTTTTTCATTCAGCCATTCATCTGCCTTATGTGGCCTGAGGGCTATATATAGTTAAAGCTTTCCTGAGCCCAGACAAGAGATTAAATGTGAATTATTTTACATTTGAACTATTTTTTAAAAGGAATAAACAAGGTCACCAAGAATCATTTTGAAAATAACCAGTCTTGTTTTCTGTTGAAAATAGGTTTCAAATACCTCTTCCTAAGTATCATATAAGATAGAAACCTAGTTTCACAAGGTAAAAACAAGTGGCTAAGGCAGAAACAGTTTTGTAAATACAGGGTTATATCCTGTTTTTGGCATCCATGCAAAAAAAAAAAAATCCATGTTATGGAATCATGTCCAGTGCTTTCCTATCTGAGACACTGATTTAACTAAAAGCTAGGTTCTGTGCTTTTAAACCAAGATAGGCTTCACTGTAATAATTTCTTTCTGAACTGCATTCTTACTGGGTGAAATAAAACAGTATATGCTGCATACCATATACCATCATTGAGTAAATCCAAACCAGAGATTATACGCACAGAAAGGCTTGCAAAAAGGAGAAGGAAGGGAAGGAAAGGGAAGGGGAGGGGAGGGGAGGGAAAGGAAGGGAAGGGAAGGACAAAATGGAAAGAGGGGAAGGTGGAAAGGAAGAGAGGAAAAACGCAAGGAAGGAAGGAAGAAGAGAGGAATGGAGGAAATGAGGGAGATGGAGAGAGGAGAAAGGGAGTGAGGGGAAGGGAAAAGAGTGAAATGAAAGAAGAATAAATATACATTTTTTATTTTGATTTGATTTTTAAATTCCTGTTCATGTTTTTCAAAGGCTCTTCTTATACTTGCTCCCTGCCTACCATAAGGAAGAGATATCTGTAAACACATTGGACACATTACATATATATGTGTGTGTGTATATGTGTGCATGTGCATGCATGTACACATACACACACATTTATACGTACACACATACGTGTATGTATACATCTATGAATGCATGTATGTAATATATGTATATAACACTTCATTTCCACTAGTCTTAATATTTGTTTTTAAAGGTATAGTGAATCAAGACAACTTAAATCCAAATCTTGCCTCTGACACTGTGAAAGCTAGGGATGTTGGCACCAGTTTGTGCTGGCAAGAGCTGATTGTTAAATTTTCATTGTGAACATTTATACTTTAGAAATTGGCAAACACTACAAATCAGGGCTTGATTTGTTTTTTGAATGTTTAGAATGAATAAATATGAAAAAATGTTAATAATGCAGAGTAAACTTAAGAGAATATCATAGCTGGAGGGGCTTTCCCTTGCCCCACCCCAAAATGCAGTTGTTAAACATTTAAAAGCACACTTCTCCCTCCCTCCTTATCCACTCTGGGCAAGTCACTTGCCCTCTCAATCCCTCAGGCAATTGTATGGGACTAAAAAGTTCAGGGCAGGCCTGATCTGCATTTGTAGAGAAACTCACCTCACTAGTAATTCTTTATGCCATTGACATCTTGTCCCCTTCCTCAAAAACAAATATAAAAATCTTGAAACTCAGTAGGACTTAAATTTAGAAAATATTATTACATCTTACATGAAGTTCATACATATTAGCTACAATTTTTATTTTTATCACTAAACTAAGTTCCCAATTTCCAGTTTTAAATAGTAATTATACATGTGGGTAGGTGCCCAACACAACCTAAAGGCTGAAAGTAAACCTCTCTGACTTATATTACAGGAAAGTATCATATATACCTGGACCTGGAAAAATACCTAGACTCTAAAATGCCATTCAGTTAAGGGCATGAACATTTAGATGCAAATAAGCCTTTTAAGTATTTAGTTTGTTAAAGCATTATCTTGAACATTCATAGTAACTGCACATATAAAAGTCCTCCAAACTTCCCCAAAATTCAGATTTAGGGGCCAATTTATTTTAAAGTACCCTGGACAGCAATTATATTCATTTGAAAATAGTATCATGTTTTACAATACACTCTTTCACATAGTTAGAAATGTTGGAAGATGCCTTAAGACTATATAACAACAATTTGAGAAAACATAAGAAGAAAAACTTGTCCTTATCTCAGCCTAATTTCTAAATTCCTGTAGACCTCATAAACCAAGAAGATCTACTCCCAGGGAACATGTGATACAAGGCAGTAAATATCTTCCTCACTCGGTGTCCCCAGTTGTCACAGAGTTTCTGGGCAGTGAATAGGCCTCAACCCAACTCCATCAATCTCCTCCCCTACATTTCATCTGGATAGTCCCTGGCCCTAGTTCCTTCCACTGGCTGGGAAAATTGGCAGACAAGACATGCTGATAAGGGCATTGAAGTCTCTGTTTCGCTGCTCTGAATCTTCACACCAATACTGCCTGGGCTGGAATACAGAGGAATACACCTTCTGCAATTCAATGTTCTCACCAAAAAATCCTTAGAAAATAGGAAAGCTGGGTTCTCCTCTCTTTAGAGACACTGCAGCTACATGATCACATGCTTTCAATGACATAGGTCAAAGAATAAGGAAGAAGCTGGAAGCCATACAAATTATATGAATAGCAGCAAGGGGGAAGAGACAGAACATCTCATTACTGGGTCAAACTGGATTAATATGTTGCTTTTTTTAGATTTGTCTCTGAAACAAAAAACCATGCAAAACTTTGAGCTCATTATAATGGGCCTCACTCTCATTTGTGTGGTGCATTTGAGCTTTGTAACCATAGTACCAAAAACATATTGATTAAATGATATTCCAATAATCATAGAAGTGTCAAGGGGAAAGACTATCAGCAACAAAATTCTTTGGTCAAAATATGAGAGATAACAAGTTCTCATAACAAATGTGGGCAGGGAACTTAACAATCAGTTATGTCTACACTGGCAGTCTTTCTTGGTTTTCATGAGAGATTAGTCATCACTTGAGATACACAATTTGTGACTATAAATATTGAAACTGACATTATAACTGCCAAAACCTATATGTCTATGAGAGTAGAGTCCCCCTTGGAATCTTGATACTCGTTCTGAAGATACTGGAGTTTTCCAAAACATTTTAGCAATTCCTCTTAAAGGAAAAATGAAATATTTTCAGGAATAATCTATGAGCTAGAAAAGAAAATCAGTCTCATTATTTTATATTCACACAAAAAGTCAGTTATTTACCAATCAATCAAAAAAACAAACAATAAAAATATCTCAGCATGATAACCTTATTTAACAGATTTGGGTCCAAATAACTATTATCTTTCTACTCCTTCCAACGCCCACCCTCAACCCCTATCCATCCTCAAAAAATGAGTATATAGAGATTGTAACACAGCCTTTAATGGAAATTTTAGAAGTTCCACAATTATTTGAGTAATGTGGAAGCATCATTTGAACAAGGGTAGAGCCTTTCACAACCATTCCTTGAAAAGAGATGGCTCATTTATTTCAGTAGACAAGTTCTGGTTTGTTTATTTAAAAACTGTCACATTGTCTTATAGTCCCATCTCATATATGCACAAGGAAATGACTGTTATGCTATTTTCAAAATGTTATATTTTAGTTTAACTAAACCTGTAAATATTTTCACTTGTCATAAAAGGAATGTTCTTAAAAGTTGTGCTAAAAACAAATCTATTTCAATTGCATAACTTTTTTAAATTTAGTGTAAAATTTACCAATTCTGTGAAGTTTAGTCTGCATTATTTCATTCCCCCAGTTAGCAGTATTCCCCCTTCCAATACTTACGCCATGATGCCTGAGAGGTGAAACATTTCTGCTGTGATGTAGGATAAGTAGCTGTATAGGAAGACAAAGAGTGGCTCAATCACTCGGATATTGTGTGTGAAACGCGTGGTAAATGCTGCTATAAAGCCCAGCAAGATTCCAATCACAATTCCCCCGATTCCCACCACAAAGAAGTTAGCGATTCCAGCAAACACATCAATAGTCTCAATTGTTTTCATCTGGCAAAAGGACTTGAACAAATTGTACAGCACCTGTGAAAGAAAGAAATTGTATCAGTTATCACCAATGATCCTTTCTACTTTTCCCATTATTTCTCTAAGTTCAGGAGAGAAAATAAACAACTACAACTTACCTTGACCTTCTAATGAGAAACTTTAACCTTTTTTTAGTTCAAAACAGGTCAATATTTCAGATTTCAAACCTATAGGGTTTTTGTTTTTCTAAATTAGTATCTAATCTAAATAAGTTCTGTAGCATACTTTTTAGGGTAAACACTAAGAAACACTGCTTTGTCAGAATGCATCTAAAATTAGATTCTGTATTCCTTTTAACACATAGTTGGCACCCATCACACTCTTCTGTGTTACTACCTCTGCTTCAATAAGAGAATGACAGATAGGAAGCTGCTCAGCACTTATGGGAGCTTATTTAAACTCTTAACACCCATAACCTGTTCCCAGAGAAGTTCTTCCTGAACTCAGCAGGGGACCAGAGTAAAGATCTTCATGCCAGCCCTGTGGACTGAATCCCATCTCCTACTGCTGCTGCTTAAAGCAGGAGTTCTTATCATGGGGTTCTGTAAGGTTGTTTTTTAAAAATGTTCTGGTATCTGTATTTCAGTATAATTGGTTTCTTTTGTAATGCTATATACTTTATACATTTTAAAACTTTAAAGGGGCCCACAGGTTTCACCAAATTGTCCAAGAGATATATGACAAATATATGAAAAAATATTAAAAACTAGTTTTAAGTAAAGTGAATATGTAGGCAAGAAAGTGAATTACTTTTTGCCTATTTGTAGGGATGTGGTATGGGCAGCTAGGTAGCAGAGTGGATAGAGTGTCAGGCCTGGAGTCAGGAAGACTCATCTTCCTGAGTTCAAATCTGGCCCCAGACACTTACTAGTTGTTTGACCCTGGACAAGTCACTTCATCCTGTTTGCCTCAGTTTCCTTATCTGTAAAATGAGCTGGAGAAGAAAATGGCAAATCTATCCAGTATCTTTATCAAAAAAACCCCAAGTGGAATCATGAAGAATTGGACAACTGAACAAGGGATGTAGTCTAATTATAAAATTATCAGAATTCATTATGTAGTTTGTAAAAAGTAGTCAAGATATGATCCCATGAACTATCTCCCCACTCTACTCAAGTATATTCACATGAAATATATATAGAATTGATTTAATTGAAATAGCATCCTAATAGTTCTCCATGCTTCTGCTTTTAGCCTCTTCCCTCTCCAAATGATCTTCCACATAGCTGCAAAATAGATAAGTCTGGCCATGTTGATGCTCAAGAATTTTTCATAGTTCTCTAGTATCCTCTTGGATAAAATTAAAACACCTTGGTTTTAAGTCAAGGAAAAAGGTTTAAGACCCCTCACAACCTGGTCCCAACATACCTTTCCATATTTATTTCACATTGCCCCTCTTCATACATTCCAGCCATACCAGCCTACTTGCTATCATCTGATTTGACATTCCATTCCTGGCTTTTCTGTGTGCATTGGTCATTGCTAGTCCATAGAATTCATTCCTTCCACCGAGTACTTTTTGGACTCCTTACCTTCATCCCAAGCTCATTTCTGACACTACTTCCTACAGGAACCCTTTCCTGATTCCCTAGTTATTTTCATTCTCATCCTTCTCAAAACAACTTGCACTTATTTCCCATATAAATGAATAATATATAAATACAATGTAAGCTCATTGAGGGAAATAACTTTTTTTCCATTTTGTCTTTATGTCCTCAGCACAGATCACAATAAACAGTAGATTAATAAATATTTCTTGATTTGAATTGCTCAGTTGAATTTCAAGAATACTGTCAATCATGTGTGTGTGTGTGTGTGTGTGTGTGTGTGTGTGTGTGTGTGTGTGTGTGTGTGTGTGTTTGAGAGGTGCACTGACACTTTTAGGTGACTAGAGTGCTGTCTCTGTAAATCACTACTTTAAATGCTCCTTACACAGAAGGGATCACTTCACAACTAAATGATTTAGACTACTGCAAAGGACTCCTGGCTAACTTCCCTCATTGTCATCTTCCTGACACTAATCCAAAACTGTAAATTTAATCTTCCTCAAACATCTCCCTCTCCTATTCGAAAAACTTTCAAAACCCCCTATTACTCACTGTTTTAAGCCAGTCTTCTGCTTAGGGATCTAGAGTCTCCCTAATCTTGCCCCACTACCTTCAGCAAAACTTGTTTCTCATTCTTCCTTAACACACTCTGCTCTAGTCTCCATAAGGCCGAATAGAAAACATGCTCATTCCCAACTTTGGACCTTCTTCCTTCATATTGTGTCCTTTGCCTAGGATGGCTTCCTTCCTCCATTCCATTTATTCAAAGTTGTTAATATCCAGGTGCTACCTTCACTCAAAAGCTTCTCTGTCCAATGGAGGATCACTGATCTCCTTCCCTTACAGCAATAATATTTCACAATTTGGACCTGAATTATATTCTTTTGTATTGTTTCTTATTATTTCATTACCTTTAAGTCTTCAATTAAAGTTCAAACTCCCCAAGGGTAAAATCATGCTTTATTTCTCCTTTAACCCTACAGGGTCCGATACAATAGAATTAGGATAGTGGTATAATGTTCCAAGAAGTGACTAGCGGCAAAAGTAAGTCTGTATCCTTTTTTTTCCCTGGCATTATATATTATCTAATTATTTAAAGGTGTGCTTAGTTTTCAATATGGTCCCTTTTTATTTTTTAAAATGGTAACAATGAGTCATAGAGTTTTTATTTTAGGCCCATGGATCAGAAGATACATTTTGATCTTCTTACTGTTAATGTGGATACCACGGCAAAGTTGGAAAGGAAAATCTTAGCTAGACAAATTCCGCTTGTGACCACGAAATGTTTTCTCACTGACAAGGAAGTTTTCCATAACCTCTCATTTGATTTACCTTGAAACTCTCACCTAATGATCAGCATAGGATAAAATTATTTCAGTTTCAACTGGCCACAATCCCAGAGCTGGTTCAAGAAGAGTCTTTGACCTTATCACAAATGCTATGCTTAAATGGTGTCTTGTGGTTGTGATTATTTATATATTGCATTACTGTATTTCAAAGGGGAAGCAGGGTGACAGATTTCTCTCAGGTCATGAATGGGTGACCTAAATTTGATAATGACATTTTAGCAAGATTAAACTAGGAGATATATCTATGTTCTAAGTTCAGTAATGAGGTGAATTTTAGAGTTCAGAGTTATCTAAAAATCAAAGATATGGCTAATGTTCTTTTAATAAGAATTAATATAAGTTTAGATAATTGTATTTCATTTTTGGCAAAACAATTTAATATTCACACTGAAGGTTTAAAGGAGAAAAATAATTTGGAAGTGTTACTAATTACTTCCCAATTCCATAAGATTACATTTCATTACTATGGCCAGTGGAAATGACTGCAGTCTGAAGATACTTCACTGGACTCCTTTCAACTGCCAATCTTTCCTCAATGAATCCAAGTTACAAGACCAAAAGAACATGAGGTCTGACTGCAAAAAAGTAAATAAATAAAACATTAAAGTGACCACACAAAAAACCAACTTTGTCATGAGACTGAAACATGTGCCAGTGAGGTTCATGTAAGTGAATGAATTCATAAAAATGTTTCATCTGGAATACCGTGAAATCACAGCGTTTCTCAGAAACTATGGACTCTTTGAGAGCAGGAACTGGTTTTTTGGTTTTGTTTTTATCTTTTTTTTTTCATATCTTGTAGACTGATAACTGAGGAACTAAGAAATACTTTCCTACCAAGAAAAAAATTATAAAATATTTTTTCCTGTGGTAGAAAAGTTAGGGGGGAAAAAGCATGAGAATTCTAATCAAACAACTTCCTAGGCCACAAAATTATTTTTTTCTCTAAAATACCATGGGAAAAAGAGAGAATATATGTATTTTGAATAGAGAGCTATGCCAGGAATCAGGGCTTAGATACTGGTTCTGGAATAGCTCAGCTATTCTATGCCCCTCCATGAGACTAATCTACTGAGCTGTGATTGTGTTTCCTTACTCACAATTGCTTATTCCAAAGACCTTTCTCTTTCTTTTTCTCTTTAATAATATTTTATTGTTTTCCCAATTACATACAAAAACAATTTTAAACATTTGTTTTTTGAAAATTTGAATTCCAAATTCTCTCCCTCTTTCCCTTCTTTTTCTTTGCCCTCCCCGAGACAATAAGCAATTTGACATGGTTATACATGTGCAAACATGGAAAACAGAGTTTCATATTAGTCATGTAGGGAAAGAAAACAGACCAAAAAAACCCACAAAAAAAGTAAAGTAAAAAAATAGTATGCTTTAATCTGCATTCAGACTCCAATTCTTTGTCTAAAGGTGGATAGCATTTTTCATCACAGAGTCCTTTGGAATTGTGTTGGATAAAGATCCTTCTCTTTCAATAAATGATTTTATTAAGAGATAATACCAAAAGATATCCAAGAAAGATATGTAAGATAAGACTATACCTATGTTTTACTTAACTTTGTATGTTATGAAAGGGTTTTCTTTTAGTTAAATAAGAAACATTCCCCCCACCCCCCACCCCCGCCCCCTGCAACCATCCCTCTAAAATCTAATAAAGCTGTACGTCAATGAAGTTATAATTAAGTCTTTAGCTATTTTCTGCCTGGTCCCCTTTTATATCTCTCCAGCACTGGCAAGACGCCTCTTCCAATTTTTATGTGCTGCATACCAATGAAGACATGAGTGAGTATAAGAATTTTTCACCTGGTTTATTTATTCATTCCAGAGACAGTAACAACACAGGAAATTCCTTTTCTCTGACCTTTCCCCTGCTTCCTATTGTACTTTCCTAGTGAACAAATGGCCTGGATTAACTTTTTCAAGAATGATGATGTCATCACCCACTCAACTGAAGCAAAATTATACTCACAAACTACCCCCTGGGAGTAAAGATATCACCCAAGGAAGTTGAATTTGCCCCCCCCCCCATTTACTGAATGGTAGTTAATAAATTATTTATTTTTATGTTTGGAGGTAAAATAATACATCAAGTGCCATTTCATGGTATAAATTAAAAACCTGAATTTGTATTTATTGGTAGAGAAACTAAGCATGCTTGAAAACATGGCCTAGTGTTTAGGGAGTCCAACAGAAATGGAAAAATGGGGAATAGAAAAAACACATGATTAGTATATATACTCTGTATTTTTTGGAAATCTAAATATGAGATGATTCAGTGTAGGTATCACATAAAACCAAGTTCTCTTTGTTTTTCTCTAGGTATTTGTGATACTGTATTCTTTCTCTCTCTCTCTCTCTCTCTCATCTCCTCCTACCTGACTGCTCCTTCTTAGTTTCCTTTGCTGGATCATCATCCAGGTCATGACTCCTCTGCTCTTTTCTTCTCCCTCTATTCTATTTCATCTAGGAATCTCATCAGGTCCTATAGATTCAGCTATATCTCTTTGCTGATGATTTTTTTTTTTAATTTTTTTTTTCTTATGAGATATTTTATTTTTTCCGTTACATGTAAAGATAGTTCTCAACTTTTGTTTATACATGCTTTACAATTTCAGATTTTTCTCCCTCCCTCCCCTCCCTCCCCCCTCCCCTAGACAGCAGGTAATCTGATATAGGTTATATCTATATATCTCTATACATATACATATAGATATATATATACACACACACATATATATACACATAATAACATTAATCCTATTTCTGCATTAATCCTGTTACAAGAGAAAGAATCAGAGCAGTGATGCAAAACCTCAAAATAGAAAAAAAAAACACAACAGCACCCAAAACAAAAGAAATAATATGGTTCAATCAGCATCTATACTCCACAGTTCTTTCTTTCTTTTTTTTTTTTCCTTGGATTTGGAGATCCTCTTCTATCATGAGTTCCCTGGAACTCTTCTGTACCATTGCATTGGTGAGAAGAATATAGTCCATCACAGTAGGTCAACACTCAATGTTGATGATACTGTGTACAATGTTCTTCTGGTTCTGCTCATCTCACTCATCATCAGCTCACGCAAGACCCTCCAGGTTTCTCTGAACTCTTCCTGCTCATCATTTCTTACAGCACAATAGTATTCCATTGTATTCATATACCACAACTTGTCCAGCCATTCCCCAATTGATGGGCATCCCCTCAACTTCCAATTCCTTGCTACCACGTAAAGAGCAGCTATAAATATTTTTGTACATGTGGGTCCCTTTCCCCCTTCCATGATTTCTTTGGGCAAAAGACCTAAAAGTGGGATTGCTGGGTCAAAGGGTATGCACAGCTTTATCACTCTTTGGGCATAATTCCAAATTGCTCTCCAGAATGGTTGGATCAGCTCACAGCTCCACCAACAATGCATTAGTGTTCCAATTTTCCCACAGCCTCTCCAACATTTATTATCTTCCTTTTTTGTCATTTTAGCCAATCTGATAGGTGTCAGGTGGTACCTCAGAGTTGTTTTAATTTGCATCTCTCTAATCATTAGAGATTTAGAGCATTTTTTCATATGGGAATAGATAGCTTTGGTTTCTTCATCAGAAAACTGCCTGTTCATATCCTTTGACCATTTCTCAATTGGGGAATGACTTGGATTCTTATAAATTTGATTTAATTCCCTATATATTTTAGAGATGAGGCCTTTATCAGAAGCACTGGCCTCAAAAATTGTTTCCCAGCTTTCTGCCTCCCTTCCAATTTTGGATGCATTGCTTCTGTTTGTACAAAAATTTTTTAATTTAATATAATCAAACTCATCCACTTTGCATTTTATAATATACTCTATCTCATGTTTGGTCAAAAACTGTTCTCCTTTCCAAAGATCTGATAGGTACACTATTCCTTTCTCTCCTAATTTACCTATGGTATCACCTCTTATGTCTAAATCATGTATCCATTTTGACCTTATTTTAGTATAAGGTGTAAGATGTTGGTCTAAGCCTAATTTCTGCCATACTATCTTCCAGTTTTCCCAGCAGTTTTTGTCAAATACTGAGTTCCTATCCCAGAAGCTGGAGTCTTTGGGTTTATCAAACACTACATTACTAGTGTCATTTACTACTGCATTTCCTGAGCCTAGCCTATTCCATTGATCTACCACTCTATTTTTTAGCCAGTACCAGATAGTTTTGATGACTGCCGCTTTATAGTAAAGCTCCAGGTTTGGTACCGCTAACCCACCTTCCTGTGAATTTTTTTTCATTATTTCCCTGGATATTCTTGATTTTTTGTTTTTCCAGATGAATTTTGTTATTATTTTTTCTAGCTGTATAAAATAATTTTTAGGTAGCCTGATTGGTATGGCACTGAATAAGTAAATTAATTTAGGCAGTATTGTCATTTTTACTATATTAGCTCTGCCTATCCATGAGCAATTGATATCTTTCCAATTATTTAGATCTGATTTGATTTGTGTGAAGAGTGTTTGGTAGTTGTGTTCATAGAGTTCTTTGCTGATGATTTTTAAATCATCATACTTATCCAGCCCCAACCTCTCTGCTGACCTTCAGTCTCACATCTCCAACTATCTATTGGATGTCTTGTAAATACCTGAAACTCAACATGTCCTAATCCAACCTCAATATCTTTCCCTACAAACCCTATCCCCATCCAAACTTCTCTATTACTGTTGATGGCACCACCATTTTCCCTGTCACCCTGGCCTGCAACCTAGGTATCATGCTCAATTCCTTATTCTCTCTCACCTCCCATATCCAATATGTTGCCAAGGACTGTTAAATTTTGCCTTCATTGTGTCTTTCATACGTGCCCCCTTCTCTTCTCTAACACTTTCACAAACCACCCTGGTTCAGTCCTTTATTACTTCAAGTGTGAACTTTGTAATAGCAGGCTGGTTGGTCTGCCTACCACAAGTCTCTTCCCACTGCAGTCCATCCTCCATTCACCCACGAAAATGATTTTCCTAAAGCACAGGTCTGATCATGTCATCTCCGTACTCAAAAAACTCCAATGGCTTCTTTTTTTTTTTTTATGGTTGTACATAAAATTTAATGAAAGGAGTTCTTAAATATAATCCTAGTAGATTATATAATCCTAGTAGATACAATCCTAGTAGAGTAAATATAATACTGGTAAGAGTATTTAACCAAAACAGCTAACCCACACATTGGGGCAGCTAGGTGGTGTAGTAGACAAAGCACCGACCCTGGATTCAGGAGGACCTGAGTTCAAATCCTGCCTCAGACACTTGACACCTATTAGCTGTGTGACCCTGGGCAAGTCACTTACCCATCATTGCCCCACAAAAAACAAACAACAAACAAAAATAATAATAAAACAGCTAACCCACACAACTTGGTTTATGTCAAAGCATTCTAAAACTCTGATCATGAATAACTTAGCTATTGCTAAGCACAAAAGAAATCTCGGGCATTATCCTGACAGGTGTTTAAACTAGGAACTATTAAACAATTGAACAGAACAGCCATGATTCCTCTTGACATTAGACAGTCTTCATTCCCTTTTTAACAAGCAAGTGGTGTATTCCTTTTTAGCTATATAGTCTTTTTTTCTGTTTATACATGTGTGTACATCTTTCTCTGTGTGTACATGTGTTATTTAAATTTTTTTTTTTGTGGGGCAATGGGGGTTAAGTGACTTGCCCAGGGTCACACAGCTAGTAAGTGTCAAGTGTCTGAGGCCAGATTTGAACTCATGTCCTCCTGAATCCAGGGCCGGTGCTCTGTCCACTGTGCCACCTAGCTGCCCCCATGTGTTATTTCCTACAACAATCCTAGGTTTTTCCTAGCTTTCCTCATTTTTTAAAAATCACCAAAAGTATGATAACTATAATCAGCCCCAATCTCCTTTAAACACGAATCACAAAATGATAGTTAGACCTCTGAGAATCAGACCTCAGAGACAGTCTAGTCTGCTTCAACCAACATGGAAAAAAAGAAACAGTTCTGTAACATATGGCCCTGTAAAAGAGGAAACTCATGACCTCCTGAGACAGCCCATAAAACTTTTGGATTCCTCTAAGTGTTAGGAAATTTTCCTTAATATCAAGCATTAATTTCCTTCTGTGCAACTTGAACTTACTGTTCCTAATTCTTCCCTATAGGCATGAGAACACAGGACCCATAGGATTAGCAGAACAAATTTAATTCTTTGACATGAAGCTCCTTTAGGTGGTTTAACTGTTACTGTTCACCTAATTTTTCTTCCCTTCTTTAAGCTAACATTCCACAGTTTCTTTTTTTTCTTTTTTTAATTAAAAAATTAAAAAAAAATTTTTTTTGCAGGACAATGAGGGTCAAGTGACTTGCCCAGGGTCACACAGCCAGTAAGTGTCAAGTGTGTGAGGCCAGATTTGAACTCAGGTCCTCCCGAATCCAGGGCCAGTGCTTTATCCACTATGCCACCTAGCTGCCCCCCATTCCATAGTTTCTTTTTTTTTTTTAATGTATGAGGTATTTTATTTTTTCCATTACATGTAAAGATAGGTCTCGACTTTTGTTTATACATGCTTTACAATTTCAGATTTTTCTCCCTCCCACCCCTCCCTCCCCCCTCCCCTAGACAGCAGGTAATCTGATATAGGTTATATCTATATATCTCTATACATATAGATATAGATATAGATATATATACACACACATATATATACACATAATAACATTAATCCTATTTCTGCATTAATCCTGTTACAAGAGATCCAATGGCTTCTTAACACCTCCAGGATAAAATATAAAATCTTCTGTTTGCCATAACCTGTCTTCTCCACTTTTCCAGTCTTCCCCCATCTTATACCCTGACACATTCTCTCTTTTTTATCATAAAAGTATTTTATTATTTTCCAGTTATTTGTAAAAATAGTTTTCAACATTTGTTGAAAACATTTGTTTTCATAAGATTTCTTCTTCTTTTTTTTTTTTTTTGGCAGGCAATGAGGTTTAAGTGACTTGCCCAGGGTCACACAGCTAGTAAGTGTCAAGCATCTGAAGTCGGATTTGAACTCACGTCCTCCTGAATCCAGGGCCGGTGGTTTATCCACTGCGCCACCTTGCTGCCCCTCATAAGATTTTTAGTTCCAAATTTTTCTCCCTCCCTCCCTTCCCACCCCCTCCCCAAGACAGAAAGCAATCTGCATTAATCATATTGTTTTTTTTCTTTTTTTAACATTTTTATTTCCCCAAGTTACACATAAAAACAAATTTTCACATTGATTTTTTTTCTTTTTTTTTTTTGGTGAGGCAATTGTGGTTAAGTGATTTGTCCAGAGTCACACAGCTAGTAAGTGTTAAGTGTCTAAGGCCACATTTGAACTCAGGTCCTCCTGAATCCAGGGCCAGTGCTCTATCCACTGCGCCACCTAGCTGTCCCCACATTGATTTTTAAACTTTGTGTTCCAAATACTTGTCCTCCCTCCCCACCCAGCCCCTTAAGCACTTGAGCAATTCAACATAAGTTGTATATGTGCAGTCATGAAAACCATAACGGACCCAGAAAAAAAAAAAAAACCTTTAGAAAGAGGAACCAACAAAAGAGACAAAAAAATTATACTTCAATCTGCATTCAGACACCATCAGTTCTTTCTCTGTAGATGGAATGCATTTTTCTTAAGTCTTTCTGATAGCACCCTGCTCCTCATTTCTTACAGCACAATAGTGTTCCACCCTAATCTCTGCTCCAAATTTTTTCAGTTACTTTTG
Source organism: Dromiciops gliroides (assembly GCF_019393635.1). NCBI lineage: Eukaryota > Metazoa > Chordata > Mammalia > Microbiotheria > Microbiotheriidae > Dromiciops > Dromiciops gliroides. The sequence goes on from NC_057863.1 coordinate 188,535,198, forward strand.
CTAACTGGATTTTCCTCCATCCTATTTCCTCCCCTTGATATTTACTCTATTTTCTATCTTCTTTCATCCTATCTCTCCTCAAAAGTGTTTTGCTTCTGACTGCCCCTCCCTCAATCTGCCTTCCTTTCTTTCACCCCTCCGCCCATTATCCCCTTCCCCTTTCCCACAGGGCAAGATATATTACTATACCAAGTGAGTCTGTATGTTATTCCCTCTTTGAGCCAATTCTGATGAGAGTAAGGCTCACTCACTCCCCTGCACCTCCTCCACCTTCCCCTCCACTCCATAAGATTTTTCTTGCTTCTTTTATGTGAGATACTTTACCCCATTAAACCTCTCCCTTTTCCTTTCTCCCAGTGCATTCCTTTCCGAGCTTAATTTTATTTTTTTAAAGATATCATCATGGGGCAGCTAGGTGGTGCAGTAGATAGAGCACCAGCCCTGGATTCAGGAGGACCTGAGTTCAAATCCAACTTCAGATGCTTGACACACACTAGTTGTGTGACCCTGGGTAAGTCACTTAACCCTCATTGCCTTGCAAAAAAAAGGAAGAAGAAGAAAAATCATCAGCAAAGAGATATAGCTGAATCTATAGGAGCTGATGAGATTACTAGATGAAATAGAATAGAGGGAGAAGAAAGGAGGCATGACCCAGGAGGACCCGAGCCCAAATTCGGTGTCAGACACTCAACACTCACCAGCTATCCAACTCTGGGCAAGCCACCCAACCCCAACTGCCCCACAAAAAAAGATAAAAACATAAATGCTTGTGCATTTATGGACATATGGGATATTCTGGAATATCATATCCCATACCCTCCAATCCTTTAATGGAGAAGCTGCTAGATTTTGTGTTATCCTGGCTGTGGCTCCAAAGTACTTGAATTGTTTTTTTTTTGTTTTGTTTTGTTGAGGCAATTGGGGTTAAGTGACTTGCCCAGGGTCACACAGCCAGTAAGTGTTAAGTGTCTGAGGCCACATTTGAACTCAGGTCCTTCTGACCCCAGGGCTGTTGCTCTATCCACTCTGCCACCTAGCTGCCCCTTGATTTTTTTCTTTCTGGCTGCTTGCAATATTTTCTCCTTGACCAGGAATTTCTGGAATTTGGGTATAATATTCCTGGAAGTTTTCATTTGGGGATCTCTTTTAGGAGGTGATCAGTAGATTATTTCAATTTCCATTTTACCTTCTGTTTCTAGAATATCAGGGCAATTTCCCCTGACAATTTCTTGGGAGGTGATGTCTAAGCTCTTTATTGATCATGGTTTTCAAGTAGTCCAATAATTTTCAAATTATCTCTCCTGGATCCATTTTCCAGGTCAGCTGTTTTTCCAAGGAAATATTTCACATTGCCCTCTATTTTTTTCATTCATTTGGATTTGCTTTATTGTGTCTTGATTTTTAATAAAGTCATTAGCTTCTATTTGCTCAATCCTAATTTTTAAGCAATTATTTTCTTCAGAGAGCTTTTGTGCCTCCTTTTCCATTTGGCTTTTCAAGCTGTTGACATTTTTTCATGACTTTCCTGCATCTCTCTCATTTCTCTTTCCACTTTTCCCTCTACCTCTCTTACTTTATTTTCAGAGTCCTTTTTGAGCACTTCTATGGTCTGAGCCCAATTCATATTTGTCTTGGAAGCTCTGGATGTAGGAGCTTTGACTTTGTTATCTTCTTCTGAGGGTATATTTTGTCCTTGTCACCAAAGAACTTTCTAGGGTCCACATTTTTTCTGTCTACTCATTTTCCTAGCCTATTTCTTGACTTTTAATTCCTTCTTAAAGTGGAACACTGCTTTCAGGGTGTACTGTCCCAAACTTCAGGGGGTCCAAGGTGGTACAATTTAAGGAGAGGCTCATTGCCCACTACCCCTGGGCCTATGCTCTGGTCTGCAAGCAACCACAGGCCCGCTTGTTCTTTAACTGAGGAACACAATCCTATTTCACTGTGGCTCCAAGTTCCAACATGCCCACACCCCTCCCTGGCCTGGGCAGCCACCTGACTGCTTCCTGGGTCTGAGCATGGGCAAAACAACAGAGTCCCACCTCAGCACCAGCAGAGATCCCTGCATTTTCTCCCCCCACCCCAGCCCCCAGCTTCTCACCATCCATGGGCTGAGTTCCAGAAGCATCAGTAGCCGCAGCCAAGAGGTTCCTCTGGACTGGCCTGACACCTCCTCTTTGATCCATTGACAATAGCCTCCTTACTGTTCTTCAAACAAGATACCTCATCTCCCATCTCCCTCCTCCTGGCCATTTCACATATTAACCCCATGCATATAGAGATTCCCATTATCATCTCTGCCTCTTGACTTCCCTAGCTTACTTCAAGTCCCAGCTAAAATCTACCTTCAATAGGAAGCCTTCCAAATTCCTATATTTTCCCTCCACTGATTATTTCAAATTTATACTATATATAACTTGTTTTTACATAGTTATTTGCACATTGTATCTTGCCCGTAGACTGTGAACTCCTTGAGAACAGGGACAGTCTTTTTGCCAGAGTAGGTATTTAGATGTTTACTGAGTGGCTATTGAATTTTACCTAACTAGAATAGTATGTGCCCCACTATATTCTTTTCGATCAAGAAGCTATAAAACCCACAATGTTTGGGTCAACAATGGATAAACTACTAATCTCTACATTTTCCCAAGAGATTTAAGCATAAACAAATGTTTCTTGTCTTAAAAAAAACTCCATCCCTAACTCTGTTATATCCAAGTAACTTGCAATTTTTAAAATATTGGCTTAGGCCATAATCCTACTTCTTTCACCATTTACAGAGGAGTTTAAATATGCCCTATGACAATAATGGAATAATTAATCCAAAAATATTTCATAAAATAGCTCCATTAATACTGTTTTATAGCACCTACCTATTGAACATGAGCTATCTCAGGTTTTATGTCCATGATCCCAAACACCTGGACAAGTCAGTAAGATAAAATCCAGACAATTCAGTGAAAAATAAGTCAGTCAAACTGATTATTTTGCATTGGGGAAATACAATATGCATTTGTTGGACTGAATTTTCAACTGAATTGACTGATATTTTGGCATCATGTAGTCAGAACCATAGGATTCCTTGGTGTATTCTTTCCCCCACAGGATGTATACTGTGCTATGAACTACTACACCATACTTTTGACCTATACCCATTGGCCATATGACAAGTGCTTCCACATCTAAAGAATAACTACACTCCTTTTTGTTTGGCCTGGATAGCTCTTCCTTCTTTTTTTGTCCTTGTTCCTCCTTTCAGACTTGGAATGGCAGCTCCTTGGCTTGGCCCACTGCCCCAGCCTGTGTCAGCACTCTCTCTCTCTCCACAATCATCTTTTCCTTGATGGTTCTATGCTGAAACATCCATCACGGCCCCGCATGTGCCTCTGGATCTTATTACCAAACTGCACGTCTGCACTGAGTTTCCCCCATATCTCCACACATGAAGTATTATTTTACCAAAGGTCCTTTTGTGTAAGACCAACATAAGACCAACATAGTTAGGATCCACAGTGGGGAGACATAGGCATCTCCATCTTCCTGTGAACTATGATTTCCTCTAATTCATGCAGTTCTTCTACATCCCAATTCTTAAAGAAATTAGTAAATAATTGAACTTTTGACTCATTTAAAAAAAGAGGGGGCAGAGTAGTGTGGAAACATGACATCTAATTCTAAATTTTACATTAACGGTTTAACCTGACTTCCCAACACCTATAACCTTTATTACACAGCAATATCAGGTACAGTGTAGGTGGCTATTACATCTCTTTTATTTATCCCCCTTTTTTATATTCAATAGTACCCTTCTAGGAATCCTAGTCTTACAACATGAGACCCATGAAGATTCATAGAGGCATTCTATTCCTTTTGTATAATTTATATATTCTTCTACAATTTGTCAAGGGCAGCTAGGTGGCACAAGGGATAGAGTACCAGAGATAGCAAAAAGGATAGAATACCAGTTGAAAAGATGTGAGTTCAAATGCAGCCTCAGATGCTTACTAACCATGTAATCCTGGGCAAGTTCCTTAACTCTGTTCACCTCAGTTCCCTCACCTATTAAATGAAGGAAATGTCAAACCGCTCCAATCTCTTTGCCAAAAAAACCCCAAACAAGGTCACCAAGAGTTGGACACAACTGAATAACAATAACAACAAAATGCCTTGTCAAGGGAAAAATGTGCATAAATTCATATGCAAGTCAACATGAAAGAACTGGATTTTTCTGGGAATCTTAATGGGGTGGAAAATGTTCTCAGTTAACATACAGTCCAGGTGAGTTATTAACAAATCACCATTAAGAAACACTGGATTGGGGCTGCTAGGTGGCACAGTGGATAAAGCACTGGCCCTGGATTCAGGAGTACCTGAGTTCAAATCTGGCCTCAGACACTTAACACTTACTAGCTGTGTGACCCTGGGCAAGTCACTTAACCCCAATTGCCTCACTTAAAAAAAAAAAGAAAAGAAACACTGGATTAAAGAAGTAGGATTTATGGTTTATGGAATGTAGCTTCTTTGTAATAAAGTTTTCAACTACAGATTAAATTGATATGATTAAAGAAAACATTTGAAAAACATTTAATAGCAACATAGGATATATGACTGTAAGATCATAGATCTAAAGTGGGAAGAACCCTCAGATGTCATCTAATCCAATCTACTCATTTAACAAATGAGAAAAATGAGGCCCAGGGACATAATAATTTGTCATAGGTCACAAAAGCTGTTAAGAATCAGAGACAGGATTTGAACCCAGATCATACACATTCCAGGAGGCTGCCACTGGGTTGAGTTATAACCCTGGTACTATGGGTTATGTTACTTCCAATGCCTCAATTCTTTCCTCTTTAACATATTATTTCCTTTTACTATACCTTCTTCCATTTCAATGGGACAAAATTGAGTGGATTAGCAAAGAAAGGGAAATAGTTCTTTATAGATGAAAGTATGGAGTCAACTTTGGAGTATCTGAATTAATGATGGGAAATGGTGAATAATAAATAACCAGAAATTATGCAAAAGATAATGGATACTTGGTTAACTAGAGGGCACCTTTTCTTCTTTTTCTGCAACAAATGATATGCCTAATTAGTGACAGTTTTAAAGCCTATTAGCTAGTGGGAGTTCAATCAGCTCCTTTGCAATAGTGCCTGAGTGTGGCAGCAGGATGTGTGGCAGGGGAGAAAGGTGAGAAGAGGGTTAACCTCCTTTGTCCTTTCTCTCCCTACTGCCCTCCTAGAGTTTCAGGATGGGGCTTCAAACTTTCAGTGCTGATGCTGGGTAAACTCCATTGCCCCCAAAGTAAGACTATCCCACAAATTAATTTTTATTCTAGAAAATGCTTCCACTGATTTTAAAAAGAGATATATTTACTGAATTACAGGAGGAAGGCAGTCTGGAATAATAAATCTATATTAAGATCATTAACAAAATCATCAACAAAACTCTTCATGAACAGTTCAAAATGACTCTCCCAATGAGGTTTACTTGTTATTAGGCATTATTTACCCATTTTATGTGTCATATAGTGTTATCATATCACATATACAATATATTGTTAGCATGAGCTTTCATCAATAATTTGGGAACCTGAAAAATCCCTTGAATAATGATTAAAGAGTACTGTTTTAGAAACAACTCAGCATGGTAAATCATTAAAGATTCAAACATCAGCATCGCTTTGAAGTCTCCTCTGACATTAAAATTAGTTTATATGATCTAGGATTTGAATGCAGCACAACCACTAGATGCATCTTCCTAGCATTTCCAGATGGGAATTTTGATACAAAAGAAGATGGAAGTAGGATTTGTTATCACTCGATAGCAAGAATGCAATTTGGAAAAAATAACTTACCACTGTTACAGCATCATTCAACAGTGACTCTCCAAATACCAAGATGTAAAGTTGTTCATTGACATGAATATTTTCAAAGACAGCAAGCACAGCCACGGGATCCACAGCTGAAATCAAGCTGCCAAAAAGCAGGCTCTGTAGCAAAGTAATGTCAGTCAAGCCAAATGCTTCAATCTGGCAGATGCCAAACAGAGAGATCCCAATGCCAATAGAATTCCAAAGGGTCCCTACAACAGCATACCAGAATATGGTGCCAATGTTCTCAAAGAAAGGACGGGTTGGCATAAAATATCCTGCATCAAGAACAATGGGTGGTAGGAGGTATAAGAAAAATACATCTGTCTTCATTGCAGGTGGAGACTTTTCATCTACTCCAAATATAATCCCACCTAGTAGAAGTCCAACCATGATTAGAAGGCAGCTTTCAGGCACTATTGTGGGCAACTTGTGATAGAGGTGAAAGCCTGTGAGGAAGAATGATAACAAAAAACATTTTGATTATCTAAACATTATTCTCATGAAGAGTCCTAACTTGTCCTTTTTAAAAAAGAGTTTTCAAAATCAGAAAAGTAGCATAGTCAAAGCTTTTAATGCATGATATTAAGCGGAATTCAACTCCCCCTCTCCTTATTGAGTACATTCATGCTGAGTTAAAATTAGAAGGTAAAATTTGATAGTTAAAGAATTACACAGTTTGGGTTTTATTCTTTAGCACACTACTCCCTTTAAGAACTGTATAAATACTGTACTCAGAGAATTGTATAAGATTCTGATATTCATCCTCCTTTGATACATATTTAATTTTTTTCATTTAATAATCTTAAAATGGAATAATGTTTAGCATCCCATTTAAAAAAGAATGAGGCACACTCCAAAGAGCAAAGTCTATTTTCTGTAGAGAAAGAGCTTAGTATAGTGGGCAGAATGCTGTTCTTGAAGTCAGGAGTGACTAGGTTCACAATCTTCCTGACACTTAACTAACTACTTGAATATGAACAAGTCATTTATCTTTTCTGAGGCTCTTTTTTCTCATCTATAAAATAAAGAAAATAATATTGGTTATACCTACCTCAGAGTTGTTTTAAGAGGTTAACCGTAAAACATTATATGAATATCAGTCATTATTATTCAGAATCTGTCACATAAAACACAAAAACTCAAATATGCTCTATTAAAATGTAAGAACCAAGGATCTGGAAGAATTTATATTATTATCTCAGAAATCTTGGATACAAAATTTTATTTTTCTGAAGCTCTGCACTAAATCTGTTGCAAACTATAACTGATGATATTATGTGTGGTTGAGACAGTGTAATGAACTGAAAAGGAAATTAGCATTTTTAAGTAAGAGTTTTGAGCAGACTTTATTCTCTAAAACAAAACAAAAAACAACCCAGCTTTGTATAAAGTTATAGCAGGTAGTATATAAAAATAGTCAATTGCTCCAGCTGCTCAGTACTTATGGCCCCCTGTCTACTGACTTCACTGACCAACAGAGAAGGAAAGTAAATCCATTAACAACCAGGCCTCAGTGGGCTTTCAGGATATTGAACTAAGTGATGCCATTTACCCACAGCTATCATTATGTAATTGAGATGAAGAGCATAATAGCAGACCTCAATCTTCCCTATTTACCAAATCCCTAGGGCTTCTGTCAAGGATAAAATAAGAAACCACCTTTGCTGGAGTGTAATGTGGAATAAGGCTAAAAAACACAACTCCAGGGTTTCCCACTGTCTAAGCTAAAGGCTTAGCACCATGAGGTCTATTTAACTGCTGAGATCTAATAACACCATCCCTCCAAGACATAGAGGCAACTAGGAAGGCAATGCAAAAAGGAAATCTTTATTAGTAAGGACTTTCCCTGGAAATTTCCATATTATGGCTCTTCCACTCTGGCTTCACCTTTACCTTCTCTGCTTCTGTAACCAATGTGGGGAACCAACTAATGGGGATGAGGATAGGGGAAATCAACCTGGGATCTAAGCCTTCACTTCACTTCCCTGACTTCGCCAAGGCATACCTCCAGCCCCTTTCCAGATCTCCTTTATATCTCTTCTTCTGCCTAGAATGTAAGCTCCTTGAGGGAACTTACATGAATATTTTGTTTGTTTGTATTTATAGCCTCAATACTTAACAAGGTACCTGTCATATACTATGCCCTTAATAAATGCTCCATCCATCCATCCATCCAATGGATACAAGAACACCCTCAAGTTTCTCTGAAGAACTTTGAAATTGATTACATGACATGAGAGATTCTAGCAAAGGACCACCCAACATGGCATGCCTGCATCAAAGAAGGTACTATGCTCTATAAGCAAAGCAGAATTGCAGTAGCTCAAAAGAAACGTGAGATGTGCAAATTTAGAGACATCTCCACCCCAAATGTTCATGTGGACTATTTGTGCATGAACTGTGGTAGAATATTCGCAGCTCATACTGGTCTGATCAGTCACAGTCAGACTGTACCTTGACCCAAACATCATTTTGGTCCTCTTTGAAAATGAAGGACAACAACCAAACAACCAATTTATCCATCCATCCATCTACCCACCCATCTGTCCATCCATCCATAATTTATCTATCTATAGATCTAGGCAAAACCATATATTTGTCCCCCATTTCTACTTTCTGTGTCTTTTATTATTATCTCCCCCCAGGGGGGCAATGGGAGTTAAATGACTTGCCCAGGGTCACACAGCTAGTAAGTGTCTGAGGCCGAATTTGAACTCAGGTCCTCCTGAATCCAGAGCCGGTGCTTTATCCACTGAGCCACCTAGCTGCCCCCCTTTCTGTCTCTTTTTCTCCCTTTTTAGTGCACCCCAGACTCAGGGGTGCTTCTACACTGCTCTAGCCTCTCCTTCCATGGCAGAAAATCCTTAATAAAGTAATTTACACTAAGGCATTAGCAGTTTTAGTGCATTAATCTCTTCTATATTGTATATATTTTTAAAAGGCTCACCATGCAGAAAGAAAGAAGGATTTTGAAAAGCAAATATCTAATAACAGAAATCCAAAACTATGACCATCTATATGAGGACAAGTATTGTTCCTTTTACATCACACTATAGAGGTCAAATGGCATACCATCTCTAGATGTACATAAAGTCAGCAGTGGTCAGATTATCTTGAGAAGAGATGTTAAACAAAGGAACAATCCCAGAAACAGAAAACAGGGAGTGGAAGAAAATGAAAGTAGAGATAAAGGGAATCTAGGAAGCATAATCAGAAAAGATAATGATTAGATATTACAGGAATAGAATTGGTATGAATAAGAAAAGAAAGACTACTGAAAACTGATAAACATTTATTTAAAGGTAACAGCAGCCCTATAGCAGTTGTTTCTATCCATTTTTTAAAATAGGTTCTCCTTTCATCATATACAAATGCTTTAATTATTCAGTTTAGGACTCATAACTGAATTTTTAAAAAATGAAATACTAATAAGAATGAATGAAGCTGCTCTATAAGTTAATAAAGGGTTAAATAAATTTGAATCTCATTCATGGGTTGCATTTAAAAGCACAATTTTTTTTTGAGATTTGGTGGCTTAAAAAACAACAAAACAAACAAAAATTCATGACGTATTTAAATTTCACTGCCCTACCTAACAGAAGAATTGAATTGGACTCAAAAAAGGTTTTTATGAGCAAAGGGAAACTGAATTTGCAAAGAATACTACTATTCTTCCTGACAACTTTTGTCCAGATTCAAAAATAGAGCACTGATTACAATAGTTTCTGAAATTACTTAAAGAAATTCTTTTTAGCCATATTTTCTAAGTATTGGCTAGTACTTATACTCAAATATCAGAGAATTACGGGATTTAGAGTTACCAGGGACCTAGAGATCATCTGGTTCTAATCTAACCCTTCACCTAACAGATAAAGAACCTGAAGTCCACAGAAGTTGTATGACTTGCCCAAGGTCACGTTACTAACCTTTTTATATCATTTATATTATAGTATATTTTCTTTGTTCAGGTGTTCATTACTTTACATTTCTGGCTCACTTCTATTTAGACTATTTTAGGCACTGAGCCCTGTTTGGTTCAACTTTTATTATGGGTACATAAAACTCTGTGAATATAGGTGCTTTACAAATAATTTACTATTTTACTTCCACTGCAGCAGAAACTCATTAAGACGGAAAAGAGACAGGGCTATGAATCTACTTTCTCATAAGAGGAACTATCCTCTCTTGTAACTGAATCACATTAAAATTTTTGTCCATAAGTTGTGTTTATGGTAACATAGCATTCACCAGATTTTCAGACCATGCTTATTGAGCCTGATGTTTGAGCACTTGTTTTTAATTCTATTGTTATCCTATTGTCTCATGTCTCAGGCTCTAATGGACTTTCTGAGTCTGGAGATAAAGGATCATTTGTTGTTGTTTGTTGCTCAGTCTTTTCAGACTGCATGATCCCACTTGGGGTTTCCTTGGCAAAGATATTGAAGTGGTTTGCCATTTTCCTCTCCAGATGAGTAAACTGAGGAAAATAGGGTTAAGTGACTTGCTCAAGGTCCCAGAGCTAGCAAGTGTCTGGGGCCACATTTGATCTCAGGTATTCCTGACTCCAGGCCTAGAGTGCTCTATTCAGTGTGCCATTTAGCTGCCCCAAAGGATCACAGAATAGATTTAGACCAAGGGTCCTTAGAAATTATTGAGTCCAACCCTTTCATTTTACAAATGAGGAAAGAGAGAGGTCAAGTGATTTGTCCAAGGTTTCACAGATATTAAATAGGAGAAATTCAAACCCAGTTCCTTTAACTCCAAATCCAGGAGTTTTCCCATTATGCCACATTGCCTCCATGGTGGTTTGTACAATAGCTCCTGATATTACACATTATCAGTAAAAATTTTATTTTCTTTTAGCATATTGGTCAATTAGCAATATTTATTAAGTATCTATTATGTGCCAGGCACTGTGCTACATAGTGGATGCCAATAATTATTAAGGCCAGAAGTCTTTGTTTGCTTTGCTTCTCAAGAAATTCAAAGCGCTTTTGCAGCTATTTAATTTCCTATATCACTATGAGGTAGAGGTTGAAAACACCACTTCACAGAGATGTGGTTAGATCAATTGCCCAGAGTCACATTATTTCAATGTGTTCAAAATGTTCATTAAGAGCCTCTTATTTGGGGCAGCTAGGTGGTGCAGTGGATAGAGCACTGGCCCTGGATTCAGGAGGACCTGAGTTCAAATCCGACCTCAGACATTTGACACTTACTAGCTGTGTGACCCTGGGCAAGTCACTTAACCCCCATTGCCCCACAAAAACAAACAAACAAACAAAAAAAGAGCCTCTTATTTGCCAGGCACTAAAGAGACCCAAAATAAAGGGAAACAGTCTATGTCCTCAAGGATCTTGCATTCTCTAATAGGCAACAACATGCTCATACAGAGACATGCATGCAGAACATACATGAAGTAGCAAGAAGGCCATTCCTGGGAGGCGTTAGTACTTTTCTGCAGAAGATGACACTTGAGCTGAATCTTCTAGGGTGAATGTTAGACTAGGGACTCAACCTCCAGAATGGTTGTTCATGGCTACTAAAGACACAGAGCTTTCAACCTCACTAATCACTGAAGAATGTATCCCCACTTCTTTTTCCTACTTTTCTCTGAATCCATCAACCAACCAACAAACAGTTACCGAGAGTCTGCTACCTACTGGAACCTATGCCAGTTTTGGGTTCTGTAGAGACAGAAAGGAAACAGTTCTTGCTGCAAGGACATAACATTCTCTGAAGGACACATGTACATATAGAAATATATTAGCATATTTGATGTATCATATATTATGATATATTAATATACTGTGGTGATAGATCATGTATTATATTTTGTATGATATGGCATATATTACATTATCACATATAGCATTGTGATATGATATTATGATGTGATATGTAATATATCATGCTATCATATGCAGATAATCTATTAAATAACACAAAGTATAATATATGAATATATCATACAACAAGGATATATTAAAATAATATGTAATGCAATACATTATATATAAAATTTTATATATTATATTACATAATAAACAATAGGGCATGTAATATATTTTATATAAGATAATACATCTTATACACTATAACAATAAATTCATAAATTATAATATATTAATAAAATAAATATATGGTAAATTAGGGGGTGGGGCATTAGCAGCTGGGGAGACCAAAAAAAAGAACAGGTAGAGTTGGAACCGATTTGAAGGAGTCAAGGGATTCTAAGAGGCATATTCCAGGAAAGAAGGAACAGAGATGATGGATAATGTTGTCATTTGTAAGGAACAAGAAGAAACTCATCTTTGTTGGGCCTTAACATACAGGTAGCAAAGTAATGCATAAATAAGGTTGGATAGGTAGATTGGGGCCACGTTGTAATAGACTATAAAATACTAACAGAGAAATTTATTTTCACTTTCTGTGAATGATGCTCAAAAGCTGTTGCATCTAATTACTGTTGACCTAACTGCCAAGCAGTATGTCATCACTAATACTGAGCACATAGGAATCACAGCACAACATATAAAACTCTCCAAATATAGAACCAGGTACAAGTCAAGAAGTTAAAAGCTATATAATTTTTCTAGTCAATTTGGAATAATCTAGGCATCCAGTTCAAATAATTCAAGTGAAATAAGAAAGAACATTAAAAAAGGAAATGTAAATTTGCAATATCTAATTTGGTTTTAAGAAACATATACATATATACATCTATGTAGTACTATATATTTCCTGTATGTACTAGTATATAATTTCTTAAAATATCTAACACTAATTTTAACAAATTAATAACAAAATGCTCTACTGGTGGCAGCTTTTGTAATATTTTTCTTCTACATATATTTTTTAAATTGTATATTCTTTTATTTTTCCTTCACAAGGAAGACCGTGTATCCAACACTAATGGAATGTTTGGTTGTCACATTAAATGAGTCAGGGTACCAGGACTGAAGGCAAGAGTTATTGACAATGTCAGAGTCAGTTGTTATCCTACAATTGATACAATGGAAACAGAGGGTTTCAGCAAATGGTCCTTTTACTAAAATCATATGAAAATGGGGCGGCTAGGTGGCGAAGTGGATAGAGCACCGGCCCTGGAGTCAGGAGTACCTGGGTTCAAATCCGGCCTCAGACACTTAACACTTACTAGCTGTGTGACCCTGGGCAAGTCACTTAACCCCAATTGCCTCACTTAAAAACAAACAAAAAAAATCATATAAAATCATGTCATATTCAATTTCTTCTGGTAGAGGTAATTCTGAAGGTGGTTTAAAAGAAAGCCAGAGAAGAAAAAAGGAGAAAAATTAATAAAAGGTGAAAAAAGCAGTAAAAGAATTGGTTCCCATAGTCTTTCCAAAGTATCAAAAACTCTCCAGGGGGTACACAGTCTGGTCTCAAGTCAATCTACCTGGGGACAAAGTTAACTTCCCAACGTCTGCTTCACAATTTCCTTATTTTCAATGGTCCTAACAACAATCTACTCGGATATCAGGTGAAACTTGGTCTCCTCACATCAAGCCCAGATGACACTGAGAACCTAATACTTAAAAGGACTTTATGGCACAAGTACAGTATCCTTAGGTGGGGCAGGGCATCCAAGGCATACCAGTCCTTTGGAATGGCAAACAATTCCCATCCACACCCCATAGTCATATCAAAAGATTTTGCTACAATTAGGCTGAACTCCCTGACAAGGTGAGGTACTCAATGGTCTAAGGGGTAAGACAGAAGTCTTCTGAACTGTCCCTTTCCCTTAAATAGGTTTCGGTCAGGTACAATTGGGAGATCTGTGAATATTGAGTGAACAATTATACTTTCAATAACAAGAGGAAAATCTAGCAGTGGGCTATTTACACACCTTACTATGGCTACTGCTATTCCTCAATACTCATGTAGAATTAGAAAATAAGTGATTGTTCCAGAGACTGTTGTTTCTGTTTTAGGTCCTGACTATTGTCTCAGTCATTCCATTGTCACCTGTAGCATTTCTTTTGGCTTCTAAAATCTCCATTAAAAAATCTAAATTCAGTGAGATCATGTCTAATTGGCCAATCTGATCATTTTATAAGTTTACTTCTTCTCAAGGAAGCTGAAGAAAAAGTGAGATGAGATGGTGTGGTTAATTGGAACTGGCACAATGGTTTTCCTTACCAAAAAATAGCATGGAAACAGTACTTGGGAGCTGAGGCAAGCCACTGAAAAAAATAGGCAGAGGAAACTGCAGCAATATCTGTCATAGTGTTTCCCACCTTTTTATTTAGAATTATTCACAGTTTTAATTTTATATAAGACCTTCCACCACTCTTGTACTGTTAAAAAATATTAAAGGTCCCTAATTAATGAAGTGCTTTTTTCACCCCCTCCCTGTTCTCACAGCTGGCTTAGAAACCATAGCTATTTCCCCCAAAATCATCACCAACGTAGTTATCTAAATTGTGGCTTCTTCCTTCCTAGGCTATTACAATGTGTTAGTTTCATCTGAAGAGAACTAGAAACATGTGTAAAAGGTAGAAGAGTTCCTGTCTGCTTCCCTCTCTTTTCAGTTCTCTCCAGCCATATTTTCGGAATCTGTGTCAGCCAATGGAAGAGATTCACTAAGTTCAGGTCAACGGAGTTTTGCAACATTCCCTATTGCGTTTATAATGATTTTCATCTATGCCTGCAGATGTTTCCCTATTCGGCCCCAGGTGATGTCTCTTAGATAATATATGGGCACTGTATTCCTTATTTTGTATGACTATAACAATTGTACAAAGTGCAAAATAATTTCCCTCTGACTTCAATAACCCTTCATAGGACCATAAGTCTATTGCTGGAAGGGTCCAAAGAGGAACAATGCCCTCTTTTACACTTGAGAAAACTGAGACACAAAGAGGTTAAGGTCCCTGTCGAAGGTTACACAGGATGCACAGATGGGCAAAGTCAAGATTCTAACTCAGGTTCCATTTCTCAAGCTCTCCCTTTGTATCATGTCACCCCCAGTCCAAGGCTATCTCTGGGGAACTTTAGGTGTCTCGTTTTCAAACACTGAAAGTCACCCTTGACTACCATTATCCAGTCTGGATTGACTGTTCTTTCTTTACAATCCTATTATTGGAGTCTTTCTCCTACTGCTTCATGTTAAGTATAGCACATCAATAACAAATGAAACTCGTTTGGAGTAATTTGTTGACAGCAGGTCCAAAGCTCACACCTATAAAAGCAGGCTTAACAGTCCCCATGTGGTTTTATAGAGCTTGCAATTCATCCTGAGCTTTATGACATTGCACTATACTTCCTGTCCCCCACCAAAAGAAAAGTGGCTTTTACTGATTTAAGTTCATTTAAAGGTCCATAATTTGATAGTACTGATTTCTGGTTCTTGGAGCATGCCATGACAGTGGCTGATGAAACACATTTGACCTGGAAAGGATCGGTCTTTATGGTGGTATGATTCCCACAACCAATACCCCTCCCCCGGCTGCCCCTCTTCCCCCTTACTGCCAATAAGGCTGAGATGGCAGACTAATGAGGGTACTTCAATTTTGATGAATCTACCTCTATGCTCATGCTGAGTCAGGTTGTGACAATTACCTTAAATGACTTTCAATTAGGTTTCTGCTCTACAATGATCTAGATTAAACACTAACTTAACATGGCAATAATTGAAAACAACTATGGGCAACTCTCTTAAACTGAATTGTTTTGTTTTGTTTTGTTTTCAAGGCAATGAGGGTTAAGTGACTTGCACAGGGTCACACAGCTAGTGTCAAGTGTTTGAGGCCAGATTTGAACTCAGGTCCTCCTGAATCCAGGGATAGTGCTTTATCCACTGCACCACCTAGCTGCCCCTTAAACTGGTTTTTAACACTTGAAACCAGCATGCTTTCATCCCTTTCAAGTTGGTGAATTAAAGTTTGCTCTTTTCTGCCAAAGTTGTCCTTAAATTATACAGATACTTGAATGAGTCACTATTATGTACTAATTGGGTATGATAAAGTCTATTTATAAAGAGAATTTACCATTCACTTAAATAGAACAAAGCATGTTAATAACACTCACAACGATCCATAAATCTTACCTAATTTAATATTTTCAATGGTATGCGTTTCAGTGTTTTGTTTTATAGTAGTCATCAGATTAGGGCAGCTAATTGGTACAGTGGATAGAATGCCAGGCCTGGAGTCAGGAAGATTTAAATTTAAATCTGACATAACACACTTACACACTCACTAGCTATGTGGCCCAAACCACTCCAATCTCTTTGCTAAGAAAACCCCAACAGGGGGCAGCTAGGTGGTGTAGTGGATAAAGCACTGGCCTTGAATTCAGGAGGACCTGAGTTCAAGTGTGACCCTGGGCAAGTCACTTAACCCCCATTGCTCTGAAAAAAAAAAAAAAAGAAAACCCCAACAGGAGTCACAGAGTTGGACATGACTGAAAGGACACCTGGCTGTTCTCTAAATGTAATATGATAATATGAGAGCATATAATAGAGGTACGGTGGCATAATGGATACAGAGCTGACCTTGGAAACAAGAAAACTTGGGTTCAAGTCCTGACTGACTTTTATTTAGCTAAGGGACTCTGTGCAATTACTTCTTCTTCTTCTTCTTCTTCTTCTTCTTCTTCTTCTTCTTTTTTTTTTTTTTTTTTGGTGAGGCAATTGGGGTTAAGTGACTTGCCCAGGGTCACACAGCTAGTAAGTGTTAAGTGTCTGAGGCTGAATTTGAACTCAGGTCCTCCTGAATCCAGGGCCAGTGCTCTATCCACTGGGCCACCTACCTGCCCCTGCAATTACTTCTTAATATCCTAATCTACATCTGTGAAGGTAGTTTTCTTAATCTAGGAGTCTGTTATACCAATGAAACCATACGGTCAGTACCTAACTCCCAGAATAGTGTAGTTGTTCCTCAATAATAAAATGATAATTAATGGCAATTATTATTAATTATTTAATAGCAACAATAACTAACAATAATATTTGACATTCACATAGAACTCTAATGAGCCTCACAACAACTCCATAAGGTTGGTACCCCTGTGGAATTTCTGGGGGAATATGTGATTTGGGCAACATGGGGAACTCCTTGCATGAGAACACGCTTCACCAATGCAGATCCAACATTCCTTATCTGTGAGGGAATCCTGTGAACATGCCTGAGGCACACAGAGATAAAGTTGCTCAGGATCCCACAGTTTAAAACTATCAGGGCAAGATCTAAACCTAAGTTTTCTTGATTCCAAGTCCAACATGCTATCTGCTCTACCATACTGTGTTCGGTTCTGCAGAGGTATTATTTACCTTCCCCCCCCCCCCATTTTAGAGATGAGGAAGCAGGATGAAAGAGGGAGGTGATCTGACATCTGTAGATGGCCACCAGCACACTCCTCAAGCAGACTACTACAAACTTTATTTGACATGAACCTAGAAGTTCTCTATTGGCCACCATAGAATTTGAAGCCCAGCTCTCTTCTGATTCTAAGTGCAGTGTTCTAGCCACAGTGTCACACGTGAAACCACTAGAATTAAGCTTGGCCACTTTTTCTGTATTTATCTAAAATATTCAGCATGACCAAGGAAGTTTCAGTGAAAAGAGACAACTGCTCCAAAAGAGATTTGTATCCATTCCTATGTTAGGTCACCAAAATCATCACCAGACTTATTTCTGTGTCATAGAAGTATTGTGGTCTAGTCAGAGTCCTGGAACTTAATGCTACTGATTATATAGTGGTTAAAGTTTTGCAAAGCAGTTTACATATGTTATCTCATTTAATCCTTACAACACTGTGAGGTAGGTGCTATTATTATTCCCTTACAGACTGAACAAAACAAACAAAACAAAAACTAAGGGAAAAAAGTTTAAATGAAACCCTCAGAGTCAAAAGGCCAGTAAGTTGCCAAGACTCAGGTATTCCTGATTCCAACTTCATCCCTACTTGGCCAGCTAGTTAAACTTGAAAGAGGAACAGTTAAATTTCTTTAATTTCCAATTAAGTTGCCAGTTTAAGTTGTTAGTCATCCTCTAAGAATTAGGAAAAATCACTAGACTTGAATTGTTCTTGGACTAGTCACTTAACCTCCATGTGCCTCGGTTTCCTCATCTGTAAGAACAGGAATAATACCACCTACTTCGAAGAGTTAGAGTGAGAATAAGATGAGAAAGTATTTGTAAATCCCTTTGCAAACCTTAAAGTGCTATAAAAATGATAGCTATTAATGTTATGATGACTGATTTACATAATGAAAATCAACCAATTAATTATTTTAAAGGACTAAGCTCTTCTTTCACAGCTATTAAGATCTGATTTTCTAAGAAAGGATTTTCATGGGGAAAAAAAAGTTTCTGATGTTTGAAAGGAAAGTCAGTGAATACTAAATAAGATGCCTTTCTATTTAAACATTTAGAATTACAGAAACTCCAAATTAGATCGGACTTCAGGAGATCATGCAGTTTAACCCTTATTTGAACAGGAATTCCCTTTACAATATCCCATCAAACCACAATGGATTATTTACTAAAAGGAAGAAACTGGGACCTAGCCACCATATCTCCTATTATAATATCAACTACCCATAAACAGAACTATCTTTCTTCCTTCTTTCCAGCATTAATTCCCCTCACCTAGCAGATCCTCTAAGTAGGTACTTTAATTTTTTTTTTTTTTTTTTAGTGAAGCAATTGGGGTTAAGTGACTTGCCCAGGGTCACACAGCTAGTAAGTGTGTGTTAAATGTCTGAGGCCAGATTTGAACTCAGGTACTCCTGACTCCAGGGCCAGTGCTCTATCCACTGCGCCACCTAGCTGCCCTAAGTAGGTACTTTAAAAGTATTTTTTGGACTGAATAGAGTAGTTCAGAAGTGATCAATTCCCTTTTCTCAGAAATCTATGATGGTTAAATCGAATTAAGCCTCCCATTCTAGGGCTCCCAACAAATACCATTCCCAACAGCACTTAACTGCACTAATCACTCAATGTAGCTCCTCTGTTCTGGCCAGGCAAACCTACTTATTATCAAAACCCACAACTTAGCCAAATCTGAGTTTGAACTCATGCTATTCTTTATGTGCATGTATAATGTCCTGTGTCATATAACTGCCATTCACATCACTCTCCTTCTTTGAAATCTAGCTTGATTCACCTCATTTAAGAAAACCATTTAAGAAATGCCCATCGATTAGGGAATGGCTGAACAAACTGTGTTATGTGATGGTGATGGAATATTATTGTGCCATAAGAAATGATGAGCAGGATGACTTCAGAAAGGCCTGGAAAGACTTGTATGAATTGATATTTAGTGAAATGGGCAGAACCAGGAGAATGTTGTGCACAGTGACAGAAATATTGTTTGATGAAGAACTGTGAATGACTTGATTATTCTCAACAATACAGTGATCCAAGACAACCCCAAAGGACTATTAATGAAACATACTATCCACCTCCAAAGAAAGAACTGATATTGATGGCTATTTTCACTTTATTTCATTTTTTCTTTTAATCAAGTTTTCTTGTACAAAATGACAAATATGGTAACATTTTACATAATCAGACATGTATAGCCAATATCTGATTGCTTGCTGCCTCAGGGAGGGGGAGGAGAGGGAAGGAGGGATAAAAATTGGAACCTAAAACTATAAATAAAAATGTTTATTACATTAATTTTTTAATTTAAAAAAAAAAGAAAATTTCTCCCTAGCATGCACCATTACTCCTTGTTACTGGAGAGGATGAAGGTGGTGGATTGCTTGAGCCTGGGTGTTCTGAACTAGAGTAAAACTAAGGTTGATAAGTGTTGACAATAAATCTGACACCAATATGATAAACCCCCTGGAAGTTAGGGTGAGAGGGGATTGGATGGCCTAAGGAGGTCAAAGATTTCATGCTAATCTGCAGTGAGATTAAACTCCTGAGTGGATGCTGCACTGGGTAAGAGGAGAATGAATATCAAAACAAAAACCGAAAACTTCTTTCACTAATCATGTCCAATTATTCTGCATGTCCATCTTTCTCTCTGTTCAGCTATTTAAAAAAATCATACTTTAAATAATCATAGTGCTTTATATTTTTCTATGTTATTTTACATCCATCATTTCACTGAACTCACAACAGCCCTTAAGTTACTCCTAAATTTGCTATGGCCTACATAAATTCTTCATGAGTCACCTTAGCAAGAGCAAGGGAAAAGTGATTGACAGATTGTGTGCTCCATCAGTGACATTGCTTTGTAATATCAGGAAAACTAAAAGAAGGCTTCCAAACACACTGGTTAGAGCATGTATAACATATTTAAAGTAGGATATAAGGGAGAAGCCTCTCATGGACTTGGAAGGCATAGAGAAGTTGTGAAGATATATACTGTTGGAGGAAAAATCTAAGAAATCACAGGTCTATCAATCCTGGGGTATATAAATGTATTTATAAATAGGCAAATAAGCATTGGTTGTGTTTCTCTTGGATTCCCTTTGCTACAAGTATGTGAGCTCTTATGTGGTGCAGACTATAAGTCTCAGACTTTTAAATCTTAAAAACAGCAGTACTAAAGAAGTGTGAATGAGGAATTGGTTGGTATAAAGGCTTGGTACCCTTGGTCTCATTCATTATCTCCTACTGAGAATAACCAAAGTGTCATCCTTTAATGGTATAACTACAACATAGTACAGTACAGGAAAAAGTGTTTTGGGCCTGAAGGCTCGCCCTGGTGGAAAGAACATTGGCTTTGGAGCCAGAAGTATTTGGTTTAAATCTTGCCTCTAATGCTTCGTTGATTGGTTTTTGTCCTTCATTTACAAAAAAAAAAAGACCAAAAGGACATCACTGTGTTAGAATCAAGTTACAATGTGTCTGACTATGCCTAATCAGACCAGTATGAGCTCAGAACGCTCTACCACAGGTCAGACACAAATAGTTCATGTGAACATTAGGGGTGGATTCTCTAAATTTATGCATCTTTGCATTTCTTTTGAGCTACTTCAATTCTCCTTTGCTCATAGAGCACAGAGTCTTCTTTGATGCAGGCACACCATAATGGGCAGTCCCTTGCCAGCATCTCCCATGTCATACAATGAGTTCCAAAGTTCTTCAGAGAGACATCAAGGGTGTCCTTTTATTGCTTCTTCTGACTGCGATTGTGAGCACCTTCCTTACTTGAGTTCTCCACAAAATAGTCTTTTAAGCAAGCATGTATTTGGCATTCAAACAACAAGGCCAGGGGGCAGCTAGGTGGCACAGTAAATAGAGCACCGGCCCTGGAGTCAGGAGGACCTGAGTTCAAATCTGGCCTCAGACACTTAAAACTTACTAGCTGTGTGACCCTGGGCAAGTCACTTAACCCCCAAACCACCACAAAACCCCCCCAAAACCAAATCAAACAAACAAACAACGTGGCCAGTCTATCAGAGTTGTTTTCTTTGCAGAAGAGTTTGAATGCTCGGCTGTTTAGCTTAAGAAAGGATCTCAGTGTCCAGCACCTTATCTTGCCAGGTGATCTTCAGAATCTTCCTAAGGACAATTCAAATGGAAGTGATTCCATTCCATTATACCTGGCATGGCCCTGGTAGACTATCCAGGTTTCACGGACATATAACAACAATGAGGAAGCTGGGTGGTATAGTGGATATAGAGTGCTGGCCTTGGAGTCAAGAAGACCGGAGTTCAAATTTGACCTCAGACATTTTCTAGCTGTGTGACCCTGTGTAAGTCACTTAACTGCCCCAGTTCCTCATCTCTAGAGTGAGCTAGAGAAGGAACTGTATCTCCACTCCATTATCTCTCCTACTATCTGTGTGATCCTGTTTAAGCCATTTAAGCTTTATAGACTTGCTTTTACATTTTCTTACTTGGAATAACAATAAAATAATAAATATAATTAACATTTATATATGAAAGGCAATGTGGCAGAGCAAATAAAATACTAGACTTGCAGTCAAGAAAACCTGGGTTCGAATCCTGCCTCAGACATTTAGTACCTGTATGGCGCATGTGTGTCAGTTTCCACAGATGTACAATGAAAGGTCTGAATTCCATTCGTTCCATTTCTAAATCCAGGATTCTATCAGATAGCGATATGTATATATATGGTTTCCTTTGGCCTGCCCAATGGCCCTATGAGGTTGCTGTTATTGCTCCTGTTGTTTTCCAGTCATTTCAGTGGCTCCCCACTCTTCATGACTCCATTTAAGATTTTCTTGGGGCAGCTAGGTGGAGCAGTGGATAGAGCAACGGCCCTGGAGTCAGGAGTACCTGAGTTCAAATCCGGCCTCAGACACTTAACACTTACTAGCTGTGTGACCCTGGGCAAGTCACTTAACCCCAATTGCCCCACTTAAAAAAAAAAAAATTTTCTTGGCAGGGATACTGAAGCGATTGACCATTTCCTTCTCCAGCTCATTTTACAGATGGGGAAACTGAGGCAAGCAGGGTGAAGTGACTTGCCCAGGGTCACACAGCTAGGAAGTATCAGAGTGCAGATCTCTGTACCCTATACCCTGTTGCTTCTCTGTAAAATGAAGAGCTTCGAGTAGGTGATTTTGGAGGCTCCTTCCTGTTCTACATTTATGATCCTGGTCCAATGAGTCTATTAATCGCTCCTCAGACATTTACTAGCTGTATGAACAGGGATAAGTAATTTAATTTCTCAAAGCCTCAGTCTCCTCACTTGTAAAAAAGGAGATAATGCTTGCATTTGTCGGGATCACTAAGTGGCACAGAATACAGGGAACAACTCAGTAGCACAGAATTTAGAGTGCTGGGCCTGGAGTCAAAAAGATTCCTCTTTCTCAGTTCAAATCAGGCCTCTGACACTAGCTCAGTTTCGTCAACTTTGAGTTTCCTCATAAACCCAGTATTCAACCCAAGAAAACTAAGGTCAGTCATGCAATGGCATAATTAGGACTCAGTTTGCCTTTCCAGCCTTATTTCCTATTGCTTCTCTTCATTTACCCTCTGATCCACTAAAAATGGAGATTTTTCATTGTTTGAACAAGCTCCACATTCTCCTGCTTTCTCTTACTTATAATGTTCCCATTCCCTACACCCAATACTTCTCCTGACTCTACCCACCTTTCAAAGTCTCAATGTGGCCTCCACAAAGCTTTCCTGATTTCTCCTTTTGCAACCTAGGTTTCATCCTCAGCCTCTGACTCTCTCTAACCTTGCCAAGTCCAGTCGATATTATCTTCACAGTATCTCTCCTATCTATCTCCTTCTCTGATATTGCTACCACCCTGGCACTTAGTACAGTGCCTGGCACATAGTAGGTGCTTGATAAATGCTTGTTAACTTGACTTGATTCAGACTTTTATGTCCTCACACCCAATTGGCTGCAATAGCCTTTTGGTTGGTGTCTCTGCCTCAAGTTTCTCCCAAACTCAGTCCATATCACAGGTGTGACCATTTCATTTTCACCTCCATCCCCCCTCCCCCACCGTCAATAAATTCCACGGGCTCCTTGTTACCTCCAGGATCAAATACAAAAATTTTCTGGCTTTTAAAGCCCCTTATATCCACATATGCTATGATCTGGTGACACTGGTCTCCCAGCTGTTCCTTGCACAAGATAATCCATCTCCTAACTGTTCATTTTCACTGGCTTTTCCCTAATTCAGGATGGTTCTTCATCTTCATTGCCATTTCTTGGCTTCCATCGCTTCCTTAGAATTTCTGCAAAAAGTATTTCCCACTCCCCCTTCATGTGTGTGCCTTCCCTCTAAGATTAACTCCAATTTGCACTCTCTCCCTCTCTCCTCCCTCCCTCCCCCCCTGTTTGTTTTTTTAATGTTATTTACCATTTTCTTTGTATCCCCAGCACCTGGTTTGGTGCTAGCAACTTGGTAAGTACTTAATAACAGCTAACTTTTATATGGGCATTAAAAGTTTACAAAGCATTTTACAAATACAATCTCATTTTATCCTTACAACAACTATGGGAGATAGGTATTATTATCCTCTTTCATAGAAATAAGGAAACTCAGGTGGATGAGGTTAAGTGACTTGTCCAGAATCACACTGCTAACACGTGTTTAGGGCCTTATTTGGTGGGGTTTTTTGTTTGTTTGTTTTGTTGGGGGTTTTTTTGGTGAGGCAATTGGAGTTAAGTAGCTTGCCCAAGGTCACACAGATAGTGTCACATTTGAACTCACGTCCTTCTGACTCCAGGGCCGGTGCTGTATCCACTGTGCCACCTAGCTGCCCCTAAGGACTTATTTGAACTCAGGTCTACCTTTTCTAAGCCAACACTTTATCTATCCACTTGGACAACTTAATAAATGTTTCTTGACTGACCCTGTTCTCCCTCTATGAACTCTCAGTATAGCTTTTGTTCAAAATTATACCCTCTAATATGGTTATCAATTTGCATGTTTTATCTCTCCTACCAGACTATAATCTCCTTGAAGGCAAGAATCTTGTCTTACTCAACATTAAGGTAAGCTTTGGAGAGAGCTAGGTATTCTAGGAGTTGGAGATGAAGCAGTAGTTCATTTCATACATGTGAGACTTGTGCAAAGGGATGGAAATGAGATAAGCAATGCTATGTATGAAACATAGCAAGTAGGAAAGTTTATGCAATATGTGATATGTATGAAAAGATAGGCTAGAGATGCAGAGCTTTAAAAGCTGGAGGGATTTGTAGCAATGGAAAGCCAATGGAGCTTCTTGAGCAGATGTGCGCCATGTTCAGAGTTGTGCTTTGGGAATATTAATGTGGCAGCTCTAGAAAGAGGGGATAAGAAAGGGCAGAGCATGGAAGCAGAAAGGCCAATTAGGAGACTTGCAAAAGTCCAGGAAAGGTGGGATGAAGGCCTGAAATAAGGTTGTGATTGTATAAATGGAGAGAAGTACATTGATTAAACATATTTCGTGGAAGCATAATCAACAATGGCAAATGACTAGAGACGAAGCATAAAGGAGATGGAAGGGTAATAGCCAACTCTGAAGCTGGAAACCAATGCAATTAGAAGGATGGTGGTACCTTCAACAAAAATAAGTCATGAAGAGGTTTTGGGGGCAAGACAATGAGTTCTGTTTTAGACATGTTGAGTTAGAGATGCTTATGGTACATACAGTGGAAGATTTATGATAAATAGTTGATGGTGTCATTTTGAAACTCAGAAGAAAGGTCATGGTTTCATCCATAGATCTCAGAGTCTTATGCATAGAGGTGAAAGTTCTGACCATGGGAAGTGAAGGGACTACCAAGAGACTATAAAGAGGGTGGCGCAGTGGATAGAGCACCGGCCCTGGAGTCAGGAGCACCTGAGTTCAAATCTGGCCTCAGACACTTGACACTTACTATCTGTGTGACCCTGAGCAAGTCACTTAACCCTCATTTGCCCTGCAAAAAAAGAGAGAGTGCTATAAAGAGATAAGAAGAGGTGACCCAAAACAGAATTCTAGAATACACCTAGGCATACAACAAGGAAACTTACCCCACTGATCAAAAATTAAGAGGCAGGGTAGCCTTCTACATAGAGAGCAGGCCTTGGAATCAGGATAACTCTGAGTCAAGTCCTTCTTCTGACCGTTCGACTTCATGCAAATCATGTAACTTTGCTCCAAGCCACTTTCTTAACACTGAAAGTTGCAGAGCCTATGATGATCTGCATTGGTAAGAGGAGTCTCCCTCACTGAGATTCCATATAGCAAACAAATCATAGGTGGGAACCTTTCTGAAAAAGTGTTATTATTATTTACATCATTAAGAACAGTGATGATATCTTTGCTATCCAGGCTGTATATCAATTAGTTAATAACATTTACTGAGGTCTGGAGAGTTGCAGAGAGCATAGAAGACATGGCCATTGCCACAGAACAGCTTATGGGAAATAGAAGAAAAGTGATAGTGGTGATGATAATGATGATGACAATGACAATGGTGGTAAGAATAAAAGAGGCAGGGTGGTGTACTAGAAATAGCAGTAGACTTGGAATCACAAAATCTGTTTCTTAGATTCAACTCTGCCATTTTTAGCTGTGAGACAGTGAGTAACAATCCTCTGTGATTCAGTTTCCTTATGAATAAAATGGAGATTGTCATACCTACTCTTCTTCATTCACAGGGTTCTGAATATCAAATATGAGATAATGTATATGAACAGCTATATAAATGTGAGTTATGGTTGTATGAATGATACCTCTTATTTGGATAGCTCCTTTAGCCTTCCCAAATACACGTGTGTGCTTTTTATTTAGAAGGAAAGATGGGTTAATAGATTAAATTAACACACTGAGATTTTCTTTCCTGGTAAAAGCTTTAAAAATTTTCAGAAATTTCTAAGTCCATTGTCATTGACCTCATAATGTTAAAGTTTAGTTTTTTATAGATTTTATAAGGAAAAATGATGTCACTTTTATATGAAAATTATAGAGTATATTTAAACTCAAGTTTTTTCAATCCACATTTCAATCATTGATGCAAAGCTGAAAGGAGCCTTAGAAGTCAAGAAACCCAATTCCCCTATTTTGCAAAGGAGGAAATTAAGGTCCAAAATAGGTTAACAGTCTACCAGAGTTCACACCGGTAGTGCCTGATGCAGCATTTTAATCTAGTTCTCAAAGTCTAGCACTCTGTCCACTATTCCATATATTTCTAAAGGGTAAGTATATTTTGCCAGAAGATAAAACAACTCAAAATAAAGATGCAAGATCCCATTTTCCCCCCAGAAATAAACTCTATTGTCTTAGGAAGGCTTGGATCCTGATCTTTCATGCTGAGTATGCTGAGTAAAAGTACTTTGAACATATCATGCATTATTCAAACTTAACAAAACATGTCTGGGCTTTTAAATCATTCTCATCATAGAATCGCTGAACTATATCTAAAAGGGAATACTCCCCTCATTTTAGAAATGAGGAAAATGTGGCCTGAGAAGGTTCAATGAATGCCTTGTCTAATGTCACAAAGATAGTAAAAATCAGATGTGGAATTTGAACTCAGGGCTTCTACTCCAGAGCTAATGGTCTTTCTGTAATGTCGTCATGCCTTTCTTTGGATAAATTAGTTGCATAATAGAGTTTTCAACATGTTCCCTATTTATACTTCAGTTTTCTCATATTTTCAAAGGACACATAAGTTCCAGTACATCATATCATATAAGACAAAAGTATACAAATACTGCAATTGCTTGCATTTGTTTTTTGTTGTTGTTGTTGTCGTTTTTGTTTTTTGGGGGTGGGTAATGGGGGTTAAGTGACTTGCCCAGGGTCACAGAGCTAGTAAGTGTCAAGTGTCTGAGGACAAATTTGAACTCAGGTCCTCCTGAATCCAGGGCTGGTGCTTTATCCATTGAACCACCTAGCTGCCCAATTGCTTGCATTTGTAAAAATTTTTTAACTTTTACAAAACTTTCTTCACAAGTTTATAAATGAAGGAAGGAAACAAGCATTTATTAAGCACCTATTATGCTGTTCTAAGTGTTTTATAAATATGGTCTCATTCAGTTTTCACAACAACCCTGAGATATAGCAGCAAGGTGGCACAGTGAATAGAGCACCCAGCCTGGAGTCAGAAAGATTAATCGTGAGCTCAAATCTGGCCTCAGACACTTATTGGCTGTGTTGATCCTGGGTAAATTACTTAACCCTGTTTGCCTCAGTTACCTCATCTGTAAAATGAACTGGAAAAGGAAACAGCAAACCACTCCAGTGTCTTTGCCAACAAAATGCCAAACAGGTGTGTGAAGAGTTGGGCACGACTGATACAACTGTGTTCTTCTAAGTGCTTTACAAATACTATCTCATTCAATTTCACAACAACCCTGAGATGTAGGTGCTATTATTAACCCCATTTTGCACTTAGGAAAATTGGGGCAATCATAGGTTAAGTGACTTGCCTAAGGTTGCACAGCTAGTAAGGTTCTGAGGCTGGTTTACGTCTTCCTGATTATGGGGCCAACACTCTAGCTGTTGTGCCATCTAGGTACCTCAAGGCAATTCACCTATTTACAGGTGAGGAAACTAGCACCAAGATAAGTCAATTGACTTGTCCAACTTTTCGTTCTAGTAGGAGATGGAATTGGAATTTGAAACTGGTCTTTTGCCCCTAAATCCACTTAACATAAAAAAAAGACCACAGTCTACTAGTGATTTGATGGTTTTGTTCAGCCTTCATTCTACAAGAGGACCAATGACATCATGGGGAAGAGTATTGAATTGTATGAATCTGAAGTCATGGTACCCTCCTAGCACCAAGCAACTCTCAATAGCTGAACTTACACAACCTTCAAAATATAGGAGAATTAGGTTGTATCTAGTTCAACATCAGAAATAACAGCTTGTCCAGTCATCATGAGAACTAAACATAGACTCTAAATGACTGGGTGAATGATCTGAGTGGGTTGCAGAAACATCCCACAGTACTAGGGTGGTCCTGCTTCGAACCAATCAGAAAGTTCAGAAATATTCTGTATTCCACTGAGGGTAACTGCATGAATTGAGGGGCTCAGCTCAGAGCAAAACTTCAGCAGAAGTGGGCCTGGCTAGGACTGGGAGATGTGCTTTTCTGCCTTCAGAACTATTCCCCATACTTGGAGGTCAAGACCCCTAATTCCACCCCCGACAAGTCCTTACTCAGCTGCCAAGTCTTCCCTTGAGAGAGCTGAATAGCCCCTGGTGCCAATTTTCTTTTAAGATTCAGGGAATGAGAAAGGGACCAATGGCAATGAAATGAGTTAGGAATTTAGGGCTAGTCAGGTATGAGAAACTGGTGGGACAACAAATATACAACTTGGGAAAGAAAAAAAAAAGATCAAAGATACAGTGACATGTACTAATACTAATATTAGGAAAGTACTTAACAAACAAGAAGCATCCCAATGCAGCTGGATGTCAGGGTGACCTGGTTGGAACTCTTGCTTCTGGCATACTACCTTGGTGACCTTGGGCATGTTACTAAAGTAATCTCTCATTGCCTCAGTCAACTATCGAAGACTGCATATTAAAGATGAGTTGCTGATTTGTATAAGTGAAGGAAGTTTCCACACCAGGACTTGAAATCACCACCTAATACTAGTATTGCCTATTTTCATAAACAAGATACAAAACAAAAGGGAAGGGGCAGCTAGATGGCGCAGTGGATAGAGCACCGGCCCTGGAGTCAGGAGTACCTGAGTTCAAGTCTGGCCTCAGACACTTAACACTTACTAGCTGTGTGACCCTGGGCAAGTCACTTAACCCCAATTGCCTCACTAAAAAAAACAAAAAAACAAAAAAACAAAACAAAAGGGAAAATACTGTGACAGTAAAGTCCAAGAGGGGGGGAAATCAAGCAGCTTCTAGAAGCTAGGTCACAGAGCAAACAGGTTTGAAGAAGGGTGAGATAAATGGAGAACTAAGAGAAACCTCAGAAAATATAGGGAAGGACTATTGATGAAGCATTCTATCCACCTCCAAAGAAAGAACTGATACTGATGGAACAGACTGAAGCATGCTATTTTTCACTTTCTTTCATTGTTTTCTTTTAATCAAGTTTTCTTGTACAAAATGACAAATATGGTAATACTCTGCATAATCATACATGTATAACCCAGATATGATTGCTTGCCACCTCAAGGAGGGAACCGGGAAGGGAGGGAAGGAGGGATAAAATTTGGAACCCAAAACCATATATAAATAAAAATGTTTATTACATTAAAAAAGAAAAAGACAATATAGGGAAAGGCCGCAAGTTGGAAACATAAACAGGAAGTAATGGAAACACTGGAGTGAGGAGAACTCAAACCTACACAGGCACAGGGACAAAAAAGAAATGACGGCCTTAAGCCTACACACATACACATTTCTAATGATGTATATATTTGTTTTGCAAATGGGGGGAGTATTTAGTCCATCATGTAGCATTTTCCAAAGACTCTAAAAGTAGTCAATTAATAACAATGCTACTACATAACACACTAAGTTATCAAAGGACATTTCTCTCTGGGTTACTATTAATGGACTCTTTTGAAAAACTCTTACAGTTTCCCCTTATCCTAGTAGAAACCAATTATAGATTCATCTAACTAGAACTAGAAAGGAGTCCAGAGACCTTCTAGTCCAACCTTCTCATTTTACAAATGAGGAAACCGAGGCCAAGAGAAGTAAACTCATCTAAACACATAAGGTCAGAGTCAAGAACTGAACCCAAGGTTCTAGGTATAACACTATAACAATCTCATTTTTCTAGTACTCCAAGATTTACTTCTCTTAGAATCAGAGTTGTTAAGAGACCTTGAGGGCCCTTATTCTTCTGATGAGGAAACTGTGGCCCCAGGAGGTTAAGTGACCTGTGGAGGGTCACACAACTGACTAATAACTATCTGAGGTGAGATTTGAAGAGAGGTTTCCCTGAACTCCAAATCCAGTGCCTTATGCACTGTGCCCATAATAACCCTATAAAGTAGGAAGCGCAGGTGTTATTTACATTACTAATGACTGAGGTTGAATGATTTACCCAGGGTCTTACTGCTAATATGTGCCAGAACTGGAGTTTGTAAAGCTCTCCTCTGAAATCAGTATTCTTTCCACTTAGTGGACTAGAAATAATATTTACCAATTTATCTCATATTTAAAGCTAAAACAAAAATAAAGGAAGGGCATAATTGAAAGTAAAAAGGTTATGTATTTAACACATTATTGGATTTTTTTAAATGAATGTGACAAAATTCTGTACTGTCACTCTTTCCTAAGGAAGCTTAAAGGTTTATTGCCCCGGGTTAGTAAAAACCTTTTTGGTAAAAGTAAGTGTACAACTCAGTGCAACTTCCTTGGGTTACCTCTCTTAGAGCACCCTAAGGAGTTCTTTCTGGCTTCAGAAAATAGGGAGTAAGAGTTTATTTTCATTTGTGCAGTTCCTGCATCACTGGTATCTTTCCATGCCTTTCATTAGTCGCTCACAGCAGGTACCATGTTACATCTTCTCAGGCCATCAGGTTTAAAAAATTTAACTCAAGTGCTTTTCCTTCAAGTAACACTGATAAAATGCAGTCCACTTTCTAGATCGTCCTAGAAACAACCCCATGTTTTCGAATCAGCTTTACTTTCAGATCTTTTTTTTTATTTGTTTTTGGTTTTTGTTTGTTTTCAGGGAAGAATTAAGGAATGACCTATATTTTATACGATTTTGTCTTTATCCTCCTCCACTCCTGTCCATGTGCACTTAATACCAAAGTTTAAAAAAAACCTGCTCTGGCTTCATGTTCCTTTCTCACAGAATGAGCCTCCCATATCTGTTACAGTTACTTTAGGGGGAGATAGGCGCAGGCTCCTCCACCCACACGCATTTGCGCAGCACCCCTGACTTCCAGCCACCCGATTAGAGCCCTCTTCCGCATTCCCCCTCCGGTCCCCAACCTGGCTATCCAGCCTCTCTCCAAGGATCCCCACCAGGGGGACCAAGTCACTCACCGATCTTGGCCAAGGAAGCCAGCAGGATCCAGAGGGTAATCTCGAAGGGAATCTGCACATGGGGATAATCTAGGGTAAACACCGGCAGCCGGCTCTCCTCGAAGGGGGTCGTTCCGGGAGCCACCACGCTCCCGGGGCTGGCGGGGACTGGACTGGTCCCCATCACCCCCGGGGCGGCCAGCAGGTTTTCCGAAAAGGCAGAGGCTGGGCCGGCCACCTGCAGTAACAGCAGTAGGGGCAGCGGCAGCAGCAGCAGCAGCCTCAGCGGAGGCGGTGCCCGTGGCGGAGGCGCCCGGAGGCTCCGCCCGATGACCCCGGGGTCCATCAGTGTCCAGCCCGTGTGACACCAGGGAGTTTCGGCTCTCTCTCTCTCAGCCGTGCGTTTTAGCGCACCGCGCCCGGGCAGCCTGTGCCCATGAGGCCCCCGGGGAAGCCACCTGCTGCTGCCACCGAAGGGGTGGCTTCCTTCACCAGCCCTTCTTCCTTAGCCCACCGTGCCAGAACAAATCTCCGCTTGGGGCTGAGTAATTGAGATGATCGTGCCTCCGCGTAACCTGGGAGCACTGACTGAGGGGATGAGGGAAAATTTCTCACCCGCCCTCTACCTCCAGTCGCCGCCCTCTCGGTGCACGACCCATGCCTTCTACTCAGCGGATTCTGGGCTACATTCAGATCAAGTCACTCGCTACCCGTGCCAGTATCTCCAGCGGTCAGAAAGGGGGGTGGGGTGGGGGAGGAGGGAGCGGCGGAGAGAGAGAAGGGGCGGGGAGCCAGCGCTGCGCCTCCACACAAGGCAGAGGAGCCTGGGCAGCGCACCAAAACCTAGACGGGTCAGAGGCGGAGCGGGGGCGGGGAGACCCCTCTCCCCCCCACCGGCCCACGTAACATGCACCTGCTGTCCCGCGCCCCGCTGCTGCAGGGTCACGGCGATTTACTCTGGAGTATCGGGCTTCAGTGAAATTAATTGACTTGAACCTCGGAAGCTCACACCCTCTGTGCATACTGTGCTCTGTGTGTGTGCAGTTGTCTCATTTCTAATCCATGCCTCCAACAATACATAGGCGCGCACACACACACACACACACACACACACACACACACACACACACACACACTCTACCACCACCACCACCACCACCACTACACCATTAGCAAAGCAGTCTGTAGGTGGAAGGAATCGAGCTTATCTGTCTCTGTAACCTGTCTCCGCCTCCAGGAAAAGCTGAGGAAGAACCTAGCTAAAGTAATTTCTGCTGCTATGAGTCAGACTACAGGTGTATCTCTGTCACTACCTCTGTTCTCTCTCCTTCCCTTATCTGCCTTTCTCTGCCTATCTGCCTGCCTGTAGTCTTTCTGTCTCTTTCTCTCCTTTATTCCCTCCCTGAGGAAAATTCACTCTCACCTGCCGTCACCCCAAAACACACACACACACACACACACACACACACACACACACACACACACACACACACACGGAGAATGCAGCCTTGGCTTGGTGTGCCCACAATCCAAGTCTGTGTTTAGTAAATTCAGATACAGTGAAAAGAGAAAATGTGTGACATAAGGCTCTAAGAAGAGAGACTGGACACAACCATCTTCAAACTATTCAGGCTTGAATGTGATACACTAAACTGACTGAGAATTACAGGGTATTTTAGGAAAACATTTCTTCGCTGTGAAATTTTAAAAGGAAGCCACAACATATGTTCTCAATCCGGACACCAAGTCTCTAAACTGAACTCAGTATTTTCCAGTCTCCCACTGTTTTTATCCTCCTTTTTCCTCTTCTACTTCCTCTCCTCGCATATTAAAACCAATCTCACCTTTTTTTTTCTTCCCCCATACATCAGCATCTCTCTTCCAGATTCCCCCCTTCCCCACTACAATAGACATGAAAAGAAAATTGCTTTAGTCTTAAGATAAAGGACTTGGATTCAAAAGTAGAAATGTCAGAGTTTTTAATTTCAGAATTAACTTTCATATGAAAGTGTCATTATAATCAATTCATGGAAAACTGGTGATTTGCTTCATTGAAATCTAAGTTTGTCCTTGGACAACAGTAATGTTAGAAATTCTGCTGACACAAAGTATTCCTTGTTAGGAAAGGAAGGGAAGAACTGAATTGATAGTAGAAATATCTTGCAGAGTTAGTTTCTTATTTGGGAAATATGAACCACAATATTAATGGAGATTGAAGAAGGGGACAATCATAACCACTCTGTTAGGTGCCATTAATAACACTGTTTCACAGATAAGGAAACTGAGACCAAGAAACATTAAGTGATGTTCTCAATGACACATTGAGTGTCTGAAATATGATTAAAATCCAGGTCTTCCTGACTCCAGTCCAGCACAAGTTCTACCATGGCACCTAGATGTTGCAAGATTAAATTGCAAAAAGACCCTCATACACTTCAATAAAAGTAGACCATCTTATGACTTTCTTTGGTCATCCCAAACTGAAGTCGATATATAATAAATATAAAGAAATTTGTGTTCAATTGTTCAGTGAAGTAATTTAGTCTTTAGTATGTAAAAAATAAGTTTATGGCAGGGTAAAATGGAATAACATACTAATTTGATTCTCTAAATATTTAGTAAGTACCTACTACACACAATGCACTGTACTGGACCAAGTAAACATAAAGATAAAAAATATATGTGCCCTCCCTCAAGGAGCTTACAGTCTAATAGGAATTGAGGGAGGATCAGGTACATACACCAGTTAGGCACATAAAAGGTTAAAATATAACAAGGACAAAGAAGTTTTCCACTCAAAGTACTCTAAGACAATTTGAATAAGAACATTCAGCTGGGATATAACAAAAGGTTTTTTGGGAAAGATGCCTCAGTTTCCTTAAGGTGTAAAATGAGCTGGAGAAGAAAATGGTAAACCATTCCAATATCTTTGCCAAGAAAACCCCAAATGGGATCATGAAGAGTCAGACACAACTGAACCCACATGGGAAAGGTGGTACTTGAATGGGCCTTTCAAGGAAGAAAGGGAGTTTTAATAGGTGAAGACATGGAGGGAATATGTTTTAAACATGGAAATAACCTCTTATAATGTAAAAGCACAGAGGAGGTAAAAACAGGACACAATGTCATGGGAGAGTAACTAATATTCCAGTTTAGCATGAATAGAGGGTATGAAGAAAAGTGTGAAATAATACTGGAAAGATCAGCTTCAAATGGATTCCTTAATTAATAGGGTAAGGAATTTTTACCAAACAAGATGTATATGTAAAGTTGTTTGTAAATCATAAAGCACTATTTTAAATATCAGCTATTGTTATTTTGTCCTAGAAGGTAATAAAGAGCCACTGTCTTTGCATCAGAAAAATTATTTTGACAACTATGAGGAAGAAAAGAGATGATGGAGAGAGGGGGGAGAACACAGGATCCCTTTACAACAGTCCAGGAAAAAGGTAATGGGGACATGAATGATGGTTATGGCAGTGTTGAGTAGGGTGTTTTAGTGGAGTGAGATCTTATAGTGGAAGGATCAACAAAAATTGACAGCTGATTGGATGTGAATAGTAAAGATCATAGTACCAGAGATTAAGAACTTGGGAGGAACCCAAGAAGCTACCTTGTCCAGTCTCCTGATTTTATAAATGGGGAAACTGAACCCCAAGAGAGGTTAAGTGACTTGTTCAAGGTCACATAGTAATTATCAGAGGCAAGATTTGAACCCAGTTCCTCTAACTCCAGGTCCATTGCTCTTACAGGACGAAGTAAACCTGGGTAACTGGGGAGATAGTGTAACAGAAATAGGTAGACTTGGATAAATGGAAAGTTTGGGGATATGATGAGTTTGGTTTTGCCTGTGTTGATTCAGGGTATCAGTGAATCAAGTAGAGATTTCCAATAGGAAGTTGAAAATGAATGACAAGTTCAAAGGGAGATAATAATAATTGACATTTATAATGCACTTTAAGGTTTATAAAATGTTTTACATGCATTATCTTATCTTGACCTCATCAAGACACTTTGAAGTAAGAACTATAGTTATTATTAAATATGATGAAAGTTTTCCTGGATGATGAAACTGAGCCATAAAGAGCTTATGTGACTTACTTGTGGTTACACATCTACTAAGTGTTGAAGATGGGACTCAAAGCAAGAACTACATGACTAATTCCAGCATTCTATTCATTCTGGCATACTCTTTGTAAGAGATGTACATATAAATTTAGAGGTGATCACTGAAAATGTGGTAATGGTCAGAATCAATGGGGGTCACAAAATAGAGAAAGAGAAGAACGAGAATGTCCATAGCACTACACTACACTAACCAATAAGGACAAGGAAGATGGAACAGTAAAGAAGACAAGGAAAGAGCCTGACATGGGAGAGGAGGATCAGGAGAGAAAAATGCCCCAAAAGTTGATGGAGGAGAGAGAGTATAAAGAGGAGAGTGGTCAATGATGGCAAAAGTCAAGAAGGATAAGTCATTGGATTTGGAGCATCCTTGGAGGGGGTAATTCCACTACAAAGGTATAGATGAGAGTCATATTTCAGAGGACTGAGGAGTGAATGGTTAGCAAGGAGAGGCTTTAAAAAAGTTTGCAGTGAAGTAGACAATAGGGGATGTCAGTATTAAGGGAAGGTGATTTTCTAAAAACTGGTTTGAGGGCAGATAGGTGGATAGAGCACCAGCCCTGGAGTCAGGAGGGCCTGAGTTCAAATCTGGACTCAGACACTTAATACTAGCTGTGTGACCCTGGGCAAGTCACTTAACCTCAATTGCCTCACAAAAAAAACCCAACAAAACCAAAAAACTGGTTTTAGGAAAGGGAAGAGATTATCATTTTGCACAGAGAAGGAGTCAGTTGAGGGAGATACTGGAAATGAGAAAGGAAATGAATGATCAATATTGAGAGGTAGGGAGGAGAGGAGATAGGAACAAGGAATAGCCTTCTCTAGATCCAGTACAACTTCCTTGTCCTCTGACATCAGAGGAAATGAGAGAAATATAGATAAAGATATAGACAAGCCTAAAGGTGTGAAAGAGGGAAGTAACTCTTTTGGGAGTGACTTAGGCACTTGAGGAAAGGGGAAGCTTAGAATAGCTCCATCAAGCAGGAATATTTTTTTAAATTGCTGTGAAGAGGTAAGTGATCAAATGAGTTTGGGTTAGCATGAATGCATATGACCAAATCAACACAACTTTATGACTTCCTCAAAAAGCATTTGGGGGGGAAGGGCAGCTAGGTGGTGCAGCCCTGGATTCAGGAGGACCTGAATTCAAATCCAGCCTCAGACACTTGACACTTACTAGCTGTGTGACCCTGGGCAAGTCACTTAACCCTCATTGACCCACAAAAATAAAATTTAAATTAAATATTTTTTTTAAAAGCGTTCAGGGAAGAGAGAGAAGCCTATGAAGGGGCAATAACCCAGGGTTGAAGTTTAGATATGATAGAATATGTCAAGGAAGGATTCCAAATTAGGGCAAAGTGCACTGTTAAAATGGTTGAGTAAAGGATCAAGATGGTAAAGGAAGAGAAGTTTGAATAGGGAAGTTAGACTGGGAAAATCAGGAGGAAATGAGGAATCCGAGGTGTCAAGGATGAATAGCAGGTTCTGGAAGTATAAAGTAGTGGGTATAGTGAAAGAATAGGAGATTGTGATTAGACATGTAAATTTCAGTTTCAGAATTTTAGAGTTAAAGGAATTTGGGGTGATGATGAGAACTATGATATGGTCACTCCTGTAAGGGGCATTCTGTAAGGTACACCAACAAAAGTGGAGGTTACAGGAGTTGAAAAGATTGATGAATTGAATAAATAATTTATTAAGCACATTCTATGTACAAAACACTATTCTAAATACTAAGGATACAAATAGAAAAGGTAGTCCCTACCCACAAGGAGATCAAATTATAAGAGAGAGAGAGAGAATACATAAGGAAGGTTTCAGCTGCAAATCAAATGGAAAGGTCCTATGGTCCTTGCATTCCAGCAACAAGGAAGATGGTAAAGCCTCTTCATTAAAGTAATTTCTGCTGATGGATTGAATTTGAGAAGCCAGGGTGTTAGAACGATCATTGATTTAAACATTAAAATCTTCGAGTATGTCAAGAAGGGCTAAGATGGAGAGGACTAACCCATGTGAGCAAGTCATTAAAAAAGTCAAAGATTGACTTAGAGATAGATCA
Organism: Dromiciops gliroides; assembly: GCF_019393635.1. Taxonomy (NCBI): domain Eukaryota; kingdom Metazoa; phylum Chordata; class Mammalia; order Microbiotheria; family Microbiotheriidae; genus Dromiciops; species Dromiciops gliroides. The sequence goes on from NC_057863.1 coordinate 188,572,609, forward strand.
TCTTGTTCAGTCATTTTTTCAGTCATGTCCAACTCTTTGTGAGCCTATTTGGGGTTTTCTTGGCAAGGATATTGGAGTGATTCCCATTCTCTTCTCCAGATCATTTTACAGATGAGGAAACTGAGGCAAATAGGGATAAATGACTTGCCCAAGGTCACATAGCTAGTGTCTGAGACCAGATCTGAACTCAGGACTCCTGACTCCAGTCCCAGTACAGATTTTGCTTTTTCACCAGATATCTTTAAACTCATGTGCCCAACATATCTCTGGAAGAAATGATGGAGAAAGACATTAAAATTAATTCCTCCTCTACCCACCCCTTTCTTCATTTTGCTACTCAGAAGTGTCAGACATTCCTCAGGTGCTTACAATGGAAAACATTTGAGGTTGTCCAAAGACTGTAATTTATTACTAACTACTCTGGCAGAGTCATGTTTTATTTATACTAAGTATAAAAAAGGTTACGCAAGTCTAGGAAACTGATGGCACATAAGGGTGCATTCAGATGGTTTCTGTATGCCACTAATTTCTGGATGTTTCCGTACCTTTTATTTACATTCTCTCTCTCTCTCTCTCTCTCTCTCTCTCTCTCTCTCTCTCTCTCTCTCTCTCTCTCTCTCTCTCTCTCCCTCCCTCCCTCCCTACCTCCCTCCCTCCCTCTAACAAAGCATTTACTAATTTCTGACATAGAGGTAAAGTGAATATCAGATCTTCATCTAAGAATGTGGCTATACTACCCTTAATGGTAATAAACTGTTCTGTATAAGCCAGTATGTGATACTCTGGTTTATAGACCTGTGTTATTGGAGCCAAGAGGTGCCAAGTTTTTCTTACATGTCAAAGAATACTTTATTATTCATTCTTGTAAGTGGGTGGATTTAATTGGGAAAACAAGTCTCTCATCTTTCCCAAGAAGCAAATAGCCCTAGTTGTTAAACTATGCATCCTTAGCACATATGAGTTCTAATGGAATACTGCTTCAAAAGGTGTTTTGACTCAGCAGTGACACCAAGGTCAGCCACCATCCACTGAATTTAGATAACACTACCTATCTCCTAACCTACTGGAATAACTGAAGGCTAGAGGACAGGATTCTACTAGGATCAAGAGCTCCATTTCCTTAGGGTCTAAACAGAAGTCTTGCTTCTTTTTTACAGGATGGTCATCATTATCTTGTGTTTTTCTAAATTTGTATTCTTAACAAATACCAAGTATAATGGGCATTTGAATATACATAGTATATTCAATATAGTATATGTATATATACATACATATATAAAGAGGATTATAAATAAAACAGCAAATCTCTATCTCTATTTCTATACAGCTTGCAAAGAGGAGAAAGAAAGCCATGTAAGGGCAGGTTTGAAAGTTATGACTTTATCTTATATATCTAAAATCAAAAGCAATTTTTATATAATAGAGATTTGCTGAAAAATGAAAAGCCCTTTCCAAAAACATCAAACAATTTGAAAAAATCCTTATGTTTTATCTTAGTGTGGCATGGCCATGTTTACAAAAAGTTTATAAACAAACCCAAAAGTACTTTTTGTCTGCTTGTTTATCTGAAGACTATGATGGCTTATGGTGGTAGGTATAATTCAAGATAGTAGATACTAATTGAGCCTCTCATTACATTCAAGGTACTGTCGCTAAGATGCTGCGGTGGATACCAACAAGCAAACAAACAAAGGTGAGGTCCCTACCTTCAAAGAATTTACATTCTAGCAGGAAAAACAATGATACAAACACACAATTAACTATGGTACCTAGAAGAATATATGAAATTGCAAAAGAAATGTCTAAAATAAAAGGTTCAGGAAAAAGAAAGAATTGAATTGCAATGGGTAAAATGAGAGGAAGAGAAAGGATAAAGCCATTCAAAAAATAATATTTTTCCAAATGCCATAAGAATCAAGTAAAAATGCTATAACATAATATATTCAACATTTAATAATAGCTGGCATTTGCATAGCACTATTAAAATTTGTACACTACTTTGCAGAAATTATCACATTTGACCCTCATAACAACTCTGCAAGGTAGATGTTATAATTATCCCGTTTTGTAGTTGAAGAAATTGAGGTTGAGAAAAGATAAAGTAATTTACCCAAGAATCCTGCAGATGATGTGTCTACAGCAGAATTCGCTCAGGTCTTGTGGATTCTATGTCTAATACTCTATTCACTGTGCCACCTTGCTATCCAAATGCTAAATTACATTGACATTAGTTCGACTATACCTTAGGTATCTTCAAGGATTTCAAAAGACCATCTTTAAAATTAAGGTTCATCATGTTGTTACATCACCTTTATTCCTGAACATATCTCTTCCCATCACCCCCCCCCCACTATCTAGTGACCCAACCCTTGTAACAAAGATTCAAAAAAGAAAGAGAAAAATACTTAAGGAAAACTAACCAATTTACCAATATCAACCAAGTCTGACAGTCGATGCAATGTTTTAGACTACTTTCTAGCTAGGTGTTCAGTCTGAGAAACACAAATATTGGTTAGAACAAGGAAGAGGTTTGGGGCAATCCTTTCCTTACCAGCAAAGCTCTGCAGAGTAAATTTTTGTTTGTTTTTGTGGGGCACTGGGGGTTAAGTGACTTGCCGAGGGTCACACAGCTAGTAAGTGTCAAGTGTCTAAGGCCGGATTTGAACTCAGGTATTCCTGAATCCAGGGCTGGTGCTTTATCCACTGCGCCACCTAGCTGCCCCCAGAGTAAATTTTAATTGTCAGTTGATGCCACTCACTATATTTAGCAGCAATATAAAAAAATCAAAGGAACATACTTCTATGCAATAAATGAACCATTTTTCAGCTGAGTTCTAACACTTACGTGTTTTGTGACAGTGGCCAATTTATGTATCTTCCCTGAAACAATGATCCTGAGGGTCCCTTGCTGCTCTACTCTTCTATGAATGGATTAGTTTAATATATAAAACTACATTTTCAACAAAGACAAAATGCTCAAAATTGATTGGGCTCCAATTTGTTTACTAGACAGTAAGTCCTCAGAAAGAATCAAGAACTCTTTTTATTTATATTTTGCCATTCTAGGGAATGGCACAGTGATTTATATATTTCAATAAGGATAAGTAAAAAGAGTTTCCTCATTGGAGGGTTTTTTTATAACAATGAAATCACAATTCTGATACAAACAAACAAGAATAATTTGGGTGCTTTGAAGCTAGAAAGCAAGCAGAAACTCTAAGCCTCATTATGTATTGGCACCAGATGGGTCATAATGCTCAGAATCTAAGGTTTGAGCCATGATTGACCAGTTCCCCCACTGCATAATATATGCAGTTTTCCATTTTTGATGCTGCTCCCATCCACCAGTTATTCTGCAAATCAGAAATGGAGACCACTTCGTCTACTATAAGATTTTCCCATCATTCTCAGTCTTTTATGACTGTGGGTTCAAACATAGCATTCTGGGAAATGTAGTCCAAAGGATTTCCTTCAGTGAACATAGATAGACCCCAAATAATAGAAAAGTTCACAGGCACATCCTTCGTAAATAGAACATTAATTACTGGGCATTTGGGGAAGGGGAGTGGAGCTAGGTATTGCAGTAGATAAAGTACTGGCTCTAGAGTCAGGAAGACCTGAGTCCAAATTTCGCTGTGTCGAGGCAGCTAGGTGGCGCAGTGGATAAAGCACTGGCCCTGGATTCAGGAGGACCTGAGTTCAAATCCAGCCTCAGACACTTGACACTAGCTGGCGACCCTGGGCAAGTCACTTAACCCCCATTGTCCCGCCAAAAAAAAAATTTAGCAATTCACTTAGCTCAGTTTACCTAAGCTTCCACATCTGTAAAATGATCTGGAGAAGGAAATGGCAAACCACTTTAACATCTTTGGCAAGAAAACCTCAAATGAGGTCACAAAGAATTGGACACAACTAGACAGCAACAACAATGGGCATTTTTATTAAACCTGTAGATCCTGGCAGCATGTCTCAATGAAGAGCAATCCTCATAGATAGAAAGACCTGGATTCAAGTCCTCCCTCTGACATCCTGGCCTTCTGATTCTGAACAATACATGACCTCTCAATCAACTCTGTAAGACTATAAATTGCAGATTTCTGAGGTAGAGAAAGTTTCCTCCCTGGGAAGTCGCAGTACCAAGGAAATCCCACATTTACTCCCTGTTGCTATCCTGATAGGTTTTGGTACCCTCCCCATCTCCCATTTTCATTTGAGTATGTATATATGTATGTGTGTGTGGCATGTTTGTGCATGTGCATGTGTATATGTTTTTATATGTATTGCACATATATGTGTGTATAGTATATGTGTATTATTTATATATAAAATATATGTATATTATACACACATATGTATTTGAATCAAAATGGGAGATGGAAAGGGTACCAAGACCTATGTATGTATGTATGTGTTTCAATGTATGTATATATGTATAGGTAGATATATAGACATAGACAAAGACAGACATAGATATAGATATATAGATAATATACCTAAGCATTGAGAAAAATATTTTTTAAATTTCACTTTCTCAAGTCACAAGGGATATTTTCTATATTGTTGCAAATATAGTGGGGGCTGGAGTGACAAAATTCAAACAACATGACAAAGAATCCACAGATCAGAAATCAATAATCATTGGTTAGCATTTGAAACTAAGAAATCAGGTATTTGACTTACACTACTGGCTTTCCCATTACCAATCCTTGTGACTTGGGAAAAACAACATCTCTGTACCTCAGGGTTCTTAGAAAATCAATATAAGGGAAAGAAGAATGCTTATTTACCTCACAGAGGTATGTGTCAGCATTGATGCATTGAAGAGCTAGAATTTTATCAGTGTGGAAAATCTTTCTAATGATACAACTAACCTCTCTCTCCCTCCCCCCTCCCCATATGCATGCATATATGCATGCATGTATACACATGTATTTTGTGTACACATGTACACACACATTGTGCATGTATGTACGTGTATGTTCATATTTATATGTATATGTGAGAGAGATTGGATGTGAAATATGAATCCAGGTCTTCCTGTCTTCCTGAGTCCAAGTCCAGGTTCCATATACTACTTCAAACTCACTTCCCAGATTATTTGATAATAAGACCCTCCAAACATTGGTTAGACTCCTATTATGTACACAGCATTGAGATAGGTGCTAACTAGCTATAAACATGAAATAAGGCATTGTCCTTCCCCTTAAAGAGCTTGGAATCTAAGTAAGGTTATACTTTTTCCAACAGATCTGTGATCTCATCCAGGCACACACACACAAGCATGTGTTATATAATATATAAACTATATGTATATATATTTTATGTATATATACATATATTAATCTTTAAGTCTTAAAGTCTGAGCATCAGAGAAATTAATTGATTTGGTCACACAGTAAATGTCACAGGCAGGATCTGATTTCTAAGTTTTCCAAATGAAGTCCAGGACTTCATACTCCACAGTCTCTCCGCACAGGAAAAGAAGCTAGATTTAAAGACATCTGTATAGGCCTTTGAGACACAAAAAGGAAAAACTATATAAATTATATTTCTATATATGATGATTCTCATCTACCAATTAAGTCCTCTGCTTCATTGTGGCATAAAGTTGACCTCAGGTTCTCCAAGGCTGTGCCAGTATAGTACAAGCCCCACCAAGTTGAAAAGGCCTTGAGGATAGAGCTGCTGATGGGTCTCTCATTTGAGAAATAGAATCAGAGAGGCTCAACAGCAAATGAATGTGGCACAATGATGAAATTTAACTTCTGTACTTCTATTAGATTGTAAGTTCCTAGAGGGAAGGGATTGGTTTTTTGCCTTTTCTTGCACCTCTGGTACAAGTAAATACTTAATAAATGTTTGACAGAATAACTGAAGAAAGACCATATACAAGGTTTTGATCTATATCATTGGAGGAAGGACCCACATTATACACAAAATAACAAATATTTTAAGTATTGAAGATGTTTTTCTAAGACAAGATTTTTTTAGTGTTTGTCTTGGATTAAAAGACATCCACAGGGACATGAAGGTCAGGAACAAATTCTGTTCTCCCATCATGATACGACACCTGCAATTTTGTTGTAATCTAGCCAAAAGAAAAACTGTTGATCCCCAATTTTTATTGTCTCTTGTTTTAAAATGGGATAATAAAATTGTCCCTTCTACCCTCATTCCCATTGACTATATGGGCTGCCCACACACAATATATTTTTTTAAAGAACACATTCTGCAATTGTGTCATTTGCCATCATTCTGTAGGTTAGAGGCATCAATGTTAGCCCTTTAAAAACTATGTTTCCTCCTCTATGTTGCATTCTTCAAACAGTTGCCTGGTTATCGTTTCCTGGATGAATTGATTAAGCTATTCACAGATATGAAAAGCAGAGAGAAAATATAGTACTTGATCCAATCAGCTGTACTTTTTCCATGAAAAAAGTAATATAACTCTGTTAAAATAACAGACAGAAAGGTTAACTAATTACTAACACATTTTATATTTAAAGAAGGATGTAGTTTAGCTTTTGAGTTACAGAACAAAAAGACCAAGATAATATTTAGCATAGAATGAACTTCATTGTCATTAATGACTGCTTAATTTAACACTGATGTTCTCCCAGGCCTAAGTAACACAGACTAGAATTTCTCTTAAATAAAAATCCTTCCAGAGGATGTTAAGCAATTCAGGTTTATTCAAGAAATATTTGTTAAGGGCCTACTTTGTATTATGAACTTGTGTTACACTAGATGCTGAAGAAAATGATAACATATTATTAATAAAGAATAGTATAAATAGCATTTATATATCTCATTAAGATTTACAAAATGCTATATGTGTATATATAGTGTGTATTATATCTTCTATATATGTGTGAATGTATGTATGTATGTATGTATGTATGTGAGAGAGAGAAAAAGACACACATACATTTGATCCCATTTGATCCTCAAAGGAACCCAGTGGGGTAGGAATTATTATTATTATCCCCATTTTACAGGTAAGGAATCTTGTCTTCCTTTGTGACCATGGGCTTTAGAGTAGTTGGTTGTTAATTGACTAAGTAGCTTACTAAGGCCACACAAATAGTAAGTATCCAAAGCAAGATCCAACTGCTTGTCTTCCTGATGCCAATTCCTTCACCCTATCCACTATGATAGGAAAAGAGCCCCTAGCTTCAAGGAACATACATTCTGCTGGGAGGAACATACAATTAGTTCTAAGAAAAATAATGTTATTAGAAAGTATTTTAAAAAGACTAAGGTGATTCTAAGGGAAGTTCATTCCACTTGGTGAGAAATAATTACCAGATCTGTGTCTGAGGAAATCAATCAAATGATATTACAGGGAGTTTGATAATGCTATAGTATAGTATAGTATCGTATCGTATAGTATCATATCGTATCATATAGTATAGTAATAGTATAGTATAGATTAGGATAGTATTAGTATAGTAGTATAGTTTTGTAGTATAGATTAATATTATAGTATAGTATAGATGCTATGTAATGTTTTCATTGAAAAATCACTTTAATTAGAGCAGCATTATGCAGAGCATGCCTATTCAACATTCTGATACTGGCTTTGGTGCTTGCATAAAAAAAAAAAACAACCCTCACAGTTACCTTCACTCTAACTTTTACTTGTATGCTTTCTCAACTTTTTTTTCTGATTTCTCCTCATTTATTTCTAACAAGCCACCTTTTTAATTCTATCTCTCCTCTGTCTTCTTTGTATTAAAGCTCCCTGGGTCTCCGTTTCTTCTTCTGTGAGATGAAGAAGGTGACCTAGATGGCATTAACGTCCTTCTAGCTTTATATCTATGATAATATGACTGTGGGCAAATCTCCTAACTCTTATGAACTACAAATTAAACAATAATAGTAACTGTACAACTTACCTCATAGGGTTATAATGAAGAAATTGCTTTTGTGAATTTTTAAGCACTATGTAGATGTGAGCTTCTGTTCTCTGTCCCATGTAGTTTATCTTCAACTACCACTCCACTCTCCTTATTCTTCTCCTCCTTGAAAATCAGAAAAAGAGCAAAAGGAGAAAGATTATAGCAAAGCTATAATACAGATTACTATGTAGCACATCACTACTTTTTTTCTTTCATCAAGCTGCCCTAGCAGCTGGCCTTCTGAATTCACTCTGATTCCCTCATTCCTCTTGACCTTTAAGGTTACTTAACTTCTCCAGATCTCAGTTTCCTCATATATAAATCACCATAGCGGCTTCTAGCAGTTATGGAGTTTATATTCTTAGAGGGATACTTCTTTCCCCTCCCACCCCATCGTTTTAAAATACACTGAAAGAAAATAACATACAGTTTTCCATTAGTTATACAGTGGTTTCTGCACAGCAGCCTTGTAAGAAATTCTCTGTGCTGAAAAAAAAAATTGCTTGACCACTGGAACAGGAACACTTACTGTGTGGCAACTGGCCAGAGCCAGTTCATGTAGGGAAAGAAAAGAAAATGCTTTCAGCAGGCAGAATCACCATAGTTGTGCTCCCTCCAAGGCTTCCCCTTTCTGCCCCAGGCTTTACCCACATGCAGGACTGCAGTCTTAGAAACACGGGACCAGAGAGGTGAATACAAAGACAGTTCCTACATATCCACAGTCAGGGCTGTATTCTTCCACCACCCATTTCCTCTTTGGACAAATACTAGGAAAAGTTCAATTTAAGACATTAGTAAACAAAAATCAAAGTTGAATAAAGGCATTCTTTGTGGGGAAAATCTGCTGAAATGTTTGAAAATAATTGGAATTTATGTTTAAATAATCCAAGCTAAGAAATACTCTTTCCATTTATATTTCCTTTTGATATATGATTTAACCAGATATCTTCCTAAAAACTGAAATATTTAGATTTGACACTGTGGAGGTATTCCAACAAACACTCAAATAAAGTCTCCACAAAGAACAGCTTGCCTTTCTCTACTCCAAAAGCAAACTTATCCTGATAGTATGATTGTTTTTGTTGTTCAGTCATTTCTGGTTTTTTGTGACATCATGGACCATAGCTTGCCAGTACTGTCCATACAGTTTTCTTGGCAAAGATACTGGAATGCTTTGCCATTTCTTCCTCCAGTGGATTGGAGCAAAGAGAGGTTAAGTGACTTGCCTAGGAGCACACAGCTAGTAAGTGTCTGAGGCTAGATTTGAACTCAGGTCTTCTTGACTCTAGGCCCAGCATTCTATCCACTGGACCACCTAGCTGCCTCTAGGTGATTATAATCTATAATATATTTCAATTTCCACTTTTGTAATTTACCATTTGTTAACACAAAGGATTTGTGCTTTAGCTTTAAAATTTTGGTACCAGCATTGTCTGTTGTTCTGGGCTTGAGTTTTGTTGACTTTAGCATTGATTTTATTTACAGTCATTATATTCATTCTTTTGATTGCTTGCTTAACATTGTAAGTCATCTCATGTTTCTCTAAATTCTTCATATACTGATGGTAAAATAATATTCTATTACATCTACATACCACAACTTGTTTATTTCTTCCCCAACTGTCAGACACATACCTTGTTTTGAGGATTTTGTTCTGCCCTGAATATTTGTAGGTATGGATCCTTTCTTGTTGTTTTTGTCTCATTCCTTAATAAAGTTGTCATGGACTATGACATTACTAATAGAATTATTGCAAGTTTCTCAAACAAATATTAAGTAAATCCAAAATTATAAAGCCAGGAAAACTTGATAATTATTATTTTGCAGAAGACCCCCCAAACCAGCCATAATGAGAATCATTTTAACAAAATAAAATAATGTTAAAATTCATTTTTTAAATATTAGGAAACAAAAACTTTATTTCTAAATTATATAGCTATCTAGTTAATTGAGGATAGCTCAGTGGCACAGTAAATAGAGTATGAGACTTGAAATTCAAATATCACCTCAGACACTTATCAGCTGGGTGACCCTGGGCTAGTCACTTAACTCTGCCTCATCTGTAAAATGAGTCAGAAAAAGAAATTGCAAACCACTCCACTATCTTTACCAAGATAATCCCAAATGGAATCTCGAAGAGTCAGAGACAACTGAAATGACTGAACAACAACACAGTCAGTTGGAATTAAGTACAAATCAAGACATATTAAATCAGGAATACAAAAGTATTGTCAGGGAAAAAAATCTGTCAATGATGTATACATACATAGGAATGAACCTATGGATTATTGATATCCTAAAAGATGGAGCTTGGTATTGTAGAAGTAAGGGACTTAGAGTGAGAACACTAGGTTGAACATTAGGTTGGCATCCTAGTTTAGGAGAGGCAGCATGATTCTATATCTGTTGAAAGAAATAGAGAATATGAATAGTGAATAGCACCACCACTTCTTCAATTTCCTATTACTGTGGCATGCAAATAGCATCCTTTCACTACTTGAGTGACCAGCACAAGCCATTTAACCATTCTGAGCCTCAATTTCCTTGGCTGTAAAGCGAGAGGAATTGGACTAGAAGATCTCTAAAATCCCTTCCAGTTTTAAATTACTATGATTTTTTGTTCTTCTCTCTCCTTCACCCCCATATCCAGTTGCTATCTTCAATTGCCAAGTCTGCCTTCGCAACATCTCTCACATCAATGTGAGCATAGTATTTTGCACATAATCACATGACTTCATACATTTTTGGTGAATGGAATTATTTACAACAATGCATTATTTGGACTAGGATACTATTTGTCTACTAAAGGTAAATTATTTTGGTATTGATCAGTATTTGACTCTCTGAAAAAACCTTAGCATTGCTCAGAGAGAATTGTCAGCTTCCACAGTAGAGATCTGGCTTTGTGAAAGTTATAAAAATTATCTGATCTTTTTGGTTAAAGACTGTGTAAAGTAATTTCTTATTGGTTACAGTAGAAACTATTGAAATGGATATAGAAAACCAATGGATTGATTGCGACACAAATTTCACACAAAGTTTATATACTGGGCACCTTTTCCCTTTGAATATATGAGAAGATTAACTTGCATCAAATTCTGAGTCCCACATTGTGTGGGATTCAGAGAGTGTTGGATTTCGACCAGCCAATTCAGGTTTGCTCTGACTCAATCAGCTGGTTAGGGAGTTAACTATTCAGTAAATAAGGAGTTATGTCCATGACCTGAAGTTAAAGGTTAGCTGGAAGGGTTTTCAAAACTTTTTTTAGTTAGACATTCATCATGCCAATCCCCTAAGAGCCATTCACCTGATTTAGGGGGCCTGTCACACAATTATTTCAATGGTGGGGGCAGGGATGAAATTTACAGTCATCATTCTAAACCTCAGGGGTGTGAACTAAAAAATCCATGCCTGTAAACTGGTTTCAAATGAGTCACCATAGAATGAAGCCTTTGAGATGCTTTGACCTAACCCTCACTGAAACCACAACTTAAGTTCCAAATCATTAAGTGGCAAAGAATAGTGAAGATAAAACAGACTGATCCTAATCCCGAACATCAAGCAGCTATACCTTTTCCCCTCTTCCTTTTCGAATTTTAGGTATATCTTAAACAGTATCTGAATTCAAAGTTGAGAAATGGGCTCTCACGTAGATCGATCAGAGAATATTAGATTAGAAAGAGATGAAGTAAATAATCTAGCCCAACCTCCTCTTTTCATAGATGAGAAAACCGAAGCTTGAGAGCAAGGGGTTTTAGCCTGAGGCTAATCCATCAACTTTAAAAAATAATTTATAAAATATTATGGTAATATAATTGTTTTTCTAGCAATCTTATTTATTTTATTAGTACATTTTAAAAACTTTATTCTGAGAAGGAGTCTGTAGGTTTCACCATACTTCATAAAGGAACCTATGACACGAACCTTGGTGTTCTTGACACACCACTTATAACCAAATAGTTCCCCTGATGGTATGAAAGAGTAATTCACCATAAAAAATGTCCACTATACATTTTCCATGATTCCATACATATAATTGTTATTATATTGCTTGCCTTCTCAAAATGGATGTGGGGAAGCGAGGGAGAGAATTTGGAACTCAGCATTTTTTAAAAATCAATGCTATGAGAGGATTTTGAAAAGATGGTAGAGTAGGTCAGAAAACTTTTGGCTCTCCAGATTTCCTTCAGAAAAAGCATAGATAGGACATCAACTCAAAGTGACAGAAATAAACATAGGGTAAAGCAATTGTCCTCCTAAAACAATTTGAGAAGATTCCCAAAAAGACCAGACCTCCAGAGGTGGATGACCTTTGGCCTGAGTGAAGTGCAAACACCTCCAGGCTGACCACAGAATCAACAAACAAGCCCTGGAGGCAATTGGGTTGAGGAGCAGCCTGGGCTGTGGTTGCTGGAAGAAAGGTCTAGTGAAGGGTAAGGATTCTGTGGGCTGTAGGAGTGCAGAGTCCCTGGGTTTAGCTCCAGGGCAGAGGACAGCTGTAGTTTGTAGTCACAAGAGGATCTACAGGGAGCAAGATCATTTGCAGTACAACGTGACTGGGGATCCCAGCCATAGCTTAGAAATGGAGAGGAGAGCCTAAGGTTGGGCCAACTTCAGAAAATAACTGCTAAAAACATAAAACAATAATAGCAACAAAATAAATCAATAAAAATGAGCCAACAAAGAAGAAAGAACACAACCATAGATAGTTACTATGAGGATAGAGAAGATCTGGGTTCATATTCAAAGGAAGATAATGGAGCTAAAAAAGCCACTCCTTTCCCAATGAGAAATGTCAAATAGTCCCGAGCACAAAAAAGAGTTCTTGAAAGAATTTAAAAAGGTAAAGTCCTACGGAAAAGTTAGAAAAAAATGAGTAATCGAAAAAAATCAGGAAAATTATGAAAAGAAAGTCAATTGACTTAAACTAAAGAACCAAAAATTTAAGGAAGAAAATAATTCCTTAAAATTAGAATTCTGGAAAGGGAAGATATGACATCCTAAAACAACAAAAAATCATAAGACCAAACCAAAAGAATGAAAAAATAGAAGAGAAAATGAAACAACTCAGCTGAAAAACAACCAATCTGGAGAACAGATTGAGGAGAAATATTATAAGAATAATCAGACTACCGGAAAATTATGATAAAAAATCTAATCTGCCTCTTTGACTGACCTGTAAATATGAGGTATTTAGCAAATAATTTATATACATTTTCTAGGAAATTGCAGAACAACCAAACAATTGAAAGCAGACCAGTCTAAGTGTCCAAGAAGCATCATAATGCATCATACAGATAAAAACATCCTTTGTCCTAGCTCAGGCAGTTTGCATTTTCAGTATGAAAAATTGAGCAATGCTTTTACGGACAGAGCCACCCACAAGCTTACCTTTCTTGCTACCTTCTTTATCACTTCCACAATCCTATTTACCCCATTTAGTGGAGGCAATTGCAGACAAAAAGGCCTATGATGATTCAAGGGCATGAAGCATGGTTCCTATGAGTTAAAACCTGAGTACAAAGTTCGGCTTTGCTTAAGGAACTGAGTATTAGCTAATAAATGTAGAGAAATGATCCCAACACTTTCTATTTCCTCAGGTACATCCACTCATTTAATGATGTTCTCCTCATCCCCCAGACTTTGCACAGGCAATAATGACTATTAAGATGGAGGCACTATTTAGATAATTCAAGTCAAATATTAAAAAATTTCTCCTTAGGGATTCCACATTTTCTGAATTATCAGGATAATAATTTCAATCCTCCACTTTCCTTTTCCAGTGGAAACTCGCTCTACCATGAACACCAACTCATCCCCTTCCAACTGCATATTTCAGTATCTCTGTACTTTTGCAATGTTTCCTTATTTATGTTCTATGAATATATTCGGTTTTTTTCTTGAATTTTCTTTTTAGTTGGTCAATAAAATATGTATATGAATTTTCTTCCCCTTTTATATTTTTTAGGAAAGAGAAGGATTACATTTTCTCTATAATTGGCTTTCTATATGCAGTCCCATTACTTCTCCCACACATCATCACCTTCTCCAGTTACATACACGCTCAGTGTATATCACATGCATACCAAAAGTTCAATAACGATGTTCAGCATGTAAATCTATGCTCCCTTTTTAATCTATTCAAACCTAAATATAATCCCATTTTATGTATTGCTTTCAGTGGAAGAAAAAATATTAGATCAAGGGTCAGAGGACTAACATTTAAATTCTTGCCATGCCACTTACTATCTTGTTGCATATGCCACAACCACTCTAGACCTCAATTCCACATTTGTACATGAGGGAGGTTAGATCCATTGACCTCTTTGGTCCCTTCAAGCTCTAAGCTTATGATCCTATGGAACTAGAAGCAGTGTCATAGACCTATCCAACTGTTCTTTACTACTGTCCTTATCCCAGATGATTTTGATTTTGAACAAAAGGAAAGGAATGAGGACTGGATCTGTGATATTATTGACAATAAATGTCTGAATGAGGAAATTCTATGTACCAGGGCAGGTAAGGACCTCTTTGGCAACTCATCAACTTACAGAGTTACCTAGAGCACTAGGCCTGAAGTCATACAGTTAATATATGTCAGAGACAGCATTTGAACCCAGGCCTTCTTGGCTGGAAAGCTAACCCTCTAGCCACTGTACCACCACTGACTCTCCTGGAGAGGAATCTGGATATATAGGCCGATGAGAATGACTCTTAAAGATCCTAGCAACAGGCTTTGTCTCTAGTCATTTTTCAGTCACGTCCAACTCTTTGCCACACAGAGTTAAAAGACTTACCCAGGGTCCCAGTGTCTAGGGCCAGATTTGAACTCATGAAGATGAGTCTTCCTGACACCGGCCTGGAACTCTATCCTCTGTTCCACATAGCTGCCCCAGGATCAGGCTATCATGAGAAAATGAGGAAGAGTTCATTTAACTCTCACGGTTCTCAGGCCATATCCATGTATATAAAATAGATGGATTCATATATTTTGGCCAAAATGACAGCAGTTGTGGCTCACTGCATGATTGATTCAGGAATAGATATTGATTTTGAAGACAGAAGAAATAGACCTATTCTATGCACAGCTCCATCAGTGGGATTTCATTGCACCACTGAAAAAAATAAGTAGGATTCAATCTAATTCTTGCTTTATGAGAACCAGTTCTTCCAACCCCATTCCTAAGTCCTCTCCAGCTCTTTGAAGAGATCAAATAAAGCTGTAAAACCTGTTTCTCTATTGGATATTAGCAAGAGGACAAGTGCCTACCTTTAGAAATCTTTTCACAAGATTATGCCAGGATTGCCAGGAGCATAGGGCCCTCTGTCAAGATCTGGGTTCTATTCTTTAATACCTAGAATTATCTTATGTTTTACAATGTTTCCTCATCTTCGAACATTGTTTTAATACCATTCTTTAAATACCAAACCATGTCCATATTTTATTCTAGTGGCACTAAGGAAAATGGGGTCAAACAACTGAACATGGATTATTGAAACATAAGCTAAAATCTGCATGGCATTTTAAGATTTGGAAAGTGTTTTATATGTTATCTGCTTTGTCCCATACAACAACCATGTGAGGTAGCTACTATTAGGCAGAGTGGACATTTGATTTCCTTGAAATAGGAAACTCTCCAATGAGAAAATTCCTTCTACTTACATGAGGGTCATAAACGTCATTATAATTTATAGTGTTAGAGAAAGTTTCCTGAAGCACTAAAAGATGATTTGTCCAGGGTCACACAGTCAGTATACATCAAATTTTTTTAAATTAAAAAAAATTATATTTTTAAAAATAAAAGTATTTTATTATTTTCCAGTTACATGTAGAAATAGTTTTCAACATTTGTTTATATAAGATTTCCAATTCCAAATTTTTCTCCCTCCCTCCCTTCCCTCCCCCCCTCCCCTAGACAGCAGGTAGTATACATCAAATTTAGTACTCAAAACTGGCTCTTCCCTGACAAGAATCTAGCTTGCCAACCATTACACAATACTGCCTTTACTTAAGCCTATAGCAACTGGTGTTCCTAGGTCACTGCCACCAAGCACTAACCAGGCCCAAACTAGTTTGTCTTCCAGGATCAGATAATATAGGCCACATTTAGAGTTAGATAGACATAGACAGATTATTAGCTTTATTTTACAGATGGGGAAACAAAATCTCAGTGACTTGTCTAGGTTCACAGCTTGATTCATAGCTATATTGCCTTGATTCCAAGTTCAGCACTCTATTATTTTTTAAACTGGATACATTGAATAGAAAAAGTGATTTTAAAGTAAGCATCATTGATATAACTGGGTTCTTAATTCTATGATCAATCCTCAGGAAACCAGAACCATTCCAATTAATCGAGTTAATTTTCAGTAAAAAAAATCTTTTTTTTTCTTTTTCATAATCATTTAAGCTCAAAAGGAAAGGCTGGATGGGCTAGACTCAAAATTGTTACAAACAGGGAAGATTTGCAAATACATCAATTTCACAAGAGATTTTTAATTTCATAAAAATTCACATTTCTCTTTAGGGTGTTACAGTTCTATTATTATATTTGCTTATTATTTTGCTGAACATAATCATTCCTGTCTCATTGAACATGTTTATACAATACAACAGTCATTGCTCTTAAAGCAACTTTTATAATGTCCCTTCAAGGTCTTGGCTTTTGGCAGTTCTGTCCCTTTAAGAAAGAGCAGAGAATAAGCTACTAATTAATGTGGTATTCACACTGAACACAGCAAACTCTGTTGATGATAGTCAGTAAACATTTATTAAGCATTTACTGTGTTTCAGGCATTGTGCTAAGCACTGTGGAAACAAATATATATTAAAAAAAACTTCCTCCCCTCAGAGAGCTTACAAACTAATGGGGGGGGATCACAACACACAATAGGAAGGTGAGGAGTAAGAGGAGGAGGAGGAGGAGAGAAGAAGAACAGGAGGAGGAGGAGAAAAAGGAGGGAGGAGGAGAAGAAAAAGAAGAAAGAGGAGGAGGAGCAGGAAGAGATAACCAGCACAGGTATCTCAGTTTACTTAATCACTGGCCATTCCAGCTTCTCCCAATATCTCAACCACTTGACCCTATTTATATTTCTTTTTATCCTTACCTGGCCTCAATTTCCCAGATCCTCTTCTGTTTGCTTCTTTTAGTTGTCCTGCTGATTCCCACTCAAGGCTATTCCATATCTTTCTATTTCAAACCTCAACTTCATTTTCAGATGGCCATTTTATGACCTTCACTCCTGTTTCCAGTTTAGAACTTCCCTACTTGTACAGTGCACAATCATCTCTGACAGCTCAGCTAAAAAGCCAGGCCTAGCCAATGTTGGTTGATTGAATAGTTGCATGTCATTTGGTTCACAACAACACAGTGAACAGAAAGCATTCGACTTCCTTCAGGTTATAGATTAAATAAGCGGTTAAAACCTAGGAACTGGGTCCATGATTTTGGTCACTCTGGCCCACTATGCAAACAGTGGCAATAATTCTTCCAAATCATTTGATGGGAAAAGTGAAATGCCATTGTGGGAAAAGACTGTTCAAATCTGTATTTGAAGTATTTACATTTTTTTTTTTTTGGTGAGGCAATTGGAGTTAAGTGTCTTGCCCAGAATCACACAGCTAGTAAGTGTTAAGTGTCTGAGGTCAGATTTGAACTCAGGTCCTCCTAAATCCAGGGCCAGTGCTCTATCCACTGTACCACCTAGCTGCCCTGAAGTATTTACATTTTGATCTTTTGTGAATGTGTTCATTGTAAAAAAAAATCATCAGTAATATATGCAGTTTGACTTCACTTTTGATAGCAGGTACATTTCTGGGACATTGTACATAAAGAAAATATAATCATAGATATGAGACCTATAACTGCATAGAACCCTTGGAAACTACTCCAAGCTTCAAACTATAGATAAGGAAATGACACTGGAAAAGAACACCAGCACTGGTGGGCCATCTTTGAACCTGGGTTCAAGTCCTACCACTAATGTTTACTACCCATGTGACATTTGGCAAGGCACCTAACTTCCTTGGACCTCAGGTTCCTCATCTGCAAAAAGAGAAGATTAGATTAGACAATTGCTAGGCTCTTTCCTGATTTAGATTGAAGAAACTGAATCCCAGGGGATAGAAGTTGCCAGAGATAATAATGAACAGAGCTAGGAACCAAACCAGGCTCCTTCATTCCTGTATGTTAAATACACTAGAAAAGTTCACTCTTTAAAAACAAATGATTTTTCTTTAATTATTCATTTATTTTTATTTTACTTTTTCTCAATTACATTTAAATATTTAAACATCCTTTTTAAAAATGTTCAGTTCTAGAATCCATCTCTTCCCCATACCTCCTCCTTGAGAAGGCAAGCAATTTGATGTAGATTATGCATGTGTAGTCTTGCAAAATATTTCCACATTAGCCATGTTGCAAAAGAAAATGCGGACAAAAAAAAACACCCCAAGAAAAATAGTTAAAAAACCAGTATGTTTCAATCTGTATTCAGACTCCATCAGTTCTTTTTCTGGAGGCATAAAGCATTTTCATCATTTCTTTAAGAGTTGTCTTAGATCATTGGATTGTGAATAGCAAAGTAATTCACAATTGATCATGGCACAATGTTGCTGTTGCTATGTACAATGTTCTCCTGGTTCTGCTCATTTCACTCAGCATGAGTTCACTTAAGTTTTTACAGGTTGTTCTGAAATCTGCCTGCTCATCATTTCTTATAAGACAGTAGTATTCCATCACATTCATATACCACAGCTTGTTCAGTCATTCCCCATTTGATGGAAATCTCCTCAATTTCCAACTCTTTGCTACCACAGAAAAAGCTACTATATATATGTTTTGTATATATGGGCCCTTTCCCTTTTTCTTTGATCTCCAATTGTTTAAATCTAATCTTATTTGTGAGAAAAGTGTTTTGTAATTGCATTCATATAGTTCCTGGGGTTGTCTTGACAGGTATTTTTATCCCAAGTATTTTTATCTTGACTGCAACTATTTATTTATTTATTTATTTATTTTTGCGGGGCAATGGGGGTTAAGTGACTTGCCCAGGGTCACACAGCTAGTAGGTGTCAAGTGTCTGAGGCCAGATTTGAACTCAGGTACTACTGAATCCAGGGCCAGTGCTTTACCCACTGCGTCACCTAGCTGCCCCCCCGACTGCAGTTATTTTAAAAATAATTTCTCATTCTGTCTCTTGCTGCTGGATTTTGAATATGTATGTATGTATGTATGTGTGTGTGTGTGTGTGTATAGTTAACCTGAAAATTAATGAAACCATCAATATAGGAGAAATAAGGTCTTTAATCGAGGCAAAGGAGCTATAACTCAGAGTATGGCAAAGCAAGATGCTAGGAATATCCAAAGATGGGGACTGAGAACAGGGTTTATATGGGGGTAACAGAACAAAAGGAACCAAAAGACTGCCCTAGAGTTAAGTATAGAAGCTACTAAATAGAAACTACTTAAAGTAAATGGACCCTGTAAGGTGGGGAATCTTTGGGTGGGGATAGTTTGTTTGGGGGAGATTCATAAAACAATCAAGAGTTTGGAATTGACAAAGATTGGTTAGCCCCAGACAATTCATTGGTCTGGGAATGGCGAGTAGGTGGGAATCAGTCTGTTCTCAGTAAATTGTGGTTATACACACGGACATGGAGATGGAGATGGAGATAGAGATGGAGATGGAGATGGAGATATCTCTGTGTGTATGTATATATATATACATACATATATACATATTTATACACACATATATGATGTATGTAGGTTTATTTTGTATCCTGCAACTTTGCTAAAATTGTAAAATATGTCCACTACTTTTTTGGTTATTGATTCTTTATACCATCATCATATCATCTGCAAAGAGTGATAGCTTTGTTTCCTCATTGCTTATTCTAATTCCTTTGATTTCTTTTTCTTCTCTTAATGTACAATAGTACAATATTGATTGGATATCTTTGCTTCACTACTGATCTTATTGGGAAGGCTTATCCCCATTATAGATAATGTTTGCTGATGGTGTTAGATAGATGCCACTTATTTTAAGGAAAGCACCATTTATTCCTATGCTTACTAGTATTTTAATTTAATTTACTTTCATAGTTTAATAGGAATGAGTATTGTATTTTATTTTTAAAAATAACTTTTTCTGGTGTAGCAAGGTGGCACAGTGGATAGAGCACTGGCCCTGGAGTCAGGAGGACCTGAATTCAAAAATGACCTCAGACACTTGATACTTACTAGCTGTGTGACCCTGGGCAAGTCACTTAACCCCATTTGCCTCACCAAAAAAAAAATACCCTTTTCTGTGTCTCTTGAGATAATCATATGATTTTTGTTATTTATATGGTCAAATTATGCTTATAATTTTTCTATTATTGAACCAGTCCTGCATTCCTGCTATAAATCCCACCTTGTCACAGTGTATGATCTTTGTGGATATATTTATTTTTTTTCTCAGTAAATACTCCTTTATTTAAAGTTTTGAGTTCTAAATTTTATCCCTCCTTCCCTTTTCCCCTCCCCCACCCTGAGGCAGTAAGGAATCAGAACTATGTTATACATGTGCAATTATGTAAAATACTGCCATATTTGTCATTTTGTACAAGAAAACTTGAATAAAAGAAAAAATGAAAGTGAAAAATAGCATGCTTCAGGGGCAGCTAGGTGGCGCAGTGGATAGAGCACCGGCCCTGGAGTCAGGAGTATCTGAGTTCAAATCCGGCCTCAGACACTTAACACTTAACTAGCTGTGTGACCCTGGGCAAGTCACTTAACCCCAGTTGCCTCACTTAAAAAAAAAATAGCATGCTTCAGTCTTGTTCAATCAATATCAATTCTTTCTTTGGAGGTGGATAGTATGCTTTATCATTAGTCCTTTGGGATTGTCTTGTAACATTGCATTGCAGAGAATAGTTGTCATTCACAGTTCTTCATCAAACAATATTGCTGTCACTGTGTATACAACATTCTCTTAGTTCTGCTCACTTCACTATACATCAGTTGATACACGTCTTTCCAGGCCTTTCTGTCATTTCCAGGCCTGTTTGTCATTTCTTTTAGCACAATAATTTGTGCTATATTCGTGATATATTTCTACAATCTCCTTGTTAGTGTTTTATTTAAAATTTTTGTATCAATATTCAGCAGAAAATTGGTCTATATTTTTCTTTCTCTATTTTTGCTTTTACCAGCACCATATTTGTGTTGTGAAAGGAATTTAGAAAGACTTCTTGTTTGCCTATTTTGCCAAATAGTTTAGGTAGCATTGCAATTGATGGGTTTTTTTTAAATGTTTGATAGAATTCACTTGTGAATATATCTGGTCCTGGAGATTTTTTCTTAAGGAGCTCATTGATGGTTTGTTCAATTTCTAAAATAGGACTATTTAACTATTTTATTTCCTCTTCTGTTGATCTGAGCAGTGTATATTTTTGCAAATATTCATCCATTTCACTTAAATTGTTACTTTGTTAGCATATAGTTAGCCAAAATAGTCCCTACTAATTGCTTTAATTTTATCCTCATTTGGTGGTGAATTCACCCTTATCCTTTTTAATAATGGTAATTTGGTTTTCATCTTTTTTAAAAAAAATCAAATTAACCACTGATTTTTACCTTTTTTTTTTTCATAAAACCAGCTCCTAGTTTTATTTATTAACTCAATGGTTTTCTTGCTTTTCAATTTTATTAATCTCCCCTTTGATTTTTAGGATTTCCAATTTGGTGTTTAATTGGGGGGTTTTGATTTTTTCTTTTTCTAGTTTGTTTGTTTGTTTGTTTCATGTCCAATTCATTGATTTGTTCTTTCTCTATCTTGTTGATGTAAATGTTTAAAGATATAAATTTCCCTGTAACTATTGCTTTGGCTGCATCCCATAAATTTTTGTATGCCATCTCTTTGTTATCATTCTCTTTAATGAAATAATTTCTATTTTGTTATTTCACCCACTCATTCTTTAGAATTAAATCATTTCCAATTGATTTTAATTTGTGTTTCCATGGCTCTGTATTGGATATAACTTTGATTACAATATAGTCTGAAACAGTTTAACCTTATTGAATCCCTTATTTCTCTTTCATGTTTACTTTTTTATGCTTCTCTTGAGTCTTGTATTTTAAAGTCCATTTTTCCATTCAGCTCCTGTCTTTTCATTAAGAATTCTTGAAAGTCCTCTATTTCATTAAATGTTCATTCCCCCACACCCCAGTTTTGCTGGGTAAATTATTCTTGGTTGTAATCCTAGATCCTTGGCCTTCCAGAATATCATATTATAAGCCCTTTGATCCTTTAATGTGGAAACTGCTAAATCTTGGGTGATCCTGACTATGGCTCCACAGTATTTTAATAGTTTCTTTCTGGCTGCTTGCAATACTTTCTCCTTGACCTGGGGGCTCTGGCACGTGGCTATAATATTCCTAGGGGTTTTCATTTTGGGATCTGTTTCAAGAAGTGATCAGTGTATTCTTTTAATTTCCCTTTTACCTCTGGTTCTAAGACATCAGGGCAGGTTTCCTTGATAATTTCTAGAAATATGATATCTGGGCTCCTTCTCTGATAATAGCTTTCAGGTAGTCCAATAATTCTTAAATTATCTCTCTATGATCCATTTTTTCAGGTTAGTTGTTTTTTTGATGAAATATTTCACATTTTCTACTATTTTTTCATTCTTTTGATTTTAATTGATTGTTTCTTGATGTCTCATGAAGTCATTAGGTCCTACTTCCCCAATTCTAGTTTTTAAGGAATTATTTTCTTCAGTGAGATTTTGTACCTTTTTCATATATGGCCAATTCTACTTTTTAAGAAGTTCTTTTTTTCAGTGGATTTTTTTACCTCTTTTACCATTTAGACAATTCTGTTTTTAATGTGTTGTTTTCGTCAGTATTTTTTGTACCTCTTTTGCTAAGCTGTAACTTTCTTTTCATAATTTTCTTGCATTTCTCTCATTTCTTTTCCCTTTTTTCCTTCTACCTCTCTTATTTGATTTTTAAAAGACTTTTTGAGCTCTCCAAGGATTCTTGTTGGGCTTGTGTCTGATTCACATTTTTTTTTTCTTCTGAGGCTTTGCTTGTAAGCTGTTTTGACATCATTGTCTTCTTCTGACTTTGACTTTGAATTTTATGTTAAAGTTGAGCTCTACTTACCTGAGGGTAGGGAGGTATTATCCAAAGCTTCAGGCTTTTGTGCTAATGTTGTCAGAGCTAGCTCTAGAGGGCTGTATGCTTTCAGTGCTTTCAAGGTGGTATGATCTAAGTTAAGGTTTGGTCACTGTTCTCTTGGCCTGTGCTCTGGTTTTTACCCAGGAAAGGATCTTGTTCCTCTCTAGCCACTAGCATGTTCCTCTTGGTGTTGGAACTGTGACCCTGCTCTCTTTCAGTTGCAAGCACTAGTGCTCCTTTCTGCCTTAGAATGGAGACCAGGGCCTCTAATCTCCTGTGAGTGTCCACAAGCACTCTTCTCTGCCCTTTAACTGTGATCAGAGCTTCTATTCCTCCATGGCTGCCTAGGATTGTAATCAGGAACTGTGTATTGACAATACAACAGGGTCCTAAACCCAGGGCCAGCAAAAGGTTCCCTATAATTATTTTCTGACCAATTGTCCAACTCCTTTACTCTTGGTGGGCTCCCAAAGCTACTGCTACTATAGTCACCTCCAAGGCCTGATGCTATAAATCACCACCACCATGAGGCAGACCTTTCTTGCCAATATCCTAAGTTGTTTTGGGCTGGAGAATTATTTCACCTGAACTTTTGTTGGTCCTGCTTCTCCAGAATTCAATTTGAGGCATCATTTTAAAGTTCTTTAGAGGAGAACTTAGGAGAGTTTAGATGAATTCCTGCTCCTACTCCACCATCTTGGTTCCACTCCTTAAAATAAGAAATCCTAACATATGATCCATGGATTGAACTCCTTAAGGGGAAATGTATCTAAATTTCAGAGGGTAGTAGTGGTATGAACTGGATGGGAAATTCTAACATCATTGGCTTCAAGTCAAAAGTCAACAAGAAAATATCAACTACCAGGCAGACAAGTAATAACTCATAATAAAAGTATAAACAAAAGGAGAAAATAATCCCTGCCCTTCAGAAGTTTAAATTCTAGTGGTGGAAGCTGGAAAAGGTAGAAAGAAAGTTACCTATGCAGTGAAGGCATGATGGAGAAATTTTGAAGAGTCAGGAGTGGACCCCTGAATGGCAAGGAGAAATGGCTGACCTGGTCACTTTCCTTAAAATGGAAGTTCTGGGAGGAATTGACCAAACAGTGGAAGTAGTTGCAGGAGTAGTGTGAAAAGGCCTAGAGTACAGTGAAATTCCAGGGTGAGGAGGCTGTTGAGGCAAGGTGGAGAAACTCTGGAAAGTTTACTTTATAAGGGGGGGACTGTCACAGAGGTCTATGACATGGAAATGGTTAGGACCATTTCCTAATAATGATAATGTTATCATGTAAAGTGAATACATAAGTAATCACTATTATATCTTTTTTTAAAAATCTAGACTGTAATATCAATTTTGATTAAAGCAAATATATACGTATGTACAGTCATCAGTAATAGAAGAATTACAGGATTAAATTATTCAATTTAGCATTAAAAAAAAGAAAACTTTAACACTTCAAGGAATTGTAATATCATTAGCACAAGTACCACATCAGGTGGTACACCAACAGGTTACAAACCCTCTCTAATTTAGTAAACAGAATTTAAGAATTGGACCCCTGGGGGCAGCTAGGTGGTGCAGTGGATAGAGCACTGGCCCTGGATTCAGAAGGACCTGAATTCAAATCTGACCTCGGACACTTTATACTTACTAGTTGTGTGACCCTGGGCAAATCACTTAACCCCAATTGCCTCACCCCCCCAAAAAAAAGAATTGGACCCCCCAAAAATTATTACCCCATGGTCAACTTAGGTACAAGTCTCTCTGAACTTGGTTAAACTGATCCTTGGACAAAAGAGAAGCTATTTGTCAGATGTTGTTAAACTTGAAGCTTAGCTCAATAGGATTTGTTCTGCTGGTGTTGTCTTTGAGAACATATCATAGAAAGACTTCAGCACTGGACTTGAGTGGGAAAATAGCATCATAGTATCATAGACCTAAGGCTAGAAAGGGCCTCAGAAGCACTTTTGCATTTGAGGAAACTGAGGCCCAGGGAGGTTAAGTGACTTGTCTAAAGTCACACTGGTAGTGAGTGACAGGCTGGATTTGAACCTAGGAAAATCATTTGTATTTGTTAGTCATCCGTTGCAAAGAAGTGCAAATACTGTTAGGACTGCTATATCATCTGATTAATCATGATAACATACTTGCATTATAAATAAGGGACCTGTGACATTTTTTGAGCTGAGAGAAATGATTATTTCTTTCTTGTATTAATAACTAATTATTGA
Source organism: Dromiciops gliroides (assembly GCF_019393635.1). NCBI lineage: Eukaryota > Metazoa > Chordata > Mammalia > Microbiotheria > Microbiotheriidae > Dromiciops > Dromiciops gliroides. The sequence goes on from NC_057863.1 coordinate 188,597,906, forward strand.
ATCAGGACCAAGGTTTTTCACCTTTTCCACTTCCTTATCCAGAAATCAACCAGTGTGAGAAATTTCTGTCAAAGTCTTACCCAGCAAGGATGGCTAAGATCTAAACAAAGATAGCAAAAGAAATTCTAAGTTTGGGCTAATGGGTGCATTCCTGCTCATTGTGTTTGCTCAGACAGGTCTGGAAGAATGTGGATTCTCCTTTTTGTCAGACAGGTGACCAAGATTTGGTCATTGTAATATTCACTTTCTTATTAATTGTGAACCAATCAGAATTGATTGTCACTCTCAGGAACACCTATTCTTCCAAGAGCATATAAACTGTGAGCCCAAGGCCATGAGGGGTCTTTACTCTAAGAGGACCAAATGACCATCCTTTTATTTATAAACATGATGTCATTATTAATAAAATGATTAAATTACCCAGAAACTATGTCTCTGAAACTTTATAAACATCACAGAGCTTTAGACACTGGCCTGGAAAAGGTAAGGGTTTACCTTTAGAACTAGACAACAAAGGGTCAGAGGTTATCATACACATTGATACTTAATGATGGGCTTTTCATCTTCAGAATATGGCATCTTTTTAAAGTTTGATGGATTATCATACTGTTATGGGCCCAGAGCACCCCAGAAGTTCTCTGGAGTGCATCAAGGAATCTTCTCCTTGAGAAACTAAACCAAAGGACAGACACACCTAAAGAGATAAGTGGAACCAGATCGTACTGAGCTAGCTTTGGGACCTCCACCCTTCATTCCAGTCCCCCTCACTCCTGGGGAGATAAGTTTGGGTGTGGCTGCTGCCTTTATGTAGAGATGGCTTGAGAGATCCACAGCCACCCCTCACCCAATTCCCCCAGCCACCACCAGTGGGTTCCCTCACTAAGGGAACTTTCCAGTCACATGATCACCCCCATCAGTCCTCTATAAAAGTATCTGCCTGTCTCCTGCTTGAGGAGATTAGTATCTCAGAGCCACTCTCTGTGCCATGCCTTTCTCTCCATGAGAAGAAGTCCAGTGATTTCTCTCATGGTTTCCCTTCCCTTCCCTTGCCCCTAAATAAACAACTATCTTATTCTAATTGCTTTTGTGTGCAAGAGGCTGTTATTCTTTAAAGAGGAATTCACAAGCATCCCTAACCCCTACCCCTACCCCTACCCAAACCCCTACCCTATTTTCCCCACATCAATACCTTTTTGTAGTCTATTCTCGATTACTACTGAACAGAAGTTTTCACACTATTTGTTCTTATCATAAAGCAAGTACAAGGAATCTTAATAATAGTTATTTATTTGCACTGTTCATTTCTTATTTATTTCAACATAACTTCATTAGGAAATTTGGCATTGAAAACCTACTTGAAAGAAAAGTCTCTCTATTTACCTCTATCCCTGAAATACTATTTAAAAAGGGGAGTTAAATTATATTGTCTTTGTTTTGTAAATTCTGTCAAATAATTTAAAGTTGGAATTGATTTTTTAAAAAATAGAATGGATTAAAAAGTATTTTGGTTTCATGTTATATTTACAAGAATAAAATCTTTAAAATCATAGCTATTTTCATAGTCTTTATTGAATTGAACATAATGGAAATAGAAAATTTTAATAACTTCTTATCTTTGTGATGTTCAAGATCTTACTAAATTGACGTTGGACTTTGCTCCCAAATTTTTTCACAGTAATAAAAAGGATTTCACAAATCTCACAGATTTATTATTTCATTGGGAGTGCTCTGTCTTCTACCACTGTAGTTCTCAACTCTTCTATTTTCTCCTGTAAAGAATTAATTGTTATTTGAGGTTTTTATGACCCCATCTTTTGGCTAGAATTAAGAAAAAAAAAAACAGCACCTTGCCTCCACAATGGCACAGTGCTCCACCCACTGGTTGTAGCCGTCACCATGGCACTGGCACCTCATGTCATCACCACTCACTGACACCTACATGGGCCTGGCAAAATTATAATGACTGGAAGCCCAGTGAAGGCAGTGATGTGACTGTCAGTCAGGGCTGCCAGCCAATAGGGTTGGGGCTGTGTGTAGTTAGGCTGGGGTTTGCTGGGAAGGAGAAGGGAGGAGTTTTGCCATTCTAGCTTGAAACTGGGAAATGACAGGACTAAGCTGTGTGTTCTCAGCTGATCCCTGGGAGGTGGTGTTATTCAGGTCGTATTGTTTTCCTTCCCCCATTTTTTCCTTTCCCTTAATTCTACTGATCTTGCTTGTGATTTTAAGTTCATTCTTGTTAATAAACCCTGTTCTGTTTTTGAGGGACGCTGTTGGTCTCCTTCCTTGCCCCAATATTGTGGCGAGCTGCCTAGCTAACACTCCCCAATTAAAATTTGGCCCCTACACTCCTAAGTTGCTGTGGTTGAAAAAAATTATTACTTTGGAGTCAGTCTTCTGGTGATGAGTATGCCCATGCTTTATGAGGCTAATTCTAAGATATTGGACATACTCATTAATGTTGGGCCTACGCTTGAAGGCTTTTAGAGTCAAGGGTCACCCTTAGACCTTGAAGAAGTAACAGAGGAAGCCCTTGGTGGAATATTCATAGAATATATTGCCAACATATCACTTGCTACATTTGTTAATCTCTTGTGTGCAAACTTTTACCATGATAAAATTTATTAATTTGGATTGGAAGAGAAATCATATTATAAACATGATTGCACTTTCTTCTTGGGTATTTTTCATTTATTTTTAAAATGGAGCACTGAGTGGTTTAAAACTTTTATTGGAGTATTGCTCAAATGAATTTTGAAATAGCTGTCATGATGTGATAAGATTAGAAGCATATATACTAACAATTTAGGAAAATTATATACTGTCACTTAAAAACATTTTATCAATAATTAATGTCTAAAAATGCATTTGAAAGCCATTCATTTCCCCCTTACATTGTATAGGTATATAAGCTTTTTTTTCTTCTTTTTCTCTTAGTTTATAATCTCCTGGGGAAGAGACCATGTCTGTGTGATTTTTTTGAGGCATTATGGAATATAGTAAACCGTCTTAGACTTTATATAGTTAGAAGTTTGGGGTTTGAGTCTGAATACAACACAGCTATACTATGTTTATTCTTGCACTTACCCTGTTACTTTATGTGGTGAATTGCAAACAGTAGGCACTCATATAAATGTTTGTGATATAATTATACCAGGTGTGTAAAGATATGTCCATTATAGCTTCATTATGACACTATTTGCTACAAAGTTGAATTCAGCATAAAGTGCTTCTGTTTTGGAAATCCATTAAGCAACATTTAGTTTTTGAAGTACCCAAAGAAAATTTCAGCTAGACAGATTTAGGCTTGCTACAAGGTGGGGAAAGTTATTAATAGTTAGAACTATCCAAAAGTGGAATGGGCTGCCTTGGCAAGTTGTGTGCCCCCTCTAGAAAGATCTTCAAGCAAAGACTGGATGTCATAGAAGAAATTCTTGTTTAGATTGAACTGAATGGCTTCAGTGGTGCTTCTGAAGCTGAGATTCTTAGATTTTACCTAGGAGGTGACCACATGATACAGACCCAAAGAAAGAAATATCACAAGGCTGCAATGTGAAATATAAAAAGATCTCCAATTTTTTCTTAATTTTTAAAATCTTTATCAGGTACTCTTATTTAAAATGCCTCTGGAGCTTTCATTCATTCATTCATTTTAAAACATTTATGGGGGGGGGCAGCTAGATGGCGCAGTGGTTAAAGCACCGGCCTTGGATTCAGGAGTACCTGAGTTCGGATCCGGCCTCAGACACTTGACACTTACTAGCTGTGTGACCCTGGGCAAGTCACTTAACCCCCATTGCCTGCAAAAAAAAAAAAAACAAAAAAAAACATTTATTGGGTATGGTGCAGTCAAAAGAATGCTAAGTTTGTAGTGAGAGAAATGAAAGAATCAAGCATTTATTAGCTATATGCTATATGTCAGTCATTTTATAAATATCATCTCATTGATCTTCCCAGGAATTCTGGTAGGTAGATGGTATTATTATCCGGATGATATACTTGAGGAAGCAGAGGAAGAGGTTAGGTCCTTTGCCCAGAGTCACATAATAAATGTGCGAGGGTTGGTTTGAACTTCTAAGCCCAGTGCTCTGTCTACTGTATATTACCTAGCTGCCTCTACACAAAGGTCCTGTGTTGGCATCCTGGCTATGCTTTTTACAGCCTATATAACCCTGGGTAAATCACTTAACTTCATTGTACCTTAATTTCCTCAACTGTAAAATAAGGGGATTGGACAAGATTACTTCTAAGCTCTCTTCCAACCCCAAATCTATGATCTTACTAGGTCCTTGGCACCTAGTAGCTTTTGGCACCCAACATTTACTGCTGTTATTGACATGTTTTTGCTCAGATAGTATTTTTAGTCCAACAACTATTTTATGTGCAACAGCTTTATATTATTATATGAAGGAAAGTTCATGTGCTATATTGCATCTGGAGTCAGAATCAGAGGGCCTAAATCTGTGTTGTTTGCCCTTTGTTTTCAAAAAAGAGGACTAATGAAATCCCGGGATGATGTCTTAACTTACAAGTGAATTGGATTTAAGTGTGGTAGAGTTGCTCAAACTCTACACAAAGTCTCACTCTCTCTTCCAGAGTCATCCAAGTCCAATGGCAAAACAAAAGTCAAGAGGACTGGCAATGGCCCAGGTGCAGTGCCTTCAAGGCAGTTGGAACATATTGTTTTCATCCAACCATTCTGCCAGGCAAAGTCTTCACATGCTTCAGGTAGACACCACCCCCCCAATTCATCAACCAGTCTGAGGCCTGTAGGTTACCCTCAACCTGGTTACCAGGTGTGGCCACTGAGCATGCTACAGCTTCTTGGAGCCAGGGTTAAGAGTTGGGTGGCGGTTGGACAACAAAGGTATCCTGAAAGCAGTCCTGAAAAGGGCTTAGCAAGCCCTCTTATGAGAGTAGCTAGTGTATACCAGTCTCAGTATAATTCTATAATATATTACTGATATAATCTTAGGCATCAGTCACTTAACTGTCACCTCTTAAGTCTCAATTACGTCATTTGTCAAAGGGGAATCATAACTACACTAACATTTTCATACTCTCAGCAGGTATCTATGAGTATGAAATAAGAGAATTTAAAATTACATCATTATGGACATGAACTATATAGATAACTGTTATTATGGCTGTCATTACTACATTAATGCACATAGGATATCTATAACAGTGATGTCAAGCACAAATAGAAATAGTGGCACTACTGTGAATGCTACTATTGTAAACCTTATATAAGGATCCCTATAAGCGCATATTGGCTTATTGTATTTTTATGTATGTTATTAAATATTTCCTAATTACATTTTAATTGGGTTTCAGGCCATACTTGGGTGTGTTGCAGGCTACAATGCAGCTCATGGGTAGTGTCTTTAATACCTCTGACCTAGAGAATAACAGGGGAAAACTCACTTCTTGTTATGAGGAAAATAGGGAAGACCATTATTTTTCTGGGATGTTTTGCACTTGTTCCTATCTGGAATCAGATCTGTCTAGGAGTCTGTGAAATCATAGCCCAGAGAGTATAAGTGAACTTTGAAAGGCTAAACTCAAAATTAGAAATAATAAATGGGTCTTCTACCAATGGTGTCAACATTTTTTAAAAATGCATTATCTTTGGCCTGCAAATTGACTTTAAAAACCACAAATTATATATATAATGGCATTTTTATTTGTTTCATTAAACATTTCCCAATAACATTTTTATCTGTCTCAGCTTCTCTCTGGAGTATTGGAAGCCACATTTGGCCTGTGAATTTGACACCTCTACAAACAATTGATTTTCAAAGTGTGATCTGTGGGCTGATTCTGGTGTCAAATAGAAACAAGTAGGCTAAGTGATGCATGGAAGAAGGTTTAGGGCAAAGGGAAAGTCCTTTCCTTTTATATAATAGTCTGAAGGCCAAAACACTTGGAGGGAAAAAACAAAACAAAAACAAAAAACCAGCCTTAGGAATGCTCCTGAGGCAGGCAGCATTTGAGTTGAAGAGTTCTGAGCATCAGTAAACATAGCCTATTAGGTGTCCACACCAAGTCGGGCTTCACCATGGTCAACTTCCAGGAGTGGCAGGTCATCAAGTTGCCTAAGGAGGAGTGTATCAATCCAGGCAGGAAAAATGGAGCAAGTTAAAGCTGTTGTAACAATCAGTAAAAGGTGATGAGTGAGATGAGCAGAACCAGAAGAACATTGTACACAGTATCATCAACATTGAGTGTTGATCTACTGTGATGGACTATATTCTTCTCACCAATGCAATGGTACAGAAGAGTTCCAGGGAACTCATGATAGAAGAGGATCTCCAAATCCAAGAAAAAAAAACACCAAACTGTGGAGTATAGATGCTGAATGAACCATACTATTTCTTTTGGTTTTGGTGCTGTTGTTTTTTCTATTTTGAGGTTTTTCATCATTGCTCTGATTTTTCTCTTATAACATGACTAATGCAGAAATAGGATTAATGTTATTATGTATATATATATGTGTGTGTGTGTGTGTGTGTGTGTGTGTGTGTGTGTGTGTGTGTGTGTGTGTATAAAACCTATATCAGATTACCTGCTGTCTAGGGGAGGGGAGAGGGAGGGGAGGAAGGGAGAAAAATCTGAAATTGGAAAGCTTGTATAAACAAAAGTTGAGAACTATCTTTTCATGTAACGGGAAAATAAATAAATTAATTAATTAAAAAAAAAAACAATCAGTAAAAGGGTCAGGACTGTACTTCCAGCCAGGGTGAAAGAAAACAAAACACAACACAACAGCAGCATCAACAATAAAACCAACAAATCTCTACTGTAAACTATTCTGACTTTGCCTGAAAATTAAATCTTACTTAGATTAATTCAGTGCTATAGGATAAACTGGGTTCTGATAATAGAATACAATTTCTAGAACCATTCTAAGCTTCCAACTTGACCTAAAAGTTCCATTTAACTTTTTTTATGTGGTCCTGAAATGTGGCAGTAAAGGCAGTGACTGCTTATAGACAAGCATGCTGCTAACAGAATCCCAAGGAAGCACAAAACATATTTGTAAGCCAAAAAGAAAATTACAAATAGAAACTGTGTCAAGCTGTGAACTCAGACTGAAACAAGCAGTGTCATTGCTCCTTCTGCATAGACTGAAGGTCATTTAATCCTCATGCAGTTTCCTCTTCAGTCCTATTTTGAGACTTGCAGTAGCTCACATTTCAACCTCGATTGTGGAGTAGTACAAGAACTCCTTGCCTTGTAGGTCTTTTATTTCAAATGAAATTCTGGGTTTTATCAATAGAGGGCACTGCAGTACTGACTACTGTTCCTTGCTTAAAAATAGCAAATAAAATGGTAATCGTGATAATTTTTTAAAAGTGGGTTGTACTGGAAAAGCTTTGGAAAAACATGCCCCCAACTTTGAAGAGATAAGATCTTAAACTTTTGTAAAAATGAATCGTAAGTACTATCACCTTCAGAAGCATTTTAAGGCCTTTATTTGTACATGGTACAAGGTGAATTTGAAAGATAGAGAGACTGGGTGAGGTGGCATTGGTGCAGTCCAATAATTCCTAATACTGGGAAAGACTAAGGGTGGTGTATCTCTTGAGTTCAGGAGTTCTGAACTGACAAAAGCCAATTGGATGGCTGCACTAAACATGGAATCAGTATGATAAGCCCCAGGAAAGTAGCGTGGTTTGCCTACAGAGGGGGCAAAATGGTCCAGGTGGAGAAAATGCTTCTGTGTTTAGGGTTGTGATTGGGGATGGTGAGTGGCAGTTGAATTTCCATCCTGGTCAAGATAGGGGCAATCAGTAATTAATAATAATAACAACAACAATAATAATAGTGCTACATAATATAATGTTATATTATATTACAATACTATATTTATAGCCACATATATAATTTACTTACTAGCTTTAATTCGTGTTAATATAATCCTTTCTTCACTTAAAAAATATTTCCCAAACATTTTATCATTACTTCAAAAGGTTTATAATTTCATCTTTGGGCATCCTTGAGTGTGTATATACCAGGAAGGTCATAACCCTTCCACACCGAAGTAGGAAGTCTTTGTTAGGCTATGATTACTACCAATTTAGCTAGGCTAGTCCTTAGACAACAGACATGATCTGTCACCAGGCTTGAAGCAATGAATGATTTGACCTTCATCCACTTACTGTATGACCATGGACAAGTCACTTATCTCTCAATTTCCTCATTGGTAATATGTGGAAAATAATACTTGAATTCCTGGTTCAAAGGGTTGTTTTAAGGAAGTGTTATAGAAATATCAATTATAATTATTAGAAGCCTTACTGACTTTGTAGATCCTATCTGAGCTTTCCTTTTGCCAGCATAGCCTTCAAGACTTAACTATTCTCTAAAAAAAAAAAAAGACTTAACTATTCTCAACAATACAATGATCCAAGAAAATCTCAAAGGACTATCAATGAAACAAACTATCCACCTCCAAAGAAAGAACTGATATCGATGGAACACAGACTTAAGCATGCTATTCTTCACTTGCATTTTTTTCTTTTAATCAAGTTTTCTTATACAAAATGACTAATATAGTAATGTTTTACACAATTGCACATGTATAACATATATCTGATTGCTTACCACCTCAGGGAGTGGGGAGGAGAGGGAGGGAAGGAGGGATAAAAATGGAACCCAAAACTATACATAAAAATGTTTATTACTTAGACATAAAAAAGAACCCTAATGTCATTAAAATTCATATAGGAAATTAAATATGAAGGGGAAAAAAAGAAGTTAGGTGATTTGTCCAGGAACATGCAGCAAATAAATGTCTGAGGTAGGATTCAAACTCAGGTCTTCCTGATTCCAAGGTCAGTGCTCTGCCTATTACCCCATACTACTTTTTTTTGTTTTTTTGTTTTTTTTGTTTTTTTTGTTTTTGCGGGGCAGTGGGGGTTAAGTGACTTGCCCAAGGTCACACAGCTAGTAAGTGTCAAGTGTCTGAGGCCGGATTTGAACTCAGGAACTCCTAAATCCAGGGCCGGTGCTTTATCCACTGCGCCACCTAGCCGCCCCCTACCCCATACTATTTTAAAAAATACTTTGCTATTTTCCCATATGTGTGTATAATATTTAAGTACAAAATATAAAAATACAACATATGTATATGATATATTTCTATATATAGATGTGCATGTGTATATATGCCTGTGTATATACACATACAAACACATATATATTATAGGTAAACATCTTTCCTCATGACCCTGTTTTCCATTTCTTTTGTGGTGCAGATGGGTTAAAACCTCTTATCTTTTTTGTATAGGGAATTAGAATTCCTAATGATGATGACCACAATAATGACCTAGAGGTTAGGAAAATTTACCAAAGCAAATCACCTTTCCTTAGACTTAAAAAAAACTGCCTGAGAGAGCTGAGAAGATAAGTAATTTGTCAAGAATCACAGTCAATTTGTCTTAAGAAATGGGACTCTAATCTTCCTAATGGGGAGACTAGGTCTCTAGCCCCAAAACCAAGATAACTTCATAAGTGTCCCCCATTAAGTCTTATTATTTATAATTATGTGAGTAATAAAGTAATGCTTAATATTTTAAAAAATTTCAATCCATGGAAATGGACTGAAATGAGCAGATTGGCTGTTCAAAATTAACAGACTTGCTTTTGAACAGATGCTTTTCTTATTTTTCTTCAGAAATGTATTTTTTTTCACTTAGCTCTAAGAAATAGGTGTGTTTGCATCCTGCATAGCCTTTTAAAGCTTGCCAAAAATTATCAGTGAGTCAGGACTCATGTGAAATGACTTTTATGTCAATATAGTTGAAAGTTGTTTTCTGAGTGGTTAACTACCTTGCCTGATTAAATAACCAAACAAAGGTGGGACAAGGAAGGCAGCTTGATTTGACTGGTATTGTTGTGCTCACCTGAGATAAGCTGCCTCCCTTTCTGTCCTTGTTTGATCTAGAACACAAATTGTTTCTTGTTCCTCCCCTTGAAAGTGATAGCAGCTGCTGCTTGTTAGAGAGATTCAGCTACCACATACTCTTTGGTTCTCATTAAAACCAGTTTTCCAAGCATAACATCATGAACTAATTTTTTATGGCTTCTTTCCTTTTGTGAAAAATGACTGGTTCGGACAGATAGATGAGCTTTCTATATTCATGAGAATGTGGCTGTAACAGAGGAATAGGTATCACTAAGAAAATTCAAGATATTTAGAAGCTGAGGAATTTATTTATTCTTTGTCTTATGGTTTAGAGCTTCTTAGTTTAAAAAGTAGAGATGTTTTATAGGGTCACCTTTGAAGATTGAATGAGAGTCTCTGAGTTCAATGAATCTGTCTTTGTCTAGGCACTGTGCTAAATGGTTTTACAAATATTATCTCATTTGATCCCCAAATTGCCTACTTTTTATTGACTCCCATTTTATAGTTAAGAAAACTGAGGTAGACAGAGGTTAAGTCACACAGCTATTAAGTGTCTGAGGCTGGATTTGGACTCAGATTTTCCTGACTACAGGCCCAGAACTCTATTTCTCTAGCTGCTGGTATAAGAAGACTGGTTAGTTTGGAAGGCCCAAGATTGTGACAGGCTTTGAATGCCAAGGGGATCATATGAAGATGCCAGGCAGTGTGGTACAGTAGAAAGACTACTGGATTTAAGGATCAGAAGACCTTGGTTGGTGTCCTACTGTTGATATTGAACATTACTCACCTGTAGAATGAAGGGGCTGAGCTCAGATGGTCTCTGAGGCCCCTTCACATTCTAGTGCTACAAAGAGGTATTTACCTTCAATGTGCTCAAGACACTTGGAAGCTCAGTACTGAAAAGGACCTTAAGGGACATTTAGTCCAAGCCATGCCTGACTCATCTCCTGAGAGGCTCTAAAGCAAGGAAGTTATCTTGGGTCATTCATCAGGAGTTGTTTTTGTTCTCTGAACTGGGGGCCAATGGGCATGTTCCTACCTTTCTTGGGGAAATTATTTTAATATACCGGCCAAAGATGAACCACCCTGTAAGCCAAGAATCCCTTCTACAATATCACCAACAAAGTTATCCAGCCATTGTTGAAAGTGTGTTTGTTAGAAATTTGACATTTCTGGAACTGTAATGAGGAGGAGTAGCAGGATGGTGTGGACAGAAATACACAGAGAATGTCAATCAATTGAATTTGTATTCCAGAGCTCAGCACTGTGTTTTATTGATTTATGACCACCATCTCCCTCTTGAAATTACTTTCTACTTACGTAAGTATATGTGTTATCCTTCTAGTAGAATGTAAGCTCCTTGAAGGCAAGGTCTATTTTGTTTTTTGTTTTCAAATCCCCAGTGCCTAGTAATGTCTTGCGAATAATAGGCACAGTTGGTGGTGTTGAATTGTTTCAGTTGTTTCCAACTTTCTGTGATCCCAATTAGAGTTTTCTTGGCAAAGATAGTGGAGTGGTTTGCCATTTCTTTCTCCTGCTCATTTTACATATGATGAAACTGAGGCAAACAGGATTAAATGACTTGCCCAGTGTTACACAGTAAATGTGTGAGGCTAGATCTGAACTCAGTACTATAAGTCTTCCTGACTCTAGGCCTGGCATTTTATCCACTGTACAACCCAGCTGCCTCATATATCATAGAATATTTGCTAAATGACTTATAATTATTGTTTTAAATATCTGCCCCTTTGGGGGACAGCCAGGTGGCAGTGGATAATGCACCAGCCCTGGATTCAGGAGGACCTGAGTTCAGATTCGACCTCAGACTTGACACTTACCAGCTGTGTGACCCTGGGCAAGTCACTTAACCCCAATTGCCTTAAACATCCTGGGCCATCTCCAGTTGTCCTGATACATATCTTGCCACTGGACGCAGATGGCCCTGGAGGAGAGAGTGAGGTTGGTGACTTTGCACAGCCCTCCTTCACTTACATCCAATTCAGTGCAAATCATGCCATCATCATGCCATCACCTTGATGTTATAGCTAGCTCTCTTTGAGTATGAAGGACAAACGACAAGAATTCCCAATGATTAAAAGTGGTAAACACAATGCTTGGCACATAGTAAGAACTTAATAAAGATTGATTGATTGAAATGGTCTTCAGTTCTTTTATCAGTAAAGTAAGAGTTGAGGTCCTCAGTTAAGATGGGAGTGTGGCAGGTTTTAAGAGGGAAGAGAAGATTTGGAATAGCTTCTGTGGGGAGTAAAATAAAGAATCACTTGGAGTACAATAAAAAAAATGCCTTGATACAGAGTGCCCAGTTGAAATTCGATATCATAATAGGTAGTGTGCCTCATCAGCACAGTTACGCTATGTATTCAGCAGCTCAGGAGTCAGAATGGAGAGGAACAGTGGTGTCAATCCAAGACTCAGTTGTGGAAAGGGATGATGATACATAGGACAAATGGGGTATAAGATTACAGAGCATGTTGACAGCATAGAAGTGAATTGATTAACTCTAGGGTCAAGATGGGGAGGGGAGGAAAGTTAAATTAGAGAAGTCATAATAGCCTGAAAAAGTAGAAAGGGGTGAATGGAAGAACTCAGGCCACTATGAGAGCAAAGAATGGGTTTAGGAGGAATGAGACATAAGGAGAAATAAAATTATATTCAGAGGCTTTTTTTTTTAAGTGCAACAGTTGTGGAGAATGATGAGTTCCAGGGTGTGACAATTTATGTGTGTGGCAAAGTGAAGGGAAGAAAAAGGACATAGGGTTACAGGGGACTGAGGAATTAAGAGCTTGAACATAATAGATTCTCAATAAATATTTGTTGAATTGGATATGTTTGTTGAATAAGAGAGACAAAGATAGACTTGGGGAAGGGAGAGAGATCATGACTCAATTGTGATGAAGATTTGGCTGACATTAATTTGGTTCACTTCAAGTTTAAATAAAGATTAAGAAACAAATGTGGGCAGCTAGGTGGCGCAGTGAATAGAGCACCAGCCCCGGAGTCAGGAGGACCTGAGTTCAAATCCAACCTCAGACACTAAACACTTACTAGCTGTGTGACCCTGGGCAAGTCACTTAACCCCAATTGCCTCACAAAAAAAAAAAAAGAAACAAATGTAATAAAGATGCTGTTAACCAATTCAGTATGATTTATCAGTTATTTCTAGTAAGAAAAAAATATTTAGTGTGTACAAATAATCATGTAAGCCTATATGATTTTTCCAATATATGTGCTTCTATTCAAAAGAAAATTGTGATAATATAACCCCAGAGAAATATATTTTCACATTTTTCTCTGTTTGACTTTTAAAAAATTATAGCCCAATACTGGGATCAACATTCATATTCACTGATAATGCAGAAATATTTTCAAGTTCTAATGTTAATAGGTGAGCCTGAAATGGCTAGTTTAGGTTCAGCTCAAGTTCAACTAAGATTACTGGTTTGAAGCATTTTCTCTGTTTGGATTGGGATTTTAATGTAGACTTCTGAGCACACCCTACTTCCTCTATTCCATCTTGCCTTCCTGCTCCTTAGGGGAGTATGAGGGATGAGAAAAGTCTGCTATACTACATTATCTCTCCTGTTAGCTTGCTGGTGCCTGATATTGATTTAACATTACTGAGGTATGGGAGAAGAGTATGCAAAGGTGGGAAACATGAACATCAGATGAATTTCATTCTTATCTGAAATGGATAAATCAGGATTGAACACACAAATAGATTTGGTAGAGAAATACATTAAACTCAATAGAGCAGAAAGGTGGGGTGAAGAGGGTGAATAATACCATGGAGGGAATAGTCACAAAGAATAAAAACCCTCTTGATCCTTAAAGATGAATTGAAAAAGGAAAAAAGAAAACCAAAGAAGTAGAATATAAGGGGTGCCTCTGATTGCTTCTTAGCTGTTCATGTCGTGGGGGAGAAGGAGGGGATTAGGTGAAGATGGAGGAAGTCTAAGAGCACCAAAGACAATTTTGAGTCCTTCCTAGTTTTATCTCAGAATGGACTTGCTTTATCTACAATCATTCTTCCAATTTTCCCATTATGAGCCACAGGAAACTTCAATGGAAGTATTACAATCTTGTGAATATATGTGTATACACATTTATGTATATATGTGCATATATTTATACACAAACATATATACCTCACAGGTGAGGGAATTCAATGCAAGTCTAGCAATGCTGCCCAGATTGCTGAAAGAATAAGTAATTGGCCCAGGGTCACATATAGCCAGTATGCCTCAGAGCTAGAGCTTGAACTTCTTGGTTTCAAGGCCAGGTATCTATTGATTGCACTATGCTGCCTCATCTCCATATTTAATTGCATGTATATATTATATATGTGAGATATATATGTTCATGTGTGTATATATACTGGGCCTATAATTTCATTGGCATAGCCAACTTTCTCTACCAATTCAGGTCATTACTTTCTCCCAATGTATAGTCTTACGGAGATGCCTGGGGCACCAAGAAGTTATATGACTGAGCCAATATCAGTAAGAGACTGGGTTTTTGCCTTTCTTTGTATATTCTTAGTGATTAGATTAGTATCTAGAAAATAGCTGATGCTTGACACCTTTTTTTTTCTTTTTTTGCAGGGCAATGAGGGTTAAGTGACTTGCCCCAGGTCACACAGCTAGTAAGTGTCAAGTGTCTGAAGCTAGATTTGAACTCAGGTCCTCCTGAAACCAGGGCAGGTGCTTTATCCACTGCCACCTAGCTGCCCCTGGTGCTTGCCACTTATTGAATGACTTGGTTTGACACTTATTGAATGAAATATATTGAATATTTAATGACTTGACACTTATTGAATAAAATTGAATTGAAATTAAATTGAATGAATGAATTTAAATGAAATTGAATGAAATATACATGCATATACACACATATTTTGTGTATAATAGTGTGTAGATAATACACAGACAGAAAGACAGTAAGTTTATCTGGTATGGGGAAGGAAGAGTTGATGATGGTATTAAAAAATTCTTGTAGAAGGGAGACTTTTGTTGAAACTTAAAGGGAGTTCATAAAGGCCTGCACCAGGGTAGTGGCAGTGTTAGAGAAAAGAAGGAACATATATAATGTCTACTCCAAAGGTAAAATTGTCAGTACTTGACTACAGATTGGATTTCTTTATATTGCATATATGTATATATGTTGCAATATATTTGTGTGTGTGTGTGTAACCCAGATTAACAGGAGAATAAACCATTGTAAAAGTGAGTATAAAGGGAATCTGAAGTAGATCTTACTTAATCCCTGCCTCTTTGCCTCTCCATTCTAGAACTGAATTTTCCATGTTAGGGATGGGATTTTTTTTTTAAGAAAAAAAAAAAAAGGTCAAATCAACATGGTGCTTCCAATTGAATTAATTTACAGTCACTCAAGGATTCCTAGTGCTTTGTTTGGTGGGCTCTGGAAAGAACATGTGAGGCCTTGCTGCAAAAAGGAACCTCACCCAACACATTCTTTTCAGGTTTCAACCACAGTACTTTGAGATCAGAGAGAGGGATCAGTGGAAGGCAGGGAGTGGCCCATTATTATACAAAAGTTAATCTAAGGTAAGCATAAAGCTTCAACAAACCAAGGACTCAAGGAAAGAAGGAGGGAGGGAGTGAGGGAAGGAAGCAAGAAAGGGAGTAATGGAAGAGAAAAGAGCTATCAGATGTGTTCTTTTTGAGGGTGAAACTGTACTCATTATTGTAAGAAACCATTTTTTTTATTCCTTATCCTCAATGATAACAAGATCAAACACCAGGTACTAGGTCCTAAAAGCACTAGGCTACAATGTATCTCTAGGAAGTCCTGCTCAGTGGGAGCTGTGTTCTAGAGCCCTGTGCCCAGAATCAATGGGACACTCAGCAAAGATGTCTAATGGTCCTCCTTTGTCTTCCTTTCATGCTTTGCCGGCTTTTTCATTGTAGCTGTTTGCTCACTGCCTTCTTAGCTGTACAATTCTGGAGGAGGGGACCTCGATGAGCTGGATTTTTTTTTAAATGAAAGATTTAAGAAATAATTCTCCAAGGAAGCAATAAAAGAATTGTGTAGAAGTTTTGTGGGAAGAAAGTGCACAGATTATGTGGGCACACACAAATTACATACGCGCCCACAAGTTTTCAACACCTACACTGTGTGCTCACTGCTGTGCTACGTGGGCCCTGAAAGGAAGACAGAGGAACTATTAAGATTCAGTCCCAATTCTAAAGGAGTTTATATCAAGTAATGCTAGAAACAGTTCAATAACTGCATAATATACAAAGTATGTGATTGAATGCCCACACTAGTGTTATAGGAGTTCAGAGAATGGGAAAATAAGTAGAAGCTGGAGTGATCTGGGAAGGCTTCATGGAGGAGATAGGTGGGGCTTAATAAACTAGATCTTGAAATGAAATGCAGCCTGGTACAGAGGAAAGAAATAGGTGACTAACTCAGACCCAAGAAGACTTGGGCTCGTGCCTCCCCTCAGACTCATACTGGTTGTGTGATCTTGCTCAAGTCACTTGACCTCCCCCTCCTCCAAACAACTTTATGCTGCATTGGTAAATGGAGTTTCTTCATTTGAAAGTTCCTTTTACCAGTGAAGTCATAGCTCCAGTCATTGAGAGAGAGTTAGGATTTCAAAAGAGCTGAGATCATTCAAGAGAAGGGAGAATGGGGGAGGAGAGAGAGATGAGAGGGAAAAACAAGACAGAGGAGAGAAAAAAGGAGAGAAAGAGAATATAGAAAAAGAGAGAAAGAGAGAAGAAAGGAGAGAAAGTGAGAGAAAAAAGAGGAGAGAGAAAAAGAAAAGGAAAAGAGAGAGGGAGAAAATGAAAGGGGAGAATGAGAGAAAGAATGACACAAAAATATGTATGTAGAGAGGGGAAACTGGAGATATGAAAAAGAAAGGAAATGCTCAATGGAGAAATGTCTCAGAAGAAATGGAAAAGGATGGAATCAAGATGAGTGAACATTTTTGATGGAGATGAGGAACTGTACATGTGAACTGTTGCATACACTTTCAGATATGGTCGCAAAACCATAATGGTTTTGCTTTATTATTTGTCTATTAGTAATAGTGGAAAAATGATTTTGACTAAAAAGACAGACCTTTGCTGTTATAGAAAGCACAGGATTAGTAAGAGTGCTTTGAAGTTTTATGAAAGTAATTCATATCACTTTCCTCCTTTTTAACTCAGGGCCCAACTCATTGTCTGTTTCAGATATACATACTCTTAGATAAACTCTATAATGTATTCAATTAGATGCATGTTGAAATCTGGATAAATCTGTCATACATTTGATTTTTCTTGTAAGGATGGAAAAGCCAATCTTTTTTGAGTGACTTCATATCTCTTCCAGGAGACTCTGCAATGGTTTGGGGCTTGAAGCAATTAATTTTGTTGTTGTTCAGTTGTGTCCAACTCTTTGTGACACCATTTGAGGTTTTCTTGGCAGAGATACTAGAATGGTTTGCTATTTCCTTCTCCAGCTCACTTTACATATGAGTAAACTGCAGCAAACGGGGTGAAGTGACTTGCTTTAAGATCCCACAGCTTGTAAGTGTCGGAGGCCAGATTTGAACTCAGAAAAATAAGCCTACCTGAACTCAGAAAAATAAATCTACCTGACTCTAGGCCCAGCTTTCTATCCACTGTGCCACCTAGCTGCCCCAAAGGAATTAATACAATGTCATCAAAGAACAGAAACACCTGGAAGACATCAGCATCCCCAGGGAATTACTACTTAACCTGGACTTTCTTTTGGATCTTTTCTATCACAGCCACATCAAAGTAACAAGCATTTATTAAATGGCTACTATTTACTAGATGCTTTACTAAGTGGTAAATACTTGTGGAAATCTTTTATATCTCTCCTGTTGTTTATTAGAGGGTCATTGAACAAAGTTCTGGTTCTAAAGGCATAAAGGTGAAATAAGACAAAATCATTACTCTCAAATAGAGTAAGAAATGGGATCATCTGGTAAGTGGTATGGGGATGGTGGAATAGAGAGTCAGAGAAACAGAAAGACATTGTAAGATGCATACCTAAAGGGAAAATTGGTTGCCTCTTCCCTTTATAGAGAATCCAGGGCATGAAGAGCTCCTTCACACTGGACCTGGAGTCAGCTAAGACCCGAGTTCAAATCTTGCTTCAGACATTTAGTGTGTTATCACGGGAAAGTCACTTCACCTCCTAGAACTTTAGTTTCTAAATCTGTAACATAAAAATAGCATCTACCTTACAAAATAGGAGGATGAAATAAGATAATTTATGTAAAGCATTTAGCAAACCTTAAAATACTATGTAAATGTAAGGTAACTATATAAATATAGGTGAATATAAATCATCCCCAAGTGGGTCATATACTAATGTATTGTAAGGAATTAATTGTGATTTGGGGTTTCCATGACCCCATCTTTGCTTCATTATGGTTCGACTGAAAAGATGTAATCTTGAAAAGCCTAAGATGGGCGTGTACTTGAAGAGATACTAGAACAAACAAAAGGAACTCTGATCAGATTTTTCATGTATATTAGGTGGCACTGAATGACACAAAGAACATTTATTGAGTCAAAGTATCCCATAAAGTACCTAAGCCCCACCTAGGAGTTTGGGCCTGGCCAGATTATAATGGGGACAGCCCAGGGGGTAAGTTGAACCAATTGGAGACTCAGGATGGCTAAGAACCTCTCTTCCTGTGCGAGAGGCAGGAAAGGGAAGAGAGAACTCCAAGAGGGATGGGGAAGAAAGGAAGAGAGAGACCTTTGGACTGAACTGGTAGACACTGCACAGCTGATTCTCCTTGGAACTACAGATTACAGGTGGTGGTGAGTTTGTGTTCTTGAAGCAAGGCTGGCTCTTTAGGCCAGCTGAGTTAGAAGCAAGTTTGAGTCAGTTTTTGTTCAAGCCAAGCTCTTCTGAGTAGCTGAGGAAGCAGAGCTTATTCGAGGTACCTGGGGGCCTTTTTACCCTAGAGATTTAGATTCTAACCATCTGGGAAGTGGGTCATATTTTTCCCTTTCTCTATCCCCTTTTTCATTGTCCCTGGCTCTATTAACTTCACTTGTGTTGTAAATTTTGTTCCCATTAATAAAACCTGATTTTTTTGTGGAAAAGAGGCTGTTAATCTCCTTTCTTATCAGTCTGAGAGAAATAACTAAAGAAAAGGCAGTTTGGAAGAGAGGATACTCTGGACCTAGAGGTCTCCCATTATTTTCTGGACCTCAATATTACAGCGAGCCACCCAATTAACTCTCCCCATACTGAATTTGGCTCATACAGTATCATTTCCCAATTACTCACCCCAGGGGAGATCCTAGTGAGTTGTCCCAAGCAAGTATAGCAAGGTGACCTGTGTTGGATTTGTCTTGGAGTACCAGCACTCTCTCATTTCAGATTTGCTATTGGGACAAAAGGAATAGTCATGACACTGAAGAGTTAACAAAAGGTACTTTACTTTGCCTTAGCACAATGAGGACATGCAGCAAGGACACAGTGGGGCTTGGCTTCTGTGGAGAAGGCCCCTCTTTTCATCATGGAAATGTGTCTGTTCATATATGGTTAGTAAGGCCAGAATATGATTAATGACTCTTGTAGTCCTCCCAAATCCACCATGTCAGAAAAGTTCTGACTCCACATGGCTGAGACTTTTTATGTCCTTAGGTGATCGGGAAGCCAGAGCCAATCAGGCTCCAGGGACAGCTTTGTATCCTTCTAGGAAAAGCCCTATCTCCCATGTTGTACGGAAATGCTAGTAGATATTATTCTCATCACAGCCTGGTATGGCAACAACAAATAACAAGCATTGTGCCTTGGAAGAAATAAAAGCTTCTGAAATAATATTTTTGTAATTAAGTAATGCCAAAAGTCATCAGAAGAAAATGCAGAAATGAGCATTTTAGGAAATTGATGAGACTGATCTGGCTGATATGGCCCTCCCATTTTGTCCCTGGAATATTGATTACCCTCAGGAAATTCAAAGTGAAACTGGTGAGTCGACAAATATGAATGCTGAGAAATGTAGTTCAAGCCTGTCAAAATCAACCTGCCACTTATAGTATGCCAATACTCTCCATATTTGTACAATAAATACTTTTCTAAGTCTACTGGAGTGTGTATGAGTGCTCTCACCTTTGTTGAGAGCATCATTATCATTGATCTTCTCTCCTTTAGCTAAACCTTCCCAGACAGGGATTCAGCTTAATCTACTTCAGTTTAGTACTGCATTCTATGATAAGATCTATTACTGCCTTTTCTGAATAAATGCTTGGTTTTCTTCATCCCTACTGCCAAGTTTAAAAAATGCTTCTGTTCACTGTCCAATCTTATGCCAAGTAAAAGTCTTCTTCCTTGGTATATTCTGGTTTGGGGCCCAATTTGATGGCATGAAAATTCTGTATGTGTGACACCTTTTACTAATCACACATTAGAGCTAAGGCACATGTTGGAGCTATAAATAATGTAGTCCAATACCAGTTAAGTCTGCAGCTGTTAGTGGAACCTCATGTGCTCTAAGGTTTCAAAATATCAGTATAGTTTAGTGGAAAGAGTTGGAGGCTGAGTCAGAAGACTTTTTCTAATCCAGGCTGTATGACTAACTAGCTTACTTAGGCAAGGCAAAAACTTCTCTGGGCCTCAGTTTCTTCAACTGTAAAAAGGGCATAATGACAATTATACCTGCCCTGTCTTTATCAAAGGCAGATTTAGGAATAACATAAAGAAATAAATGTGAAAAGATCAAATATACTATTATTATTATCATCAATGTTATTATAAGAATAGTGAGATAAAATGACTATTAGTTAACAATAATGACTAGCATTTATGTAGTGCTTTAAGATTTCCAAAGAGCTTTATAAATATCATCTTGCTGTATTGTCACAACAACCCTAGGAAGTAGGTGTTATTATTCTTCAGTTTTGTAGATGAGGAAACTGAGGCAGATTGAGATTAAATGACTTGCCCAGGGTTATACAGTTGTTTGCTAAGGCCAGATTTAAACTCAGATTTTACTAATTCCAGGCCCAGCACTCTACCCAGCTAGAAAAATCTTTATTGATTATCTAAGGAGAAGGAATATTGTGTAGTAGATACAATGACCTGGAGTCAATAAAACCTGGGTTCAAATCCCACCTCATAAACTCATTAGCTTTGTAATCCTGGCCAAGCTGCTTGGCCCCAGTTGCTTACCAGCATAATGAAGGGTTTGGACTCAAGGGCCTTTAAAATGACTCCTAGTTCTAAATATATGATTCTATAATAAGAGCTGTCATTAATAATGTGATTTTGGATTTGGAAAATGTTTTCAGTGCATCTCCTTTGAGACTTACAACACTAGGAGGTAGGTGTTTTAAACATCTTCCATCCTCACTTATAAATGAGTAAACTTAATCCCTAAGGAGAAATTACTTTTCCAAGGTAACACAGCAAGTTCATAGCCTTTTTTAGGGGAGGGGGCATTGTCTTAACTCTAATTTTCAATGCAGATGCAGATCAGTAATTAATTTATATAGTCTCAGAGAGTCGATTGAGGGCACTGAGGAGTATAAAGTGACTTGCCTATGCTCCCACAGCTAGTATATCACAGAGACACGATTTGAATCTTGGTCTTCTAGAATCCAAGACTGGCTTCTATTCCCTACTCCATGCTGCTTCTCTTAATAGAGGCACAGTAAATAAAATATTGCACCTGGAATCAGGAAAATTTGAGTTCAAATCTGGTCTCAAATAGTTAATAGGTATGTGACCTTGGGCGAATCACTTAACCTCTGTCTCCCTCAGTTTCCCAAACATTAAAATGAGGGTCATAATAGCACCTATCTCCCAGGGTTTTTGTGGAGATCAAATAAGATGACATAAAGTGCTCAGCACAGTGCCTGATTCCTAGGTACTATATATGCTACTAGTAATAGTCATATGATGCCATTTTCCATAATGTAGCTACAAAAATTATAATAATTTAAAGAAATCACAGTATCATAGCATGTAGACCTAGAAAGGGCCTCAGAGATGATCTAGTTGAAGTCCTTGAGGAACCCCGGTTCCCAGTTCTCCAGGCTCACCACCTAGGTGTCATCTTCCATTCCTTATTCTCACTCTCTCTCCATATTCAATTTTTGTCAAGTCTGGTGGATTTTACATCTTTTGAATATGATACTGCCACCACCCTGGTCATCACCTCAAACCTGGACTATTTCAATAGCTGATTTTTTGTTCTGATTGCCATAAGTCTCTCCCCACACCAGTCCACTTACTTGCCAAAGTGGTCTTCGGCAGTTGCAGTTCTGATTATGTTAACCTCATCCCTCTACTTAAAAAAATTCTTTTGACTCCCAATTGTCTCCACAATCAAATATAAAATCCTGTTTGGCTTTTAAAATCCTCTGTAACCTGTTGCAGGGGAGCTTGGTGGCACAGTGGATAGAGAACCAGGCTTAGAATCAGGAAATCTCCTTTTCATGAGTTCAAATCCAGCCTCAGACACTTCCTAACCCTGTGACCTTGGGCAAGTTCCTTAGCCTTGTTTGCCTCAGTTTCTCATTTGTAAAAATGAGCTAAAGAAGGCAATGGCAAATCATTCCAGTATTTTTGCCAAGAAAGCCCCCAAATTGGGGTCAAAAAGAGTTGGGAACAACTGAAACAATCTAACAAGATAACCTGTTCCCCCTACTTTTCCAGTCTTCTTACACCTTATTCATCCCCACATACTTTATGATTCAGTAACATAAGGCCCCTTGTTGTTCTTCACTTAAGCCTCTCCATCTCTCAACTCATACATGGCATTTTTACTGGCCGTCCTCATACCTAGAATGCTTTCCCTCCTCATCTTTACCTTCTGTCTTCCTTCTTGTCTTAGCTAACACTCCACCTCCTAGAGGAAGCCTCTCTCCAACCCCTTTAATTCTAATGCCTTGATTTATCTCCCATTTAATTTGAACATATCTTGTTTGTACATAGTTGTGTCCATGTCTTCTCCCCCATTAGAATGTGAACTCCTTGAGAGGAGGCATTATGTTTTACATTTCTTTTTATCCCCAATCTTAGGGCAGTGTCTATCACATAGTAGGTGCTTGATAAATATTCATTGAGTGACTGACTTTCAAGGTCACATGTGATAGGGAACAGAACTTTTATTCAAAACAAAGATCCCCAAATCCCCATACATACTCTTTTTCTTCTACTTAAAGACAAGATTTTGAATACCAAATAAAGTGTGGTCTGCACCCTTGATATGACACTTCCTTAGGCTCTTTCACTCATTACTGTCAAGTGCGTCACCCTGTGACACTGGTAAAAGTGGGAAGTGGTGAAGAAAATTCCACAGGTAAAATTCTATTTTTAGACCATTGTGTTGATTTTTAACCTCTTTGCTCTATATGAGACTGAGTTCCTTGGGTACAAAGACAGAGACAGAGACAGGTAGAGAAAAAAAGACAGGCAGAGAGGGAAGAACTCTCCCTCCATCACAAGAACAAGAGTAATTAATTGGTGCTACATGTGAATATTTTTAGAAATCAGAAAACACAGAAACTAAGTACAAAGCGAGCTGAACATTGAAGCTTTTTTTGTCCAATTAGCTAGATATTTTAGATGATCATGGGTCTTTTTTTTCAGTTGTTTGGAATTATCACTTTAGTCTTTAACTTTGCATATCTAAAATTTATAATTCATAACCTGCTGCTGGGTCCAACACTCTGGGGCACTGTATCCTCTCCCCTGCCACCAACAGGAATCTCTGCTCTGGACCCAAGCATATAGTTCTGAGGAAACTTGGCCCCTAAGGAGAGATGTTAGAACTCTTTTCTTACACTTATTATATACCAACAAATAACTCCAAGGGACTATGTACTTAAAATTTAGGTTTGACTCATGTCTATCATCTCCCCAAAGGGGGGGGAAAGGGGGGGGGAAGGGAGCAGGTAGAAGGGTACTTGATTTATAATGTAAATCCTTTGTAAGACAGATATTTATTTCCTCAACACAAAAGGAAAGGTAAACACAAAAGGTTCGTGCAAGCATGCTATTATTGTAGGCCAAGTCTAAATGAGGCTTAGTCCAACAAGTCAAGTTTGAGGTTTTATTATGCAATAAACACTTATGAGCCATAAAATACAATTAAAAACCAGTTCGATATTTAGGAGCTAAAAGGATGCATTTTTAAAAGATTCTATTAAAAATACTATTCAGCTCTTCCTGAAGAATCAACATTGCAAACAGCCTGGAAAGCATTCTTAGGAGGAAAACAGAAAACAATATAAAGCTTCTAATCCCCAATCCCCTAGTGCTATTTAGGCAGCAAAGGAACAAAATGGCCTCACTGCCCCCTAAAGGACCAACCCAGCCTACATAAAATGTACATCACTCCTATCACAACCCACTCTTTCAGGACCAAGTTTCTAAAAATTTCAAGATTTTCTACAATTAAGATCATCTTAAAATTGGAAATTAAAGGGATGCTCATCAATTGGGAAATGCCTAAACAAACTGTGGTATATGATTGTAATGGAATAATATTGTGCTATAAGAAATGACCAGCAGGATGATATCAGAAAAACCTGGAAAGATTTACATGAACTGATGCATAGTGAAGTGAGCAGAACAAGGAGAATGTTGTACACAGTAATAACAATATTGTTTGATGAATTATTGTGAACTATTTAGCTATTCTTAGCAATAGAATGATCCAAGACAATACTAAGGGACTAGTGATGAAGCATACTATCCACTTCCAGAGAAAGAACTAATACTTTTTTTTCACGAGAACTAATACTTCTTCTTAGTCTTTTTTTTGTGTGTGAGGCAGTTGGAGTTAAGTGACTTGCCCAGGGTCACACAGCTAGTAAGTGTCAAGTGTCTGAGGCCGGATTTGAACTCAGGTACTCCTGACTCCAGGGCCGGTGCTCTATTCACTGTGCCACCTAGCTACCCTACTAATACTTCTTAAATACAGACTGAAGCATGCTATTTTTCCCTTTTTCTCTTTCATTTTTTTCTCTTCTATTTGAATCTTCTTATACAAAATGATTAATATAGAAATATTTTATGTAATTACATGTGTATGGGGGAGGAAGTAAGGGATAGAATTTGGAATTCATAACTTTAAATAAAAATGTTTTAAAAAATAATCTTAAAAACATCCCTAGCAAGAGCAGCAATGAAGGAGGAGCTTAATACAAATATAAAAAAAAAACATAAAGCATTAAAACAACAGACTTATTAAAATAGTAGGGGAATGATGTCAAGGATGTTTTATAAAAGTCTTTGGGGATAAAACTATTTTGATGGTCAGGAGCATATCAACTTCACCAAATAGATAATGATACTTCTGACACCGTCACTGTTTCCCATCACATGTCTGGATCATTTTATTTAAAATAGCTAAATGTGGTCATACCTCTCTTAAATACAACTTGTCTCAGGGTTGGTATAGTAAACTCCCAATTGAGGAGATTGCTCCAAAGTCCATTAGCACTCACAATCTTAAAGAATTGCTGAGACCACTGAGAGGCTAAGTCTAGAGTCACTTGGCCAACATATATCTGAAACAGGACTTGAAGTTGGGTCTTCCCAGCTTCAAATTCAATTCCCTGTGTACAATGTCATGATGCCTTTTTTCAAAGAATCAAAGTTAAAATAAAGTACAGTCCTCCAATTGATAAAAGGTCAAAGGATATGAATAGGTAGTTTTCAGAGGAAGAAATTCAAGTTATTACTAAGCATATAAAAAGATTCTAAAGCACTAAAAATTAGAGAAATGAAAATTAAAATAATTCTGAGGTATTGCCTCATACCCATTAGATTAATAAAGTTGACAAGAAGGGAAAATGAAGTGTTGGATCCAGCCATTCTTGAGAGCAATCTGGAACTAGGCTCAAAAACCTATTAAATTCTATATAGGGGCAGCTAGGTGGTGCAGTGGATAGAGCACTGGCCCTGGAGTCAGGAGTACCTGAGTTCAAATCCGGCCTCAGACACTTAACACTTACTAGTTGTGTGACCTTGGGCAAGTCACTTAACCACAATCGCCTATCTAAAAAAAAAAAAAATTCTATATGCCCTTTGACTCAGTAAGACCACTACTAGGTATATGCCCAAAAGAAATAGGAAGGGGACTTATATGTATTTTTTAAAGTTTTTATAGCAGTTCTTTTCATGGTGACAAAGAATTAGAAACAGTTGCCTATCAGTTGCTGAATGGCTCAATAAGTTATGATATACATATATACATACATACATATATACATATATATTTGTATATTTATATATACACACACATGCACACACACACATATATATATTTAAAGCTAAATCAGAAATATTTGAAGCTTGGTTTGAAGAATTTTAATGGAACCAGTTTTCATAGAGGGAGTATCTTTTTTTAAATTATTTTTAGGACAATGAGGGTTAAATGACTTACCCAGGGTCACACAGCTAGTAAGTGTCAAGTATCTGAGGCCAGATTTGAACTCAGGTTCTCCTGAATCTAGGGCCAGTGCTTTTTCTAACTGCCCTGAGGGAGTATCTTAAAAAATTTTTGTTACATCTATGAGAAGTTTATTATGTAATGTTAAAATAACACCTGTCTGTAGAGTGTGTCCTATAGTACAAACATGGTTTATTATGGACAACTTATTTGACATGCACTGTTTTGAAACTAATTACTTAAGTATCATCCTTAGTCCTTTACTACAATTAAAGTTGGTAACTTTTTTGTAAGTCCATTTGTGGTCATCTCCTTACAAAGGTATTCTGTAACCTGTTTTATGTGCAGATTAGATCTTAAACAATTGAGTAAAAGTTTTTGGAGAAATAAGGCCAAATGGATATATATGTAATTTGGAAAGATTTGAGAATTCTGCCTTTTGTGGTATTTTGAAACATTTAGGTTATATGGTTTGCATGTATCAAGGTAGTGGTAACTCTTTGGCCTGTTAATAATGTTTGTCAGGTACAGAATTAGATAAAGCTATAAACAGCCATGTTAAAATTTGTTAAGGTTTGGGGAAACTATGAGACCTTGATTTTGATAATAAGGTAAGAACCATAAGGTTTGAGGTAGTTGTTTTTTTTTTTTTACCATATGGGCTATTTATTGGAGGGGTAGGATTTGAGAGACTGTATCAATTTGTATAAAGATCTGTTTTGCGGGGCAGAGCCAAGATGGCAGAGGAAAGGCTGTGACTCTCAGAGCTCCCAACAGATCCATCAACATACCTCCAAAATGCTCCTGGAGCAGCAGAACCCACAAAAGAACAGAGTCAGATAATCTTCCAGTCAAAGATGGCTTTGAAGTTTGGCAGGAGGTGTCTGTTAATACCTGGAGTGAGAGAGGAGCTCAGCACATAGCGCAGATTCAGCCCCAGGCAGGCCACACCTCTAGAGCCTTGGAATCTTCAGTGTCAGTGCCTTCTTCTGAATCTCAGCTCACAGACCAATGAGGGGGACCAGTGGTTGCCTGGGAGAAAATAGTGGGGGTCTCTGAGGGAGCAGAGGTGGAGTATGTTGCCCAGGAAGTAGACTTGAGTGGCAGAGGCCCAGTGCAGGAGGGGCACAGGCACACCAAGCTTGTGATTACAGAGAATCAGATTTCAATCAGATTTCTGCTTCTGGGTTAAAGAGCAAGTAGACCTGTGGTTACTTACAGGCCAGTTGGGCTGAAAATGAGCCCATCCCTAAATCATACCACCTGGGACCCCCTGAATGCAGGACAGTGCTTCCTGGAAGCAGTGCTCCACATTAAGAAGGAGT
Source organism: Dromiciops gliroides (assembly GCF_019393635.1). Taxonomy (NCBI): domain Eukaryota; kingdom Metazoa; phylum Chordata; class Mammalia; order Microbiotheria; family Microbiotheriidae; genus Dromiciops; species Dromiciops gliroides. The sequence goes on from NC_057863.1 coordinate 188,625,570, forward strand.
TAAAAGCCAAGAAACAGGCAGGCAAGATAAGCAGGTAGACCATCAAAAGTTTCTTTGGTGACAAGGTAGATCAAAATACACTCTCAGAAGAAGATAATAACAAAAGTCAAAGCTCCTACATCCAAAGCTTCCAAGACCATGGAAGCACTCAAAAAGGACATTGAAGACAAAGAGGTAGAGGGAAAAATGGAAAGAGAAATGAGAGTGATGCAGGAGGGTCATGAAAAAAAGTCAACAGCTTGAAAAGCCCAATTGGCCAAATGGAAAAGGAAGTACAGAAGTTCTCTGAAAATTAGGATAGAGTAAATAGAAGCTAATGACTTTATGATAAATCAAGACACAATAAAGCAAATCCAAATGAATAAAAAAATCTTAGAAATGGTATAAGAAATTATGAAGGGGGTGACTTTAGGAAAACCTGGAAAAATTTATATGAACTGATGCAAAGTGAACAGAACTTGGAAAACAATTTACATAATGACAATACTGTGAAGATAAATAACTCTGAAAGACCTTGAACAACATAATGGAACATAGTGAAACATGCTATCCACTTCCAAATAAAGCAGTGATAGACCCAAAGTACAGATTGAAGCATATTTGGGTAGTGGAGGGGGGACTGGCTAATGTGATTACTCTTTGCTTGTAATAGATTTTGTTAAGGTGGGGGAGGTGGGAGGGAGAGAATTTGAACCTGAAAATATAATTTAATTTAATAAATAAATTATTTGAAAAGTATTTCTCAGTCCTTCCTATAAAATCAGAATAGCTAACAGCCTACAGAGCATTCATAGAAGAACAACAAGAGGCAAGACCTCTTCTAGCTCCATGTCCCTTGAGTTCGACCTTTAATGCCTTAGTCAGCAAGAGAGCATGTGACTTTGCTGCTATCTTAAAAATACAGCCCAGTCTACATTAGAAAGGTGTCATTTCCACAACACTTGCATTGACATAAATTTAAATTGTTGGAAATTAATAAACTACTTTTATACTTTCCTAGGAGGCTGACTTGTTTTTATCTTAGAAAACTTTTATAAACTATCTCTTACTGCTCTTATCTCTTATCTTTGAAAACTTTTATAAACTATCTCTTATCCCTCCTGCTATTTTAAGAAGGATCTTTGTTGTTTTATTGCTTTATCATTTTAAGTTTGTATTAAGCTCCTCCTCCAGTGCTGCTTGTGCTAGGGTAGTTTTAAAGATTATTTTAATTGTAGAAAATCTCCTGGAAAATTTGAGAGACCTTGCCCTGAAAGAACATGGAATAATGTGTAGGACCATGTACCATTTTAAAAGTTCAAGAGACATAATTTCTGTGCAATTAATAATTTTATTAATAAGGCTAGTATTTCATTAATAAAGGAGGTCAGTGGCACTCTCAAATGCCAAAGACCCCTCATGGCAGTGGGTTCACAGGTTATATGCCCTATATAAAATGAGACATTACCAATTCAGGAACTTGTTTTGTTTGATGCATATTGTAACAGAGGTTGTGTTTTTCTTTTATTTCCAATGGTGAGAGCAAGGTATAAAAAAGAAAAAAAATTATTTTTGTTTAAAAATTAAAGAAAGCAAAGCAAAGCAAAGAAATCCCATTTTCTCTATTGGTCATAGAGGGTGTGGTGTGAGATATACACAGGGCCTGAGGCTGGTTTTATTCTATTTTGTTGTTATTAAGTAAGGAAAGAAGTGAAAAGGAAAAGAGAATGTAGTATAAAAGAAATGAGGAAGCAGAGGGAGGGATTAAAAAAAATATTTCATTAAATATTTCCCAACTACATGTAAAAAAAAGTTAGCAATCATTTTTTATTGTCTTACATTTCAAATTCTCTCCCTCCCTTCCTCCTTGAGAAAGCAAGCAATTTTATATCAAGTATACATATGGAGTCTTGAAAAACATATTCCCATATTGGCCACATTGCGAAAGAAAACACAAACAAAATAAAACAATAAAAAGTACAAAAAAAGTATGCTTCAATCTGCATTTAGAGTTCATCAGTTCTCCCTCTGGAAGTGGGAGCATTTTTCATCACAAGTCCTTTGGAATTGTCATAATTGTCTTAATCATAGAAGCCAATTCTTTCACAGTTGATCATCTTTACATTGCTGTTACTGCATATAATGTTCTCTTGGTTCTGCTCACTTAACTTTGTGTCAGTTCATATAAATCTCCCAGGTTTTTCTTCAACCATCCTACTCATTATTTCTTATAGCATAATAGCATTCCATCACAATTATATACCATAACTTGTTCAACTATGGCCCAGTTGATGGCAATCCCCTTGATTTCCAATTCATTGCTGCCACAAAAAGAGCTGCTATACATGTTTTTGTTTAAATAGGTCCTTTTCCCTTTTCTTCAATCTCTTTGGGATACAGACATGGTAGTGGAATTGCTGTGTCAAAGGGTATGCACAGTTTTATAGTCCATTGGGCATAATTCCAAATTGTTCTCCAGAAAGGTTGGACTAGTTTATAACTCCACCAATAGTGTATCAGTGTCCCAATTTTTCCACATCCCTTCCAACATTTGTAGTTTTCCTTTTCTTTCATGTTAGTCAATATCATAAGTATGAGGTTGTACTTCAGAGGTGCTTTAATTTGCATTCTCTAATCAATTATGATTTAGAGCATTTTTCATGTGACTATTGACAGCTTTGATTTTTTTCTTCTGAAAACTGTCAGTTTTCTGACATCCTTTGACTATCAATTGGAAACTGGCTCCTTTAAAAAAATTAATTTAACTCAATTCTTTATAGTTGAAAACCGAGGCCTTTATCAGAGAAATTTGCCATAAAAATTGGCCCCTGTTTTCTGTTTTCCTTCTAATTTTTCCTATATCAGTTTTATTTGTACAAAGGTTAAAATTTTGAAAGAAGAACTTATGATGTCTCAGAGTTGGTGCATCCCTGAAAAAGAATCTACAAACATGAAAGTAGAGGTAAAGGAAATAAGGATCTCAGCAATCTCACTCTGAGCCAGGCAAAGAACAGTTGAAAATACATATATACACAGAGAGTTTGGTATAGAAATACAGTGAATGAAAATACATCAGTTCAACAGGAAAGTAGAAAGGGACATGGAGGGGGAGAGGATCTTTAAAAGAAAGGAGAGAATAGTCACAAGCAGGGGGCAGCTAGGTGGTGCAGTGAATAAAGCACCAGCCCTCCTAGATTCAGGAGGATCTGAGTTCAAATCCGGCCTCAGACACTTAACACTTACTAGCTGTGTGACCCTGGGCAAGTCACTTAACCCTCACTGCCCTGCAAAAACAAAAAACAACAAAAAAAGAATAGTCACAAGCAAATAATTACACAAGCAAATAATTGGGGTGGCAAGTTACAAGCAAAACAAACTTTACCAATGCATATCATCAAAGTCAGGACTTAAAGAAGAGAAAGAAAGTATACTAAGTAGTGACTGGACAGAAGAGGCAGAAGAAGGGATTAAAACATTTCAATTACATATTACAAGTATTGATTCCATCCTCTTTCTTACTTCTCTCCCCATATTCTGTTTATCTGTAACTGTGGAATTAAAGCTAAAAAAAGGGGGAAATTATGAAAGAATATGATAGATGAAAAAAAATTGACAATTACAAGCATAAATGCAAATGTGATTAACTAAACCATAAAAGAAAGAAGGGTAGCAGAATGAATTGGAAAGCACAATACAATATGTTGTTAACAAAAAACGTATTTGAAACATAAAAGATTCACACAAATTTAAAATGAGGGACTAGAGCAGAATATATTATTCCTTAAATGAGCCCCCTCAAAAAAGAGTAGCAACCATAATCTCTGGCAAAACAATAAGATAGACATGACTGAAGGAGATTATCAGGAAAATGACATTATGTTTAATATTGTTATAGATAATGAACAACAATAATATTCACATAACATTTTGCTTTACATATATTATTTCAATTGATGCTCACAATATTCTTGTATGCTAGATGCTACTATTTCCTCCATTTATCTGTACCAAATAAGGCAACATCTAAGTACTTCAAGGAAAAGCTAACTAAAAGAAATAGATAACAAAATTTATAACAGGGAACTCAATATAATCTTCTCAGACCTAGAGAAATCTATCAATAAGGTAAACCAGAAAGGAATTAAGGATCTAAATAGAATTTTAGAAAATGTAGATGTAAGGAATCTCTGTAAATAACAATGGGAAACGAAAGGAGAATGCATATTCCTTAGCTTTGCTTGGCACTTTTATAAAAAGTCAACATGTACTAGGGCTTTTAAAAAAATCTGCATAAATAAATTCAAGAAAGCAAAACTATTATAATACATCCATTACTGATCACAATGCACCATAATCAATAAAGGGAATTTAGAGACAGAATTCAATTTTAAATGGAGACTAAACAGTATAATCTTTCCCCCCCCCCAGGGCAACAGGGGTTAAGTGACTTGCCCAGGGTCACACAACTAGTAAGTGTCTGAGGCTGGGTTTGAACTCAGGTCCTCCTGAATCCAAGACTGGTGCCTTATCCACTGTGCCAACAAATCATAGAAACAACAAATGATTTTATGAGAAAAATAATGAGACAACATATCATAATTTTTTATATACAGCCAAATCAGACATTTGGGGAAGAATTAAATTTCTAAAAACTTTTAACAAAAAAAGAAAGCTTTTAAAACAAAACCTAGAAATGTAAAAAGTAAAATATTATAAGAATGTTTTCAATTCCATTATCAATATCCCAAAAAAAGGTATTAGATAGAATGTATACCTGAATAGAGATTGGATTTCTCTCTCTCTTTTTTTTAGAATTTGACACAGGATTGCCCTGTGGTAACTAAACTACTGTAGGGATTGAGAGACCACATGCACTTTTATGAGGGAGGTACAAAAGTACTCAAAAGACTGACTGGATCCCACTAGTCAAAATTTGATAGCCTGACTTAAATAATAAGTAATCAGATGCTACTTATTACTTTATAATTTTTATTAAATCTAAAATGACTATTTTATTATTTTTAGTCCCTACTTCCTTAGGAATCACAACTCTTGACTTATTGACACATAGTTTACAGAAAACTTTTCTCACAATTCTGTGACTGTAAATCTTTCAACGATTGTTACCCAAGAAAAATATAAGTTCCTTAAGTACAGGAAAAAATTTTGTTTTGCTTTGTCTTTGAATCTTTAGGAACTAGAACTGTTCCTGACAATGGTATCTGCTTAATAACTGTTTGAATGAATCCCCATTTTGACATAAAAAGACTGAGGTTCACAGAGGTTATTTGCCCATGATTACACAAGCAGTGAATATATCCATCTGGTGATCCAACCCAGGTCTTCTGATTCCAAATCCAGTGTTCTTTCTATTGTACTCCCATCTTGAAAATGTTTGATTTTGCCATATCCATTGATTGGGATGAGTTTCTAGGATAGAATCACTTTATGGGATTTAGAACTATGTCCACATAATGATCTTCTGAAAGCTGAGTGAACTTACCCTAAGTGGCAAGCAAATCTTAATCCTGGGAATTCTCCCTGTCCTCAAGCAAGAAGCATGATATCATACAAAGAAAGCAAAGCATGGAATTAGGCGAAACCTGAGTTCAAATCCCAGATCCATTACTAACTAGTTGTGTGATTGTAGGCAAGTCATTTTAATCTCACTGAATCTGTTTCTTCAGATATAATATGAAGAAAATAGTTCCCTCACACAGCCACAGCAAGGTAAATACTTGATAAAACTGAAAGTGTTTAATAAAGTTGTGTTGTTTCTTCACCTACCTAGATTCATTGCAAAGACATCACTGGAAGGACAGGGACAATATACAGACACACAGACAGAAACACACACACACACACACACACACACACACATACACATGCACACCTGTCCTGAATTCTGGTAGACATGCCCATCCATGATGTTCCCCAAACCTTTTCTTTTTGTCCTTTATTTGATCATCCTCAATCCTCACCCTTTGATGAACACATTCCTGTAATACCTCCTTAAAGTCTCTGAATCTGTGTTGCTATTTTTATCACTTGGCCACAAGAAACTCCTTGTGGTTGTAGAGTGAAACTTCAGAAATTCCAACTGTATTGTCTGACTTCAAAAGTTGAAAGTCATCTCTAGGGAAGTAGGCTGGAATAGCACACTGTATTGCTAAACCCCAGGTACATTGAAACTGCCAGGCTTTGTACTGCCCCACTTTGCATGCTGTACCCTATGGGAGTATCCTGGATTCTGGATCTCTCTTTTCATTCCTTTCTTTTGTGACTAACCTCTTTTTCATGGTACTGTATATCATTCTCCCCTTTTCCTGTAAAAGCTTAGCCTGAGAGGTAGTCTCTTTGACTTGATTTTTTAAAGACTTTTTCAGCTCCCTTTTTGAAGATAGTACAGTTAGATAACACGGGAGCAACCTGAAACATTTCCAGTAGAAGAAACACACTAAACACAAGGGCAACCTTGACTCTGGAAACAGTATACCAGTGAAACCACAAGTCAGAGTTTCACTTGCTATTAATTACTCAGGAAAGATTCTTGTAAAGAAACAAAATAAATGAAGCACTGTGGTGCTTCCTTCCTTTTAGCTGGTCCAGGTCCTTACTGATGAGGGACACCTGTCCTTTTTCTAAGCTTGTAAAGCAATGCCAGGTATTTTTGGTATCTCCTTAGTCGAAGCAAAAAACTCAAGGCAAAAATGAGATTCAGTATATGAAGAAAAATGACTAGACCCAAACATGATTATATCCATTTTAACAGATGCAGTTCACTATGAGATTGACTTGGTAATAACCATGACAATCCCTGAGATGTTAGAAGCTTCTCTGCTACTGCAACCATCATTTAATTATTTGGGGGTGGGGGTGGGGGGAGGCAGGGCAATAAGGGTTAAGTGACTTGCCCAGGGTCACACAGCTAGTAAGTGTCAAGTGTCTGAACTTGGATTTGAACTCAGGTCCTCCTGAATCCAGGGTGGTGCTTTATCCACTGCGCCACCTAGCTGCCCCCATTTGATTATCTTTTAATGCCTGATTGGCATCCCAGGTATTTAAGGGAGGTGGGAGAGAAGCACCCATCTAAGTCAATCCAACAAACATTATGAAGCACAGTTATTGTGTGTACGGCAGTCTACTAAGAGCTAGGGATACAAAGACAACAGTGGATGTAGTGGAGAAAGTCCTGGACTTGAAGGCAGAATAATCTGAGTATGAATTTTGTGTCAGACACTTACTAGCTCTATGATCTCAAGTGAGTCACTTAACTTCTGAATGTCCATTACTTTATCTATAAAATTTTAAAAAGTATATTTGTAACATTAACTTAGTGTTCTTGTGAGGACTAGTTATACATAGTACAGATGTGTTTGTGTATATATATAGCTGTATGCATATATCAATGGGCAGCTTGTTGGTACAATTGATAGTTTGCCAGACCTGGAGTCAGAAAGACCTGAATTCAAATCCAGACTCAAACATTTACTCGTGACCATGGGTAACTCATTTTACCTGGTTTGCCTCTGTTCCCTCATCTGTAAAATGAGCTGAAAAAGAAAATGGCAAATCACTCCAGTATCTTTGACAAGAAAACTCCAAATGGGGTCACAAAGAGTCAGACACTACTGAAACAGAGAACAACAACAAATATACATATACATATACATATACATATACATATACATATACATATACATATACATATGCACATACATACATAGGTAACAAGCATATACATACATACATACATGTCTATATACATATAGATGTGTGTTTTGTACCTCTGAGAAATAGCCTGATCCAGAGCAAAAGGTCAAGTAAAAGGGGTATTTCTATATTGTGATTTGGATGTCTTTTTGCATGGTTAAGAACAGGCTTTCTCTAGTCTCAGTTAATTCTAGTCCTTGAGGTACAGTAATAATTTTCTCAACTGGAATGTTAATGGGCACATTGGCAGGGGATGTAGAGAAGTATGATATAACCCCATGCTCCTCCCCACCCCCCCATCCTTACACACATGAACAAAATTTAAGGAGGAACTGGAGAACAAGTCCATGTGTACAGGTCTTAGAGGAGTGGAAAAACACCTTTGGTTTTATGTTTGTGACCTTGGACACTGAACATAGTTTTTGAAAAACAAGGAAGATTAAAAACCAAAGCCTCTCACTCTTGCTTCTTTCCTTTTTCTTCACTTTTCTCTGTCTGAGGTGAAGGCCCCTTTCATCTAGGGGTGGGAAGAACCCTGTGAGGTAACATAGCTTTGATTTCAGAGAACCTAGAATCTGAACATTAGGACCGCAGGAGAGGTAGCTGTAATTTGCTTCCTTGCATTTCAGTAATGTGCTTAATCAGATAACCCTGGCTTTTAAAGCTATCTCTATGTGCATGTTATATATATATATATATATATATATATATATATATATATATATATATATATATATATATATATATATATGTGTGTGTGTGTGTGTGTGTGTGTGTGTGTGTGTGTGTGTATGTATATCACACTATAGTGGGGGCCAGGAGGGAAGGGAGGATAGGAGAGAGAGTGACAGTCAATGAAAATTCCCTAATATTCCAGGATTTAGAAGATTAGTTTTGCAGGGGAGGGGGAGGGGGGGTGATAAAAAAAATCAGAGCCACTACTCAGAGTCAGTCCAGTCTTCAGAGAAAAACAATAGGAGGAGTAAACTTATGTGAGGTACCTGCCACTTATTCACTCAGAATCCTTCCAGCCAGCAGTGGTGATTTATTAGTTTTATCCCTAAGGCAAGGGGGGTGGGGGTGGGGAGGAAGTTTTCCACATTCAACTTTTATCTGCTTTGCAGATTTTATCAAATTTTAGTGTCCAAGGTCACAAACATAAAGTATTTATTTAGTTCAAGCCTCCAACCAGAATAAAGCCTGGTCCATTGGACACAGGTTCAAGGCTCTGCACTCTCTTTTACTTTTGTATCCTACAAGACATTCACTGGCTCTCTTTTTAAGCCCTCCATTTGCAAACAAGGAAACACACACCAAAAAGAACTTATAATTTTATATATATATATAAAAAGAGAAAATTAATCAGAAATTATGAACAGTCCTAAAGAAGAAAAGAATTCTGGAATGAATCTCTGTCATCTTGGCAGAAGAGGAAATAGGAAAGGTAATTAAAATGTGTCACCATCATTCTTAGATCTCCTGAAGAGAAACATTTGAGCAAGCTTCCCTTCAGGGTCTTGGAAGGTGGAAGCAGTGACTCATGTATCCAACCTGCCTTCAACATTCAGTCTCTCTTATCTTGATTCCATTTCCATTTCCCCTCCTTACTCCCATTCATTTGACTCCATTTAAATGAAGTACCAAGCTTCTTTCTCTCTCTTAAACTTCAAGTCAAACCACTCCTAAGTCCTGTTTCTTGTTCTACTACAGGCTTACCTGACTCAGAGGTCAACATAGTCTCAGCTTCTCCTATGATGAGAATTAAAAGAACAATGTTCATTTGGGCTATATTTCCCAAAAGCTCACACTGCTACTCTCTGAAAACCTCTTTCTGTAGAGGTCTGTCTTCGAAAGCCTGCTACCATGAATAACAAGCAAGAACATTCTAACACAACTAGGACAATTTGACCTCATAACTACCACTGAGACTTGGTGAGATCAAAAATAATAATTTGTTTTTGATATGACTCCAGAAAACTATACTTTATTCAAAAGAAATAGGAAAGTTGAAAGGGAAGGGAGAAGAATAGTAACACTGTATATTAAGAAGCTATACCATGTAATACCTCCTTGGGGTTCACTCCCCCAGCTCACACTGATATTGGCAGTTTGGATCTCCAGAGAAATACCTTTATTTCAGATTTCTAGGAGTAATCCTGTGAGTAGCTATCCTCATAAACATAAACTCATGAGCCCCCACTGGTGCACTATTCCTTCATCAATCTATAAATTCAATTAGTTCTTTTATAATTACTCGGTGGTACAGTGAATAGAGTGTTGGGTCCAGAGTGAGGAAGATATAAGTTCAAATCCAGTCTCAGATACTTATTTGCTATATGACCCTGGGCAAGTCACTTAACCCTGTTTGCCTCAGTTTTCTCATCTATAAAATGAGCTGGAGAAGGAAATGGCAAACCAATCCACTATCTTTGCCAAGAAAACCTTAAAAGGGGTCACAGAAAGTCAGACATGACTGAAAAAATTAATAAGCAGCAACAACAAGGTATTTAACCAAATGGCATTGTAAGAACAGTTGTTATAAAACATTTTCCTTAAACAATAGGGACATACTCTCACACAAATACATTCAGAATCCAAGATGGGGAAAGAGTGGGCAGGAACATAAAGTAGAATGATAGTGGGGCATTCAAGTAGGAAATACAGTGGCTAAGGCAACTCACAAGTCCAGAACAACAGATCTGAGAAGTCCTTTCTTTCTCCAGAGGGTGCTGGCAAAGTTCACTATAAATCACTGTGATGACTTTTTGTTTTGTTTTGTTTTTTGTGGGGCAATGGGGGTTAAGTGACTTGCCCAGGGTCACACAGCTAGTAAGTGTCAAGTGTCTGAGGCCGGATTTGAACTCAGGTACTCCTGAATCCAGGGCCGGTGCTTTATCCACTGCACCACCTAGCCGCCCCCTATGATGACTTTTTCAGATTTTATTTTTTTTTAATTTTTTTTTTGGAGGGGCAATGAGGGTTAAGTGACTTGCCCAAGGTCACACAGCCAGTAAGTGTCAAGTGTCTGAGGCTGGATTTGAACTCAGGTCCTCCTGAATCCAGGGCTGGTGCTTTAGATGACTTTTTATATTATTGGCCAGAACTGCATTAAGCGGTCCATTTCATGGCCATGTTTACTTCTCATGAGGTTCTGCCACTGCTGGATTGGGCCAGACAGCCATTCAAAAACTACTGATGGGTAGGGTTTGAACAGGTCACTCTGTCAGGTAGACTGCAAAGCTCTTTTTTCCCCCCAATGTCAATGGCCCTTAGCTTAGGATCAGCTTAAGCTTCTTTGATTTAAGTCTCTTTGACTTCCTAGAAGGCCAACTCTGAGTTTGTTAACTCTAGGTAGGACATGAGGTTTGCCTCTCCTTTGACATGATGAAACTTTTCATCTGTTCCTACACTACATGTTCAACACTACATGTTGGGGCAGCTAGGTGGCGCAGTGGATAGAGCACCGGCCCTGGATTCAGGAGTACCTGAGTTCAAATCTGGCCTCAGACACTTGACACTTACTAGCTGTGTGACCTTGGGCAAGTCACTTAACCCCAATTGCCTCACTAAAAAAAGAAAAAAAAAACAGAAAAAAAAAACACTACATGTTGCCTTAGGGTGGTTAGTTTTAGTTCAGCCATTTTCATCTTCCATACTCCTTTGGGAATCTTATGTAAGTAAGTAGCTAAGAACAAAGGTATGAATATAGTCTATGTCCTGGAGGCATGCTCATTTTCTTGGCTTCTTCATATGGAATTAACATATTCCTGTTTCAAATTCCAGAAAAGTTGTCTATTTTCAATCTGACTGCTTTTCCCTTTCCCTTTCAATATCTCTGTAGACCAGCAGCTTTTGCTCAGGTTTCTTTGGGGAAATCTCCTTATACTCACATGAGGAAATCCAGAAATCAGAAGGGGAAAACCCAATGAAGAATATCTAACTAAAGATCAATGGAGGCAAAAAATAAGGAGATACTGTCTTTAGAATACACTCAGAACACCTGGACAGAAAGAAGAAATAGATGATAAATCTGGGACAAGTTTAACACAGAAGTATGATTTAGTAGTGGAAAATTCCAGTAATATAGTCTTCTGATAGAACTCTATACCCAGAGCAGAGAAGCTGATCATTTCTTTGTATGTCTTAATAATTTCATTCTCCAAAAGGTAGAATAATCATAAGGAGAAATTTTATATTATGTCAGCCAATAAATATTTATTAAGCACCTACTATGTTCCAAACACTGTGCTAAAGACTGGGAATACAAAAAGAGAATAAAGATGATCCCCGTTCTCAAGGAGCTTATAATCTAATGGGGTGACAATAAGAAAATATGTACAAACAGGCTATCTACAGGATAGATAGGAAAAAAATGAGAAAGGAGGCCAAGAATTAAGAGAGGATGGGAAAGTCTTTTAGTTGGAGCTTTTAAAAAATAAGCCAGGGAAGCCAATAGATAGAAATGAGGAGGGAGAGTTTCCAGGCATGGGAAATAAATAGAGGAAAGGCCTAGAGCCAAGAGATAGAGTGTCTTATTTATGGAACATCAACTAGGCCAGTGTCACTGGTACAAAGTAAGGGGTAAGGTATAAGAAGATTGGGGGGGGGAGGGGCAGCTGGGTGGCACAGCCCTGGATTCAGGAGGACCTGAGTTCAAATCCGGCCTCAGAACTTGACACTTTCTAGTTGTGTGGCCCTGGGCAAGTCATTTAACCCTCATTGCCCTGCCCAAAAACAAACAAAAAAGTTTGGACCAGTAGGAGAGGGCTATGTATGAAGGGATTTGAATTTGATCCTGGAGGTGATAGGGAGCCACTGGAGGTTATTTAATGGGGAGATGACATGATCAACCTGGAGCTTTAGGAAAATCATTTTGGTGGCTGAATGGAGGATGAATTGGAGGGGAGAGACACTTGAGACAGACTCACCAGCAGGTTATTGCAATATTCCAAGCATGAGGTGATGATGGTGGACCAAGTGGTGGTGGTGTGAATGGAAAGAATGAAAAAAAATATTCAAGAGATATTGCAACAGATTGGATATGGGGGGTGGAGTGATTAGAGACAGTAAAGAGTCTAAGTCCTAGGTTTTGAGCTTGAGGGAATGGTAGGATGGTTGCACTTTACAGAAATAACAAAGGTAGGGGCAGAGCATTATGGGGGAAAGATAATAAGTTCCATTTTTGACTTGTGTTTTTAAAATATCTTTTGGAAGTCCAGTCTGAGACTTCTGAAAGGCAATTGGAGATGGGAGATTGAAGGTCAGTAGAGAGGGTGGGACAGGATATGTAGATTTGAGAGTCATAAACAAAGAGATGATAATTCAATGAGATAATCTAGTAAAGTAGTATTGGGGAGAAGTGAGGAGGGAACAGAACCCTGTGGGACAGCCATGGTAAGTAGGTGTGACCTGGATGAGAATCTAGTAGAGGGCACTGAGAAGGAGCAATCAGCTAAGTAGGAAGCAACTCAGGAGAGTAGTGTCCTGAAAACCTCAGAGAGAAGAATCAAAGAGGAGAGAGTGATCAGCAGTGTGAAAGGCTACAGAGAGATCAAGGAGAATGATAATTGAGAAAAGGCCATTGGTTTTGGCAACATAAAAGGTTGTGTAACAATTACAATTTTGAGAGATGTAGTTTTTAAGTTACTTAATACTGTTATTAATATATCAGTGGTTATTAATAAAAGGAGGTCAATTGGCCATCTCTCTCAGACCATGGTGGTTGGGGTTTTGGTTCATATATCCTTCCAACTGTAGGAGGTCCATCGCATAGAAATCAAATCTAATTGGTTAACATCATTCAGATATAATTGGTTGACATGATTGGAAATGGGTTATATTAAAATGAAGGATACATGACTCAGATCACTAAACTCTTGGTAAAATGACATCAGAAGAAAAATGTAATACCCATACTTAAGCTGATCAGGGCAAAATAAGTACCATCTAGTTGTGGTTTAATCTCATCAGTCTTTCTGCAATCTAGACAAAAGGATCTGTCTCCACCCAAGATTTTTTGCAAACTTGGGTTGGGTTTGACCCAGATGAACTAACAACCTTGAAGTGGGGGAGGAGAAAGGACTGGAAAGAGAGGAGATCATTGGGTCCTCCAAGATACCAATTATTAATAATTATTTCTCACAGAAGAGAATAAAAGAAGTAGAGATTCCTATTGTAGCTGACCTTTTCAAGGACTTTATCCACAAAGGGCATTTTGAGTCACATTCACTGACAAGGAAACATTGATTATTTCAGGGATGGGGGGCAATTGGTATAAATGATGGAAACTATGGGGATAAACTGACCAACACATCTTAAAGTTGCAATAGAAAATGAGAGAAAAGCTCAAGTTGTTTGACAATGCACTCTAGATTCTTGCAAAGAAAATTTCAAATGGCACAAAGAGAAGACAAAATGGATCTAATGAACTAAAATTCTACAGAGAAAATCAGTACAAGTGGATAGGAAATTATGAAGAATTAGGTTCTGAAGATCTAAAGAGAAACACTTTTGGTGAGGAGAGAAAATGGGTGTTCTCTAAAAAGAAGGATAAGGAATGCATAGGATACTGATATATGTGATACACACATACATATGTATACACACAAATATTTTATTAATAGTAAAAGAAACATTATACATTACACTAAACATAAATAATACTAAATGTTATCCAATGTTTGGCTATAATATTGAATATATGATGGATAATATTTCCATATAGATAAATATAAACAGAGATATACATATATACAAGAAATAGAAGCAAGTGTAGAAAATGGGAAATGGATAGAAAGTGAAACACAATACCATAGTCATGGTTTCAGGGGTGCTCAAACTCAGGATGGGCTGAATCTGGCTACTTTGGGGGAAAGAAGTGGATCAACAAAGGATTCTGACTGCTAGATAAGGAGAGTGGGACAATAATAATGAGCGGTGGAAAGAATGAATGCTTAGCTGCTACACTCTTCTTTCATTTATTTTTTCTACTCAGAATGATCTTTGAACAGGAAAGGACAAAAATAAAACAAAATGGCTAATAGTTAATATCCAAGATCATTAAGGAGAGAGTGAGAGAGCACCTAACTACCACTGTTGAGTCCAAGTCACTTGACCCATGTAAACAACATCCTACAGCCCTAAAAGAGCTAGCAGATGTGAACCCTTAATCACTGTCAATGATCTCTGAACAGGAACTGAGAATGAGAAAGGTAAGAAAGAATTGGAAAAAGGCAGGCGTATCAAAAAGGAAGTGAATGCAGTCTGCTAAATATAAGCCATTAAGTTTGACTTCAATTCCTGGCAAAATTCTAGAACATGTTATTAAAAGATAGTAAATATCTTGACAAGGAAGTGATGAACACAAAGAGCCAGCATTACTCCATCAAGGACAAGTCATTCTAGACTAACTACATTTTCTTTTTTGGCAGGTTTAAAAGGCTGGTAAAACAGAGGAATATTGCAAAAGTAATATGCTTAGATTTTAATGACATTTGTTAAAGTATTTCTTGTTATTCTTTTGGAAAAGATGGAAATATGTAGGCTAAATGACAGGCCAATTGTGGTGATTTGGAACTGGTAGAATGACCAAATCCAACAAGTAATTATTAATGTTTTGATGTTACCTCAGAACGAGGTCTTCAGTGGAATGATCCAGGGACCTATGCTATATGAATTTTCTATTAATGATTTGGTGAATACATAGAGAACCTGTTATAGAGAACTGGAATCAGACACTGGAAAATGTAAATTCCAATCTTATCTCAGATCCTTAGAAGCTGTGTGACCTGGTAAAGTAATTTTTACTTCTGTGGGCCTCAGTTTCCTTCTGCAAAGTAGAAGGATTTTACTCAGTGGCCTTTATGGTCCTTTCAAATGAGATATCCACGAAAGTGATTAACACAGTGTGTACCTGGCAAATACTGGGTGCTTGAAAAATGCTTATTCCTGGGACAGAGCCAAGATGGTGGAGGAAAGGCAGTAATGTCATTGAGCTCCCCATATGATCCTTCTAAATAGTTCCAAATAATACCACAGACCATTCCTAGAGCAGTAGAACCCACAAAAGGATGGGGTGAGATCATTTTCCAGGCAAAGATGGATTAGAAGGTTGGCATAAAGGTCTGTTGTTCTGGGGTGAGAGTGGAGACCAGCCCCTCAGCCACACTATGTAGATCCAGCCTCAGGCTGCTCGCAGATCCAGCCCCAGGCAGGTCACACTAGAATCAGTGGTGGCTACTTCTGGAAGTCAGGTCATGGACCAGTAAGGTGCTTGAGCAGTTGGTGGGGGGGGAGATAGAAGGGGTCTCTGCTGGCACTGAAGCAGAACTCTGTTGTGTTCCCTGTGCTTGGAACCAGGAAGCAGTCTTGAGTGGTAGTGGCCCAGGTGTGGGAGAGGCCCAGGCATGCCTCAGCTTGCAGCCACAGTGAACCAGATTTCTGTTCCTTGTTAAAGAGCAAGCAGGCCTGAGGTAACTTACAGACCAGAGCACAAGCCAGGGAAGTGCAGAATGTGCTTCTCCCCCTTGAGCCACCTAAAGCTTGGGACAGTGCATCCTGGAAGCAGTTCCCCACTTTAAGAAGGACTTAAAAGTCAAGAAATAGGCTAGGAAAATGAACAGACAGAAAAAAAAATGCAGACCATAGAAAGTTTCTTTCATGACAAGGAAGATCAAAATACACCCTCAGAAGAAGATAACAAAGTCAAAGCTCCTACATCCAAAGATTCCAAGAAAAATATGAATTGGTCTCAGGCCATAGAAGTGCTTAAAAAGGACTTTGAAGATAAAATAAAAGAGGTAGAGGAAAAAATGGAAAGAGAAATGAGAATGATGCAGGAAAGTCATGAAAAAAAGTCAACAATGGAAAAGGAGACACAAAATCTCTCTGAAGAAAATAATTGCTTAAGAATTAGGATTGAGCAAATGGAAGCTAATGACTATGAGAAATCAAGACACAAAAAGGAAATCCAAATGAATGAAAAAATAGAGAACAATGTGAAATATCAATTTAGAAAAACAACTGACCTGGAAAATAGATCCAGAAGAGATGATTTGAAAATTACTGGACTACCTGAAAACCATGATCAAAAAAAGAACGTAGACATCATCTTCCAAGAAATTGTCAGGGGAAATTGCCCTGATATTCTAGAAGGAGAAGGTAAAAGAAGAATTGAATGAATCTACCAATCACTTCCTGAAAGAGATCCCAAAATGAAAACTTCCGGCAATATTATAGCCAAATTCCAGAGCACCTAGGTCAAGGAGAAAATATTGCAAGCAGCCAGGAAGAAACAATTCAAGTACTGTTGAGCCACAGTCATGATAACACAAGATCTAATAGCTGTTACATTAATGGGACCAGAGGGCATGAATATGATATTCCAGAAGGCAAAGGAAGCTACCCAGCAAAACTGCATATAATCTTTCACGGGGGAAAATGGGACTTCAATGAAAAAGAGGACTTTCAGGCATTTGTGATGAAAAGTCCTGAACTGAATAGAAAATTTGACTTTCAAATATACGACCATAGAGAAGCATGAAGAGGTAAACAGGAAAAAAGAAATCATGAGGGATGTCAGAAGGTTAAACTGTTTATATTCTTACATGGGAAGATGATATTTCCAACTCATAAGAACTTTCTTAGTATTAGAACAGTTGAATGGAATATATTTAGACAGAAGGCACAGGTGTGAATTGAATATGAAGGGATGATATATGTAAAGTATTTATTGTTTGTTGATCAGGATTTTTTTGTATGTTTGTTTTTGAGGGGCAGTTGGGGTTGGGTGACTTGCCCAGGGTTGGGCATCTGATGGGTGTCTTATGTCTGAGGCCAGATTTGGGCTCAGGTCCTCCTGGGTTCAGGGCTGGTGCTTTGTCCACTGTGTCACCTAGCTGCCCCATGATGACATCTTTAAAATAAAATTACGTGATGAGAGAAATGGATTTGGAGAAAGGGAAATGGAGAGATGGAATGGCGTAAAATATCTTATATAAAAGAAACAAGAAAAAGCTTATGGAGTGGAGGGGAAGATGAGGGAGGAATTGGAGAGTGAGTGAACCTTACTCTCATCAGAATTGACTCAAAAAGGGAATAACATACACACTCAATGGGTATAGTAATATATCTTGCCCTGTGGGAAAGGGGAAGGGGAAGGTGATAAGGGGGGAGGGGTGAAAGAAGGGAGGGCAGATTGAGGGAGGGGCAGTGAGAAGCAAAATACTTTTGAGGAGAAATAAGGTGAAAGAAGATAGAAAATAAAGTAAATATCAAGGGGAAGGAGTAGGATGGAAGGTAACATAGTTAGCAATAGTAGCTGTGAAAAAAAAGGTTTGAAGCAAGTTTGTCTGATAGGTCTTAATTCTCAAACACATGGAGAACTGAGTCAAATTTATTAAAAAGAGAGCCATTACCTGAATGATAGATGATCAAAAGACATCAAGTTTTCAGATGAAATAATCAAAGCCACCTATAGCCATATGAAAAATGTTCTAAATCATTATTGATTGGAGAGATTTAGATCAAAACAATTCTGGGTACTACCTCACACCTATTGGATTGGATAATAGGACAGCCGAGGGAAATGACAAATGTTGTGGGGGAAAAAGGGAAAATGAGACATTAATATACTCTTGGTAAAGTTGTAAACTGATTCAAACATTCTGTCAGCAATTTAGAACTATGGCCAAAGGACTATAAAATCATGCATGTTCTTTGACCTAGCAATACCACTACTAGGTTGGTACACTAAAAGAGATTTTTTTAAAAAGTTGAATTTGAAATTGGGGTGATGCCCATCAATTGGGGAATGGCTGAACAATTTGTGGGATGAGATTAGGATGGAACACTATTGTGCTGTAATAGATGATGAGCAGGATGCTATCAGGATTTAGGAAAAACACAATCCATCTACAGAAAAAGAACTGATGGTATCTGAATACAGATTGAAGTATAATTTTTTTGTTAGTTCTAAGGCAGAAATGTTTTGCACAAATACACATCTATAACTTTTATTGAATTGCTTGAGTTCTTAAGGAGGGTTGGGGAGGGAGGGAAGAAGAGAATTTGGAACCCACTTTTAAAAAATCAATGTGAAAATTTGTTTTTACATGTCACTTGGGGAAATTCTAAATAAATAAAAAATGTTAATAAGAAAAATACTTATTCCCTTTCCTTATTTCCCTTTTAGCTCTCAAACTATCATTCTTTGACATTTTCAATGATGTGACATTTAATCAAAATCCATGTAAAATCGTCTATCAGTTGAATGAATCCATGACACAATAAGATATTAGATTGTTGGAAAAATATTTGGGGGTTTATTAGACTACAACCATGGCATCTAAAAGAAATAATCAAATCTTCCACTCTACTGTGGAGAGGTATGATTTCCACAGCAGGAATGTTGTTTCCAGTTCTGGATGGATGATACAGTTTAAGAGCAAGGGCAACTGGAATGGTAAAGGGCTTTGAGCCCAATCCACATGAGGACAGGTGAGGAGGAGGATTGTTGTCAAGCATTTGAAATGCTTTTATTTGCAAGAGGTAACCCCAAAAGGCCTCATTAGGAATAAAGGGTGATAGTTGAAAAGAAGAAAACCTAGGTTTGATGCTAATATCAAACATCTTTCTAAAGATAAAAGCTTTCTAACAATTGATATGACCCAAAAATGTAATAAGCAGCCATGTGGAGTCATAGATACTACCTCATTGGAGCCTTCAAGCAAAGTCTGGGAGACTACTTGTTGGGTTTATTGTAGGGTTGAATTAGGTGGCATCTGGGAATTTTTCCCTTTCTGAGTTTCCATGCCTCTTTCATTTATTAAATGATACCCCAATAATTTGAGATGCTGCTCCCAGTGAGCAAGTGTACTCACTTCCAAACAACCATATAATTTTCATTCAATTTATTTTCATAATACTTTAATTTAAAGGTAGGGTCACACTCCCTGCCTCTTCCTCATCTGTTCACCAAGGATTAGCTAATTAAAAAGAGCAAGACCCACAGAGCAATTACCATTCAAAAGAAAATCCAATTCAAAAAACATACAGTGCCTTCCTTGCTTACATGAGTCATCAGAGAAATAATTTTAGTAATTCCAATGAATGGACTACTTGTGCTCTCATCCACTTTCTGTATCTCCCACATATTTAGTGAAAACAGAACTTCCAAATCTCTACTGCTCCCAAGAGAGATCATTTAATCATTTTTAAAAAGAGGTCCTATGAGGAAGTATGACTACATTGTGACAGGTTGGAGTCCCTCTGTTTCCTGCTACTAAGCCTTCTGCATCAGAGAAAGGGACGTTAGTGTAAAAGCACTTTATTGTCAAGTTCTTCATTCTTCAAGACTGATTTCTGAGAATGTAAAGTAAACATCAAGATTTCATATTTTTATTTGCATTTTGTGTCACCTTGTACTAGCACTAGAGATCATAGTCCTCTTATTTTGTAATTAACTCCCATTTACATTGTGTTTTAGAGTCTACAAGGTATGTTCTTCCCAATCCCCCTGCAAGGTAGGCAATGCTGCTATTATTAGTCCTATTACAAGATAAGGAAACCAAAGCTCTGAGAATTTGTGATTTGCCTGTCATTATATAGGTAGTATTTGTAACAAGATTCCACCCCAAATGGAGTTCTTTATTCACCTTGTCACATCATCTCCCATTTCACCTGTTTAGCAGAGCTTTGATGGCTTTGCTAAGTGCCTAGCATCCTGAATATAAGCCTAGGCAATGGAAAATTTGATTTCTCCTCCATCACACTTGCTGAAGCATCCACAGAACTAGAGATCATTAAGGTCTCAGTGTGAAAGACGAAAATTTATTGAATCAATTACCAGGCACAGATGAAACAACAAAACACTTTATAATTGCAAGATTGGCTGGCATTGATACAAGTATCTTTGAGTTTCTCTAGCAATTAACAGTGACTGATGGCCTCAGAGAAAGTTTTCTTTTCTCAGAGGAAATTAGAAATAAGACAATTGACAGAGTAGAGTTGGGGGAGGGGGGGGGCTTAACTCTTTTATTTGTGTATGAAGTAAAATTACAAAATCCTTGAAGAATATTTTATGGTCTCTTAAAAAAGAAATAAATATTTTACCTTTTCTAATTTTGAGTAGGTATGAAGGCAACATTTTTAGAAAGAAAGATTTTACCCATATTTAAAATCTTACATGTTCTCATAGGCATTCTTCTCTAATATTAAAGAAATAATTTCCAGGGGAAAATTAGACTGTGAGCCCTGCATCAGCCTAGGAACCAAGGCCTCCTATCTCCAGCTTCTTTTCTCTAGGGCCTTTCCAGATGCCCAAGTTGATTTAGATGCAGGTCATTTGCCTTTGATTTCTGTGTTCCTGAGCCTTCTGAATTTCTTCAGAGGTCAGTCTTCATACCAGACCCAAGTCCCACTGATACTTCCTGACCATCCTTTCTCCTTCTGCTTGCTATAAGTCAGGCTTCCTAGGATATAACATCAATATGCCATGACTTTGGACCTCAAGGATGAGTTCATTTGATTACCTTCCTCCCTCATCAGACTTCTCCCCAACTATTGGTATTCTGCCTGAACTCATTCTTCAGTGGTTAGCATACTACTAGTGATCATACCAGATAATATAGTGATACCTCTGGCTGCTGGTATATTATGTTCATGCTTCCAATTGTCATCTCCTTTACTCCCATCTCCCTTAACTCTAATCCTCAAAGTCTCACTCCAAATCTACCTACCCCTCCACTTGGATTCTCTGGATGCCTACTCCATAATTTTAAAAAAGTATTTCATTTAATTCTTTACTTTTCCCACTCCATCCATCTTCTGGCTTTCATTGACTTCCTCCTAATGACACTAAATCCCTGAGCACCTTTTCTAGTAGTGGGTGAATTTTCATATCTCCCTGACTCACTCACTGGTCATGGTGGGAAGTTGGCATATTCCTTGATCATTGTTTCAACTTCCAGATTCTCATTCTACCATCAACAATCACTCCTTTGAGGTTCAAGTTATTCAAATTTATCATCCAGTCTAAATCCTGGTGGTTGTTGTTTCTCTACTCTCAGGTCATTCTCCTTCTCAATAACCTCAGTGCAGAATTAAGAGCCTTTCTCTCCACTCTAACTCTTGTCTTCTTACCAGGAAAATTTAACATACATATTGATACCCTCAAGTACCCTAACTTCCTAGTTCTCATTCTTCTCAATTGTGGAGAGCCTCTCATTTCCCATTGTGGAGCCTCTACTCCACTTCGGCTACACAGTTGTTTATATCTTTGATCTTACCAACACCAACAAATGTTCTACTTCCATGTTAAATTCCTTTATCTAATCATAATTATTATTCCACAGGGGAAGCTCTCTGCCTTTCAGCTCCTGTCCCTATTCATTTTTAAATAATAAACATTTTTATTTATAGTTTTCCGTTTCAATTTTTATCCCTCTTTCCTTCCCTTCCCTCTACCCTCACTGAGGCAGCAAATAATCAGAAATGGGTTATACATGTATGATTATGCAGAGTATTACCATATTTGTCATTTTATACAAGCAAACTTGATTAAAAGAAAAAAAGGAAGAAGTGAAAAATAGCATGCTTCAGTCTGTTCCATAAATATCAGTTCTTTCTTTGGAGGTCCTCACTTTTACCTCTAATGCCTCCATTTCTCAGTTCTTTCCCAGGATATCACCTTGTCACTGTTTAAACTTTTCCTCTTAGGTATCTCCATCCCTTGGTAAACCAGCTTGACTATATACTATCCTCTATCCTCAGATCCCTTGGTCCCTTGTCCTATATTACCAATCATACCTTTCAAACCACAGTGTTGAGTTATTCCTCCATATGATGCTTTCTCTCCTATTTCCATGCTGCTGAATGTAGATGGAGAAATTATGAAATGATGCTGACTGGATCTATTACAAACTTATGCTGCACAATCTCACCTAGCTCTCCCTTCAGAAAGGTGATGATGTTATACCCATCTAACTGATTTACTGTCCCACTTATCATAGTGCTGTTCCAAACACCTTTTGTCTCTCCTCAAGCCTCCCAAGGCACACCTCCTTCCAGTCTCTCTTTTTGTTTTTGTTTTTTTTGTTTTTTGGGTTTTTTTTTTTTTTGCAGGGCAATGAGGGTTAAGTGACTTGCCCAGGGTCACATAGCTAGTAAGTGTCAAGTGTCTGAGGCAGGATTTGAACTCAGGTCCTCCTGAATCCAGGGCTGGTGCTTTATCCACTGTGCCACCTACCTGCCCCCCTCCCATTCTCTCAGTTGAAGACATTGTCTCATACTTCATTGAAAAAAATCTAGGTTGTTCACTGAGACCTCCCTCTCACCCCCTTCATCTCACATCACTCAAACGTTACCCCTACTATTTCCTCCTTCACCCTTGTTACACATGAAGAGTTGAACCTTCTTCTTGAAAGGTGAACATGTACATGCACCTGTGATTCCATCCCATCTTGTTTTCTACCACAGATTGTTCCCACTATCCTTATTCTCTTTCATCTTTAATTTCTCTCTATTGGTTTCTTTCCTGCTGCTCACATATATGCCAATGTCTCCTTCATCCTTTAAAAGAACCCACCATCTCCTCTGATACTACCATCCTGGCTAGATAATGTCATAAATTTTTCATTCTTTCTCACTAAACTCTTTGAGAAAATGACTTATACTCATTGCTTGCACTTCTTTTCCTTTCTGTAATAAGCCTCCTGCAACCGGGCCTCAAGTATCATCATTCAACTGAAACAGCTCTCTCCAAAGTTATCAGTAGTCTCTTAACTGCTAAATTTAATGGCTTTTTCTTAATACTCATCCTTCTTGACACCTCTTGTAATCTGCCACTATTGATTATATCCTTCTTCTGAATACTCTCTCCTCGCTATGTTTTTATGACACTGCTCTTCTCTGGTTCTTCTCATAGTCTTATTTATTGGTTCTTCATCCATGTCATACCCACTAATCAAAGCTATACCCCATAGCTCTGATCTGGGTCCTCTATTGCTCTATTGCTGTATGCTCTCTTGCTTGGCGATTTCATCACTTCTCATGAGCTCAACTGTCTCTATGTAGATGACAGTCAGCTACCCATCCTTAAGCTCTCTCCCAAGTTCTGGTCTTGTATCACCAACCTCCTTTTAGATATCTTGGGTTAGCTGTCTCATGACCATTTCAAATCCAATATGTCCAAAAAAAATATGATTTTTCTCTCCTGACTCTATACCAAGGCTCCCCTCTTCTGAACTCCTTTATTATTGTCTAGGTACCATCATTTTGAGTCACCCAGACTCACAACTTTACTGTCATCTCTTGAACTTACTTCATATATGCCTATCTTTTTTCATATCTTGCCATTTCCACCTTCACAACATTTCTTGTATACATCCCCTTCTCTCTGCTCACTTTGTTCCTATCCTGGCCCAATCTCTCATTCCACTTCATGCTTGGACTATTGCAATATCCTTTTAGTTGGCCTCCCTGATGCAAGTCTCACTTTACTTCAATCCATCCTCTACTTAGTTGCCCAAGGTGATTTAAAAAAAATTGTAGATTATGTCACTTTACTTAATAAACTCCACTGACTCCTGATTACCTTCAGAATCAAATCCTCTGCTTGACTTTTAAAGCCCTTCATAATCTGGCCCTTTCCTAAGACCTTTCTACTCTTCTGAAACTTTGCTTATTTCCATTTACATGGTTCAAGGACATTGAGCTTCTTATTCTTTCTTATAGAGGCATTCCATCTCCTGAATCACATCTTTTCATGTCTGTCATGTCTCTAATGCTCTCCTTCCTTATAGCTGCCTCCTGGATTCTTTGGATTCTTTTAAGACCCATCTCATATCCCACCTTCTGCAGAAGACCTTTTCTACCCTCCACTGCTTGTACAAACAGTAATTTGCATGTTGTTTTCCCCATTTGAGTATGAAAGCAGAGATTGTTTTATTTTGTCTTGACCTTTCTTTGAGTCTTTAGGGATTAGCACAGTATCTGGCACATAATTCATAATAAATGCTCATTGACTGACAAAAGAATTATCTGGAGCATTGGGTTTAAAGCCCTCTGAATTTCCCCTTGCCCCAAATATGGATTTCCCCCTCTAGACCAATTGTTATGATTTTCTCCCATTCCAGGTCCTGTCAGAATCCCATCAGGTCAACTACATCCTGTCAAATGGAAGGCCAAGGTCCGTTACACAAAAATGCCACAGTAGTAAACCATAATTCAAGTTGTTCATTATGTCAATTGGCTCAGAGGTTGGGTTAGCAATGCTTAAATCTCTGACATGAGATTGAGATTGTTGTTGTTGTTGTCCTTCATTCTCAAAGAAGACCATGACATTGAGTGATGTCATGACTTGCAGTGAATTGGATTTAAGTGAGGGAGGGCTGTGCAAGGTCACCAACCTAACTCTCTCCTCCAGAGCCATCTGGGTCCAGTAGCAAGATATATATTGGGGTGACTGTTTAAGGCAACTAAGCTTAAATGACTTGCCCAGAGTCACGCAGCTACTAGGTACCTGAGGTGAGATTTGAACTCAGGTCCTCCTAACTTCAGGGCCAGTGCTCTATCCACTACACTACCTAGCTGTCCTTATGAGATTGTACTTCAGATCAGAAATATTAACTCAAATCTGTATTCATTCAATTACCCAAATCTTGAAGATGGCCAGATTGGAGAAAAAGGGATGTTTGTCTTCAGTGTTCCTACTCTCATTTTTCGGTGGCCATTCCCCCTGCACCACTCCCCCACCCACCCCATCACCATTCCCAGGTACTTGGCTTATAGAGATAGTCCTAACAGAGATGGAGGTCATTTAGCCCATCCTCATAATTTTACATATGAAGTGAACATTCATTAGATCTACTTTGGGGGTGGGGAGAGTGGGCATTAGCATTCCTAATATTTTTACAGAATCTTGTATTCTTCCTCATTGCCTACTTCTAACTTAGGAACATACTTGGTATTTTTTAGCTATTAAATTTCAAAGCACCACCCCCATCTACAGGTTCCCTTTGTTTCATTCTCACCCTTCTTCCTATTATCATATACTCATTAAAAAATCTAATACCGATGACTTATACCTTAAATGTCAATTTAGATTTTATATACTGATAAGTTTGGGGGGTTTTTTGTTTTGTTTTGCATTTTAAGCCATATTTCTATAATCATATTGGGAAATATTTTGTCCCAGTTAAAGGAAAGTCGGGTATGGGAAGGAGGGTAAACTCTCCTATTCTTATGAAATCCTGACACTACCCAAGATGGGTGGAAAACTCTTTTGGGTGGGTATGAATTATATCAGTGAAGCCAATTTTTTTTAACCCTATCAGACATGACCCTTAGCCCTTCCCAGAAGTCTAGTATAAATAAAGTTTCCTTCCTACTCTCTGAGAAAGAAAATCCTGAAGAAAGGACAATAAATCTAATTCCTAACTTTATTCCTTCAAGGTGCCTAAGGTGTGGCAATATGGCATACTGCAAAGTTATAGTAGGAGCTTGGAAGATCTGGGATAAACTCCTGGCTCTGACACATACTGATTGCGTGACCCTGGGCAAGTTACTCTAAAGTTACTGGGCAATTCTTTAAGACTCTAAATTGCAAGGTCACAACCTTCATTAACAGAGGGAGTTCTGTAATTTCCTATATCAATTAAGCCACAGTCCACTATATATTCCTATTCATTTTTTCCAGATAAAATAGAAAAGTGATGGAATTCTGAAAGAAAGAGAAAGAGAGAGAGGAAGGAAGGAAGGAAGGAAGGAAGGAAGGAAGGAAGGAAGGAAGGAAGGAAGGAAGGAAGGAAGGAAGGAAGGAAGAACTTTAGATAAATTCACACATGGTAAAGCTACTAAGTGAAATTATGGCTCTTGCTAGCCCTTTGAATTTGACAGCAAAAAGTCAACCCACTCTCCCACAATAGGCCTCTTGGTGTCACTGGCAAAGACAAACTAGAGTGGCATAAGAATACTTCTGGTCTTTTGTTTACTTCCCTGAGGAAAGGAAGAGAAAAAGAGTACATCCCATATTATCTAGCCAAGAGGGAAACCATGCTGTTGACACTGCAGATTCAGAATTGAGGGATGGGCTCTTGATGCCTGTTGGAAAAGCACATTCTGTAAAACTGATACTGAGGGAAATTACAGGAGTGCCCATTACACACTGGACCAATCCCCAGCCTGCACTGCCAACAAGGAAAGCATGAAATGGTGATTGCACTGTAGGCTGAGACAATATTGGATGATTAAACAAAGAGGCTTTTATCATTTTTTAATTTTGATTTGAATGGGTGCCATTTTTTTCCTCTGTGAACTCCTCAAGTCAACTGCAGCAATCAGTGTCTCTAAAGGGCCCCCCTTTATTTCTTGTGCTTCCTTCAATCAGCAGCTAATGGTAAAAACTGCTCTGTTAAGAGGTACCTTTATCCCTTATTCATCAGATTTCTTAGACTTGTCAGGGCTGACATTGCTTTTCTAGATGGCCAAATGCCACTACAGCAAATGTCTAAAAATGATAAGGATCTCAGTTCCGTTGTATACCCTACCTTGCTGAGATAAAATTTCCAGTTGTTTCTTGAAACTACCTAAAAAACTATACTAATATTTAAGAGTAAAAGTTTACCACAATGGCTGTATCACTGAACCAGGGGTGAGAAAGACATGCATTCAAATCCAACCTCAGATATTTTTTAGCTGTGTGAACCTCAGCAAGTCACTTGACCCCTACCTGCCTGAGTTTCCTCACTTGGAAAGTGAGGAAGATAATAGCACCTACCTTTCAGGGTTGTTGTGACGATCACATGAGATCATATTCATAAAATTCTTTGAGAACTTGAAGTACTATATAAATGCTAACCATATTGATTCCCTCTGAGTTAATCCCTGTCTACTATTTTGTGCCAATTAATACATATACACATTTGAAGATTGGCTTTCTGTGTTATTTTGGTAGAGTAAAAGAAATTTATAAATAAGTGAGACAATTCATGCTCTCATTAATTTGTCCCACCAAGTTTCTATGTGATATTGGACAGCTAATTTTTGATACCTTCTCTCTACATTAGGCTATAATCTGATAACATTTTACTACTTTCCTGTTATGGTACTATAAAGTTCAAACTTCTTTTTTTTCATTTTTTTGCAGGGTAATGAGGGTTAGGTGACTTGCCCAGGGTCACACAGGTAGTAAGTGTCAAGTGTCTGAGGCCAGATTTGAACTCAGGTCCTCCTGAATCCAGGGCCGGTGCTTTATCCCCTGTGCCACCTAGCTCCCCCAAAGTTCAACTTTGTAAGAAAGAGCTTGAGAACTCTGGACTCAATGTGCCACTCAAAACATACAAAGAGATTATTATTATTTAGTATTTATAAAAATCAAGTAAAGTTTTATAGAGATTTTTCAATAAAGCATTACTTTTCAGAACCAGTATTAGAGACATGACTAATGGCTTTTGAAAATATTTTTAATGATGAGCTGTACCACATTGCCCTGAGTTGGATGCTTTATGTAAGGCTAAATAAAAATTAATAGTGGGGCAACAAAATCATATTTCATTATCCACTGATTAAATGATGACTGACATCGATGTCCTATATCAAATTATCAGTTCCTTGGGGACAGAGACTGCTTTTAAGAGCACTGGACAGGAGTTTAGGACATCTACACTTTAGTTTTGGTTCTGTGACTAACTAGTCATTTGATCTTAGACAAATATCTTCACTTCTCCAGGCCTCAAATTCCTCATCTGTAAAATACAATTGATGGACTAGATGATCTTATGTCTTCCCAATGCCTAGCTGAGTATACCCCACAAAGACAACACTTAGTCAGTATTCTTGCTTTGATATTCAGACATTCAGCTGGAATGATAATGATATGGAAACTTCTGTTTCTTTTTGAGGTTTGTAACATAAAGTTTTGGTCACACTGTATATTACAAATTCGCTTCACAGAGACTAATCCTATGGTCTATGTATTTATTACCTGTTATTAGTATTAAGTAAATGCTACAAATTAATTACAGCTCTTTTGATTTTTGATTCTATGGATTTATCTATCCCAGAAATAGCAGACTGTATAATGAACGTTCAAGTGGAAAATACACCAGAGCACACAGTTAAAAGCTCCACATTCATATGGTACAGCACACATCACTGATTATCCTTGTACCTGAATTATCTAGCATGGATTGGAGTCTCATGCTATACCACTTCATGACAATTCTTAGTAGTTAATTGCCTTCAGAACAATTATCTTTCATCATTCATTAGTAGTTCTCCCACAAACTGTGTCAGCCAAAAATGTGGTTTAACTTGCTTAGTTAAAAGAGTTCCAAAACATGACTCTGTGGATTTTTCTGCAGATGGTTTTTCTTCTGCCTTCATAGATACCTATCTAATCTTTTCCTTAGCTTGGGAAAGCAAACCCAACATAATTGTCCTCCTCAAAACTCTGAAAACTTCTCTTTCAAAGTTCCAAGTAAAATGCAGAAGAATAACTTGCTGGAGATGAAGGCAAAGTATTATGGAGAATAATGTTATTTTCTTGGGAGCAGAGGACTATGGGATTTATGGTATTCTTTTCCATTTCTGGGTTCTGCTGTCCATCTAGGCCCCACTACCCTTGCCCCTTCCTCTTCTTCTTCTCCTGACTCATACTCTTCATCCACTGCATGAAACCGTGGCTTTGGTATCAAAGGTGGCCTTACTCTGCTTATTTGGTTTCCTCGGGCAGTACTTCTTTGACCACCCAAATTTAAAGATCTCCCCCCTCTACGCAACCTTTCCATTGGAATCATCTCTGGATGCTGTCTTCTTTCTTGAAGTGACCCTGTTCGAGTATGTGGTTTAAATGTAACAGAAGGGAAGACTGAATCACTGCTGTCATCATCTAAAGGACAAAAACAAACAAAATTTGAAAGGAGTAAGGAGCAAAGAGCAAGGTATTCATCTTGGAAGGTCAACACACCCTGATGGAATACTAAGTGGAATATTGGACTCCATTCCTGGTTCTGACACTTACATTAGGCAAGTTACTTGTGGTCTTCATCTCCAACAACTTTCTCTTCAGTATCTTTATTTCCATTTCCCAAAGGATAAAATCTAACACATTTGCAATATTTTAAATAAATATCCCAAAATTCCCAGCCCATTTTCTACCAGCCCACTCTCTCCTTTGTTGGTACATTTCTCCTACATATATTCTTATTTTCCTGGATTAGTAAATGAGTGATTATTTTCATTACCAGATTAATGCATACAAAGTACTTTGTTTCTAAAAACAATACAAACACTAGTGATGTCATAATGTTAGGAAACAATTTATTGCTCGTAGAAAAGCATCACTGAAACCCAGAAAATTAAATGTGACAGTGAAGAAAAAAGTATTAGTATGATAGTTTTAGTATGATAACATTTGTCTTTTACAGATTTCAGTTGTTTTTCAGTCATGTTCAACTATTCGAGATCCCACTTGGGGTTTTCTAGGCAAAGGTACTGAAGTATTTTGCCATTTCCTTCTCTGACTCATTTTATAAATGAGGAAATAGAGGCAAATAGGATTAAGTGATTTACACAGGATCACACAGCTAGTAAGTATCTGAGGCCGGATTTGAATTCAGCAAGATGAGTCTATCCATTCCAACACTCTATCTACTATGCCATGTAGCTATAAATAATTTAAGCTCAATTCTATGAATTTTACCATCCTTAACTTATAAAGGTAGATTCTGAAGGTGCAGTGGATCAAACAACAAACCTTGAGGCAGGGAGACCTGAGTTTAAATCTAGCCTCAAAGACTCACAAGCTGTGTGACCCCAGGAAAGACACTTAACCTCTTTTCTCCTCACAGTTGATGATAACAGCTACCTGGCAGGGTTTTATAAGGATAAAATGAGATAATATGTGTAAGGTGCTTTGCAAACCTTGTTGTTCTTGTGCTGATGTAATAGTCAGCTTGTTTGCAAGTAAAATTGGATATGGTAACCAAGAAGTTCTTGAGAGGGTTAACATAAATCTTTCTATTAAAAAATATCATCCACATATTTTCAGCATCCAGTTTTCAGGTAGTAAGTGAAAATAGTGCACATCATTATGAAATGAAGTTGGTGACATAACCCAGGTACTTTTCAAATACCTAGACAGAAATTTATATAACTTATTTCTCTATTTGCCAATTCAGGTATAATTTGAAGTATCATTTAAATATCTTTTAATAGGATCTTTTCAAAATCAATCTTCTACTGGTGGTATATGTTTCCAAGACATGGAACACAATAATTTCCAATGAAATGAGAATGAGTATTGTACAGTGAGTTTATGGAGAGGTGTATGGTGGGTGAAAGCAAGTTGCCACTTGTGACAAGGGAATAACTTAGAAGAAGAACAAGTCTAAAAGATGTCATCAGGACTAAGTGCTGGGGAAGAACAAGGAAGAGAGCTGAGTGTTCTTGGTATCTTTCAAATGGCAGAGGAAAGGAATGGAAGGCTTCCACTATGATGAGTGGACTCCTTGTGTTGAACATATGGGAGGACATGGACCAGAGATCATCATAGATAAGATATAGTCTGTGTCATCTGAGAGAGTATTCAAGTCAGTGACATCATAGGTCCACTTGAGCATCAATATAAATGGTACATTCACATATCCTGAAGGTGGAACCTGAGGAAACAATTTCTAATTAAGAAATTCTGCTGAGGAGTTTGGATCACTTGATCTATTCATATTTGAATGGTGTTTTACCAGATAGAAACAAGCATACACTTCCCAAAGATTTGATAATAAACTATGCTTGAAATGCTTTAAAATTCAGTTTCCTATATTCTTTAAAACCTTAAAATTAAAAAAATAAACAAATAGAAGACAAACCAAGTCACAAAGAACATATAAGACTCCAAAACAATTTGAATTTGAAAAAATAATTTGAAAAATTACTTTTCTATCAACTTTGGGTTGGGTATTCTTATTGTTATTGTTGTTTGTTAGAAGAGTGTCTATTGGAATTTGTAGACTTTAAGAGATAAAAAAATAAAAAGAGAAAAAAATTGCTAAAATATTGTGGTCAGAAACCTATGTATTATTTTCATAAAAGTGAAACAACTTTTTAAAATTTCAGTAATTTAGAAATGGGCAAAATTCCAGAGGACCCATAAGATGCCCTTTTTCATTCTTTGAAGGAAGAAGAGCAAAGCAGATAAATTACCTGTAAAAACACCAGTCCCTGTTTCTCTGTTTGCGGAATGAGAGTTGCTATAAGGGAAGGAGAGGTAGCGGATATTTTTGATGCCACTCTACATGCAACAAGAAAAAAATTAAAGAGTAGGTTAGTTAGTAGAGATGGGGCTGCAGAAAGGAAATGAAATTAGGCAACACACACACACACATATACACTATGATGGCTCTAATTTAATCCACTGATTTTTAGTCATTTTAAGTAGTTCAATTTATATATTTATTGAGCACCTATTTTATACAAGACACCATGGTAGGTGCTGAAGGAGATTCAAGTATGAATATAAGAAATAAGCATTTATTATATGTTAGGCACTGTGCTAAGCACTTAACAAATATTATCTCATTCAATCTTCACAACAATTCTGAGAGGTAGATGCTATTGTTATCCCCATATTACTATTGAATATACTGAGGTTACGTGACTTGCCGAGGGTCACATGCCTCGTTTGTTTCTGGCGCAATATTTGAACTCAAGTCTTCCTGATTCCAGGCTCAGAGCCCAAGATTTAGAATAAAGAACCTGGGTTCAAACCCTACCCCCTCCTATTTGCTACCTTTGTGTCATTGGACAAGTGACTAACCTCTCAGGCCCCAAATCTTCCATCTTTAAAATGAGGAGGTTGGATCCTTCCAGATATCAATCTATGATCTCACGGGTGCTCAGAAGAAAGAGGGATTGCATCGTATTGGGGGATAAAAGAAAGCCTCATGAAAAAAAGAAAAAATTTAGATGGACCTTGAAAGATGGATGGGATTTTGATATTTTCCAGATGAAAGGAGCAGAATGGCAAAAGCGGGAAGCAGAAAAAAAGGGAAGGCATGCCTAAAGAACATCAAATAGTTGAGTCTGGATGTAGTTTCATATATATGTAGGGCAACAGTGGAAGATAGGACAGGAAAAAGTATTTGGAGACATATCAGAGCTTTAAGTGCCAGAAACAGGAGTCTGTATTGAAATGAACAAGAAGTGGGGAGCCATTGAATACTTGGAATCGTGGAAATGATTGATTAAAGTTGTGCTTTGTTTAAGAAAGATGAAATGCTTGAGTCTTTAATGGTACACATCCCTAGTTTACCTGGCCACTCTAGCTTATGATAAATGTTAAAAGACCTTTTCCTTAAATGCCAAGAGCCCTGGGACCAAACTCAAAAGCTCTAGATATATGGTAGTAGAATAGGGTCTACACCAGACCATAATTACATTCTATGGCACAAGACTAGGATGTACCCCAGATCAGGCCTTGACCTTCTCTGGGAAAGACACTAAAGAAATTAGCTTGGGTGTAATTTTGAATGAAGAATTCAGATTTGCTGTGAGAAGTGATAAAGAAGGTACAGCAGCCCATGTATAAAACTAATTCTAATCCACTATAACTTGTGGTGAATCTAAGCCTTTCAGATTCATGCCTTCATGTTGTATCTAGTCCTTAGAGGCAGCCCTCCTAATTCCAAGGCATGAGAGTCATAGCAAAACACGTTTTTTCCTAATTAGCTAATGCACAGGTAGTAATGGGCCTAATCTTCTGCCTTATAGATGACTCTCACCTAGTTTCATGTTAAAAGCTTAAGTTATTAGTAATTGTAATGGCTATTAAATGTAGTAAATAAAAAACCATATAATAATCTACATAGCTCTCAAGTAGAAAAATTTACTTGTGCGTATTCTTTTTTTTTTTTTTTTTGCAGGGCAATGAGGGTTAAGTGACTTGCCCAGGGTCATACAGGTAGTCAAGTGTCTGAGGCCAGATTTGAACTCAGGTCCTCCTGAATCCAGGGCCGGTGCTTTATCCACTGTGCCACCTAGCTGCCCCTACTTGTGCATATTCTAAGGGGTCACTAGAACCAACCTAGCCCAGTAGGTTGATAGGACTTCAATAGGGTCTTCTAGAAAATTCAATCAATCCTAGGCAACAGTAGAACTCCCAGAAGAATCCTGACTTGGAATGTGTTGGTTATTGGTACATCAGTTCTAACATTTAGTGGAAAGATCACATTACGCTTAGAATTTCTTTGGCAAATGCAACTTTTTACCTGGATCAATATGCTCCTGCAGCCTGGAGGAAGGAAGAGGAGGCTGCCATGGCATCCATCACCCAATTTTTTTAGAAGTTTCAAACAAATTAAAATTCATGATTAAATGAAGGTAAAAATGAATTTCATGGGGCTTGTTTTAAAATTTATAGAAATAGGTAAATATATAGATGCTCAATAAATATTGACAGATAAGTGAATGAATATATGAATTAATTTTTCTACTCCAAGTCAGTAAATGACAGCTTGTACCTGTTTTCCCCATGGCAGGCTATTGCCTTTCTTCAGACTTTCCCTGAAGGTATGCTGGCGTCGGATTAGAATTTCCTTTGCTTGTTTCTCACTTGTTTCTGTTCTTAGGTTATACTTATTGTAGGACAGAGTCTGAAATGAGAATGGGATTATGGACACATGAAGCTCATTTTGTAAGCATTTTCAGTATAGCTTTCAACTGTAGGCAAAATCATGAATTTGACTTAGTTTGTTTTTCTTGGACCTCCTTTTCCCCTTTTTAATAAACTCACCCAGATGTCTGGTATATATGCTGTGTCCTGGCTACCCAAGATCTCACCTAGATATGCTTTTCTTAAGTAGTGATCCATATACTTGAGATCTTTTCTCCCTCCATCAAATCTAACCTATCCTCTGTCATAGTTCCTCAGAGATTTTCTGGTGACCATATAACTAATTTGATAAACAGCTTAGTATTAATATGATCTTAGGTGACAGTGGCTTAATGCATTATCATTCCCAGCATAACATCATTGCATTGCATTTAAAAATGCTATCAAAGCTTCGAAGTGAAAGAAAACTTGTTTAGTTATTTTTAGTCATGTCTGACTCCTTATGACCCCATTTGGGATTTTCTTGGCAGAAATACTGCAGTGGTTTGCCATTTCCAGCTCATTTTACAAATGAGGAAACTGAAGCAAACAGTGTTAAGTGACTTGTCCAGAGTCACACAGATAGTAAGTGTCTGAGGCTGGATTTGAATTCAGGAAAATGAATCTTCTTGAATCCAGGCCCTATGCTCTATCCACTGCTCCAACTAGCTGTCCTAAAAGAAAATTACTATTAGGAATTTCTGGTCCTCAGGTCTGCTGGGGAAAATAATTGGGTGAGGGTGGGGAGAAGGGCAGAAATATCTTTCAGCATTCCTCTGGGTTTTTTTGTTTTGTTTTGTTTTGCTTTTTAGTGAGGCAATTGGGGTTAAGTGACTTGCCTGGGGTCACACAGCTAGTAAGTGTTAAGTGTCTGAGGCCGGATTTGAACTCAGGTACTCCTGACTCCAGGGCCGGTGCTCTATCCACTGCGCCATCTAGCTGCCCCCTTTCAGCATTCCTCTGATTCATATTATACAATATTGGCTATTCCTCACTTAATGTTCTTATATACAAGAAATATATTTCTGCCTGCTTTCTGGCCTCATAAATTTATGGTGAACACCCAGAGTTCTGGAATTGACATCATATGATGTTACAGAGACATCAGGCATTTTGACTAAAGAAAATATTTACATTTTAGTCACATATTATGAATTTTATCATTATGTTCAAAGTATAGCATAATGCACCTATGACACCAAGGTCATATTTATCCATAAGCCAAGAAAAACATTTGGGACATGTATCATCTATTACAGTCTAAGGATCCAGCATATGGGACCATAGGGACAAGACACTTTTTCTTTTAAACTAAGACTTTCTCTTTCTCATATTCCAGCCCTTTGAAGCTGAAAAATTCATCTGAAGACATTAGTATGAAAATGCTGGGAATGACCTGACTGTTCGAGATCACACTAGCGATTGAACAAGTCAACCACTGATTCACATCTAAAGGCTAAACTAATGTCTGAGTTCAGTGGCTCCACCTGGAGGATAAGATACATTATATAAATGTAGCCGTATTCACATCGGCCATGTTGCTTACAGCAGTGGGGTATCACTCCAATCTGATCTCTCCTGAGTCCCAGAAGGACTCCCCCTATTCCACACAGAAACAAAAGCAAAAAAAAGAGAGATAATGCCTTCTCACCCTCCTGAGACTAGTTGTGTTCCAGTCCAGCCCTTCCAATTCTCCTTCACATTGAAAATATAGGCTAAGGGAGAATCTACCCCAAATCCCTAGACAGGGCAGGTCTGATTGTAGCTTCTTCCTATTTCAACAGCCTTTGGGAAGAGAGTTCCATTGTAGGAATTACCCACGGAACTGACTCATGGTAGACTGGCCCTCAGTGATTTAACTGAGAACCCAGACCTGCATGGTGTGACTCCAGACTCCTAAACTAAACCAGCCACTTCTAAACTAAGAACTTCTTGGTATCCTAGGAACTCTTTTTTCCTTGAAGATATATGGGGCTAAGCTAGACCTTTAGATCCTGGAGCTATACAAGAATAGCCCATCTTTGGCTCTAGCCATCCTAAATGTGGACTTTTACCCATTGGTTTGGCTTAAAATTGAACCACCCTCAGGGGCAGCTAGGTGGCACAGTGGATAGAGCACTGGCCCTGGATTCAGGAGGACCTCAGTTCAAATCCAGCCTCAGACACTTAACACTTACTAGCTGTGTGACCCTGGGCAAGTCACTTAACCCCAATTGCCTCACCAAAAAAAAAAAAATTGAACCACCCTCCACATATGGAAAGAAATCAAGAGAAAAACAAAAATTACAACAACAACAATAACAACTCCTACTAATACTAATAATATTTATATAGTGCTTAGGGGTTTAAAAGGTACTTTACAAATATTTTCTCATTTTATTCTCCACAAAATTAGTAGACTCATCTAACCAGAGACCTACTCATCTGAATTAACTATGAAGTTATTTTTCTAACTATTTTGCTTGGCTCAGTCTATTTACTATTAACTCTTCTTTGTAAATAATACAAACAGGGTCCCACCATAGTGCCAGGCACATTGGACTGGGCCTCTGATTTACAGCACTTAGCGTGGTGCCTAAAAGATAGTACATATGTAATTCATTGATTAATGATTGACTTCATTGGTGTAGGGGGTTTTCCATGAAGTTTTTTTTTTTTTTCTGTTGATGCAGAGCAGCGTTTCTCTTCTACTTATAGCCTTAAAGAGTTGCTTGGGGAGGAGCAGCTAAGTGGCACAGTGGATAGAGCACCAGCCATGAAGGCATAAGGAGCTGAATTCAAATCAGGCCTTGGACACTTAGTAGTCATGTGTCCCAAGGCAAGTCATTTATTCCCATCTGCCTCTAAAAAGAAAAAAAGAAAAAGAGTTGCTTGGGGAGAGTTAATATGACTATCTCAGGGTCACATAAGGAGAATATAACAAAGGCAGAATTTGAACCCATGTTTTCTTGACTCTGAGGCTAGCTCTGTAGTCATGATACCATATTGACTCTCATGTTGTAGGTGCTAATACATATTTACTGAATGATTTATTAATTATAGGAACTGAATAAAGGCTTCACCTGTAATTTCATTAGTATAAGGAACTGACTGGTAAAGAAACTCCCTCTACCTGCATAGGTTGGCCCCTTCTCTAGAACTTATAGCCTTAGAGGCACTCAAAAAGTAAGTGACTTGTCTAAGGTTGCACAGCCAGGATGTGTTAGAGGCATGCCTGGAATGAAAGCATTCCTTATTATTATTCATTTGAGCATTTATCCTGATATAATTAGAAAAAGAGTGGGACTAGAAAACTGAAGAGCAGAGTTCCAGGCCCAGCTAAGGACTTGTGAGATCGTGGTCAAGTCATTTAAACTCTTTTGGCCTCGGTTCCTTCATAAAATGAGGAGTGGGATGTGGGAGGGGTGGGTAGACTTGATTCTGTCCAGAACTAGGCAGAAATAGCCAAGTGGCAAACACTGAGTCAGTCTCAAGTCAATCCCAAGGAAAACAAGAAGTATCAGTGATGAGAAGAGTCAGGAATTATCTAAACTATACTTAGGTTAACCAGAAGAACCATTTCTTAGTTTTGAGAAGTTTTCTTTTTGTGGGTCTCTGGATATAAGGATGAGGGCCTGGAAGCTCCACAGAAGGGGAATAGGACTCTCAGGCTAGGGTAGCCTGACCCCTAGAGTAAGATACTGGATCTGCCTTCTCTTTTATTTGTAGAGTTCACCTTCCCAGCAAAACAAACAAGCCAAAAACCTTAACAAAACCAAACCAACATAAATATCTAGATATGGACATTACCCTTTCCTCTGTAGATTTCACTTTCTTACTTAAGAGGAATGAAAGGGTTCAGCTGAGGTTAGATGAAGAGGAAATAAACCAACCCAATGCAATGATTAAATTGGCAAGCGAGAAGCCCTGTCACAAGAACCCAGAAGGACAGGTACACACCCTTTGTCGAACTTGGTACATGTTGTGTGTCAGAATGTCCCGCATGGATTCCACATCCTCAGGGGAAAGCCGTTTGGTTCCTTGAATTCTCTGTGCCCTGTATGTATCAGGGGAGGAAAGGCAGGCATTATTCTGCTAAGTAAAAACAACAGATGGAAAATGGTTCACCGTTTTACCAAGATTGGTATTTTCAAAAAAGTCGTGGAAGAAAAACCACTGAAATACCCTAGTTAAATGATACAGTATAAGAACAAGGATGGCATTCTCCCAAACTTAAAGCTGACCACTTAAGAAGGAGCCAGATTTAATTCAATTTCATTTATCTAGATGGCTTGAGAGAATATTACAGTAACTCTTGAGGTACCTGCTCTCTTGACTAATATGTCTGATACTACACACAGGAAAGATGATCTGGAACAAAGCTTAAATGAAATGAAATGAAAATTAGTTATGAAAAAGCTAACAGTTTAAGTGCAACTTAACTGA
Organism: Dromiciops gliroides; assembly: GCF_019393635.1. Taxonomy (NCBI): domain Eukaryota; kingdom Metazoa; phylum Chordata; class Mammalia; order Microbiotheria; family Microbiotheriidae; genus Dromiciops; species Dromiciops gliroides. Next base: position 188,664,331 of record NC_057863.1, read on the forward strand.
ATGACAATTTGTGTTAGTAAAAATAACAATAAAACAGTTAACTTTGAGTTTTAGCAAAGCTGTTACTCTAACATGCATTTCTTATACAAAAAGTCATGAATATTATCTGAAATTTAGTGCATGCATTGGAGTAATTGGACTCAAGATGTATCAAGTTTATATGTTGCTTTCTTAGTTTCTCTTTCTTTATACCCCAAACTTATAATAGAAAGTTATTCTATGTTTCCAACCACATCTACATAAACATTTACTTTTTGTTTGGGCTTCAATTTCATTAGTGTAGGGAATTGTTGAAGAGGCAACTCTCTCAATATTGCACATCAGCAACTATTCAGCCACCAATAGTCTTGAAGATTGCCTAGGGCCTTAATAGCCTAAGAGACTTGCCCATAGCCAGTAGGTGCCAGTCAGGACCTGAACCCAAATCTTCCCAATTCAAAGGCTATCAGGCTTTGTCAGGGTGAGAGGTATTGGGGGGAAGGGAAACAGTTATTCCATACTGATAGTGGTAAGATGTATAATCAATTATAAGTTCCCCCTGAAATTGCTTATTGATCTCATTTATATAAAATGATTCAGTTCCTAGGGGTTCAGAACATATAATGTTTTAACATTTCAGAAAGTTTATATAAATACATTCATATCCTTTCAATATTAATAATAATGAAAACAAACAAAAGGAAAAAAAAAACAGCTTGTCAAGACAGTCATTACTACATCTGAGATTCATCCAGGGCCCTGAGTAAATGCTTTAAATACCTAGCACTAGTATAAAGAAAAACTTGACCAAAGAAAGACTAATATGACAAAAATCAAACTAAGTAACTGCCTCATTTTTAACTCCAACATACTATAATTTTATAACTGAGGTTGAAAGCTCTGCAAATGTTGGTACTAACAATATAGAAAAAGCCATGTCCACTAAGCCCTTGAGTTCAAAGGAGTCTCTTAGCCCTCTCAGCTTCCTCATTTGAAAATGGGAATGAGAATATCCATCCTTTTTTTCTTATAGAATTGTCAGAATCGAATGAGATAATAGTAGCTTGGAGGTTTGCAAAGAGCTTGATATGCATTGGATGCATATGAAAGTGCACTGAAAGCTATAGCATACAAGTGATGGTGGTGATGATGCTCTGGTATTTCTAGGCATCAAACTCTTACTAAGAGTATTGGAAACCAGACCACCTAACAAATTCTTAGGGGGAAAACACTCTGAACAAAACTTAGGGGAGGGGCAGTTGTATGGAAGTTAGTATTTGGCATTATAAGTCCATAGAGTGTTAGCATTTAAGTAGTGGCTTCAGTCCACATGTCTCTTTCCTAACATTGTATAAAGGTTTGTTTGTTCAGAGGTCAGCTGCCTTGATCTCAACAGAGGAATTCCTTTTCACTAGGCTTCTTAAGGAGTTTCCAATGAGATCAAACAGTTGCCATCTAAATACAGAAACAGTCATCATAGGGTAATTTTTACTTGTTCTCTTTTTTTATTATTACATCTAAATTTTGTTATTTAAAGTTCCACAGGTTGATTTGTTCAGAAAAGTAAGTGAAAAGAAAAAGGAAAAAGAAAAAGAAAATCTTTACCTGAGAGACTCTTGCTGACCCTGAATCACTGCCTGGTAGTGGGGTGGGGGTGGGGGCTGTAGTAGAAATAACTGACTCTATTAGATAGTTCTTTTGAACAGAAAGGAAGTTTATATTTTGCCTTGAGGAAAGAAAGTCAGGCAGTTGAGAGCTATGCCTTTAAATTGTCAAGCTCCAAAGTATTTTTTTTTAACCACACAACAGGCTGATTTTCATTGAGATAAGTGCGACTCACACACCCAAAACAAGTTCTGAGGGAGCAATAAGGGAAAGCCAAGGAAATTTCTCATTTTCTAACTCAAACACACTTCCAATGAGCATTTCCAAAACTATGATTAAAAGGCATGTAACTGTTGGCAGTATTAATGCAAACTAATCCACACACATTTATACATAAAATAATGATGTCTTCTGCAGCACAGCATAATTCTTATTCAAGACTATGAAAGATTGACCTTCACGAAAACATTATTCTTCTATTTTCTGGTGCTTGGTCATAGTATGGGGGTGACCAGGTTCCTTAAAGTTCATAATAGAGTAAAGCCCAATCTTTAGTCCTACCAAGATGGAAAGGCTTTGACAATAAGTCCAATGACAAACTACATGTCTATCATTGAAGGACTGGCTTAAGTTCAGAGTGGTTCATCACCAGTCTAGCCTTCCTTTCATCATCAGGCCATGTGCTGTGGTGGAAAGAGAGCTGTCCTCAAAATTAGGGAGTTTAGGGTTCAAATCTTATCTCTAACTCAGACTTGCTATGGAACTCTGGGCAAAGTTGCTTAACCTCTCGATGCCCAGGACAATTCGTTAATGAGACTAGAAATTGCAGAGCAGAGGCGGATCTACTTTGCTAGAGGGTGTTTCCTTCCTGGGGTTCCTTATACCAATGAAATCACTTGTCCAGTCCAAAAAAAAAACAACAAAAAACCCCAATACTCATAAAATCACAAAGGCATAAAGGGAGGGGACTATCCACCCTGTTGAAATGATAGATATTTCAAAAGAATAAAGTACTCATAGGATCATAGACTGGATTTTAAAGTTGGAAAGAACCTTTATTGGTTTTATCCAATTCAATCCCCTCATTTTACAAATGAGTAAACTGAGGCTTTCAAGAGAAAGGAATTTTCTTAGAGTCACACAAGAAATAAGTGGTAGATAGTATATTCATACCCACATATTCTGAGTACAAATTCAGTCCTTTCTCCACTATACAAAATATGCAAGAATGACGTTGGTGATATCATTTTATTGAAAGGGAAGGGAGTTATTCTGGAGCTGACAAACATAGAATTCAGTGTTATTCTTTTGATTTTCATTGTTAATTCTTCTCTTAAGTGGTTTTCTTAACCTAATGCTGATCTCTAGCTTCCAAAGAAGCCACAATGGGGAGGAATATTATTTAATCCTACTCTTCCAGCTTCATCTGTCACTATGTCTTACCACTCCATGCACCAGTCTGACTGGTCACTATCTATGGCCTCTGAACTATCTATGGTCCTCTCTGCACATTGGCTCATACTATTCCCCATTTCTGGAATGCCTTCACGTTTCATCTCCTCTATCTTTGATCCTTGAAATCTGATTCATCTTTCAAGATACCTTGCAAAGGGAACAGCTTCTAAAAATTATTTCTTGATCACTTTCTTCTGGACCTCCAGGTCAGAAATAATCTTTTCTTACCTAGAAATGGCATAGCATTTCATTTCCTTTATATATTTTCCATGCTCTGTTTTACACTCTAGTTACTTATGTATGTACTAAATTATCAACTCCAAATGGGGGCAGAGATACATGCTTTATATCTGCTCTGAGGGAGGACCCAGAACAGCACTCTGCACAAAGCAAGTACTTAATCAAGAATGTTGAATTAAATGGACCCATAAATAATTGTTATATCAACCTAAGTAATCTCTGAGTCCATAAGCTAGTAAGTAAATCAAGCACCTTTGGGAGTTTTATTAACTCTCAGAGTAACTAGTGCAATAATTTATGAATAATGGCCCCAAATAAAAGTTAATGTCACTTTCAAACAGTTCTAGCTTACTCTTAGTGAGTCACATACATTGGAAAAATTATATTTAAGAAGTCCCATAGGAAAGGGACTTTCTTTCATGAAGAATTAAGGTGGTCAAGGGGGGAATCTTTCATTGATTTGCTTCACATTCTATATTCTTTTTATCCATATTCCCTTATGATACAATGGAAAATAATGCTGTATTTAAAATCAGAGTGCCTGTGTCCAAACACACCTCTGACACTCAGTACCTGTATAACCTTGGTCAAATCAATTAAACTTAGTGAGGGGAAGGAGAGAACTCTTTTTCCCCATTTGCAAAATAAGTTATCTTGTGGCTTTTAACTTCCCTATACAATGTTTCCTCAGTAATATACACTCATCAATAATATTGCAGATGACCCTATAGACTTTTACAGAATCTGCCTTTAAACACAATTATAAATGTTCTTGGAACACTTGACTTTCCATATATGACCCAACAAGCATTATACCCTCCCACTTCTTGATTATTTACCCCTCCAACCCCACAAGAGGGCTCTATCCATTCCATTTCATAATACCTCTGTCAGCACAGGTGAAAGTGGGTCAATGGGAATACAATAGAGGCAAAGAAGCAATGAACAGAAACTACAGGAGCAGTCACTGACAAGAGCACCAAGCCTAAGACCAGGCATTATGGGCTTTTGGAGAAAACAGATTGATAGGCAGGGAAAGAAAAATAACTGTGTAAAAATCTAGGTTGTCATGTATATCATGGATCTTTACATAAGTTAACTTCTGCTTGACAGATATTGGGAGAAACAAGATAAAAGATGATATGCCCAGGTGAACTTCCAAATGGAAAGGCACAAAGGAAATTCATTCCTCATGCTTCCCCCTAATGACTCAAGAGGATAGCTACTGGCTTTGGAATCAAGAAGACCTAGATTCAACTCATGCCCAAATACTTATTAGCTGTGTGATCCCCAGGCACAGAACTTCACTTCTCTGTGATCATTTCTTATTTGTAAGACAAAGGGATAGACTTTGGTCTCGAAGGTTCCTTCTAGAGCCAAAGCTATGGAATTATTATTATTGATAAATTATTATCTTTCATTGAAATTCGATGAATTCTGGCACACAGTTCCTAGATTAAAAAATGGATTTACTTACTGGAAGGGAATCATAAAAGCTGTGGTACTTAGAATCCCAGTCTCCACCATCTCAATAGCTTGTTTCATTTCCAGCTTCTTATACAAAGAGACAATACTTGATTTGGGTTGGTTCTCTCTGATCAAGATTTTCCGTAAGTATTTATGGTCAAACTTTTTAAACCTGAAAATGAAAAACAACTTTTCAGAAACCAGTGATGTATATGTGTGTCACAAAAAGAGGAGAGACAGAGAGAGAGACAGAGAAAGATAGAGACAGAGAGAAACACACACAGAGAGAAGGCATCATCAGCATCACTTATTCCTTCTTTTTAAAACACTGAAAAAAGTCTTGGAATCATGGCTGTCTTAGCCTTTTAATAACAATCTCTCCTCATCCCCCCAAATGGTGCATTTTTAAATGAAGAAAAGAAAGAAGGAAATGCTGGCCCACTGGCCTGCATATATTGGAAATCAGCTAGACAAAGGGAAGGGACAAGCTGCAATCAGGGCAAAAAGTGGGAGTGAGTGGGGAATGGGGGAGGCATAGCATAGCTCAGCTCCAATTGTAAGAAAAGAAATGAGGGTGGGTTGAAGCTTTTGAACAAATGTTCTATTCTAATAGTACATAACAGCAGCAGCTGCACTTACAGTAATACTGGCCTATTCAGTGAGACACCAATAAGTTTAAATGGCCCGGTAGTTACAGTAGTTTTGCCCCATTATGCTGCAGATAATTTTGAATCCTGCCAATTAAGAAAAAGAAACAAAACAAAACAAAAATCCCCAAAACATATGTCCTGACAGTCTGAATGACAAAGAAGCTGAATAGGCTGCACGTGGATTTGGTGCTGACGATTATACTGCACCCCTGGCCTTGTATTAAGACTGAGCCTTGTATTAAGCATGTGGTCCAGTTTGCACTCTGGTGTGTTGTAAATGATAGTTATCAATCCTTCTGATAATTTTCTATTCAAAGGGCAGCTTATATGCCTCCTTTCTTTTCCAGAGGAGGGTCCAACTTTATGTTATTATAGGGTTACAGAATTAAAGCTAGAAGGAACCTCAGATACCATCTGCTATTCCCCATCACCACCATTGTACTGATGAGGAAACAGACCCAGGAAGATTAAATTAGTCAAGATCATACAAACAGTGAGAGACAGGATTTCAACCTAGAGCATCTGACTCCAGAATCAGTCCTCCCAAAGACTTCCAATGGGGATGGACCATTAATTCCTGAGGCAGCTCATTCTATCTCTAAATAGCTCTAATCATTAGCAAGTTTTTCCTGAATTAAATTTCCCTGAGCTTAAATTTCTCTTTTAGTAGAAATTACTCACTGCTCCTAGGTCTGCTCTCTGAGACTGAACAGAACCAGATTAAGCAGCCTAAATCAGTGACCTGCAAAAGGTTTTCATCCCTATGAGGCCTACCACAATCAACCCCAAAACATTACCCAGCCAAAAGCCTACAGTTTGCCATGCATGTGCCACTACCACATCTTAGTTATTCATAGCTAAAGTTGTGGTCTCCCTCTTGGCATCCCCTAAGGGGTCACAAGAAAGGTCTGAAAACTTGACAGAGTGACTCACTCCATTCATTTTAGCCTACATTTTGCTATGGACACCACGAAATGGATATTTAAAAAAAAACACTTCCATAATTTTAGGTTTCATCCTTTTCTCTAGGAAATAGTGTTCTGAAATGAGTCTATACAAATAAGGAGATCTCAAAATGGGATAGCGTGGAAAGAGGGGCGTCCAGCATTCCAACCAATACAAAGATCTCTTCTACTGTCCCTGGCGGATGGACAACTTGCCTCTGGTGACTCATTGGGGAACTGGTTCCATTTTGGGGCCTTTTAATCAAAACTTCCTTATGGTTTCCTCCCTCCCCCCCCCTGCTTTTTTTTTGGTCTGCATCTGTTATTTTATCCAGAGAACCTGGACAGCAAAGACTCCTTCCATCCTGAAGATTAGTAACAACTTTGTAACTTTTATTCTTAGAGGGTGACCAAAGACAGTGAGAAGTTAAGTGACTAGCCCATTATCATAAAGGTAATCCTTAAAAATTGGTCTACCTGACTCCAAATACTTATCCATCTACCATACTATGCTTCCTTTTTCCCCTTCCTGGTTATGCTAAGCTATGTTGGGATTTAGGGAGAAGGGATTCCCAACTCTTCTCTACTAGTTTATCCTACAAAGTCCCTACAATCATTTGCAGTTGACCAATAAGACATGATTGATTGATTGAGCCATGTGAATTTCCTTGGGAGTACAAATGATTCAGAACTAGAATGCATGTGAAATTTCTAGAAATTTCTATTGCTCTACAATCTTGTAGACCTTATCAAAGACAGGTTCTTTAAGTTAACTATGTAGCCTTTAACACCAACCCTAATGAAGAAGACAAACATTCCTGAAAGGAAGATGAAATAAAATTATAAAGTGGGTAGGACTTCTTCCACACCCTATTCAACTGACAAGAGAGCATGTGGTCTAACAGTTCTAAGCCTCAAAACGCAATCATAAAGAAAATGAAAGCAGCCAAGGAAAACTAAATGAGCTGAAGATGGAAATCATGGAGGTATATAGTGAGAACCTAGACATCTGTCCCCTAAAATGACCACCACAGAACACATTCAGAGCTAATAATATTGAAGAGATTATTCTCCCTCAGTTAAAGTCAATGCAGAAGAGGAATAAGAAGGAAAAAATGAGAGAGAGGAGGAAGAAGAGAGAGTAATAAAAGCCTTTCTTTTCAAAGAGAAAAGGAAAATAGAGTGGTCATCTGTTCTGAACCCACACAGAGAAAAAGACATCAGGTTATGTTCTACTTCCGGCTTCTTCCTAGAAGGAAGAAGGAAAGCCTGCATGAGTGTCACCTATATTCTTCCAACTATTTTCTGGTCTAGCCAGAGTAATATGATGAAAAACATGCTTGTCCCCTTGTCCCAGAACTGTCAGGAAATATATGTTATCATCCAACTGTTTTTCTTAATTTGCTTCTCAGTACTCCTTTGGACCAGTGCTGAGAAAACAAAAAGCAGTAATAAGGAAGTTCAGGAGAGGGATGTGTTGCAGAGGAAAATTACCAGTTAATTATTATATCAGTGTCATTCAGCCTCCCAAAGGTGCCTAATTTTCTTGCTAGTCTATGTCCTGAGAGATTACATGTATTAACACAATACATTTTTAGGAATATTATGAGTTTTCTTTGGACACACTGAGTTTGAGATGTCTATGGAACATGCAGCTTGCAGTGTCTGATAGTCAATTGAAGATCCAGGACTGAAGTTCAAAGAGAATGACTAGGGTTAGAAAAATGGAATTTGGATGTCACCCACATAGAGAGGACCATGTTATCTTTGATGGAGACAGGGAGAGTACATAGAGACTAAAGGAAATTTGGGAAGATCTTGGCCTAGCTTTGAATTTAATAACTTAGCTCCCCAATGCCCTTAACCTATAAAGACTTAGCTCTGTTGGTCTCTGAAAACTTGAACAGGCATCTCAATAATAAGTAGAAGAGTGAGGAGGTGTGTGTTTTAGGGCACTGGAACAGATAATTATGCAGATTTCCAAAGTACATCATCTTTCCTTGACTTTCATCCAGTGGTCTTAGTTCTGCCCATTGGAATGGGAGCTCCTTGAGGGCAGGGATTCCTGGAACATCAAAAGTGCTCATGTTTTTTGACTGGATTGTTGCCTGACTATGGAACAACACAGAACAAGTTGGGTCTCTCTTCCATCCATCAACTCTTCAAGCATTTGAAAAATGGCCATTCAATTGTTCCATAGTCTTCTCCTGGTGAAAAATCCCTAGTCTCTTGGACCATCCCCCATACAAGGTGATTGTCAGACTTCCTAATTACTTCCCCCAAATACTAGTTCCTTTTATGTCCACACATTTTTCTTACTTAATCTCTTCTTAAGGATGTTCTCTTTCCCAGGTATCATCTGCCCACAAAATGCCCAGTTTTCTTACTTGTCTCTCACTTGGTAGTGGCTCCACTGTCCACACACATCTTCAATTCCAGCCTTCAAATGGTCCATCAGCTACCGAAATTGAACACAAGAAAATGATAGTTTGTGAGGGGTTAATTCTGACAAGTACAGAAACAAAGTTCATGCATGGGGAAAATTAGGCACCTAGCAGAGTGGGCCTTTAATGTCCTCTCAGTATGCCCAACTATCTTTCCAAGTGCTTTACCTACGTGATACCCAACATTGTCTTATCATTTAGTTTCATGGATTCAGAGACTATAAATTTATTTTTTGATGATGGCTAGAATTTCTACTAATAACAAATACAGGTTATCTGTAAACATCTCAATAGAAATAACTAAGAAGTATACAGTTGGTGAAACCTAACTTATACACATTTTAATAATTAATAGCAACCTCTGATCTCTCTGAAAAGAAAGAACAAATACCACCATGGTTAGATTTAGTTTGTTTCTTCTATAGTAAATAGAGTCATCTATATGGTATAATGGTTAGAGTTCTGGACAAGAAGTCAGGAAGACCTGATTTCAAATCTTGCCTCTGTTACTTACTAGTTGTTTGACTTTGGACAAATTACTTAAATTCCCTCAGGGAATAACCTAGCCATGAAATTAAATGACTTATGCTTGCCTAGGGTCACCTGGATGATGAGGCAGAGGCAGAAATTTAAAACCCAGGTATTCCTGACCTCAAAGCCAGCTCTCTATCCAACCTGCTACTGGACCTCTCTTTTGGGAATTTAGCAACAGCACATCAGTCCAAAGGAAATACAGATCAACCTCCAAATGGATTTATGGCAGGAAACTTCAGGATGTTAGTTTCTGACATTTTCACTAAATAAAATTACAGAATAAATTTAGACCTAAATACTATGTCAGTTCACTGAGTTCTGCCATGAATGAATTGTTCTCTCTCAGAGAGGAAAAAAAAGGGATCAAAAATTTAATATCCTAATTCCTTTGCTATATACATAACCTTTGGTTTCTTGTAACAAATAATGCTTCTCAATTGTACCCCTCCTCCTTAATTAGATATTCTCACATTTCCATCAGCTTCTTAAGGTTTGGGTTGGATTATTTTAGTTTCCACTGCTCTAATAACTTTATATATATATAAAGCATATATATATAGGTTTTTAGAGCTTATATAAGTCATTTAATTTCATGGCTAGTGAATATATTTTCCCCACCAAAATATTTGCAATCTCACTAAAATCCTACTCCCTTACCTCATTGTATCTTGGGTTCTCAAAGGCTATGATGGAACACAAACTATAGCTGGTTTTATCAAGCTTAAAAGGCTGTAAATATGAGCCTGATGATGGAGTGTGTTGTTGTCTGAGGATTAGCCCGGATTTCAGGGTAACCTCAGTACACCTAAGTACAGCAATTTTTATCACAAGATGGCCAGCTATACAAGATCACAAAAAAAATTGTCCCCAGCAACTGTGAAATACTAAGATGAGACAGCAATCTACTTTGGTGGAAAGCGTGCCCACATATTTGAAACCACTGACCTTTCAAAGTAAAAAATTCCTAATGCTAGAGAAGAACCTCCAAAAATGGGGAGCTTTGGTCAAGCTGATTTTCAAGCTGGTATGACTTTCAAACCAATACCACCATCTCTTCTCAGATTCTAGTGGAGGCTGCCCAGAATCTTGTACTCAAATTCATGGAAATAGCAACTCCCTTCAGGTCACTGGCCCTACTTTCAGATCCACCCTCAACAACGATGATCCAGGAGCAAAACCCCTATAGAGAAGAGACCTGTGATTCCTACCTCCACTGATACCACCATTACCAGCCAGACATCAATTATTATCAATTGATGGAAACCCATATAGCCCAAGAGGAAGAAAGCAACAGTTGTAGGGATTTGATATGGTAATTGTCAATGCAGGTAATAAGGTCCCCATCTTCTCAGCAGCTGTAGCTACTGAAGATTTGGATAAGAAAGTCTTTACCACCTTGATAATATCAAATGATTCACCATCAGAAACCAATATGGTCTTATTAATAATGGAAATGATATTCAACAAGTCATATTATTGTCTGCCTTATTACCCCTAAGGACTAATGGTCCTTTCCATCTGACTTGCAGCCAAATCCTATGTGTACTGTCTACCTCTCCTTGAGAGTAGGGACTGTCTTACTTCCTGGTTTGTGTTCCTAGCACTTAGTGCTTTGCATATAGTAATTACTTAATAAAATAATTTCTCATTTATTTACTAATTCATTCAACAAGGCTGGAAAAATTCCTGTAACAGGAGGCCACTGGACAGAATTTCTAAAAGCAGTAACTGTCTAACATAACCCTACCAAAAATTTGAAAAGAGCAGTTACTCTGAGAAAAAGATCACAAGGTCAGTGATTGATTGAGCTGAGGCAGGAAGTCCAACTTTCTTAGTCATTCTGTCCTAGCATTCTAATGACAACTACATAACATATGATAGCCTCCCACTTGTACTGCAGGTAGATGCAATGCTCTATTTGGGAAGGTTAAGTGGTTTCTACTGAATCAGTTCTCTAATTCTTTTAGTTAAATAGACAGCTTACACGGGTATGAAGCTCTTCATTGATGGATTCCTTTTTGTTCGTCTTTTTCACATCTAGGTATCTGACCAATGGGCCAATGGTGATTCCCTGGATTGGAAAGAACAGCAAAAATTTTCACTTTATTATTCCTATTTAAAACTCAGAGATGAAAATTGGAAGGTAAATGAGATCATACAATTTAGAAAGGGGTATTAGAGATAATCTAGTCTAATCTCCTTTTACAGACAAAACTGAGGCACAGAGAGATGCAGTGAATCTTTCAAGGTCACATTGTCAATAAGTGGCAGCATTGGGACTTGAGACAATGAAGAAACCCCAGGGATGCTCACATCACCTGAGTAATCTTGGCAAATTAAGGTCAGCAATAATGAACAAAACCCCTCTTTCCCTTTTTTATCAACTCGCTGCCATTCCCCAGAAGTCTTCCAACTCCCTTCCTCTCCCACCCTCCCAGCATCAATCAGCACCAGTCCCCAGGTCCAGGCTTCCTGTTCCCAACACCCAACACTTGGTTCTGCTTCACACTAAGAACTCTGTAAAACCCCACCAAACTTTACAGTTTTGAGTTGCCCCATTCCATATGAGGTTCCAAAAGTGTACTCAATTCTACCTGGGTCCTAGTGGACCTGACCTGTATCCACCATTATTCCTCTTTGTCCTTCATGTTACAAGTGTGTCCCCCCCATAAAGCTGTCTTTTTTTTTCTTACTGTACTACTTCATGTTTACTTGCACTAAACTACCATTATTCCAAATCTTCATAAACCTGTATAGCGACATGATGCCTCCTGAAATCAGTGGTATTTTTACTACATAAAATCTATGGATTTACTTAATGCCCTAGTTTTCTTGGACTAGGCTCTCAACAGGAAAACTGTTTCCATATTATAAAATATAAGAAGGGCAGGGAAGGACTGAAGAGGTCATTTAAGTCCAACCTCTCCTTTTATAGCTGAAGAAACTAAGACCTGGGAGAAGGAAAATACCAGGGTCTGAAAACTATTTAGCAAAACCAGAACTAGAATTTAAAGCTCTAGTGTCCCTACTAAACTAATTATCTGGTTATTATTATGAAGTATATTGCTTTATTATAATCAACATCTTTTGTTTTTATTAAATACCATAAAGCATTCTTTTGTTACAGTTAATTATATCATTTTACATATTATCAGAATTAATAATAACAACAAAATAATTAACTAGTGCACTCAGTGGGGTTTCAAGAGTCCAAAATTCTAGCCTTGGTTCTACCATTAACTACTTTTAATAATATACAACCTGAGCAGGGTAACTAATTTTTTAATCTCTATTTTATTTTATAAAGAAGGAATAAAGTTTTTCATCCTAAGTAGCTTTGAATTAATTCTGTGAAGATTAATTCTAATTGAAATATGAACTATCAAGGTACTGGCAAATGTCTTTTCTAGTATTATCTGGGATTTTAATATCAGAGGAGTCAGGTGGAAGCCATTATGATCCCCTAGTTGTTAGTACTATTTCCCTTCTCAAGTTATCTTAGATTTATATATTCTACGTATCTCAATACAGTTGCAGATAAGATGCCAACCTGCATTGGCAGAGGGAGTTTCCTCACCTGGGAAATCACAGGACCTATCCATGGTTGTGTCCACGTTGTATGTCCCCTCTCAGTAAAGTGTAAGCTCCTTATAGGAAGGTGCTCTTTGTAGTCACAGTGACTCAGACAAAGTACAAGCTTGATAAATATATTGACTTTGAATTTGCATACTGTGGAGCTTACAGTTAAAAGTCAACTTAAATCAACACTTTTCAACAGTATTTGAAGCCTCTGTTCTGATCTAGTTTTTCTTTGAGCTATTAAAGCCAAATGCTGAAAATTAAGTAGTCTGTTTTTTTTTTAATTTATGCCTGCATATTGAAGGGAGGGGAGGAGGAAATATTAGAATATGATAAAAGTTACTTTCTTTTTTCAAAAGAAACTCACCAACCTGAATGAATACAGTAAAATATATAATAACAAGAGTAGCTGTCACAAACATTTTCTTCCTAGGAAACAGAGACAAGGGCAGCAAAAATGCAAGAGAAAAACTCCCGGCTCCTCTGAGTCCACTGTAGAAGATAATACACTGGTCCTTGATGGTGAAAGGAAAAGTCCGAAACTGGTTACTGACGTAGAAGAGAGCAAATACACCTACCAAGGGAAAAGGAAATGTTAGAGAATCTAATCTAATCCAATCCAATAAACATTATTAAGCACCTACAATGTGCTGAACACTGTGCTAAGCATCGAGGATACAATAAATAAAAAGAAAGACAATCCCTTCCTTCAAGTAAAGGGGAGACAGTCACAAAAGGAGGCAAAGAAAAGGTTCACAGCAATATGGGAATCAAGGTCCAATGAATGTGGCTCTAACATAGACTAATCAAATTCAGCATTTAAATAAGGGAGTGGGTTCTATTTAGTCAAGCAAATAAGCTGGGGGGTGTTGGGGTTGGTCTACAACAAGCAAAGCAAATCAGTGTCACTGAACTGTTTGCTTTGCATTCAGCTGCTCTGGCATCCTATTGACAGCTGGACTAACCATTGTTCAGTAGGAATCCTGCCTTTTTGGAAGAGTCAAAACATTCTGCACCAGATTCTATGTTCCTTGATTCAAATACATTCATTCATTTAACAAAACTTTTAAAAAATGATAAACATTTTTATTTCTAATTTTGAGTTCCAAATTTTATCCCTCCTTCCATCCTTCCCCTTCCCCCTCCCTGAGGCGGTAAGCAATCAGATGTGGGTTATACAAGTGCAATTATGCAAAGCATTACCATCTTAGTCATTTTGTACAAGAAAACTTGAAAAAAAGAAAAAATGGAAGTGAAAATAGCATGCTTTGGTCTATGTTCAATCAATATCAGTTCTTTCTCTGGAGGTGGATAGTATGTTCCATCAATAGTCCTTTGGAATTGTCTTGGATCATTGTATTGCTGAGAATACAGTTTTTCATCAGACAATACTGCTGTCTCTGTGCACAATGTTCTCTTGGTTCTGCTCACTTCACTATACATCAGTTCATACAAGTCTTTCCAGGCTTTTCTGAAATCATTCTGCCTGTCATTTCTTATAGCATAATAATATGCCATCGCCATCATATACCACAGCTTGTTTAGCCATTCCCCAATTGATGGGAATTCCTTTGATTTCCAAATTTTAGCCACCACAAAAAGAGATGCTCTAAATATATTTTTTTTTACAAATGGGTATTTTTCTCTTTTTGAAGATGTCTTTGGGATATAAACCTAGCAGTGGTATTGCTGGATCAAAGGGTATGCACAGTTTGATATCAGGGTTCGAAATTGCTCTCCAGAATGGTTGGATCTTTTCACAACTCTACCAACAATGGATTAGTGTCCCAGCTTTTCCACATCCCCTCCAACATCCAATATTTTTCTTTTTTCTTATATTTGTCACTCTGATAAATGTGAGTTGATACATCAGAGTTGTTTTAATTTGCATTTTTCTGCTCAATAGTAATCTAAAACATTTTTCACATGATTATTATACTATTCATATGATTTTTCATATTATTTGATTTCTTTAACAAAAACTTTTAAAGCACCTTTTAGAAGCAAGACATTATAACCAGCATAGCATACAGACCTCCAAAAATCAATGTGGTTTAGTAGACAGAGGATACCTATTGAAGTTAGGTCTTGACAAAGTCTTGTCTGACATATATTAACCATGTTACTATGTCACTTAACCTCTCTGAGCCCCAGACAACTGCTTAAAACTTTGAGATTCAGTTGAGTTTCCTACAGAGATGAAATCAGTGGTTGGACTTCCTTTCCCTTCTTTCCACCCCACTCTTCCAAAAAAGTACATTTAAAATCTGTTTTCAAATTGTCAGTAAGATGTGGGGATGTTTTTTAAAAAGCTCTTAATATCATGTATAAAACACAATCAATATATACTATTTCTACATAACAATATATACTAATTAATGCAAATATACTCAATATATGTTTGGGTATTTTAGAAGAGGATCTTATCTATTTAAAATTGGAAGGGACCTCAGAGGCTAACTACTCCAACCTCTTCATTCTATAGATGAGGAAATAGGCCAGTGAGGTCAACTGAATATCCGAAGTCACATAGATAGTCTGCATCAAAAGTGGTATTTGAAGGTAGATTTTCTGACTGCAGAGACAGGGCTCTTTTCCCTTTAATGTCCAGCCAGGGCGGTTTTTAGTTTCATGTTTGTTTTGTTTTTGAACACAATATAATACAAAAATTTTGTTATTACAGAAAAAACTATGCATACTTTTAACCCATAATTTGTGAATATTGCTTGTAAAAATTGTCTATCCTGACCACTAAGACAAGAATGTCACCAGCTAGAGTGGATGCCCAGGAGCCATCATCTCACCAAGCAATCAAGAGATAGAAAATATGGAAGTCTTTCTTGCAGAGGCAACTGGGAGAGATAGCCCTAATCAGCAGAAGATGGTAGCCCACTAGAAATCTATCAAAAAAGACACCTGGGAGATATATTCCAGGAATGGAGGTTATGTTGGAGCAGGGGAGATTTATATTTTCTATATTTTCTACAAGTTAACCCACCCAGATAGGAGAAGAATGCTTGTACGGCTGAAGTAGACAAAGGGAACTGCTCAGCTGATTGGTTATGACCTTTGTGTTCAATGTTCAATTGGCCCCATTCCTTTTGGGAGGATCTGGAGATTCAATGTCATGAACTGCTTTATGTTAGTAATGAGTTCACTTTATGGAAATCTATCCTTACTTCCTGCTGCTCTTTTCAGTGCCTGAAAATTTTTCTATCTCTCATTCAATTATGACTATTATAATTCTGCTGGGAGGTGGTGCTTCTGAAAGGGCCTGCAAAAATGTGGGAATGATGTAAGGACAATCAATAGATCCTAAGAATCACCAGGAACAAAGATGAACTGATAACTTCAGAAAGGTGTGTTTAGGCATTGTTTCTCCAGGTGAACTGGTAGGAAATTGGTCCTATTAGTGCCCGGATCTATCTGAAGACATGAGCTTTTCTCTGATCTTCCAGTGCTACAATGGATGGTGGTACAGGCTAAAGTCAGGAAGACACATCTTCCTGAGTTCAAATCTGGCCTCAGATACTTACTAGCTGTGTGACTCTGGGCAAGTCACTTAACCCTGTTTGCCTCAGTTCTTCATCTATAAGAAAATGACAAACCATTCCAGTATCTCTTGAAGAGTTTGGACAAAACTGAAATGACTGAAGAACAACAGTGGCCTGTGACTATAAAAGCAGGGGACTGAATTAAATTACAGTCCATAAGGCTGCTGCCAGCCTGAGAGTCTACAAGGGCCTGTACCCAAAGGATCCGGTCATTTGTGGTTCCTTGTACCAGAGGCAAAAAACCAAATGGCCAGTCATGCCCCTGCTAGTGGAGGTCAGAGATGGAGTAGCCTCCCTGCTGTGGGAATCCTTTTATAACCTCCTTTCTTGTATCTTTGGGTCTTTTAGCTAGGCAACTTGTCAACAAATTTTGTGGCTGGCCACAATATGGGACAAAGTTATCAGTAAAAAATCAGGAACAATCTGGTAATGGTCAGTTATGGCTGCTCTCTTCCCTTCCTACATAGATTGCTTGATAGTCAGAACCACTCATTGTAGCCTAAGTAGAATAGTAGCTTGCTCCCAGGTGTACACTACAGATCCTTTTTGCTGTAAGGAAGGTGATGGTTGTCTGTATCCAAGCAATCACAACTTTGAACAATTCAAACAACCCTCCACAAATTGACATGATGACTGCTTCCTTCTAGGGAAATCATAGGATCATAAATTTAAAGCCAGAAGAGACCATAGAGAACCATTAAGTTTAATCACCTGGCTTTACAGATATGGAAAGTGATTCTCAGAGAAGTTGTTACTGGATCAGCATCCCACAGCTGGTAGGTATCTAAGGCAGGATTTGAACCCAGGTCTTTCTGACTCCAAGTCCACTGTCCTATCAGTTAAGGCTCCTTTCCACTCCAAAGCCTTGGATGGACATGCAAAAGATGCTTCAATAGATGACAAATTTCTGGTCCTATTGAAAGTCTCCCAATTCACTAGTTCACAGTTTTAGCCTGGAGTAGATCATCAAAATACTCAAAGTAAGCCACTAGCAAGCTGTTTTCATTAACATATGGTGGAAAATTCCTATTCTCATGCTTTACCATGTCATGGAAATAGGTTCTCAAAGTCTATTCTAGAGAAGTGTAAGCTCTGAAATAATACCCATCTGGCAAGGTTTCTCTCTCTCTCTCTCTCCCCCTCCTTTTATATATATACATACATATATATGTATATATATATACATATATGTGTGTATATGTGTATATATAGATATATGTGTGTATATGTGTATATGTGTGTATGTATGTATGTATATAAAATGACATGCACACACATACACACTTAAGGAAGTGATCCAGGCAAACAACTTTGTAATCCATTAACTTCTAATATCTCTGGGCACTGGAAGCCCCAAGGCTAACTTCCTTATTAGATTATTAAGCACTGGAATTTAGGGTCTCCAAACTAGAAGAGCTGGTTTAGAAGTTAGCAAGAGGAATGTGACATTTGTTGCTGCATAGGATTGTAATCTTTGCTTTGGGGAAAACCACTGAAGGCAGTGAAGGAAGAATAAAGATAGAAAGGGTCAGGGTGGGAGCAAGAAGTCTTTCTGACCCAGAAAGCAGCTCTCTGGAGCTGGGAGTGCTCCCAGGAATCTGAAAGAGCTGTTTATACATTTTCTGCAGCTGCAGCCTTTGGGTTTGGGGGCTTTCAGACCCTGGTGGGATTCTTCCACCCTTTTCTCTTTCCTTCATGGGGCTTTGGGACAAGATGATGCACATATTCTGAGATTCCTGGTGGAACTCTCTTTTCCTGAAGATACTTTCAAAGAGTGTATTTAGTTGCCCTGCAAAGATTCTTTTTTCAGCTCTGATCTAGAGATGAAAAGACCTTCTTGAGCTTTGAGTGTAAAGAATTTCAAACCACATCTCCCAATCTAAGGGGGGAAATGCATCAGGATGTACTAAAGAACATGGATGTCTGAGTTGGAAAACATGGATTCTAGGTCTGGGTTTGCCACTAACTAGCTCTACAACCTCAACCAAGATACTTGTTCCCTGGGTCTGATTTCTACAACTGTAAAAAAAAAAAAATGATGACACATTGAACTGGATGATTTCTAAGGTTCCTTCTTGCTCAGAAATCTCATGTAAATTTTCCATGGGAAAATAGCCCCCTTCTTTTTCCTTTCTGTTTGCATGGATATGACCAGGTAGGTGGCAAAGTGGATGGAGCACTGGGCTTGGAATCAGGAAAATTCATCTTCATAAGTTCAAATTCAGCCTCAGACACTCACTAGCTGTGTGACCCTGGGCAAGTCACTTAAGCCTGTTTGCTTCAGTTTCCTCAATTGTAAAATGAGCTGGAAAAGGAAATGGCAAACCACTCTAGGATCTTTGCCAAGAACCCCAAATCAGGTCATGAAGAATTGATCACAACTGAAACAACCCAACAGCAATGAGCGACAATAAAATGCATGAATATTTATCAAATTTTGTATTATAGAGATTATGGCTTAGTGGATAAAATACCAGAAATTGGTATTTATAGTTGGAAGATATCTTCCAGATTGTCATATTTAATTCCCACATTTTACAGTTAGGAAAACAGATACCCACAGTGGTTAAACCCAAGGTCACACAAAAAGTAAATGGCAGTTAGGTAGGATTAGAAGTTTGGTCTTCTGGCTCTTAGTTCAGTGTTCTTTCCACTATTCTACATTTCCTATGTTTGTTTCTTCTGTGATTGTCTGATTGAGGGTTATATTCAGTAGCAGCTTAATACTCCTGAATTTTTGATGCTCTTTCTCAAGTGGTAAAAGCAGTTGAACATTCCAAGACACTACTCCCAGCTACTCCTGATGTTTCTTTTTTTCTTTACTCTCACAGTATCCCAAGAGTTGGAAGGAGCCCTTAGATTCCATCTAATCCAATCCATATCAGAAAAGAAATCCCCACGAAAAATAACCCAAATGGGGGATCATCCACCCACTCTTTCAGTACCTCTAGTGAAGCTGAATCTCTCCTGAGATGGCTCCATCTACTTTTGTCCATCTCTAATTGTAAGCAAGGTGCTCCTTACATTAGGCCAAAACCAGCCTTGGCAATGTCCACCTGTTGAGTCCCTCTGCTGTGAAACAGTCTTTCAAAGCCTGGAACTTTTCTTCGCTCTTTCCAGTGTCTGGGTTTTAGGGATGGGCCTCATGCTCCCTTCTCCCTTTTGGGGCTCTACTTCCTAGAGATAGCTTTTTTTTGAATCCTGGAATGCTTTGAGGAGGAAGCTGGTGGTACAGTGGGTAGAGCACTGATCCTGCAGTCAGGAAGATCTGAATTTAAATCTGGCCTCAGATCCTGGAAAAGTTACTTGACCTCTGCTTGCCTCAGTTTCCCAAACTGTGAAATGGGTATAATAATAGCACTCAGCCCCAGGGTTATTATGAGGAACAAATGAGATAATATTTGTAAAAAGCACTTAATTGATGTATTGTTGTTCAGCAGTTCAGTCATGTCCACCTCTTTGTGACCCCATATAGGGTTTTCTTGGCAAAGACAATACAGTGGTTTGCCTGAAGCCAGACTTGAATTTCAGGTCTTTCTAGGCGTTATATAACTGCTCATTCTTTTATGAGCAATTGTTTCTATTCTGACCAAAAACCCTGAAGGTCTTTCCTTCTCAGATTGATTTTTTTTTTGAGTAGGTGAAAGGGACCATTTTTTTTTTTTTTTGGCCTCATTTATTACCTAGGGAGACCTAGGAAAGACTTTACCTTAAAAAGACAAAGGTCTCCCACTGTATCCAGGGCCATCTGTAGTTGTCCTGATCTATGTCTTGCTGCTGGAACCAGATGCCTCTGAAGGAGAGAGGTTGGTGGCCTTGCACAGCCCTCCCTTACTTAAATCCAATTCACTTCAAGTCATGACATCACCTTCCTGATGTCATCGGTCCTCTTCAAGAACAACAACAATTCCTTTCCTCTTCCCTTTCAGCTGCCCCTACTCTATCTTTCTATACTGAGGTCTTTTAAGAAAGTCTTGTAATTGTAATGTTCCCTACTCCACACTGACCATCAACCCAAGAACAAAGTCCCTTCTGCCCCCTTTCCTCTGATCATCCCTCAAATATTAGAGTGAGTCTTAGTACAGATTGGAGCTGGCCTAAGTATTTCAAACATGCCTCCAAGCTGTAAAACCAAGCTGGCAACCAGGATTCCATAACCTCTACCTTGACCATTCAAATAGAACCAGAAACCAGACACCCCTTCTTACTGATAACCAAATGAACATTATCTTTGCCACTGTGAAGGGTAGGATGGCCTCCTGTCATGGGGCTCCCCTCAGCCTCTCCCTCGTTCTGAGGTATTGTCTCTCAAGGCTGAATTGAATGAATCTCCCTTCCCTGACAACATGCTCCCTTAAGTCCATCCATGTTTCATTCCTTTGGCATCAATATCCCAGTCTTCTCTGCTCTTCCATTGTGACTTTCAGAACTCCAGTTCTATTGTTAACAAACCATTCTTCACATTTGATGTGTGTCTTTCCCCTAGAAGTCATTTTGTACATATCTTATACATTTTGTAATTTTTTTTAACTTACCTGTCCCATAAGTTTCTTAAAGGAAGAGATTCCTTTTTGACTCAGCACACAGTGCCTGGCACATACTAGATGTGACTAAATGCACATTGAATTGAATTAAACAAATAAACTGGCAACACTGCCTAGATTCTCAAGCTATGGACCAACTCATTTCAAGTTATTATTATTTCAGAGTTACAAATTCAATGTAATAGACACATTATTTAGTTCCTAAAACCTTAATTCAGAAGACAGATAAAGCCACTACTCAAACATATTTCATTTGTTTGAATGATTTAATATAGTATCATGCAGAAGTTTCACAATAAAGCCTGATAAACTGTCCTCTCTTATGCTAGGTATATTTTCTCAAGATCCTTAACACATCCCAAATCAGGAGCTCCCGTCCTATTTTAGGGTGAAGTCTCATAACAGTGCTAAGATTTGTTTGACCCAGGATATAATTTGTGAGATCTCATTCTCACCACTCAAAAAAGTGCAAATTATAGCTGTTTATAATCTATAGCTGATCTAAAATGCAAGACTGTAGAAATTGGCAGAAAGGTGAGAGGGAAGGGGATAAATTTATCAGGATAAGATAAATTTATCAAGCTAAACATAAATGTGTTGATGTAAAAGTTCTCTTAACTTTTTACAAAAAGCTCATTTACTCTAGACTACTTATCTGAACATAATGTGAACACTCTTTGGAAAAGACCCTGGAAGAAACATGGAAGGCAAAAGGAAAAGGGGATGGATGGCAGAGAATGAGATGGATATTTTCATGGAAACAACAAACATATGAACTTGGACAGATTTTGAGAGATAATGGAGGATACGACATAGCATGCTATGGTCCATGGGGTCACAAAGAATCTAGCATGACTGAATGACTCAACAGTGACAGCAGCAACAAAAACAGTAAGAGATCTGCAAAGTGGGTTCTGTGCCCCTCAGGCGACACTCTGACCAGACTGCATTAAAGCCATAGGCTGACCCCAAGGCAGATATAATCTACAAATCACAGGGTGAATCTCACTCTCCCTGAAATAACCGTTCAGGGGGTTCATTTCCAACATAACTATAGCTATCTTCCTCATCTTTCCCTGTGTGCAAATTCCCAACCTCCCTCCTTCAGAACTACATTCCTCCCCTACTCCAGACTGTTACAGCTACTACCAGAACACAGATACCCCTGTGAATATCCACTTCCCTCCACGTTATTCCCCACATTCCTCCACTTTATTCCCGACCGACCTCCATCTCATTCCCCACCACCTGTTGGTTTTGAGTGGCAACCCTTCAGAGAGTCTCTGTGCTTCAGAAAAGTAATGGGTGAGTGTACAAGCTCCATCTCCTCTCTTTTTCAGTTAGAGTGGGACAGAGTTAGCATGATCTGACATGGGTGAATTGGACAGCACAGACTTCTATTATCTTTATCCCCAAACCCAACACTGTTCAAGAGCTCTATCATTTTCCATGATTGCAATTTTGGTGTCCTCTTCAGCCCCTCTCTCTCATTCTCTCTCTCTCTCTCTCTCTCTCTCTCTCTCTCTCTCTCTCTCTCTCTCTCTCTCTCTCTCTCTCTCTCTCTTTCTCTCTCTCTCTGTGTATGAGGCAATTGGGGTTAAGTGACTTGACCAGGGTCACACAGCTAGTAAGTGTTAAGTGTCTGAGGTCAGATTTGAACTCAGGTCCTCCTGACTCCAGGGCCGGTGCTCTATTCACTGAGCCACCTAGCTGCCCCATCTCACTCTCTCTTAACATTAATTTAATCAGTTTCCAAATGTGATTGTCTCTTCCTCCACAACATCCCTAGTATATGTTCCATTCTCTGTACTCACACATCTGCCATCTTAGGTCAGGCCTTTATCATCTCTTTCCTGGTCTATTGCAATAGCCTTTTACCTGGCCCCCTTGCTTCAAGTTCCTCCCCAATCCAATCCATCTTCCACTCAGTCACCAAATTGATTTTCCTAAAACTCAGGTGGCTCCCTATTTAATCTAGAATAATTTTATTGCACCTTCATCTCATCTTTTAAACATCCCCCCTTATCAATAAATTCCAATGGTTTCCTATTACCTTGAGACTTAAATATAAAATCCTCTGACTTTTAAAGTCCTTCACAACTTGGCCCTTCCTATCCACACTGGCTTTCTTGCTGTATTTTGGACAGGACACTCATTCTTTGGACTCTGTTTTCACTGTACCTTGGATGTTCTTCCTCCTTACTTCCTCTTCCTAGAATCTTTGGCTTCCTTCAAATTTTATCTCAAATCCTACTTTCTGCAAGAGGTCATTTATACTGCCTATATCTTGTCTCTACTTGATTTTTCATAAGTCGCCTCTCCCATGAGAATACAATCATTCTGAAAGCACTGACAGTTTTATTGTTTGTTTGGTTTGTTTGTTTTGCTTTTCTTTGGTCAGTATTTCCCACAGTCCATGGCACTGTGTAAACTCTTATTTATACTTGTCCTTGATTGATTTATTTCTGCTTTTATGTAAGTTTTATAATATATACCATTAATACAGCAGTATACTATATGGCATAAATAAATATACACATTTTGGGATGCATGTTCAATTTTTTCTTACTAATGGAGTGAATAATCAAAACAGCTTAGAAACCATTGCTTTAGGCAACTAAATAGTCTTATCATGTGAAAAATATTCTGTTCTGAGTGTGTAGGTGAAAAATGTTTCCTGGCTGTATAACATGCCTATTCTTTCCTAACTGGTTAAACCGGTTAGTGTCAAGTTTCTATTTTTCATATTGAATCTGTTTTTTTCCTTAAAACAAATAAAACACAGCCTTGTAACTCTCCAGGGCTGTGACATTGAGCTGCTGGCTTCTTACTTATCGCTCGCCAAATCTGGCAGAAGATCAGGGTGAAGCAGACGAAGGCCCAGTTCCACTCGTGGTCTTTTCCCACTGTTGACACTCCCATGAAGATGAAGATCAGGGTCTCACTAACACTGCTCAGCATCTTCATGAAGTACTTGATGGTGGTGTAGGAGGTCTGTGACACATTTTCTTCCACATACTTTTTCATTGTCACAGCACAGGCTGTGATCCTACAGGAGCAACAGAGTCTCAGTCAAAGCTACCAATTCTTCAACAACTTCAAAAATCATCCTACTGACAGAGATAAATATCAGCCTATCTTTTAACCCAAATGATCTTTCTTCTTTGCTGTCATACTTTAGATTTTTAAAAAAAAAAATCTATTTCTTATACTGGCCATCTCTCAAAGGTAAGGACTCAACCTAGGAACCAATTTTACATAACCAGATATATAAAGGTTTTAACCAATTTTATATAAAAGCAAAGTTTTTATATAAATCATTGTCATATATGAATATATATACATGTACACCAGTTATGTATAAATATATGTATATGTGTGTGCATATATAAAACTACTTTGATCTAATTCATTTTCATTGCAATCTTATGCATTTTAATTTATTCATTTAGAAAATATTATTCTAAGAAGGGGGACATAGGTCTCACAAAAGTGCTGAAGAGGTCCATGACACATGCAAAAAGAGTGAAAGGTTTCCCAAAAGTTGAGGTGGAAGCAACTTAATTATTCAAAATAGAGCAGTTAATGAAATGCCAAACAGTCAATATTTGCTTCTGACAAATATGATATAAGTTGAGGAAGAATGGGCATGTATGACCTTTTCATCATAAAATGTCAATAAGTCTATCTGTAAAGGATAGCTTGCATCTTCCCCTTTAAGTTACCACCTTTTACCCTAAGTTTCCACATTCCCATTCTTTTCTCTCCATTTCAAAGAATACTTTCAATGGCACTAAGTCAGCATCAATTGCCTGGGAAGTATAACTGAGTCAGGCATGCTAACATTTAGCATTTCTTTTGATTGTTTTTATGTATACAATTCAATTAAAATATGTGAATTTGTGAGCACTGGTACAGAAAAAACCCATAGAGAGAATTGAAGGACTCAGAAAAACAAAACCATTCTCAGGAATAAAAGTCTGAGACCTACACTGAAGAAGGCAATTTAACAATTCTCTTCAGAAAACATCTAAACCTCTCACTTTCTCCAGTTACCTGTTCTCTCTCCGCACTGAAATAGCTGAATGATAATCCTTGCCCTGCCATAGGAGAGTGAGAATGTCATGTTTGGTGGTAGTAGCCAAGAGTGAGTTATTTCAGGGCCTACCTTCCGTTACTTTTATATATTATACATATTTAATATTATGTACATAATTACATATATAATTTTACTCAATTCCATATCTAATTTTATATAATTATAAATAATTTTGATTCAAAATAATTGAATTACTTTGTAGGCTTCAGACTTGTTTAATTAATTTAATTAATTGAAAGGTACTGTTAATTCAGTAATTTCCCATTACTGGAAGTTAGTAATAGTAAATTAACACTGAAATATTCTTCCTGCATTCTCCTTTAACACTGCTGAAGATTCTAAACTAATAGTACAAAACCACAACTCTCCCCTAAGGAAAATAATGGAGGGAATGCAAATGCAAATGTTGGGGAAACATTTGTGCTATGCAAAGGGCCTGAATTTGATTTTGTGAACATTAAAAAACTATAAATCCTGTAACACCTTTGGGGGTTAGTTTCAACAGTAATGAATTTTCTGATATATGCCCCTGATAAAATGTAAGCTACTTATGGGCAAGGACTGTTTGATTTTTTAGGTGCTCAGTAAGTGCTTGGGGATTGCTTGATTGATAAAAAAAAGTGGTCCCCACAAGGCTGTTCTGATATTCTTTTAAATACTGTGAGGGATGATTGTTAATTGGTACTCACGCCAGGATGCCAGAGAGGTAGAGTGTTTCAGCAGCTAAATAAGACAAATAGC
Organism: Dromiciops gliroides; assembly: GCF_019393635.1. NCBI lineage: Eukaryota > Metazoa > Chordata > Mammalia > Microbiotheria > Microbiotheriidae > Dromiciops > Dromiciops gliroides. The sequence goes on from NC_057863.1 coordinate 188,690,166, forward strand.
TGAACATGAAGACGATCAGTGGTTCAATTGCAGAAATATTCTGTGTGAAACGTGTGATAAAGGCAGAAATGAAGCCGAAGATGATGCCAAAGAACACCCCCCCAACCCCTACCACAATAAACCGAGCAAATCCAGCCAAAATGTCAATGGGTTCTATGTCTTCAAATTTATGCATCTTCGTGAAGGCGATTAATATATTGTATAAAACCTGGATAAAAAACAAACAAACACTAATTTAGAAACATTTTAGGCTCTCAAAATTTTAACTTGGGTTTGAGCTAATAATAATAAATAATAATAATAAAAGCTAACACTTAAATAGCATTTTACTATCTTCCAGGTGCTAAGCCCTTTACAAATATTATCTCATTTGATCCTCACAACAACCCCAGGAAGTAGGTGCTATTGTTATCCCCATTTTGCAGATGAAAAAACTGAAGCAAAGTGAGATTAAGTAACTTGCCCAGGGTTACACAGCTAGTCAGTGTCTGAGACTAACTCTGAATTCAGGTCTTCCTGACTCCAGGCCTATGCAGGTGCTCTATCCATTGTGGCGTCTTTGTTATTGTGGAGTTGTGTCAGTCATGTCTGACTCTGTGACCCTATTTGGGGTTTTCTTAGCAAAGATACTGAAGTGGTTTGCCATTTCCTTCTCCAGCTCATTTTTTTTTGTTTGTTTTATTTTTTATTTTTTTGCAGGGCAATAAGGGTTAAGTGACTTGCCCAGGGTCACACAGCTAGTTAAGCGTCAAGTGTCTGAGGCTGTATTTGAACTCAGGTCCTCCTGAATCCAAGGCCAGTGCTCTATCCACTGTACTATCTAGCTGCCCCCTCTCCAGCTCCTTTTACAGATGAGGAACTGAGGCAAACAGGCAAACAAACTGTGCCACCTGGCTACCTAAAGACAATAAGACAAAAAGACAAAACCACTAGTAATAAAGACTAACTTTTAAGGCTCCCTGATTCAATTCTTAATCCTCTCAGTGAATAAGAATCTAGTTCAGTGCTGTTGTTGTTCAGTCATGTCCAACTTTTCATGACCCCATTTGGGATTTTCTTGGCAAGGATACTGGAGTGATTTTGCCATTTCCTTCTCCAGCTCATTTTACAGAAGAGGAAACTGATGCAAATAGGGGTAAGTGACTAGGGTCACACAGCTAGTAAGTGTCTGAGACCAGATTTGAATCCAGGTACTTCTGACTCCCAGCTGGTGCTCTCTCCACTTTGCCACCTAGCTGCCCTCTGGTTCAATACTTAGGTTTTCTAAAAATCTGTAACATAACCTACTTTGTATTTGTGGAAATATCAAGTACCATCATATAATGGAAAGAGCAGAATTAGAGGATCTATACTGTTAATACTATTAATAGTATACTATACAATTAATACAACCTTAGGCAATTCATATAACCTCTCTGGGCCTCATTTTCCTCATCTGTAAAGTATGGAGGTTGGACTCAATGGCCTCTATACTTCTCCCCATTTCTAAATCTAAGATCAATTATAGTGTCAGGGTGTATCATGTAATAAACTGAATACTAGACTTTGAGTCAAGAAGGTTTGGCCCATATTTGACACTGACTAGCAATGTGACCCTGAACAAAAACATGTATGTATCAAGTAAATTTCCCTGGGAATTATCTATTTACTAAAGGTTGGAACCTAAATAGGTAGAGTTCCCATGCCAAGAGTTTCCCACAATGAGGAAAGTCACTGATCTTTCAAATATTCCCATTTGTATCAGCCAACCTAACTTTCCTACGTAGAATTCCTAGAAGCAGGCATAAGGAACACACATGAAGACTGCCCCCCCCCCCCCATGCTTCACAACTCTGCCTATTAGAATCCTGGTTCCCTTGAGCTCAAGAGCCATCTCCTATAGGAGATTTTCCAGACCCATCCCAGTGGCAGCGTCCTTCTCCCCAATCCCTGACCAAATTATTTTGTATTTATTTTGTATTTATTTACTGTATTTGTATTCCCTAGTTTGTTTTATCAATATTAGATTCTGGCTTTGTCTTCGAGCCCTCAGTATTCATGGGGGAATTGCATATCTCCTTTCCGCATTAAGTGGTCTTTCAGCTGTAGTCCCCAACCTGCTTCTACTTTAGCCCTTGGTCCCAGAAATGACAGATGCCCATTGTTGACTCTCAAATGGGGGGGGGGGCTCTTCATCAATTTGCAAGGCTTTCAGCAAGTCTGGATTCAATTAGTAGTAGATTGAATTGGTAGTAGTCTCTTTTATTTAAATAAACTGAGGCCACATTTCTAGCAAACCTTGGCTTAGTTTTGAGAGGGAAAACAGTGATTTATGGTTACAAAAGAAATCCAAGAGAAATCCAGTGGTTTGACTGTTCCACCCCCTGCATGACTATGCTCCTGGAGCAACATAGATGAGGCCCTTGGAAATCACTGGGTGTTGCATATTCAAAGTTCAACTCAGATCAAGGAAGTGAGGAGCAAGATGAGAAGCTAGCATCTCCATCCCACAGCAACCAGAAACAGCAGCTTTGCATGAGCTTAACTGAGGTTTGTGGGGTGGGGGGGGAAGGGGTGCCTGAAGGCAAATTCAAAGAAAACTCCAAGAATATGTTCTAACTCGAAGATTTGCAAGCGGCTACCACAAATTGAAACTGCCCTCCATCTCCTTGCCATACTGAGAGAAGCATTGGGTTGGAAAGGATCTTGAGAGGTCACCAAGCTCATACTCTTGCCATCTGGTTCACTTTGGAAGGAATATACCACTAACCATTTTGAGAAATTGAAGTCCATGTATAATTAAGGAGGTTAACTTTATAGAGGCAGCACGGAATAATGATAGTGGCAGTCAGGAAGACTGAGGTTCAAGTGTTGGCCCTATACCTAATAACTAGACTACCTAGGGTAAGTCACCTTAACTTCTCAATGTTCCCTATGCAACCCTTTAAGACTGGAAAAAGTCGGGGCAGCTAGGTGGCACAGTGGATAGAGCACCGGCCCTGGAGTCAGGAGTACCTGAGTTCAAATCCGACCTCAGACACTTAATACTTACTAGCTGTGTGACCCTGGGCAAGTCACTTAACCCCAATTGCCTCACTAAAAAAAAAAAAAAAAAAGACTGGAAAAAGTCCTTGGAGTTCCCCACATTAATGAAATCACAAGTCTTCTTACCCATACTCACCTCAGCCCCTTTTTAGGGGGAAAGAAAACCTTAAAAAAAAAAAAGAAACCTTACAAATACGTTGGTACCTCAGCACTCGGTGTTAATTTGTTCCAGAAGGCAAGATGAGTGGAAAAAATGACAAGTACCAAATGAATTTTTCCCATAAGGAGTAATGTAAATTGAAATAATCCATTTCTGAACCTCAGAAATTTCACATTTTACTTAGCAAATTATAAATTGGTGGGGTTGTTTTTTGATACAAACCCTTAAAGCTAGGGAGACATAAAGTTTAACTTCCATTTACCACTCTCATCATAAGTGAAGACTTGTTGGGGCTGTGGAAGGCGGCTGGCAGGGAGGGGGTGGGGAAGGGAAACTAAGGTGTGAGGGGAGCAACCAGTAGAGCCAGCAGTGTGATGGGGAAGGGATACAGTGGGAGTGGAAGGGGGTGTCAACCATGGTGGTATCACTTTTAAGCTTAATCTGCATTAATAACTTTTTCCTCCATAACTTTCATAAATCTAAATAAACAAAACAATAAATCAAACCCAAATTTGTGCTGTTGCCTTTGTTCAGTTATTTCAGTTGTGTCTGACTCTCTGTGACCCCATTTGGGGTTTTCTTGGCAAAGCTACTAGAGTAGTTTGCCATTTCTTTCTCCATTTCATTTGAGAGATGGAGAAACTGAGGCAAACAGGGTGAAGTGATTTGCCCAGGATCACACAACTAGTAAATGTCTGAGGCTAGATTTGAACTCAGAAAGATGAGTCTTCCTGACTCCAGGCACCCTATCCTGATTCCTGACACCCTATCTACTGTACCACCTAGTTTCTGACCCCCAACCTTCAATTTGTCACATTTGCCAATTTCTTAGGTATAAATGTTCACACTGAAAATTTAACAATCATTTCTCAGAGTCAGTAAGAGTTGGCTTGGCTTGGCTTCAGTACAACCATGTCACTATGCTCCAACCAAGACTCAGGTATTTTATAGGCTCCTGTATATGTTGAAACATCTCCTTGCTCTCTGATGTCAGAAAGATCCAGAGTTGAGACATTTTGGATTAGTTTTTGAATAGCATGGGTTCACCAATGACATATTTACAACTGTGCCCCTAGGCCACAAATGGTATGAGAGTGTGATATGGCAATCAGAATCTTTACTACCTATTACAGAGACTATCATTAAGAACCATCTTCATTTGTCTTACAAAAGCATCAGATAGTATAATGATTTAAAAAAACATACACTGTTTTGCAGTAATAGATACTGTCACTTTAAACTGTAAATGTGACAGTTTTGAGAGAAGATAGTTGCTAAGGCTGGTTGACTAAAAATGATTGAAACCCAGAAAAAGGAAACCCAGAAAGGAGGGGAGATACTTTACTCCAAACAGTGAAGGAAAGAAAAAAAACAACCATAAGACTTTTCTAATTGATTAGAAAGGCACAGGTTTTGATAGCTGGAAGTGTAGAGATGCTAGTTCTTTGTTCCTTCCAGATTTCTTCAACAGATACTGGAAAGATGAGTTGACCAAAGGCTAAGGAATATAACAAAAACAAAACAAAACAAAACCCAACAACAACAACAAAAAAAAACCCAAACCCCACAAACAAGCCTTAAGACGCACAATTTTGACAGACTTAAGAAATAGACAAGGATCCTTAAAGAAGCCACAGAGAATTATTTCAATCAATCAGTCAATCAGTATACATTTATTAAGCATCTACTATACAACAGACACTGCACTAAGTGCCGAGAATATAAAAAGAAGCAAAAGACAGTCCCTGCCCCCAAGAAGCCTACAATCTAGTAAAGGAGACAACATGCAAACAAATATATACAAAGCAAGCTATATAGAGAGTAAATATTGTTGGGTTGTTTTTCAGTCATATCCGATATTCTTGTATGACCCTATTTGAGGTCTTCTTGGCAAAAATAGTGAAGGGGTTTGCCATTTCCTTCTCTAGCCCATTTTACAGATGAGGAAACTGAAGCAAACAGGGTTAAATGACTTGTCCAGGATCATATACAGCTACTAAATATTTGAGGCTGGATTTGAACTCAGGAAGATGAGTCTTCCTGATTCTAGTTCTGTGCCACCTATCTTCCATAGGATATATAGGAAATAATTAACATGGGGAAGGCACTGGAATTAAGAGAGGTTGGGAATGGCTTCCTGTAGAAAGTGAGCTTTTATTTAAGCTAGAAGAGGCCTTGGAGATTACATAGTCCAATCACTTCATTTTACAGAAGAGCAAACAGGCCAAGGAAGATGAAGTGATATTTTTTTAACCAAAGTTTACAAAACTAGTAAGTAGCAAATCTGAGGTGAGAATCCAGGTCTCTTGATTTCCTATGTCAGTTAAGAAATAAATAACCAAGGATTTTGAAGGTTCAAGCCAGAAAGCTGTGTTCCAATTGTCCAAAGTTTCAGAAAGTTTGCTTAGAGTCAGATAATAACCATAATAACATAGTATTTAAACTTTTGTAGAATACTTGTCTTATAGAAGAAGGTTAAAGAAGATAGTTACTACATAGTTGAGACACTATGAGATATAGGTAAGAAAGATAGAAATATAAATATTCAGAAGCTTATGTGGTTTTGTTTTGTTTTTTAGTTTATTTGCTTTTTAAGATTTTTTTTTTTGGTGAGGCAATTGGGTCTTGCCCAGGGTCACACAGCTAGTAAGTGTCAAGGGTCTGAGGCTGGATTTGAACTCAGGTCCTCCTGACTCCAGGGCCAGTGCTCTATCCACTGTGCCACCTAGCTGCCCCTAGTTTATTTGTTTTTAAAAGGGATTTAGCCCAACCATTCTGGAAAACAATTTGGAACTGTTTTTTTTTTTTTTTTGTGAGGCAATGAGGGTTAAGTGACTTGCCCAAGGTCACACAGCTAGTTAAGTGTCAAGTGTGTTAGGCCGGATTTGAACTCAGGTACTCCTGACTCCAGGGCTGGTGCCTTATCCACTGTGCCACCTAGCTGCCCTGGAAATATTTTAAGAAAATGTATATGGACTTAAATGCCTATGCCTTTGACTCAGAGATCCCATGGCTAGAGATCTCAACTTCAAGAAAGTCAAAAGGTTAAAAGAAGGGTCTAATATGTTCCAAAATCCTTATGGCAATACTTTTTATAGTAGCAAAGTACAGGAAACAAGGTAGATGCCCATGAATAGGGGATTTGCTAAGTAAGTTGGGATATTATAAGTAAGCTGGAATATTACTGTGCCAGAAGAAACAATTACTACTATATAGAACACACAGAAGCATGAGAAAACTTCTATGAACTGATGCAAAGTAAAGTAAACAGAACCAGGGAAAACAACACACACAACAACAGTGTAAATGGAAATAACAATGACCATGACAATAAATCAAAACTAAAGCCTGTATTAGTAGAATGATCAGGTTTGGCCTTCAAGATGAGATATGAGAATTCCACCTCCCTCTTTTTCTTGCAGAGGTAGAGGACTATAAGTGAAGAATATTGCATACATAGTTGCTTAGTCCTACTGACACATTTTTTCTTTCTTTTTTATTCTTTCTTATGGGGATGGGTCTCTAGGTAGCAGGAGAAGGGATATATATATATATATGGAAATGAAGATGATATTAAAACAAAACATATTTAATGAGATATTTTAAAGCTGTTCTAAAACAGGGGTTCTTAAACTAGAGACCATGAACTGTTTTTTTAATATGTTGCTTATTGTTTTTGAATGTGATTTATTTCCTATGCATTTTATTGTATGCTTTTAAGAACATTATTATGAAAATGGATACATAGGCTTTACCAGACTGTCAAAAGGGTCCATGACACAAAAATGAGTTTTCTAGAGAAAGATCATCTTATGTATTAACGTTTATTTAATTTTTGGTATTTTATAAAGAGATATGATTTGATAGAGTTTGAAAATTGTGATCCATTTAAAAAATGTGGTACACTCAAAGTAGCAATGGATTCAGAGTCAGAAAACATGGGTTCAAATCCCAGCTCTTCCAATCATTACCCATGAGACTTTGCCTTATCTTATAAGGGAGGTTGAATTAGACTATCCCTAAGATCCCTTTGACTTATCAATGTGTGATCTCGTGAAAGCCCCCTTGAGATTAGAAGCTGTCTTAAATTAAGGTAAAGTATGATTTCAAGCTGAGACCATGAGCAGCTGACTTTGTGTCACCCCTTAAATTCTGAGAGAAATAACAACATCAGCAGCCATATATCTTTCTAAGTGCTGAAATGAGAGAGACAGATGTTGTAAAGTGATGCATTATGATAAACACTAAGTTGTACAGGACAGATAGGTGGTGCAGAGGATAGAGTGCTGGGCCTGGAGTCAGGAAATTGTTGTTGCTGCTCATCTTTCATTCTTGAAGAGGACCAATGACACCATGAGGGTGATTACTTGACTTACTAGTAAATTGGATTTAAGTGAGGGAGACTTGCATAAAATCATCAGCCTTATTCTCTCCTCCAAAGTCTTTGAAGTCCAGTGGCAAGACATAAGTCAAGAAAAATGATGATTACCCAAGATGCAGTAGGTGACCTTGGCCTTTCTAAATTAAGGACTTTCCCAGGCTTCTATTTCAAGAATTGAGTTCAAATCTGACCTTAGACTCTTACTAGCTAGTCTGGCTAAAGATAAACATCAGAGGACTAAGGGGACTAGAGTTCAAATTCTGTCAAATGTAGGAGAGACTCTGGAAGGAGCCCTAGTTTTGGAGTTTGAGGTTAGAATCCTGGCTCTGCTCACTTCTACTTATATTGTCAATTCTGAACAGAAATTAGGTGTTAAGAAATGCTTATTGAGATTTTGGGGTGGAGCCAAGATGGCGGAGGAAAGGCAGTGAGCTCCCAAACTCATGACATGATCACTCCAAAAAAATCCAAATAATGCCATAGGAAAATGCCCAGAGCAGCAAAACTCACAGAAGAATGTGCTGAAATCATCTTCTAAACAAGAACAGCTTGGAAGGTCAGAAGGAGGGAGCTGCTGTGCTGATACAGGAATCGGGCCCAACCCCACAGTCACCCTGACACAGATCCAGTCTCAGGAAGTCCTCACCAGAGAAGGAGACCCCCAGAGCCTCTGAATCTGCTGAAGGACCAGTGTCGTCTGGAACTAAGCTCCCAGTCTGGTGAGTGGGCTGTGTTGGAGGGGATGAGGGAAAGCTGGGATGCTAATCCACTCTTGGTGGAGCTGTGAACTAATCCAACCATTCTGGAGAGCAATTTGGAACTATGACCAAAGGGCTATAGAACTGTGCATATCCTTTGATTCAGCAATAAACTGCTAGGTTTATATCCCAAAGACAGCACCAAAAAGAGAAAAAGACCCATTTGTACAAAAATATTCATAGCATCTCTTTTTTGTGGTGGCTAAGAATTAGAAATCAAAGGAATTTCCATCAATTAAGGAATGGCTAAGCAAGCCATGATTGTAATGAAATATTATTGTGCTATAAATAACAAGCAGGATCATTTCAGAAAGGCCTGGAAAGACTTGTATGAACTGATTGCATAGTGAAGTGAGCAGAACTAAAAGAACTTTGTGAACAGTGACAGCAAAATTGTTCGATGAAGTACTATTAATGACTTAACTGTTCTCAGCAATACAATTATCCAAGACAATCCCAAAGGACTATTGATGAAGCATACTATCCACCTCCAGAGAAAGAACTGATATTGATTGAACACAGACTGAAGTATACTATTTTTCTCTTTCTTTCTTTCTTTCTTTCTTTCTTTCTTTCTTTCTTTCTTTCTTTCTTTCTTTCTTTCTTTCTTTCTTCCTTTCCTTTCCTTTCCTTTCCTTTCCTTTCCTTTCCTTTCCTTTCCTTTCCTTTCCTTTCCTTTCCTTTCCTTTCCTTTCCTTTCCTTTCCTTTCCTTTCCTTTCCTTTCCTTTCCTTTCCTTTCCTTTCCTTTCCTTTCCTTTTTTCTCTTAAGTTTTTTTTAGACAAAATGATTTTTTTTTTACATAATTGCACACATATAACCTATATCTGATTGTTTCCTAGCTCAGGAAGGGGGTAGAGAGGGAAGGAGCAATAGAATTTGGAACTCAAAACAAATGTTTATTTTTTTAAAAAGAGAAAAAGATGGAAAATGTTGATAATACAACTTAAATTTAAAAGTGTGTCCAGCATATCATCCCCCCCCCACCCCCTCCAAGAAAAAGTTGGTTGTTAAACATTTACCAGCATAACAACAGGTTGTAAAGTCCCACATTCTTACATCAGAATCCGTGGCATCTCACATACCAAATGGCATGAATGGAAGGAAGCAGGGATGCATTATTCAGGCCTTTTCAGTTTATTTTATATACTAATGCTTGGAGAAACTAAATGGAGTCTGCCAACTGTGTAGAGGGCTGCATAGTGCAAGGAAAAGAACACTGGCTCTAAAATTGAAAATTGGATTCAGATCCTCTTTCTTTGTCTAAAAGCATCTCTGATACTTGTCCCCTAAAAGAACCTGGGCATGTCATCGGACTTCCTTGGGCCTCTGTTTCCTCATTTGTAAAATCAGGGTTTAAGGTCCATTCCAGTTCTTGATACATGATCTCATGAACTAATATTAGTATACAAAAGCAAACCTCTGGGAAATTCTCACACAATAGCCTACAAGTACCATGGGGGCTAAAAAGCACTGGAGATAATTACTCCGGACCTAAGCAGCCCATAATCTTAGGTATGTTATAGATGGACAACGACAGCATTCTTAAAAGTCAGAAGGTACTTGAAAGATCATTTAGCCCGACCAATTCATTTTACAGATAAGGAAACTATCGTCACGGATGTATTTCCAAGAGGGCTATTTTTGCCAAGAACTGAATCAATGCAAAACAGATTGGTCAGGTTGGATGTGTGGGGATGATAGCAGGGTAATGAAGTGGGTGCCATGCAATGAGCTGAGCTGAAGAGGGGGTGACTGAAGACAACAGAGAAGGAATGACTGTTTATTAATCACAAGTCTGGTACTGCTTGGATTTAGAAAGGAACTGAAGACATTTTGTGTAGGCTCCTGTAGGTCACAGTAGCTTCTCAGACAACATGAAGAAAATCTTTCTCCAATTGTGTATAATTGCTCCAGGAAGTAACATATTTCTATATTCATTGTTTCCTTTCACTGATTATGTGGATAGCAAAAGAATTCTACTAACTCAAGAGATGGAAGTTAAACAATCTAATGCAGTGAGTGGTTTCACTGTATTCAAGGACATGTCAAATCACAAGGCACAATGGTACACATCCTGGGCCTCAGTTCCCTCGTTTGTAAAATGAATAGATAGCCTCTTCGACTTGCTCTAAGATAGAGGTTCAGAACCGAGAGTGTGTGTGTGTGTGTGTGTGTGTGTGTGTGTGTGTGAACGTGATGGGTCCCTTTGTCAATCTAATGAAACCTATGGACCCCTTTTCAGAATAATACTTTTAAATACATAAAATAAAATAAATAGGATTACAAAGGAAATAAATTATATTGGCATATAGTTATTTATCTTTAAATCCATAGACTCTAGGTGCAGAACACCTCTCCTAGATGCATAATTAAAATACACATTAATTTATGTCCTCAAAGTTTAAAAAAAGTACAAATATTTCAATTTTAAAATGTCATATCATGTATGTGCCTGTGTGTATGCTTATAGTGATTTGACATACATCCATGGAAAATCTCCTGACCATTTTTAATGGAGGAAGCTTTTCTTCCCCAAAGGGTTTCCTTGTTTCTTCCAGGAGCTGCTACTGATGCTATATCCACCCTTGCCTTCTTTCAGGCATTCTTCTCCACCTTGGAACTCTGCCTACTCATGAATTAGACTGAGATCTCCTATCTACTTTTAAGAGGTGATCCCCAAAGTTTCTAAATGAAAATGACTAGAAACAATTCACAATATGGGCTGCACTAAAAGCAACTTGACCTCCTTGTTGCCCTGGGTAAAATGACCCTACTCAGGGCAGCTAGGTGGTGCAGTGGATAGAGCACTGGCCCTGGAGTCAGGAGGACCTGAGTTCAAATCTGTCCTCAGACACTTAACACTTACTAGCTGTGTGACCCTGGGCAAGTCACTTAACCCCAATTGCCTCACTAAAAAAAAAAAAAAAAGATGACCCTACTCTCTGTGTCCGAGAGACTTCTCTGCTTCCCTAGGGACAATGCTATATGAACTGATTTCTCCAAATTATCACTTCACAGGGCTATTGTGAGGAATTGAAGTTTTGTTTAAAAATCCTTCTCCTTCTTCCTCTGCCCACTATCTCTAAAAAGACAATTCTATAGGGGAGAAGGAAGAGGAAGAAGCAAAAGAAAAAGAGGAAAGACAAAAAATCATGGGCCCAACATAATCTTTGGAGTCTCCCTCCCCCTACAGTGAAACTACCAGACAGTTAGTTACTCAGAGGTAAAAATAGGCAGAGAGCCTTTTGTTTGGAAACTGCCTGGGCCTTTTCTTCACAAAGTAGAACTGGAATTCAGAGAAGGGAGAGCTCAGTGTGGGCTGTAATAACCTGAGAATAATTCACTGAAGAGATGAGCTACATTTTGTAGGGGAAAAAAATTGAATTTTGAAGGAGGGGCAGGAGCAAATGCATTCCAAAAAGTTAGGAAAGCCATGGGCAATGCAAAGAACAAATATGTGAAAAACAGACAGTAAGGAGACCAACCTGAATAAATGAAAGGTATGTACTAGGAAACTATTTAAAGTTTTATGTATTAGATATAGTTATAGTTATGTAGTTATATAGAGTTATATATGAAGTTTATATATATAAAGTTTCATATATAAATACTGTGGAAATTTATTTTGATTTAGGGACCCTACCTTTGGGCTGAGATTAGAAAGCCTTAGGCCCTCAGGGTCTCTACTGTGTGGGAGGTACTGGTGCCCCTCCCCCCTCTGCTTCAGCTGAGCTCAAAAGCCCAGTGGGCTGTACAAGACTGCCAGGTCAGACAGCTGGGGGAAAAAAGCCCCCAGCCCCCTCCGACCTGAGCGGAGCTATCCGAAAGATCCCGGATAGAACAGCCGCAGCCCTGGCTAGCGGATTAGCTTGGTCTGTGGGGGCGAAGGAAGCCCCGAGATTTGAGTGGAGAGAAGAAAAGGTATATATAGACCTGGGAGTTAGATAACAAGGGGTGCGGCTAACAAGATTAGAGGGGGAGAAGAGGTCAAGCTGCTGCTGACGAGATTAGAAAGGTTGGAGCGCGGTAGACTAGAGATGGGGCTACAAGGACGCAGGAGAAGACGAGAAGGACGAGGAGCGGCGAAAAGAGAGGCCGAAGGGCAGACTGACGGAGCAGACAGACGGAAGATTGGTGAGAGAGAAACACAGGGGTTCAGCGGTGGCAGTAAGGAGAGGAAAGTTAGAAGCAGGGGGATTTACAAAGTGAAAGGGGCTAGGAGTTAGAATAAAGGACCTGAGTGCCCTAAGGCCTCTCGCGGCTAAATCCCCTATTGTATTCAAGAAGTTCCAAAGAGAGCAGTGGAAAGAAATATCCCACATTGAGTTTACAGCAGTCAGATAGCCAAATAGTCAAAAGTCCCCAGATTAGTCCACCAGTCAGCTTTAGTCCCCCAAATTAGGCTAGTCAGTAAAAATATTTTTACATTTGAATGGCGACCGTGGCAGGATTTACGGCCCAATTATAATTTTTCTAAACCTATAATTTTTCATATGTCCAATTATATAAAATTTTTCAGACTAATTTTTCTACCTAATAATTATTTTTCAATACATATATATACATATATACATGTGTGTGCCCAAAGATGCCCATTATCACCTCTATTATTTAATGTTGTACCAGAAATATTAGCTATAGCACTAAGAGAAGAAAAAGAAAATAAAGAAATTAGAATAGGCAATGAGGAAACAAAACTATCACTCTTTGCAGGTGATATGATGTTATACTTAGAAAATTCTAGACAAACCCAGGAACTATATGACCAGAACTACAAAACACTTTTCAGACAAATAAAGTCAGATCTAAACAATCGGAAAATGTACATATATATGTATATGTACATATATGTATAATATATATAATTTTTATGTATGTGTGTATATATAAAGGTTGTCTCTTAAATTTATCTATATTATACATATAATATATTTAAATTATATAGATATATAAAGTTATATGTCCTTACTATTTAATAATAGAGGGCCTTAAAAACCACTGAGGGGAATTTGACATGTAAGCCCCAGTGATGAGAACATTGGGTCTAGAGTCAGAGTAACTGAGTTTAAATTCTGCTAACTCCCTTGATGGTTACCTCAACTCTCTGGCTTCATATCCTTATCTTCAAAATGAAGAGGTTATACTAGATGATTTAAAAGTATCTTTGAGCTCTAAATCCTAGGATTTTTAAATAGGAGATTGATAGGATGAAATCAGTATTTTATTTATTTGTTTTCATTCTGAACCTAAACAATGAAAAAAGGCATTTCTGTACACATAGAACATAAAAAGGATTCCTTTTTTTTTTTATAGTGAGGCAATTGGGGTTAAGTGACTTGCCCAGGGTCACACAGCTAGTAAGTGTTAAGTGTCTGAGACTGGATTTGAACTCAGGTACTCCTGACTCCAAGGCCGGTGCTCTATCCACTGTGCCTCCTAGCTGCCCCAAAAGGATTCCTTATGAAACCATGAATCTATTTCACACAGCTCCCTTTTTAAAAATGAAAAAATATATATGTTCTACATGCTACATCCAAAATTGTCATGCTTGTTTGTGCTTCCTTCTGAAATTCCTCCAATGATACTTTGTATATTTTAAAGAATATTTTGGGGGCGGCTGGGTGGCGCAGTGGATAGAGCACCAGCCCTGGAGTCAGGAGTACCTGAGTTCAAATCTGGCCTCAGACACTTAACACTTACTAGCTGTGTGACCCTGGGCAAGTCACTTAACCCCAATTGCCTCACTAAAAAAAAAATAAACAAAGAATATTTCAATAGTTTTCTTTTTTGGGGGGTGGGCGGTTGGGGGGAGGGTATCACTATTGCTAATCTGTTTCACTCCACTCCCAACCTTCAATTTGAAAGAAGGGAGAAAAACCCTCATCAAACAAAATCAATCAGTGACTATGTCTAAAAATATATTACTTTTTCTGTACCTTGTGTCCATCATCTCTCTGTCCAACTGTAGGTTACATATTTCCTCACAGGTGTTCTAAAGACATGATTGTTCAGTAGAAAGCAAGTGTTTTAGAGAAAATAAAGTGTCATCAAAGTGTTTTAACATGTATTGGAGAAGGTAAAGGATGGTAGAAGAAAGGGGGCCTGGAAGGCTATTGAAGGAAAGCAGGTGTGAGAAAATATGGAACCCAGATTACAATTGGTGGGTAGCAATGAGGATGAAATATTTTTAAAGTGAAATGACTAGACCAAAGATGCCCATTATCACCTCTATTATTTAATGTTGTACCAGAAATATTAGCTATAGAGAAGAAAAAGAAAATAAAGGAATCAGAATAGGCAATGAGGAAACAAAACTATCACTCTTTGCAGGTGATATGATGTTATACTTAGAAAATCCTAGAGAATCAACTAAAAAGCTACTTGAAATTATTTACAACTTTAGCAAAGTTGCAGGTAAACCCACATAAATCATCAGCATTTCTATATATTGCCAACAAAGTCTAGCAACAACAGATAGAAAGAGAAATTCCATTTAAAATAACTGTGGTCAATATAAAATACTTGGGAGTCTACCTGCCAAGACAAACCCAGGAGCTATATGACCAGAACTACAAAACACTTTTCAGACAAATAAAGTCAGATCTAAACAATCAGAAAAATATTAATTGTTCATGGGTAGGCCAAGCAATTGGCCTACCTATATAATAAAAAATGACAATCCTACCTAAGTTAATTTATTTATTTAGTGCTATACCAATCAAACTATAGGAATGACTTGCCCAAGAAGTAAATTGAAAGGCTGGGATTTGAACCCAATTCTGAATCTAAATTCAGCCTTTTCTTCTTCTTCTTCTTTTTTTTTTTACTATACAATGTTTCCTGAATCAAAGATGACTTCAAGTTTTCTAGCCCAGGCACTGTGGACAAGATAAAGTTGGGGAGGAAGCTCTTTCCAGAAGGGACACAGATGAACATAGCTTTGAATAGGTTGAGTTTGATGAAATGATGAAATATAAAATATATGTGTGTGTGTGTGTATATATATATATATATATGCACACACACAACATACATAGATGTGTATATAGGTATGCATAATATGTGTGTGTATATGTATATATGTGTATATGTGTGTGTGTGCTTATGAGGAACCAGATGGCACAGTGGATAGAGCACTGGGCCTAGAGTTAGGAAGTTGTTATTTTTGTTGTTCAGTCATTTTCAGTCATGTACAATTCTGGAGTTTTCTTGGCAAAGATGCTGGAGTGATTTGGTTTTTCCTTCTTCAGCTCATTTTACAAATGAGGAAATGGAGGCAAACAGGGTTAAATGATTTGCCCAGTCACACAACTAGTAAGTGTCTGAGAATGGATGTAAACTCAGGTCTTCCTGACTCTAGGCCCAATGATTTATCCCTTGTACCACCGAGATGACAGGCAAAAGGTCAAACATAGAAATATTGATTTAAGAATCTGTAGCAGAAAAGTAACAACTGAAGCAATGAACTCTTTCCTCTACCAAAGGAGATGGAATAAAAGGGAAGGAGGATAAAAAAATTCAGTGAAAAATGAATGTGAAAATCTCATATTGGCATTCACACCATCATGACTGGTCTTGCCATCAACTTTCCCATAGCCCCCTTTGGTTCTACAGGCTTTCCAAACAACTTGCCTCTGAATCCTCTTATATGTGCTATCTCCCCCAATGAGCTCCTTGATAGCAGAGACTGTCTTCTTTTTTCTACTTTTTTCTCTAGTGCTTTGCACATAATGATTGCTTAGTAACTGCTTTTTCATTCATTGATTCATTCCTATTTAGCGAAGACTGACATATTACATGGGTCATGCACAGGCCAAAGATAACACATTCTTGTGGGTTACCTAAAAATTAATGCCTGCTCCAACATTTCTACAGGCATTACTTCTCATATTCCTGTAACTATATTGAAAATGGATTGAAAATCCTGGAGAGATGATGGGGGAGGATTCTCTTCCAAGATTTTGTTATGTTTTGATGTGCCCTTAACTTCAAATGATGATCCTCCCCAAAATGCTCTATCTGTACAACCTTCTATAGCCAAATGGATTACCAGGTATAATTTACACAGGCACAAATTTGGTTAGATCAGAGATTAACTCAATGTGGGACAAATAACCTCTTTCATCTAGGACTCAGTACTCTCATCTGCAATGTAAGGGTATAGAATCAGATCATCTCCATGGTCTTTTCCCAAATCTACTGATCTATACTGGTGTTTTAGGACTTTTTTCCAGCACAGGACAGGTCTGATTTACAAGGAAAACACCCTGATGCATCCTGACACATAATAATAAAAATAACAATAACTAGCATTTATTACCACAACAACTCTGAGAGGTAAATACTATATTATCCTTATTTTACAGATGAGAAAACTGAGGCAGACAGAGGTTTAGTGACATTCCCAGTATCACAAAGCTAGTAAGTATCTGAGGTAAATTTGAATTAAGGATTTACTCCAGGTCCAGTGTCCATCCAGTGATTTATGCATAGAGACTTATCCAGCACACATAATTTCAGTGATTAGACTATAACTGTGATGAAGTTGTAGAAGTTCCCTTGTAGTTTGTTTACAAAAAATGATCCAAAGATATGAATATTATAAAACCTATCTAGATATAAGCAAGGCTACACAGTATCAAATGAATGAATATCACTTGTAAATATTTACTAAGTTCCAAGCACTGAGTGCTACTGATACAAATACAAAAGTAAGGTTGTGCCTGCCTTCAGGAAGCTTATGTTCTAATGCAGTAGAAAATAAATACAGGGGCCTGGGCATCATATTTTGGTTTGGGAAGCCACAGGGATGGTGAGTGGAATACCCTTTCCAGAAGCAATGCTAGTTTCTGTTGGATAACTGTTGCCAGAGCCAAGTGATATAAATATATAAATGCTTGGCTGGATGTAAGCAAAATTGTCCAGTATTTAAAAAATCTGTTACCTACCAACAGTGCCCAGGTGGACACTACAGAAGGAAGTAGATGTCTCTTCCTAAGAGCTAAGGAGGCAGCATGGTGAACATGCTGTAGGCAGTAAATTAAGAATCACGAGTTTTAGATTCTAATTCTGACTCTGCCATTTACTAGCTATGTAACTGCATGCCAGTCACTTCATTTCTCTAGGCTCCAATTCCCTCATCTTTGAAATGAGGACTGGTTGGATAATCTCCAACATTCTATGAAGAATAGATAGCATTTGCCTTTCTATCTCTGGTGCCCATCATAGTGGCTGCTATAACTAGGTATTTAATTGTTGACTGATCAATTGATCAGCAGCAAATGTAGCTAAGGCATCTCTTGAGCCATGTACCACAGTGAATCATCCACCACGGCAAACTTAAGAAGTCATATGGGGTAGAACTGGGGCATCAAACTCATTTGGCTTTTTCAGTTATAATCCCTGGACCTGCATGCTCAAGCCATGGTGACCTTGGAGGCAGGTTTCTAGGCTGAATGTTGCATCCAACCAGAAGAGAAGATTGGAGAAGCCAGAATGCTGAGATATGTATACAAGCCCAGTGTGGAAGCACTTTGAACTTCATAGTACCATGCTATGTAGTGCCACCAATTAATGCTCCATCCCTCTACTCCTCAGAGACTGAGGAGGTGTAAAGGGTTATTTATACCCCTAGGTGATGGGGGGAAATGTGTGTAGGTTTGTTCTTTCTGTACCTTGAAATAAATATTTCTTTGTAAAATTAATCTGATTGTTGTCACTTAATAGAACTGAGGAACCCGTAACATTGGAGGAATACAAAATGGTGGAGTCATGAGTCAATGGCAGAGATACTAATCATTTAAAATGTAATGTCATCTATGTTTAATTATATTTTTATTTATTTTGTTTAAGGGTTCCCAATTACATTTTAATAGTGGCCCTAGGGAATGCTGTGGGTCTTATATGCATGTTTGACACCTCTCACATTATGGAGAGTAAGCTGGATCTGGAATAAGGAAAGTCTGGGTTTCAATTCTACTTTAGATATTTATTAGCTATATGATCCTGGAAAGAAGGAAAAAAACAAGCACCTACCAAGTACTGTGCTAAGTACTTTACAAATATTATATTATTTGATCTTCACACTAATCCTAGCAGGTAAGGGCCATTATCATTTCTATTTTATAGTTGAGGAAACTGAGACAGACAGAAGTTAAGTGACTTGTTCAAGGTTACATAGCACTGGATTTGAATTCAGGTCTTCCTGACTCCAGGCCCAGTCCCTGGACTGTGTCCCAGTCCCATCTGTTGTGCTTCAGTCTCCTCATCTGTAAAATGAGAGAGTAGGTTAATACTTAGTGATTTCTAAGGTCTTTCTAACTCTAAATTGTTGATCCTATGAATTTCAATTATAGTTAGGAGAGGACTATAATTTATCAGTGATATCTGAAATTTACAGATAATCCACAAAGTCTACTTTATTTATTAGTTTTAAATCCTACCCACCTCACAGCACCCATATATACACCCAGTCTTGAAACAAGCCTATTAATTAATAAGTATTTGCCATGATTTAAGCTTCACTTCTGATCCCTTTCCTGTGATGGAAGCACTAATGTACTCTGTAATGATAGAGAAGTAGGCTGCTGGAGGGTAGAAGAGGAGATGTGAGGTTCCTGAGTAATCAATCCCTGAATAATGAGGAGTTTGCAGTACATCAACATGTTAGAATGGCCTTGCTTTTCTCATTTTTCATATTGTATAAAAAACCCCTGGATCCTGAGTATCCCTACAGTGAGAAGAAACCACAAAGGGAAGTAAAGGCAGAGTTAAGATTAGAGGTAGGAAAGGTAGACCCAGGTCAAAGGTACAATGAAATGGGAGTAGAGATAGAGAAATAAAGCACAACAAGAAACACTTTTTAACATATATTGTTTCTAAATGTACATAATTTTAATGCTATAGGACAGTCAGGTGGCAGAATGGATAGAGTGTGGAGCGTGAAGTCAGGAAGACTCATCTTCCTGAGTTCAAATCTGGCCTCAGAAACTTACTAGCTGTGTGACCCTGGGAAAGTCACTTAACCCTGTTGTTGTCAGTTCCTCACCTGTAAAATGAATTGTAGAAGGAAATGGCAAGCTACTCCAGAATCTTGTGAAGAAAACCCCAAATAAGGTCACAAAGAGTCAGACACAATTGAAAAAAAAAACCATAACTGAACAACACATTTTAATGCCAGGATATTCTGTTCTGTGTGACATTTAAGTATTTATTTGGGGTTAAATCAAGTCACATAGTCAAATAAAATCAAGGATCCAGACAGAATCAAGTAACATGTCTTACAGTCAGATAAAGGTTCAAAGCCTATGTTGTATCGTAACAAAGAGGGGAAATAAATTTCAAATGTATGGTGATGTGAGTGGACTTCTTGGGAGCAGCTAGGTGGCACAGTGGATAAAGCACTGGCCCTGGATTCAGGAGGACCTGGGTTCAGCCTCAAATACTTGACACTTATTAGCTGTGTGACCCTGGGCAAGTCACTTAAGTCTCATTGCCCTGGGGAAAAAAAAAAAACAACAAAAAGTATTTCTTGGGGCAATCCAGAGATCAGTTTCAGTCCTTACCTCCTGCCCCCTCTCCCTACTCCAGAAAGTTCAGCTCTTGCCTGGGATGAACCCAAGGGAACAAAAGAAATGGAAATTGATTCTTTTGTCCAGCTCAGTGAAGGACTGATGGGATCTAACCACACCTAGATACTGGACATCTCCTTTGCCCTTGACTCAGGGTCTTTTGCAAGTTCTTCCTTGATGTCATCTGTGGAGTTCATTTAATTTAGACCACTCCCAAGTCATGTCAATCAATGGAATTGAATGATGCTAACCAATTAGTTTTGCTCAATGTATAAAGACCCACCTCTATCAAAAGAGGATAAAACTCTTGGTCACACCAGGGTCTTGCCCTATTAGTGTCACTCTTCCTCTTGGGACTGTGTAGGTTTTGTAGGGCTTCTAAACTCTCCTTGAGAACATGTGTTGTCTCTCTGAGAGACAGTATAGATCTGGGGATTTTCTCCTGCTCATGTTAACTGCCATGCGGTTAATTCTTTACTGGTATATATTATATTAATAAAATAATAATATGTTTATTGCCAAAGCTGGTACAATATATATATATATATATATATATATATATATATATATATATGACAGCAGTAACCATAGAATTTTTAAAAAAAACAGTGAAAAGATTACTGGATTTGGAAAGAAAGGATCCAGATTCAAATACCAACTCTGAAACCTATTAGCTGTGTCATAGACACAGTCTCAGACAAGTCACTTTCTGAGCCTCAGATTATTTATTTATTTTTTAAAAAAAGTTTAAGGAGTGGTGGGAAGAGTTAGAAGACCTCTGAGGTTCCTTCCAACTCTAAGTCTATGATTCTAAGAAGCCTTTTAAGCCTCCGCCTCTTTAATGCTAAAACAAGAGGCTCGGACCAGATTTATTTATAATGAAACATTTCTGTGCATGCACAGATCATCTGAGATGAAGGCAACCATGAGGAAAATGACATGAACCTGATTCTGGGAGAAGACAACCGATTCTATTTCTCTATCTCATGGATGAGAGTAGCCTCTTTCCACTGTTTGTGTAGCCAGAACAGGCTATATCTTTAAAACCAACAGCCTCAAATAGTCTCACTCTTTTTTCTGACAGCATCCAAGTGATGAAGATCCTGTTCATCTGAAACTTACACACCATGTACTGAGCCAGATTGGGGGGAATGGCTATCTTCCCTCTCTCCTTAGGCCCTATGGTCATGAGAATCAGGTATGGGATTTTGCTCTATCTCATTTAGCCTTTTCAGTTATAGGCACAGGTGATGAAGTCACTGGACATGGATGCTTAAGTTATGGTGATTTTGGAAGAAGGATCCTAAGGCTGGATGTTGCTTCCAATCCAGAAGAGAAGACTGGAGAAGCCAGAATGCTGGGATATATCCAGTGGGGCTTTGCATGTGGAACTCAGTGGCACCATGCTATCGAGTTCCCCCAGAGGTGGGTGTAAAGGGTCATTATGTCCCTGGGTCAGGAGGTGAGGAGGATGTGTGTAGGTTTGTTCTGTATTTTGTAGTAAATATTCCTTTGCAAAATTAACCTGATTGTCACTAAATGAAACTGGGGGATCCTGAAATTGGAAGAATGCAAAATGGTACCGGTCTTGAGTACCCTGGAAGAAGGGTGAAATATAACATATTTGGCCTTCAGGGACTAAGGGCAAGGATAGTCCTTTTCATTTCTTGAGCCCATGAATTTCCAGACCTTGCCTCGAGCCATCAAATGCCCTGCCTAGGTTGGTAAAGGTTCCTTTGTTCTGCTTCAGTGGTTTTGAGAAAGCCTACATAGTTGCCCCATTTATCATCCCCAAATGGCAATGCACTGCCTTTTCAATGGCTTTTGCTTTTTCTATTCCAGCCAAAAGAGCAAAAGCAGTTCCTTTGATACTCAAAAAGGCCCTTTGCCTTAATAGATATGCCTCTTTAGCATGTGGACTTTTAAAATACAAATGAAAGGTTTGATTTAGCCCTGACCACAAGCTGTATTCTAAGCCTGATTCTGGGAGTCTGTTTGGTTTTGGTTAGTCAGAGTAATAGGAGTGGCAATTAATGGTTTCTGTTCTGTAAATTTACCACAGAGATAATGTATCAGTGACTCCATAAAAGGCACCATAAAACTGTGGTTGGATACCATAGATACAAATCAGTTCTGTGAATTAGTATAACTTTAAAGTTATTACCTGATTTTTAAAAATATATCTCTAAGCTCTACTCAAGTTCTAGGCCTTACTGGGTCATGGAAGTATCCCTGAGGTCTCAAACATTTTGCCAGGGACCACAAACCCTGCCAGACCTTGAAGAGTGAGAAAAAATTTCTAATTGGGCCTGGTGGGGGAGAGTATATTTATTGTTTGGGGACCAGCTAAGCTAGTATTAGAAAGGCTAACCATCAAGTTCGCCTAGGGTTGATGAATTTTTCAGTCACAGAAACTTGAATTTGACCAATTAAGTCATTAAGAAGTTTCCATCAGGGCAGCTAGGTGGCGCAGTGGATAGAGCACCGGCCCTGGAGTCAGGAGTACCTGAGTTCAAATCCAGTCTCAGACACTTAACACTTACTAGCTGTGTGACCCTGGGCAAGTCACTTAGCCCCAATTGCCTCACAAAAAAAAAAAGTTTTTATATCTGCATTGTCAGGGGTGGGGTGGCCACACCAGTGTAACTGCAGAACCTTGAAGCACTGAAATGCAACTCTCCAAAAGATAAAGCACTTAGTAAGTACTTGCTTTGGGCCAGGCAGATAAAATAGTGCCTCCTCCATTTTGGCAGAGGTGGAGCTCTATGGGTGTGGAAAATTGTACCTACTGTTAGGCTCAGTTGATATGAGACCTTTTTTTTTTCCTTTTTATTCTTTGTAACAAAGGATGGCTTACTAGGTAGAAGAGGGGGCAAAGATATAGATGATAGAAAACTGAAATATGTCAACTTTTTTTTTTTTTTAAAGAAAAGAGGGGGTAGGTAGGTGGTGCAGTGGATTAAGCACCAGCCCTGGATTCAGGAGGACCTGAGTTCAAATCCGGCCTCAGACACTTAACAGCTACTATTTATGTGACCCTGGGCAAGTCACTTAACCTTCATTGCCCCGCAAAAAACCAAAAAACCAAAAATAGATATCTAGGCAATACTTAATGACACTGAGACCTATTTTTTATTCCAATAGAACATATTTACTGATTTTTAGAAGTCCTTAAAGGTTTCTAATCCATCCACATAATTTTCTTTTTCCTTTCTTCCTTCCTTTATTTTATTGTTCTCTTTCTTTCCTTTCCCTTCCTTCCTCTCTCTCACACCCTCTTTCCCCATTTCCTCCTTTCTTCCCTTCCTTCCTTTTCTCCCTCCCTCTTTCTTCTTTGTTTCTTCCTTCCTCCCTCTTTCCCTTCCTTCCTTTCTTTCAGAGTGGGTCTTTATATCTCACCTAGCTGTAAGTACAATGGTCACTCAAGCACCTGATTCCAGTGTCAATTAGCACAGAAGCTTTGACCTGCTCTATTTCCAACCTGAGCCAATTTGCCATCCTTGAGTAGGTCTCTTCTACTAGAAACTGACAATATTGGTGTCAGATGGGTACCAGTTTGGATATCTAATTATCTTGAGCCACTGCTGTAGCCTCAGCCTCTGTAGTGTTAGGGATTGCAGGCTTCTGCCACCACCCTTAGCTACCTCATTTTACAGACAGGAACCAAAGTCTAAAGAACTTTCATCATGTGTCCAAGGTCACATAGATCCTTAGTGGCAAGAGCTAGGAATAGCTCCCAATATTTATGACTCCTAGGCTTGTTCTATTTCCACTGAACCACTCTATCTCTTAGGTACTGCCAAACTAATAAAAAGTAAATCCATTTCCAGTGAAATAACTGAGATTAACCACAAGAGATCTAGATGTATTGGGCAATGGACAAACAGAGCTTCTGAAAGAATTTAAGAACAAAAATGTGTTTGTAAAGTAGTTCCCAAATAGCTTTGGTCACCCACTAAGAACAGATGAAATGAATAATAACAGAATGTGTGGAAAAAGAGCTCATGCTCAAGTGGTTGCATATGAACACTATAAATTGCACATGTTACAGGAACATAAATATACCACGGATATTTTGGTGAGTCTATGAATTCTTCAGTGACTCCTGCCACCAATGCAGTTCAGAATGCCTTCATACCATTTCATCCTATATAATTGTCGTCTGAAGAATACCAGAGATTACAAAAACAAAAACAAAAAAGCAAATGATGGCATCACAATGTTTGCCAGTAGCATTTCAGCCACTCCTACATAATTATTGGAGGGTTTTACTCACTGGTCAAGTTAGATAATGTTGGCCTTTCTAGATGACTCCAAGTTCTGGAGTAGAATTTGGACCATAAATTAATTGCATTGACTTGGCCTCTCCACTAACTTCCCTCTTCTTTACCTAAGAATAGTTAATGTAGGATTATAGGATTTAGAGCTAGAAGGGACCTAAGAGATCATCTAATCTAACTTTATAAATAGAATAAATTGAGGCCTAGTTAGGTGACTTGATCAAGGCCATACTAGTAGAGCATATCAGAACCAGAATTTTAACCCAGGATCTTTTGCTCCTTATCCAGTGTTCTTTCCCCAACATTAGTTTGTCTCTCATTAAAAAACAAAACCAAAAAACCCCAAACCTACACTTGTATCGATTCCATGTTAGTCACCCAATTGGGAGTGATTTAAAAGCTATTATTAAAAAACAACAACAACAACAACAACCTACTCCCCAGTCTTCTCCCATCAAAGTAATATTCATTTAACTCAATTCTTTTGGAACCAAGAAAGATAAAACAGGAGGAAAAACCCTTTAACTATTGCTTCTTCCACAGTGTGAAAACCCAGAAGAGCCCTTAGCAACGATTTCTGCATGCTAAGTGGAAAATTGAATTTAACTACAGAACTAATTGTTATGTCCCTCTGTTATTTTTTTAAAGAAGTGATTAGTCTACCAAATGACAAGTAGAATTAGTAAGCTATTAAGCAAGTAATGCAGATACTAATTAAAGTCACCATAATCTATCATATACACCATTGAATCTGAAACCTGTCATGCTTCCCATACTGGTCAATCAGAAGTATACTATTTCAATTAGTCCTAGGGATACCCCTCACTCAATTTTACCGTCCCCTGCAACTTACCACACTTATCCCATCATTGAGCAGGGCCTCCCCAAAGATCATCATGTATAGCTGTTCATTCACATGAGCCTCCTCAAATACTGCCAGCACTGCCACGGGGTCCACGGCAGAGATCATGCTCCCAAAGAGCAGATTCTGAAGCAAGTTGACATCACTGAGGCCAAAAGCCTTGACCTGGCATATCAGGTAGAGGGAGAGGCCAATGCCAAAGGCATTCAAAAGGGCCCCCATCCCTGACCACCATAGGATGGAGCCGATGTTCTCAAAAAAGGGCCGGGTGGGCATGAAGTAGCCCCCTTCAAGGACGATGGGTGGAAGGAGGTACAGGAAATAGATGCTTGAATCCATTACAGGTGGAGATTTGTGATCGGTGCCAAAGATGATACCCCCCACAAGAGCACCAACAATGATCAGAAGGCAACTCTCTGGCATAAGACCTGGAAGCTTGTGATAGAGATGAAAACCTAGGAGAAAACAGAGATAGATATTGTTTCCATTCATTCAATAAGCATTTAAATATTTAATACTGTATATGACAAGGCAGTGTGTTAGGTGCTAAAGTGTACAAGGGTAAAAATAAAACAATGTTTTCCCTCAAGTTTACATTCTATTAGTAGGATTAGATTTTATGTACACAGAAAAATAAATGTAAAACATATACACAGTAATTTTTAAGAGGCATGTGCAAGGAAGGAAGGAGACTAGCAATCCCAGAACAAAGTTCTTTTCTTAAAATTTTATTTTATTTTTAATTTATGGAATAAAACAAACATCTCCATAACATAGTATAGTGAAAAAGATGATTGCACATTAAACTGCAAATCTATTATGTACAACTTGCTATTCCTTTTAAATATGTAACAAAGTTATGATGTAAATTTCTTTTTTTTTCTTTCCTTTCCCCCACCTTAGAGATGGCAACCATTAGACAAAATATGTGTATGTGTATGTATGTAAGTATATATATTACATATATATAATCATTCTATACATCTATTTATCAGTTCTTTCTCTGCATGTAGATATCATCTTCCATCATAGTTCTTTTTGTAGTCAATTTGGGTATTTGCAATAGTCAAAATGGCTTAGTTGTTCAAAG
The DNA here is from genome assembly GCF_019393635.1 of Dromiciops gliroides. Classification (NCBI taxonomy): domain Eukaryota; kingdom Metazoa; phylum Chordata; class Mammalia; order Microbiotheria; family Microbiotheriidae; genus Dromiciops; species Dromiciops gliroides. The sequence goes on from NC_057863.1 coordinate 188,716,293, forward strand.
TTGTTTTTAAAACAATATTGTTGTTACCATATACAACATTCTTTTGGTTCTGCTCATTTCATTGCAAGTCTATTAATGTTTTTCTAAGATCATCAAACTCATCATTTCTTATAGCACAGTCACAATCACAATCAACTACTAGTTCAGCCATTCCCCAATTAATGGACATCCCCGTAATTTCCAGTTCTTTGTCACCACTTAGAGAACTGCTTTAAATAGTTTAGAACACATAGCTTCTTTTTCCTTTTTCCTTGATCACCTTGGGAAACAGTGGCATTGCTGGGTTGAAGGGTATAAGTAGTTTAATAATTCTTTGGACATAATTCTAGATTGCTCTCCAAAATGGATGGATCAGTTCACAATTCCATCAACAATGAATTAGTGTCCCAATTTTCCCACATCCCCTTCAATATTTGTTGCTTTCCTATTCAATCATTTTAGCCAACCTAAAAGGTATAGAATGATATCTCAAGGTTGTTTTCATTTGCATTTCTCTAATCAATAATGATTTAGAGCATTTTTCATATTACTATAAATTGTTTTGACTTCTTCATTGAAAACTGCCTCCTTATATCCCGTGACCATTTATCAGTTGGACAATGACTCCTGTTCTATTGTATTCTGACTTGGTCAGACCATTGCTGGAGTATAAGATTAGGTTTTAGATATTATATTTTAGCAGAAATCGTGTTCATACAAGCATGTCCAGAAAAAGAGTGACCAGGACACTATTCAAGAATCTTTTTGAGAGACTGAGAATGCTTATCTTGAAGAAGAGAAAAGTCAGGACACAAGGCATGATACCCTCTTTCAACTGTCTGAGGAGTTATCATATGGAAGGTGGTTCCTGAGGGAAAAACTGGAAACAATGTGGAAAAATTGCAGAGACACATCTGGGTTCAATTATAATAGAGAAAATTCTAACAATTAGAGCCATAGAAAAGTGAAATGGATGGGATGGGTTTCTCCTCACTGGAGGTCTTCAAGGTAATGTGATAAAAAGGATTTATTTTCACCATACAAGTGGAATTGGATAGCTTCTGAAGTTTCTCCCAACTCATAAGAATGCTCAGTACTCAAGTTTCTCCCAACTCATAAGAATGCTCAGTACAACTAATACTAGGAGGAAAATGCACAAAGGATCTATCTAGTATTCTTTCTTGTATCTCCCCACCTTCAATCCAACAAGGATTCCAGCATGGTATATGAAAAGAGTTCTGAATCTGTAGTCAAGCTGATTCAATTCAATAAGAAATGATTGAGTATCGCTATGTGTCAGGCATTGTGCTACCATAAGTGCTGGGGATTTAGAAGCAAAAACAAAAACAAAAACATATCTCTGAACCTAAGGAATTTGCATTCTATTTGAGTCAGAGGAATGAGGTTCAAATCCCAGCTCTACCATTTTTTTTTAAAGCTGTAGGACCTTATGCAAAACAAAACCTTTGGGGGCCTTAGTTTCCATAGCTACAAAATGAGGAGGTTGGAATTATTTATTTTTAAGGTCCCTTCCTGATGTGAAGGCAATAAAATGCTTGTAGACAAGGAAAAGAAAAAAAAATTATAAAGTTTCAATTGGATTTAAATTAAGCCTGAGCTTGAAACCAGATGTTGGAGATAATATGGCTTACTCGAAAATCTGACAGTTAACTCTAATTCAGTTCAATGATTTAATGTTTATTAATCATCTTGTGTGTGCACAGTCCTGTGACAGGTGATTGGGAATGATTTTAATATTAGATAAAGCCTTAACAGTGTCCTCATGGATCTTGCATTCCCCTAGGAGGATATGGCATATACACAAATAACTATCACTGAGTCTTCGCAAAGTGCTACATGGTGCTCGAGGTGGGGAAGAGGCTAAATATTCTACCAGTGCCATTGCTCCCAGTGTCTTCTTTTCAGGGAAGACTTACTAGAGGAGGTAATATTTGATATGGGCTTCTAAGAATGGGTAAGAATTCCATTGGAAGAGGTCATTCTAATCTAATCCAATCTAAAAGGGATTCATTCCTAGAATGATTATCACAGGAGGGGATGGATTTGAAAGGTAGAATCAATAACTTGCCAATTGATTGAATATGAAACCACAAAATCAGAACTAAAAGAAATATTTTTTAATTATATAAAACATTACCAAATTAGTCATTTTGTATAAGAAAAGGAATAAAAGAAAAAAATGAAAGAAAGTAAAAAATAGCATGTTTCAGCCTATGTTCAATCAATATCAGTTCTTTCTTTGGAGGTGGATAGTATGCTTCATCATTAGTCCTCTGGGATTGTCTAGAATCATTATGTTGCTGAGAATAGTTAAGTCATTCACAGTTGGAAGAAATCTTTAGAAGTCCTTTAGCCCAAAACTGACTTGAAGCCTGATAACATCCAGAAAAAGTAAAAAATTGAGCTGATTTATCAGTGAAGAGACATCATCTACTGTGAACACTCATAGAAATGGGGTTATAGTTGGGAGGCTGGAGGAGAGATGAACAAGGTTTGGAACAGTTACTATGGTGAATAGGAAAAAGAACCAGTAAGAACAGACAAAAGAATTGCTAAGCAACAGTAAGGGCTTCACTAAGGTTATACACTCTAAATTTACAGCCAGTGAAATCATCTCAATTTTTTACTTTCTCTGGATGCCTGGAATAAGAGAGGAGAAAACAGACAGTGGCTGTTACCCAAGTCTGAGGATTAACAGATCAGTAATGACAGAAGGTCCTGGCAGTGAGGAATTTTAGGGTAGCAGTTAATGAATTATTCAGTAGCAGATCGTGGGGTCAGGACAGGCTATGAGGCTGTGTGTAAGTAAATGAGATGAATGGGGAGAAGAAATAGGGGTCAAGGGACTGGCAGTGATGATGAGTTTGAAGAGTATGTTGAAGGAATGGAAATGAAAGAAGGAAATAGAGGGGATGTGATTCAGAGAGTACAGTTCTGAACTCTGAGATCTGGAAAAGGAGAAAGAGGAAGGGAACAAGCATTTATTAAGCATGCCTACCATGTGCCAGGCATCATGCTACGGGCATTTGCTGCTCATGGCAACCCTGGAGGATGGATACTATTATTATCCCCATTTTATAAAGTGAGACAGATAAAGGTTGAGTGACTTGCCCAGGGCCACATAGCTAGTAAATGTCTGAGGTTGGATTTGAAGTCAAGTCCATCTACTGTGCCATCTAGCTACCTCTGGCTCAGTTCCCTGGCAGCCTGAAGTTCTAAGTTATAACCTTGTGTGTGTTGCCATGTGTTCCTGAAGTGGGAGGAAAGAGATCACTGAATGAAGAGTTTGAGTAACTGAGTGGCTATGATGTTAGAGGAATTGTTGATATGAATACCAAAGTCCCTGAGGATTATAATAAGAAGAACACCATGGGTACAGGGGAGGGGGAGGACCAGTGCAAAAGATTGTGAGAATCTGAAGGGAATGACCTAGAGGTCAATAGATGACTATACCAAGGATAGGGAGAGGGTGACATGTAGAGCTACCACAGATCACAAAGGAGGAAAGGTAATAGATGAATGGCTAAAAGCAGCTCTGGAAATCAAAGAGCAGGCCTATATCTGTTCCTGATCCTGTTAAGTAATTTTCAGTTGTGTCCTATTCTTCATTTGGGGTTTTTCTTGGCAAAGATACTGGAGTGGTTTATAATTTCTTTCTCTAACTCATTTGATAGATGAGGAAACTGAGGCAAATAGGGATAAGTGATTTGCCCAGGGTCACACAATGACACACAGTGTCTGAGGTCATGACTAGCCCTGTTAAGGAGATTTGGAGAAGCAATCATGGAAAGATTCAGGTGTGTGTGGTATTCTCAGAGAAAGCCACTTTTTTACGAAAAGGTAGAAGTGGAAGTAGTGACTGTAGGGAGGAGTTTGTTAAGAACAGAGTTGGTTTTCTCAAAGTTATAGAATCTTAGTTAAAAGGGGCCTCAAAGGCCACCTAATTCAAATCTTATCTGATCAGAAATTCCCTTGACAAGCTCTTTGATGAGGATTCGGGGCTCTGGTAAATAGTTCAGGAGATTTACATGCATTTTTAGGACTAATTTCCAACATACATAGGTCTTTGTTTTGACTTTCTCCTTTTTTAAGTCTGAAAATCAGTTTATTTTGTTTTATTTTTCAGTTAATGAAAATTCACCTTCTTTCCCTCCCATATCCTCTGCCCCCTACATTAAAACAGAAAGAAAATCAAAACCTCTATAATATGTCTAGTCAAGCAAATAAATTCCTTCTTTGGCCATACCCAATATAAATGCCTTCTATCAATGAAAATAGGCCAATATATACTATGTATGCATGTGTGTATGGCATGGCCAATGTAGGAATTTGTTTTGCTTGACTATGCATATTTGTTACGAGGACTTTTTTTTCTTTCTGTTTTAATGAGGGGGGTGAAGGAGGTAAAAAGGGAAATAGATACATATTTTAATATACACATATTATATATACCTTCACCCTGATTCCATTGCTTTTTCTATCAGGAGGTGGGTATGATGCTTCATCATGAAATATGGAATTGTAGTTGATTTGATCAGAATTTTTGTCTTTCAAAGTTGTTTGTCTTTAAACAATTGTTATTATATGCATTGTTCTCCCAGTTTGCATCAGTTTCAACAGGTCTTCTTAGATTGCTCTGAAATCTTAACTTTTTCCTCTTCAGTATTATAGACAGTATTTTCAAATGAGGACACAGCCTCAACGATTTGGAAGACATACCAGGCATATCTTTAAGCAGGTTTGCTCAGTGGGGGCTGCATGTCAAGACAGACAGACAGACAAAAAGACAGGCAGACAGACAGTCAGACAGAGAGACAGAGACAGAAAGAGAGAGAGACAGAGAGGCAGGGAGAGAAATCCTGTCCCTTTGGTTCATTAGAGTACAGCAGGATTATCACCCCCATATTTTGGACACCCTGCTTATTTGAATGCTACTCAAGACTGAATTAGCTTTTCTGACTGCCTTGTCATACCACTGACACCACTGAGTTTGCATTTCCCAAGAGTTTGGAATACAACTTTGCAACCTTGGTTTATCCTATTTGTAAAATAGGAACTATATAATACTATATATTTATTTTCTTCTAGAATCTAAACAAACAGAAAATTTAAAAAAATCAGCATGCTTTTTGTTGCCATTTTTATCTGTATGTTCAATATCTAAGAAGAAATATATGACAAGAAAATAATCTGATGTCAGGGATTTATTCATGATTCATTTAACAAGTTTTTGTTGAGCATTTGTTATTATATGGCAGTATGGTAGGCCTGTAGAAGGTACAAAAAAGTTTCTAAAAGTCCCTGATTTTGAAAATCTTATAAACTCCTTAGGGGACCAAGGATATATGTAGCAAAAGGTAAATAATAGTATGACAGGATAATTTTAGTCTAAATCAGAATGCGTTTATTAAGTTCCTACTATGTGCAAAGCACTGTTAGCCGGCCTGAGGATATAAAGAAAATGAAAAACATTCTCTGCTCCTAGATCCATTCAATTAACCTTTATTAAGCACCTATTATGTACCAGGCACTGTGCTAAGCACTAGGGATACAAAAAGAAGCAAAAAATAGTCCCAGCCCTCAATGAGCTAAAAATCCAATGAGAGAGACAGCAGGCAAACAGATAAATACAAAGCAAGCTATTCATAAGATAAATAGGAAGCAATTAAAATCGTGGAAGTACTGGAATTAAGAAGGATTAGGGCAGGCTTCCTGTAGAAGGTAGGATTTTAGGTAAGACTTAAGGGAAGCCAAAGAGGTCAGTTGTTGGAGTGGAGGAGGAAGAGTGTTCCAGGTACATGGCATAGTCACAGAAAAATGCCTGGAGTGGAGAGAGAGAGTGTCTCATTTGTGGAACAGGTGAAAGGCTGTTGTCACTAGATGGAAGAGTATATGTCAGGGAGTAAGGTGTAAGAAGACTGGAAAGGTAAGAGGGAACTAGGTGACAAAGGGCTTTGAATGCCAAACAGAGCATTTTGTATTTGCTTCAGGAGGCCATAGGAAGCCCCTGGAGCTTACTGAGTGGAGGGGTGTGGGATATGGGACATGATCAGAACTGTGTTTTAGGAAAATCACTTTTGCTGCTGAATGGAGAATGCAGTGATCAAGGCATGAGGTGGTGATGATGTACTGCACTACAGTAGTGGCCACTTCAGAGGAAAGAAGGGAACATATTTGGAAGATGTGAAGGTAAGATCATCAAGCCTTAGCAACAGCTTGTAGAAGGCAGGTGACAGAGAGGGAGGGCTCCAGAATGATCCCTGGCCTAAAAGCCTGAGGGACTGGGAAGATGGTGTTGCTCTTTACAGTAACAGAAGGTAAAAGAGGAAAAGATGAGTTTTGTTCCATATATTGAGTATAAGATATCTACTGGAATCCAGTTCAAGATGTCTGAAAGACAGGTAGAGATATGACATTGGAGGTCAACAGAAACATTGGCACAGAAAAGATAGATTTGAGTATCATCATCATAAAGATAGCAATTAAATCCGAGGGAGTTGATGAGATTCCCAAGTCTAGAAGTGAGAAGACCCAGGATAGAGCCCTGAGGCACATCTATGGTTAGAGGGCATGGTGTGGAGGAGGGGCCAGCAAAGGATATAGTGAAGAAGGGAAGAGAGCCTTCAGGAGGAGAGAAGAGGTATAAATGACATCTATTTACTTGATTTGAGGAAGGTGAGAACGCTAAAAATCAAAAGGGCTTAGGAAAACCTCTCATAGAAAGATATACCTGAGATGGACCTTGAAGTAAAATAAGGATTCTAAGAGGCAAGGGCAAAAAGGAAGTGCATTCCAGGCATGATGGAACAGCCTCACAGAGAGTCACAGAAGCAAGAGGAGGAACAACATGTTCAGGAAATGGCAAATAAGCTAGCTTAACTAGGAAGCATATGGTGTATGCTAGTTATAGAGCCCTGGGCAGGTGACTTAATGTCTCAGCACCCCAGGAAACTAAGACCTGAAATGACTTGGTAGAAAGAGTGAGTTCTTTATTAGGAATTCCTAACACCATTGAAATCATAGGTCTGTTTAAATCATGAAGTGCTTTAAAATTCAAGATGATAATAGGGAGACATTGATAGTTCTTGAATGGGGAGGAGCACAGAAATATATAATAAATAGGGAGAATCAACAAGATTTGACAAATGATAAGTTATAAGGGTGAGAGAGAGGGAAGAGTTGAGGATGACATTGAGGTGACAATAAAAATAGGGAAGTTTGGAAGAGGGGTAGGTTAAAGGAGGGATATAATGTGTTCTGTTTTGAACATGATGAGTTTGAGATACCTACACAACAAAGAAGTGGTGTCCAACATGTAGTTGGAGATGTAACACTGGAACTCAGGATAGAGACTAGGACTGGATACATACTGGAAGTCACAGATCATTGAACTCATGAAAGGTTAAAAGAGCATTGTAAAGAGAAAGGCTGTAAGGACAATACATTATGGAAGATAGGACACTGGATTTAGAGTGAGGAAAACCTGTATTCAAATTCTGCCTCCAAAAAAACCAAACCCAACAAAACAAAGCCAAATTCTGCCTCAAACACTAGCAGTATGACCCTAACAAAGTCACTTAACCTCTTTGTGCTTCAGTTTTAGAAAAAATTAATTATCAGAGTGGATTTGAGAGCAGAGAGACAAGAGGTAGGAAGATCTGTAAGTAGGTTAGTGCAATAGTCCAAGTGAGAAGTAGTGAGAATTGTCCTGGGGTGGTGGCAGTGGGAGTGGAAAGGAGGGATTGGATGTAAAAGATAAGCTAAATAAATCCTTGATAATAGTTCTTATCCCCTAAGCACTTCGCCTGTTCTCAAATGGAAGAGTGACAACTTCTAGCATGATTTGTTACCCCATGAAGGAGTCCAGGTCTTTAGTATATATAATGAATTGTTCAGAAGATATCCTCATCTTCACCAGCTGTTTCATCCTCTACAGACAATAATAGCTAGGTGGTATAGTGGATGGAGTCAGGAAGACTCCCTCTTCATGAGTTCAAATCTGGCCTCAGACTCTTACTAACTATATGACCCCTGGGCAAGTCACTTAACCCTGTTTGCCTCAGTTCCTCATCTGTAAAATGAGCTGGATAAGGAAATGGCAAACCATCCCAGTATTCTTGCCAAAAAAACAAAACAAAAATCACACACACACACACACAAAACCCACCCCCAAATGAGGTCATGAAATGTTGAATACAATTTAAATGATCAAAAAATAACAACAAAACCTGTTTTTCTCAGTTTCCTCAATTGTAAAATGGGGATAATATTCATCACAGGCTTATTATGAGGACCAAATGAGATAATATTTGTAAAGTGTTTGGCACAGTGTTTGGCACATAGTAGATGCCAAACAAATGCTTATTCTCTTCCCTTCCTCTTATCCTAAGGGCAGGGCTTGATTAGGTATAGATAACAAGTTATTGGTCAATTTTGTGGAGAGGCCCTTGATGTGAGTGGGATAGAAGTGGAATTTTCAGCTTAGTTACAAGGTCAGTAATTACAAAGTGTTTACAATTACAAAGATAGATTTGAGAATCATCATCATAAAGATGGCAATTAAATCCAAGGGAGTGGATGTGATCCCCAAGTCACTTTCCCCAAATTTTTAACAAGATTGAGAAACATTTGGATTTTCCTCTAATTACTTTGAGCTGAGCTCCATATTCTCATAGATCCTCGGGCTATAAGGGGCCTCAGAGATCAATCTACTCTACTTATCTATAAGGTCCATGCTGTAGGATCTGGTTATAAGTTTCAGGTCAAAACATCTAATCAGAGTTGTCCTGAGGTATGGAAGATGACCCCATATATCAATAGGAAGGGGGGAAAGAATCACAGAATTATATAATTTGAGGGTCAGAAAGGATCTCAGTTGTCATCTAGTACAACCCAATGAAAGGTTCGTAACATGAAGTCCATTAACTTGTTTTTAAAAAAAATATATATATATGCATACATATATATATTTTAAATAACTGTATTTCAGTACAATTTCCTTTGTAATTCTGTTGTATTTTATGTGTTTAAAAACATTATTTTTCTGAGAAGAGAGCAAAAGGTCTCACCAGTTAGCCAAAAGGATCTACAACACAGGAAAAGTTAAGGACCTCTGCTAATGATATCCCCATTACAACAATAGAATGATCAGTGCATTCAATAGATAATTGGATTAGATGGCCCCTAAAATCTAATTCTAAAGTTTGAGACTGTATGCATCTCTCCATGATCCAACTACCACCACTATTAGTCTGTAAATGCCTGGATAATGGAGAATGTAAGTTCCCTGAAGATTACGACTGTCTCATTTTTTCCCTTTGTTACCCTAGTGTCCAACACAGTACACTGGTACATAGCATATAATAAGTAACTGTTAACTGACCCCACTCCCTCCCAGCTTTCCTATATATAACCATCTCCTTCCACTGCTTTCTTGTCTCCATTCAATCTATACTTTCTGGTCCCAGTAATGTCATTATTTGTTTTGCCTAGATTCACATGGTCCTGCTTCCAATAATAAAGATCCCAGCATAAGGTCCAAAGTAAATCCCTTTTATGCTAAATTCTGCCATGTAGAAGAGAGGTCTGTAGTATGGCTACAAAGCCATTAATGGATCACTATAACCCCCCCCCCCCAATGCTGACAACATGCCATATAATACCATCTGCTATATGTCACCACAGGGAAAAGACACTAAATTACTTCCTTTTAAAAAAGTATCCCCTTAAAAAATTATTCCCTTGATACACACATTGTAGAGGTCATGCCTTTGTGTTGTATGTCCAATTCTGACTACATTTTTGCAGGTCTAGAGTTTCTATGAAAAGCTCAGCAGTCAAGCATCAGACCTGTACGAATCTTAAAAGGTACCGGGCAACCGTCAATGAGCTGAAACAACGCAACATGGGTAATTAAATTAAACATCTGGCTTGCTCTCATTTGCTTTTCTTGGTAAAATTTAAATGTGGGATTTTAGACTACAGATTTTTCCTGCAATTAATTTGACAGTGACATTAAAAAAAAAAAGTGGGGGAGGAAGCTGCAGAGAGGGAAAAAAAGGAATTCAATCGAAAATATAATGAACATATTGTGAATTACTGCCCATCATATCCTAGGTCTGAGATGGATGGGGGAGGGGGAAAGGAGGAAAGGGCAAATCCCAACCACTGGATACAGTCTAATTACAAATGCCAAGAAAGTAAATATTTCAATAAGCACAAATAATATGGCCCAACAGGGTAAGAAAAGGGCTACTCTTTCATGTTTTCTCAATAGTATTTCACATACTAATATAGTGGAAATTTTATTTTCATGCTCATTTCAGAGATGATGAAGCAAAACTTCAGAGAAGCTAAATCCCCTTAACTTCAGAGAAGTTAAATAACTTATCTACCACCACATAACTAGGAAGTGTTACAGCCAGGAACTGAACTGGTGTCTGTCAACTTCAGGCCTCATATTCTTTCTGTAATAGGATGCTGCCTCTCTTCCATTTAGCCCAATGATTCAACAAATATGCTTATAATTCTGTAATCTTAAGATGTGTGGTGGCTAGGTGGACCAGAGCACAAAGTGAAGGACCTGGAATTAGGAACATTCAACTTCCTGAGTTCAAATGTGGCATCAGACACTTACTAGTTGTGTAACCCTGGGCAAGTCACTTAACTCTGTTTGCTTCAGTTTCCTTCTCTCTCAAAAGATCTGGAGAAGGAAATGGCAAACCACTCCAATATTTCTGTTCAGAAAACCCAAAATGAGGTCACTAAGAATCAGACACGACTTCAAAATGACTGAGCAACAAATATTAAAATGTAATAGACATGAGCTACTTAGATTGAAAATTCAAAAAGGAGAGTTAGTAATTAACTTGTTCTGTAGAGTATCATGCCTAGGAGTAAACTTCCTTTAATTCTTTTGGATGGAGAGAATGATTAAGAGAAACAATGACTACTGTCATTGATATAGTGCTTTAAGGTTTGCAAAGTGATTTGCACATATTACATCATTTTGATCCTCACCACAGTAGATAGATAGATAGATAGATGATAGATAGATAGATAGATAGATAGATAGATAGATAGATAGATAGATAGATAGATAGATAGATAGATAGAGAAGGAAACTGAGCCTGATAAAATGTCTTAGGCAGGACTTCAACCCTAATGTGAAGCCAAGCATTCTAGGCAGTGTGAATTTGCAGTGTTTAAAGTCATCATTTTCCTTTTTTTTTCAGAAATAAAAGTTGACTAAATTAATTTAACACAATAAAAATGAATGTTCCTTTTTGTTTAGTTATTTCAATTGTGTTCGACTTTTTGTGAAAGCATAATTTTAATTGCCTAACCTTTCCCTAAAAGCTTGGCATCCCTTCACTCCTGTGGGTCTCAGTTTCTACAGCCATAAAATAAGGAAGTCTTCTTTATTTTAAAGACCATTTAGCTGTGAAATCCAGTGATTCTATGCTATTGACACATCACAGATCTAATAAAGAGAATTAAGGAAGCTGTCATTAAGAAGCTCCAATTTGCAATTTTATTCCTATGTACCAGTTGTAATTAGTATTCACATCATTCCTCAGAGCTACAAATTATGAATCAAGATAAGGTACAACCATGATGAAGTACAAAATTTCTGCCCTGACATGCTTCTTAATAATATATTTCTGTTTTTGTTTCTGAACAGAATATGTAAATGTACATATACTGTCTCCAAATAGCTGCTGGGTAATGATGGAAGTAGATCATAACAGAGGAACTTATGATACACCTAAGTTTTAAAATTATGTCAGGTTTTCTAATGGAATAAAGTTACCTAAAAATGAAAACCAGCATTTTAGTATTTCTTTTTTTTCTTTTCTTTTCTTTTTTTTCTTTTTTTTTTGCAGGCAACAGGGCTTAAGTGACTTGCCCAGGATCACACAGCTAGTAAGTGTCAAGTGTCTGAGGCCGGATCTGAACCTCAGGTACTCCTGAATCCAGGGCCGGTGCTTAACCAGAACACCAGCATTTTAGACTGAATATCTACAACAGTGTTTCAGAACATGAAGCAAAATCTTCCTGGTGATTTGTGTTCAGCAAAGAGGCCTAGATTCCCACAATTCTTGTTCATTCTCCATTCTTTAGGGATCCCAAAGCATCAGAAGAAATAAATTATCCTTGTAATATATAAGATAGACATCTCTACAATCACTAACAATGGATAGATATTGACAAAGTTGCCTCCCACAATGGCAACAAAATATGTTTGAGAGCCAGGTTTCCTTAACAATACTCCGTTCCAATATTTCTAATATTTAAATCCACCAGTGAAGAAAGAACTAGCTATGACTGAGTGAGCCCACTGCATGGCATATGCTTCAAGGAGGTCAATGATAAAAAGAAAGGTCCCATAGACAACAAAATAGTTATAGCAGCATGTCTTACAGAAGCTAAGCAATGTAGATGCCCATTGATTGGGGGAATGGCTGAACAAATGATGTATATGGTACTATATGGTAAGAAATATGATGAAGACAGAGAAACATGGGAAGATGTCTATGAATTCATACAAAGTAAAGTAGGCAGAACTGGGAAAACAATATACCAATGACTACAACAATGTAAAATGAAAGAACAACAGGAAAATGGTAGATAGAATGATTTCAAATTATAAGGATAAAGTTTCTTTCCCAAGAAGAAATTTTAGAATGTACCTCCTTCCCTTTGCTGAAATGGGAGACTATTATGCAATTAATATAGGACTTGGTTACTCTTTTGGTTAATTTCACAGAACTGTTCTTTTCGTCCTCTTTTTAATCCTTTGTTTTGAGGGGTAGTTCTCTGGGAGGGCAAGGGTTATGGGTTTATTTGAAAATATAGGTTACATATTTTTTTAAAGATAACAATAAAAATTATATAAAGAATTGACCAGAGGAAAGAAATAAAGAGAAATCATTGCCAAGTCATTTTGTCCACAAGCTTAGTGAGGAGATCTACAAAGTAGGAAATCATAATTGAAGCAAATGGTGATTCAGAAGGTTGAGATATCTGGATATTTACCTTCATTCCTCACTTTCCTTCATATGTGTTCATATAGTGGTACACTAGCAAGAGCACTGTCTCTCAAGTCAAAGGATATAGGTCCACATTCCATTTATTACACTTAAGACATCTATGACTTTGGGCAAATCAGTTATCTTTCTTGGGCCTCAGTGTCCTCATGGAGGTTTTCTCTACTGTAAATCTATACCCCTAAGTACCTTTTAGGGTTATTTAAACCCTAGCTTCTGAAACTGTGGGTTGCAACCCCATATGGGATCATGTAACTGAATGTGGGGATCATGTAACTGAATGTGAAAAATTAGGCAACAGTATATGTATACCTATTTTATATACCTGTATTGGCAAAGTTGCATAAAAATTTTTCAAGCAAAAAGGGGTCGCAAGCGGAAAAAGTTTAAGAAGCCTTGATTTAAACCCCTTGACACAACATATCAGTATAGATATTCTCATAGAGGCTTCCTCCAATAGAATTTAGGCCTCAAGCCCAGATTGGCTTTCTTTCATAAAAAGAAAGCAGAGACCAACTGTGCCCATGAATTTACTTCCTTTTTTGCTTAGCATTGAACGAATAATTTAGAGATTAACATCCTATAGTCTCTGAAGAAAAAAAAACCCCAAACCTCTGATATTCAAGTGATATGTAAGTTGCCTTTTAAAAAGAATTCTTCCTGCAGATAAATAGCGGCTGCTGACACCATCTGAAGTTATTGATGCCCATGAGAGAAGAGGGCTTTATACAAGTCGAGTTGGACCCTGACTTACGTTTTTGACATGAAGCAAGCACGCTGTGACATCTGACTGGTGCTGCTCACACTCATCATTAGAGAACCTGAGATTTTTTCCCCATGGAAAATAATAAATCACATGGCATCATCCCCAGACTAGGAAGGAAGCAGCCACCCCAGAAGCTAAAATAGCCGTCTGTGCAAAAGTGGGCTCGCCAGTACCAGAGCATGATTCAGAAGTGCTAATGTTTCTCTTTTGAATGTTTGAGTCCTCTGGAGGAGTTTATACAATTTCCTCTTATCTTAGTTGAGAAGAACAGAATTTCAGAAAATATAAAGACACTCACAAACAGGCATGCACAGCGTGAGGAGGTGTGCATGCATATACACACAGACATATGCCACAACATGCTTTTTACCCACCTATTTTTGCAAGAGATGCAAGAAGTATCCAAAGGGTCACTTCATAGGGAATTTGCACATAATCATAATCCAGAGAAAAAACAGGCAGCCTCTCATCCTGCTCAGAGCTAGCAGTGGCAGCAGCAGCAGCAAAGCGAGCTTTAGGTTCAGAGTGAGAAGTGGAGTTGCTAGATACATTCACATCACAGGCAGCACCAGGAAACTTGAAGACCACCAGCAGCATCAGCAGCAACAGTAACCATTTCCAAGCATTAGGAGGCACAAAGAGAGGAGAAGCCATGGTGCGAGCTTCAGCCTCCCACCTATGTCCCTGTCTGCTTCAGTATGCAGCCCTGCACGGGGCTCCTATGATCTCCCAGGAAGCCACTGCATGCACCTTTGCCACAGGTAGCTCCCCTCCTGAGGCCAGCCTCAGAGGTCATCCCCAGCAGTGAGCTGTCATGTCAGCAAGTTCCCAGTGCTGGTGTTTTCAGACCTTCTTTTATCCTGTGGGTCAAAGGCAGGTATGGGGTAGACTGAGTGAAATCCAGGTAAGACTCTTCGGCAGTTTCAGTTTGGCCATAATCTGAAGTGGAACTGTAGGGGGAAATAAGCAGTCACTTCTCTCAAACCTGATGCCAAGCTTCACAGAATAAGGCTTCTCCTTTATGTGGGGAAACTAAGGAGGATGCAAAGCCCATTCCAGATCCAACTGAAGTGCCTTCTACAAAGAAAAAAAATGCACCCTCTCCTCTTGACTCAGAGCCCAGAGAACGTCGTGTTGTGTTTTGTTTTGTCTTTCAGGTACTCCCCTCCTTCTTTTCTCCTCCCCCTGCTCCTTCATTTATTCTGTATGGCCAAGAGAGCAGGTAGCTTCTGAACCATTCTAAATTAAGCGCACTCCTTTGACTTCTGTAATGAAATGCTTCCCCCACGCGTGCCCTCCAGAGCTTACACTGGTGGCACCTAGTGGGCAACCACTACAACTACATCTTTACATCACTCTACCTGGGCCATTTTATTGGTGAGAAATCAGCCAAGTACTATGCTACCTACTGTACACAAGAAGAAAACACAATGCCTACTCTCAAGGAGCCTACACAGTCATAAAGGAGAGGAATGAGTGCTGTCTAGAATGTCAGAAAACTGCATTTTAATCCATCCTTTACCAGATGAATGACCCTAGTCAAGTTACTTCCCCTTTTAATATCTTAAAATGAAAGGAGTGGATTAAATCTCTAAAGTCATTTCAAGATCTAAAATTCTATGATTCTATGAGTTTATATGACTCCATAAAAATAAATACAACTCAATTTAACAGTTATTAAGCACCTACTATATGCAGGGCACTGATTCTTTTTTACTTACAGGTGCTATAGGCCAGGGCTTGAATGTTCTCATAGAAAGCAATCTTATCAACCTTGGCCATAGATGCTGCTAACTCAGTGTTAGGCTCTAAAGATACAGAACCAAAATAAAAGAGTCCCTGCCTTCAAGGAGCTTACATTCCACTAAATAGAATCAAGTATATACAAATCAGAAAAGTAATCAGAGGTCAGGTAACTGAAAGAATGTTGTTTTTTAGTAGCTAGAAGAGACTGAAGGATTATGAAGGATAAAAGGGTAACTCCAAAGTTTCCAAGTTGTTGTTTTGTGTGTGTGTCTCTTCTAATAATCTTTCAGTTTCATGTTCATCTAGTAAAAACTACACTTCCCAATAGTCCTTGCTACCAGTACAGAGTTATTGTAGCATAAGAGGGAAATTTGAGCTAGTAATGCCTTCCTAAGTTAATGGGAGTTAAGTGGGCTTCCTAAAATTCAGTCTGAAAGTAGGGTCTGAAGGAAAAAAGGGATATAGTGTGGTGGAGAAGAGGGGGAGAACAGTCTATCAGTCTTTTTAACAAATATTTACTGAGCACCAAGTATGTTCAAAGAATTATGCTGAGGTATTGAAGTTGTAAAGATAAATAAGATATAATGCCTGCCCTCAAGAAGGGATTTTTATGTGTGAAGGAGAAGTAGGAAAGGGTATGACTCTTTTTTTGAATGAAGTAGAAATCAAGGATGATGAATAAGGGCTGTTAGAGAAGGTGGGTGGTATTTATAGTAGTCTTTAAAGTATAAGCAAACCTTAAAAATTCTCACACTACAATTGAAACCCATGTTAAAGCTCTATCCTTGGTGGCAAGGTGAGTGTTGGACTGGATAGGGAAGACTTGAGTTCAAATTCTACCTCATACATTGACTAGCTTTATGATCCTAAACAAATTGCTATAATAATAAATAAATAAAATAACTAGCACTTAAATGATACGTTAAGATTTACAAAGAACTTCACAACCTTTCATCCTAACAGCAACCCTAGGAGAGAAGTGCTATTATTATAAACATTTTTACAGAGGAGGAAATTGAGGCTGAGAGTAATGAAGTGATTCTAATGAAGTGTCTAAGGCTGCATTTTTTTTAAATTGTTTTGTTTTGTTTTTGGGGGGCAATGAGGGTTAAGTGACTTGCCCAAGGTAACACAACTAGTACATGTTAAGTGTCTGAGGCCAGATTTTAACTCAGGTATTCCTGAATCCAGGTCTTATGCTCTATCCACTGTGCCAAAATAAGACACTCTGTGCCTGTGCCTTATTTTCTTAGCTGCCAATTGGGGCAGAGTGTGTGGACTTCACGAGATGGATTCTAAGATTCTTTCTAGCCTTATATTTAAGATCTTATGATCTAGGTGAATATTTATATTAATATTTTAGAGAGAGAGAATAGAGAATGAATAAGTATTAGAGTGTACAACATACATATGTATATATAATATACATTCATTCATACATATATTCATATTTATGTGTGTATATATACATATACATGAAAAATGAACTAGATTTTACATATTTTTTATTTTCATCAAGACCTATGATTTCATCAATTTAGGAAATTTCCAGGTACCTTGTGCTAAAATTTGTTGTCTTACAGAGTTGTTTAAGGTAGCAAAAGGTTGAGTGACTTGCCCAGGGTGACAAAACTAGTATCAGGGGTAGAATTTGAACTCAGGTCTTCCTGACTATCTACTCACTACACCTTGTCTCATATTTGAAGTATATGTCTGTGCATGAGTGTGTATATCTACAGAGGACTGAAAGTAGAAATAAGAAATGTGGAAAAAAAAAGTTTATTACACTTTCAGCCAACAGAGACCAACTCAAATATCTGCAGATTTTGTCAGAGTTATCCAGATAATTGCCTCATTTGGTTAAAAGTCTCAGTTTCAATTGGCAGTGAAAATCTGAAAGTTCCTATGCCTGTCTCAGTCTTCTCACTAAGGAGTCCTTCTCTATTTTCCTCATTTGGAAGCCTTCCAGCACAAAAGGTGAGCCATAGCCTTGAAGGACTGGAATCTACCCAAGTGAATCACTAGCCATTTAAGTGATAGTCTTAAATCTACCCTCAGAGGAATAAAACAAGGATGGTGTGCTCTGTGATGGCATCACTGCCAACATAGCCTGCAACTGTACTCATCTGGAAACATGACTCTTTAGGGTTTTCTTATCCGTCTACTTCTAGATTCCTAGAAACTGGCTTTTAGGCATTCCACAATAGTTAATGCAAAGGGAACCCCAGAGAAAAAGTTAACCAACTAACAAATTCTTTGGCTGTATGTGGTCAACCAACAGTCCCATCTCTCCATGCTCACACATTAAAATGTTTTATTAAAAGTTGCCAGTGTTATGTTTCTTCCCATAGAGGGTGGAAGAGTTTGACTTTGGCTGGAGTCCCTTCACTCTAGCTTGCTCAGCCCTTTGGAGAGTGAATATCTGCTGCATGTCCTGCTATTCTGACAGGGCTCAAATTCTCTATTCTTTTTTTAGGAAAGGAACAGAGATACAGAATTGGTCCCAGGTTGTTCAGAAAAATGGCTTGCTTTCCAAGTTTGTAGCTACTAATTAAACTGGGATGGTCTTGAATCTCATCTTGGCACTTCCAAACCTTGAATTGAGGGCCCGCATCCTGAGCTGGAGGACACTCAAAAGTTTTGACCCGGCTTTGGGGACACAGACCTAGCCCTGGCCCTACCTCCCAAAGCCAGACATTCCCACAGCCTGTGACATATATGACTGACAAAGAAATTCTTGGAGCAGCTCAGAACTAGGAGGAAAAGGGAAAAAAGATTGTCCTATGAGGACAATCAAAACCTCTCCAAGCCTCTATTTCCTCTGCAATAATTTTAAAATTACATTTCTATTGTACTTTTACATATATTATCTCATTTGAACCCCACAATGGCCCAGCCAAATAGTACTGTAGGTATAATTATCCTCATTTCATAGATGAAGAAATTGAGGTGGTGAGAGGTAAACTGATTTGCCTAAGCTTGCATACCTAGTAAGTGTAAGAGGCAGGATTTGAGTAAAGGTCTTCCTGACTTTAACCATTAACTAGTGCTCTAACCATTAAGTCAAGCTGCCTCTCAAAATGGACTAGATAATCTTAAGGTTTCTTCCAAACATGACATTCCATGACTATGACCTGTGTCACTCACCCTTGACCAGGACTTTCAGGCTTGGTTGTTTTAGGTCACTTCTATTTTTAGATGTATCTTAGATTAGTTTAATCTTTCCACGTTCTCCAGGAGTCATGAGTTCTTAATTGCTATGGACTTCATTTCTGAGCCTTTCTCCCCAATTTTGGACTCAGCAAGGGCTCCCAAACCAACTCACATAATTTTCCTGTTGAAAATTAATGACCTCTTTGGACCTTCCATCACATTCCTTTTTCTGGTAAGAAATTGACAGAACTTAGATAATAGACACATCTTTAAAATAGTGACTATGTCATTCCTTTTTGTACACAACTACCAGGGCTACTCACTGCTCTCTGATTTCATACTAATGATGCTTTTCAAGTCTCCTGGCTTCTCTTCTTTCTTTTCTCCAAGAAAGTAGATTCTCTACAATCCAGTTTGACAAGAAAAAATATTTTTCACCCACAGCCATTCTGCCATTATTCCCACTATCAGGGAGGCTAGGTCTCACTCAGTACCATAGACCTCCTCGGAGAACTTCAGTGCCAATTGCAGGGCTCCTTGTGATCCCTGAAGATGTGAGCCTCTAGAAGATAAAATAATTTCTCTCTTTTCTGGCTTTCTCTTGAGCAGAGCTATAAAAGAGAAAAGAAAAGAAAATAAGATAGAAGAAAAGGGAAAGTAGGGGAAAGAAAAAGAAGGGAAAGGAAAGAAAAGAAAAGGAAGGAAAAGAAAAGAAGAAGACAGAAAAGGAGAGCAAAGGAGAGGAAAAGCAAGGAAAGGGAAGGAAAAAAAGAAAAAGGAAAAGAATAAGAAAGAAAGAAAGAAAGAAAGAAAGAAAGAAAGAAAGAAAGAAAGAAAGAAAGAAAAGAGGAGCAGAGAAAAGGAAAGGGAAAGCAAGGCAAGGGAGAAAGAAAGAAAAGATGAGAAAAGAAAGAAAAGAAACTTGAATTGTCTTTGATGAGGGGAAATAAGGAGGGGAAGGAATAAGCATTTATATAGTGCCCACCATGTGCCAGGCATTGTGCTAAATACTTTACAAAGTTTTCTCATATTATCCTCACAACAACCCTAGGAGGTAGGTGCTATTATTACCCTCATTTCACATTTGAGAAAGCTGAGGCAAACAGAGGTTGTGACTTACCCAGGTTCACACAGGTAGTAAACATCCAAGGCTAGATTTGAACTCAGATCTTCCTGACTCCAAGTCCAATGTTCTATACACTGCACCACCTAGTCAAGAACAACATCTTTGCCAAAGCAGTGAGGTGGTCCCTTGGATAGAGTACTCAACTTGGAATTAAGAGGATGTGAGTTCAAACCCTACCTCAGACATTTATTAGCTGTGTGAGTCTGAACAAGTCATTTTCCATACTCTAAGCCTCTGTTTCCTTATCTAATAAAATGGGGATAGTAATAGGACCTGCTTCCTAAGGTTGTTGTCATATGAGATAGTAAAACAAAGTGTAATAGAAATGCTGGCTATTATTGTTATCTCATAGTCATTATGAGAATCATATGAGGTAACATAAGTGAAGAACTTTGCAAACATTAAAGCTCTATATAAATGTTAACTATGATCAAAGTCCTGAGATAGAGAGAAATCTGGTCTTCTGATGGGAGGATCACCAGAGAGCAGGGTTTTCTACTCTGAGCTACTGTTCTTGGGAAGCCTGGGGAGCCTTGAGCCACACTATGGACTCAGATAACTTTTGAGAAACAACTCCAGTGGTACCTCCAAGCTCATTGGGTTATTAAATCAAAAAGACTCACATCCACAGAATCCCATTCACCCTGAAGTCCTTTGACACAGACTCCCAAACTGTTCAGCATAAGATCCTAGTGCAAAGTTTGGAGCAAGGGGTAAAGAGTCAACTAGTCTGCCCAGGAAGACTCTGGATACCAGAGAATTACATATTAAAAACAAAATCTTATAATTCTTCCATTGGTGAGCATTTATTTCATTCTCCTTTCCACATCCTGAAAAAATAAAAGATAAATAAAACCCTTGCAACAAGTGTGCATAGTTAAGAAAACAAATTCCTACGTTGACTATGTCCCAAGTGTGTTTCGTTCCATATTGCATCCATCACCTCTCTGTAAGGAGGTTGGTCGCATTCTTTTTTTTTTTTTAAGTGAGGCAATTGGGGTTAAGTGACTTGACCAGGGTCACACAGCTAGTAAGTGTTAAGTGTCTGAGGCCGGATTTGAACCCAGGTACTCCTGACTCCAGGGCCAGTGCTCTATCCACTGTGCCACCTAGCTGCCCCGGTTGGTCGCATTCTTCATCATGGAGCCTCTAGAGTCATATTTGATCATTCTGCTGCTCATTGTTCCTAAGACTCTCAAAATTGCTTCTTTTTCAGTGTTGTTGTTATTGTATAAAGTGGTCTCTGGGTTCTCCCTAGTTCATTCTGCATCATTTCACACAAGTCTCCCTAAATTTCCCTGAAACCAGATCCTTTATTTCTTACAGCACAATAATATTGCATTATATTTATATAACATTAGTTCAGCCATTCTCCAGTTTACAAATACCCTGTTTCCAGCCCTTTGATAACACAAAACGAGTATCTATGAATATTTTTGTTCATATGATCTTTTGCCTCTTTCTTTGATAACTAGAAAGGACCTTAGAATTAACCTAGTCTAGTAACTTTATTTTTTAGAACTGAAATAGGCTCAGAAAGTTTAAGTGATTTTTCCATGGCCATAAAGGTGGTTAGGATTCTAATCTACTTCCTCAGACTTCAAAGCCAGTATTATCTTCATTGTGTCACAATGTACAACAATTTTCAAATGTAAATTTCTAGTGTGTGGCCAACATAATAAAAACATTGCATGAGATCAATAATAATTGGTGTTTACTTTATGTGAGCAAAATGGGCAGTCACCTATGTTAAGGCACATAGGATACATGTATTCCCCAAAATCAATCCAGCCTCATCTGACATAGTGACCAAGATTCTACTGTTAAATAGTTATTTATTTGGACTTAAGTACTGTCATCATACTATTTAAAGAAAGAAGTTTCCTATGAAAGAGATATAGTCATCAGTCCTTAACACCTTAGTATAAATTTGCGTATATTGCTTTCCTCCAACACAGCTAGTTGAGAAGACAATACTGAAAGAATATTGGTGGGTATTTACATATATATATATATGTGTGTACATATATGCATATGTGCATACACACACGTGTGTGGGCATGCATACGTGTGTACATATATGCACATGTGTATACGTACACATGTGTGTGGGTGTGCGTGTGTGCATATACAAACATACACACGTGTATTGTGTGTGTATGTATGTATGTATGTAGACAAGGGCTGGGGACAGAGGTTCTGGGTTTCTACTGGAGCATGAAACTGTCTTCAGGATCTTTGCCATCAGATGTCACCTTCATTCCCATACCACTCACTGTCACACTAGTCATGGAGAAGAACTAAACCACTGGGAGATAAATGAAAAGAAAGCCTGGTGATAAATTTTTTAGCCATGGAAACAAATGAAGATGATCACAGATTTGAAACTGGAAGGGACATTAGGTCATCTAATGCAATTCCATCCTTTTACAGATGAGGACACTGAAGTCTAGCAAGGTCACAGAGGCAGAAGTAGCAGAGCCAAGAGAAGAACCCATGTCCTCTGACCCTTTCCCCTGTTCCATATTTAATTGTAATTCAATAGGAGGGAGCACCAACACTGATGACACCACAGATTCTTAAGGGAGCAGGGATTTTTTTTCCATAATAAAGTGTCAATAAACTCCCAGATTACTACCCATTGGAGCAATTTAGAATAAATCATATCTTTTTAGAGCTGGAAGGGACCTTAGAGATAATGTGGTAAAGTTCCTTTATTTTACTAATGAGGCTATGGGACCAGAGAAGATAAATGGTTATCTAGGTCACAGACCAGATGGTGATAAGAAATAGGCTTCTACTCTAGAATTCATGACTCCCAATTTGGGGCTCTTTCCATTATACCATGGCTCATCTTTAACCTTTTCACTCTGCTTTCCAATTGGGATATCAACGTGGTGCCAATTCTTCCGTGGTTTTTATGATGTGGATGCCTTTGGGATATGAAAGGAGACCTGAAATTTTCTTCACACAGGCCCCCAGGCAGCAACCGAATGGTAGCAATTTCTAGCCACTTCCAAATTGGATCACATTCAGACCACAGAAGATGACATGTCCCAAAAGACCAAGTCTACAAGTTGGTTTGCTTTTTTGTCTAAAATAATAGATCATTCCATCCCAACAGAGGCCTTAGAGGACGAAGTTCCTCAAGCAGTTAGCAGTACGTGATAAGGTGGTGTTTGAGCACCATCAGGCGTACTAAACACAGTTCAGATGATTAGAGAATGAAATTACCTCAATACTTCAGGGGAACATTTTCCCAAGGAATCAATGTATATTCCCCTTAATGATAAAGCTGACAGTGTATGTATGTATATATATATATGTGTGTGTGTGTGTGTGTGTATGTATATATGTATATATATATATATACACACATGTATATATGTGTGTGCGTGTGGGTATACATGTGCATGTATATACACACACTCAATATCACTAGAAGAGTGGTGAATTTAAGACATATTTGTTATAGGAAGAAGCTTGGGATCATTAAAACTATGCAATTTCCCAAAGCCAATAGAGTTTGCTGTCTACCTGGTCAATTCTGGACTAAACTTATTCTCCATTTACAGTGTGTCTCCAAAAGACCTATATGGGCAATCTAGTCAACTGTGCAACTATCTAAATAACAAGCACTCTTCATTCACTTGTTTTTTCCTGTGTGGACTGGATAGTGAGACTGGACCCTTTTCAGTGATTAGCGATCTCATTTAGGAGGCTCTGCAGGGTAATACAACATCCGTTGAGAAGATAATCTGGATATCACCCTTTATAGAAAATCTATCTTTGATTTGGACTCTTTACTAGATACCATCCAGGACAATAGAAAACTCCTTGGCACAAAATACCTTATTTTAAACTTGAAGATAACACTCAGAGGGTTGTCAAACAAAGATCATGCTATATCTTCCAATGATATTTGTATAATTTTGACATAGGCATGGGAAATCCTCTCTTTTAGCTCTACTAAATCAAATACTTAAAAAAAAATAATCAACCAATGGAGTTTTAGACACACTTAGCTTTTCTTTTTAGTCATGTGACTATCAAAATGTGGTCTGCCATAGAATAGCATCTACAAAAACTTCCCTACCACCTTCTCATATTTTGTTTAAGTATGTCCTTGATGCATATGTAAGCTATTCTCTTTAAAAAAAAAATTTTTTTTTAAATGAGGCAATGGGGTTTAAGTGACTTGCCCAGGGTCACAGAGCTAGTAAGTGTTAAGTGTCTGAGGCCGGATTTGAACTCAGGTACCTAGCTTCCCCTTGTAAGCTATTCTCTTAACAGCTTCATAAAGAGGTGGGAAAATAGAGATATGGACTGTTAATTATTATATTCTCTCTATTATTTTAATTTTTAATTTTTTGGGGGGGTGAGTCAATTGGGGTTGACTTGCCCAGGGTCACACAGCTAGTAAGTGTTAAGTGTCTGAGGCCAGATTTGAACTCAGGTCCTCCTGACTTCAGGGCCACTGCGACACCTAGCTGTCCCCTCTCTATTATTTTAAATAAGAATAATAATTTGTGATGTAAACTTTATGCTTTTGGTAGAATCCCCTCTTTCACAGACCTTGAAATTTGATTTCTCAACATCATAAAATTGTAATATTTTAGCATAGACCTTAGCTGTATTTAGTCCAAAGTTTCCCATTTTTGTTTTCTTACAGGCCATGATCATGCATCAGGACTGTGATGTTAGAATCCAAATGTGGTTGTGCCACAGTTTTTTATGATAAAAATGTATTATAAAAATCTTTATATATCTTTGAATTTTTCATCAGTTTCTTGGCTTACTTCCAGTTTCACTTTTTTTTTTTTTTTGCAGGCAATGGAGGTTAAGTGACTTGTCCAGGTTCACACAGCTAATAAGTGTCAAGTGTCTGAGGCCATATTTGAACTCAGGTACTCCTGAATCCAGGGCCGGTGCTTTAACCATTGCGCCATCTAGCTGCCCCTCCAGTTTCACTTTTAAACACTCTTGAGATAACTTAACTTGGTTAGACTTCTTGCTAAACTTCATTTAAATTTATTTTTACCTGCACCAATTCTTGTGAGGTGACACTTCTCATAGTTTCCACCATCTGGTTCCTTTAAGGTTTAATAAATGAATTTACTAAAGATTAAATTTAAAGTGTTGCTCTTAGCTACGATATTCCCCACCTGGAAAAGATCAAGTGTTTACTGGTTGATGGGGAATTTCTAGATTCTTTTGATCTCTTCCTTATGTCAATTTGTTTATGTATTCTTTGTATACATTTATATATCTTTGGAAATTGGTGTTCACCAATTTCACTCATCTTTTCACATTAAACAGCTCATTTAAACAGATTATGTTTACATTTCAATTGTATACCATATCTTTCCATCATTTTTATTAAAATCACAAGTATATAATTGGAAAGGACCTTGGAAAACATAGTCTAATACAATCTTTTTATAGATGAGGAAACTGAGGCCCAGAAAGGTTAAGTTGCCCAATGTTACACAGATAGCAAGTGGGAAAGTCATGATTTGAATTCAGGTCTTTTAATTGATTTTAATCTTTTTTTTTTTTTAAGAATTTGATAGCCTAGCTGTACATAGAGAGCTGATTTCTGAATGGCACTAGTAAAAGAATAATTTACTTTCTATTAAACTATTATCACTTTTATTTTTGGTTCCTATATGATGCTCACTATCACCTATTCAAAGTATTAATGATATATTGGTGTAAAACTTCTTTTTAGCCTTGGGTCCTTCTTGTTTCTTATTCAGCAAGTATATTCATTAATGCATTTTCATCATTCTTTCCTATGCCCAGCTTTGCACTCATATTGCTGGATATCAAAATACAGGTTGATATAACTTGGAAGGAATTCTTTACTTCTCCATAGAATTTCCCTGACTCCTCAACTTTTGAAACAGGTGTTAGTTAATAAGCTGTAATTATTTTCAGTGTTCTATTTGCAAATTCTTATCCTGAACGTGGAAATATAAGATGTTCCATGAACATATTGCTTTCAATGTAAAGAAAAACCAACCTCTACTGCTGCTTTTTTATGTTTTGGTTTTGTTTGCAACAAGTATATCAAGATTATTCAATTCAGTTCCTCCAGTGAGCTCACTTCATTGATCACTTGAGAAAGTGATTTTATCATACCAACATTTATAGTACCAACAGTTAATTTAATGTTTATAGAGAGAAACAACCATGAGAGAATAGGCTGTGATTTTTTTAACTAGGAGAAAGTATGACAAAAGCCACAAGCCTGTTCAAACTTCTTTAAGTAGCATAGTCATTTTTATTTGCATGGTAGTGAGGACCAGGATGAATGGGGTGAGAAGGAAGAGATAATATGGAAGGGGGGGGTAGATAAGCAGGATCACAGTTCTTTTTTTTCATTTTGGGATAATTTGTCTAGTCATCTACATATTTAAAGGAAAAACCTTTAGGACTAAAATGGGTTTATGATCATAAATTAGATGATAGTTGAATGGAGAGATGAATCAAATAGTTCCATTCACAGAAAAGTACACCAAAAATGAGCATAATCATATCATTAGAAGACATTGGCAGCTTTGTAGCATTGTGTGAATTTTTCTTCCATGGATGTGTTCTCTGTATTTATTCTCTGTATTTCCTTATAGATACTTTATCCATATATGTTCTTTTTTTTTTTTTTTTTTTTTTTTTGGTGAGGAAATTGGGGTTAAGTGACTTGCCCAGGGTCACACAGCTAGTAAGTGTTAAGTGTCTGAGGCCGGATTTGAACTCAGGTCCTCCTGACTCCAGGGCCGGTGCTCTATCCACTGCGCCACCTAGCTGCCCCTCCATATATATTCTTATCTGTGGATAATGTATAAATTAAACCCATGTAGGTCCACTCTTACCATTAAGGGAATGTTTAATTGTGGGAGTAAACTCAAGGATAATAGGGAGAGTTGTCTGTCATTGTTTCTTTTCACATCACTATTTCCTTAAGTGGTTTTGTTTTGAACTATGTCTTCTGGTTGATTAATAAAAAGTACATTGATGGTTTGGCAAAGTTGTGCAAAGATTCTTACCCATAAAGTACATAGAACCTGAAGTAGATGACTAGAGAATTGTTGGAGGGGGGTTGGTAATATATAGGTAATAAAATAGTCTAAAAACACTTAGCATCCCACCAGTCTGCCACCATGACTGGAGAAGCAATCAAGGATTTCATAAGATTGAGGATCATTTTGTATTTTCTTTTTGTTTTAGGAGTTACTTTACCCAAGTGACCAGCTGACTGGTGATTAGCCTTTCATATTTAGCAGTTATAATCTATTGCCAGGATCATATAGTAGATGCCTCCTCAGCAAGACAGAACATGCCAGCATCTGTGGTCTTAAATTTCAAGAAGTCACTAAAACTTCCAAACCTTTATGAGTCACCAAAGATGGACTTTGTGTAAAGTGAAATTAATCTCAACTATATCAGGCTAGTTATCCAATGAGCACCTACCACAAGGAGAACAATGTTTTAAGTCACTCATGCCTGGACTCACTCTCTCTCTCTCTCTCTCTCTCTCTCTCTCTCTCTCTCTCTCTCTCTCTCTCTCTCTCTCTCTCTCCCTTTGTCTTTCTCAGTCTCGCTCTCTCTGTCTCTTTCTATCTCTCTCTCTGTGTCTCTGCCTCTGGCTCTCTCTGTCTCTTTTTTGTGTGTCTGTCTGTCTCTGTCTCTGTCAATCTCTCTGTCTCTGTCTCTCTGTCTGTCTGTATCCTTGTCTCTGTCTCTGTCTGTCTCTGTCTCTGTCACTTTTTCTATCTGTCTCTGTCTCTGTCTGTCTCTGTCTGTCTCTGTCTGTCTCTGTCTCTGTCTCTGTCTCTCTCTTGCCTTTCCCCTGCCACGTTGCCTCACTGGAGAATCCTTCACCCTGAGACCCTTCCCACTGATTTATGACTTCTTCCCTACAGCCACCATTTTAAGAAGGACCCTTGCCTTCTTAAATTTTTAGTCCATTGAGAATAGGAACTATCTTTTGCCTTTTTTGTATACCCAGCACTTGGCAAAGTGCCTGGAACATAATAGGTGCTTTGTTGTTGTTTTTCAGTCACATCTGACTCTGCATTTAACCATTTGAGGTTTTCTTGGCAAAGATGGTGGAGTGGTTTGCCACTTCCTTCTCTAGCTTATTTGGCAGATGAAGAAAACTGATGCAAACAGAGTTAAGTGACTTTCCCAGGGTCACAGAGGTATTAAGTATCTGAGATCAGATTTTAACTCATGAAGATGAGTCTTCCTGATTCCAAAACCAGGGCTCTATTCACTGTGTCCTAATAAATCTATAATAGATGCTAAATAAAGATTTCTTGATTGATTGATTGATTAAATTCACACCCTGCCTCTCCAGGCTCTCCTGCTACATCCTCCCTCTCAATTCCCCTTCCCCCTTTCTGGTTCTTTTCTGGGGGAATATCTTCCCCCATTAGAAAGCAAGGTCCTTCACCTATCAGACTGGCTAAAATGACAAAAAAAGAAAATAATAAATGTTGGAGAAGCTGTGGGAAAATTGGAACACTAATTCACTGTTGGTGGAGCTGTGAACTGATCCAACCATTCTGGAGAGCAATTTGGAATTATGCCCAAAGGGCAATAAAGCTGTGCATACCCTTTGACCCAGCAATACCACTTTTAGGTCTTTTTCCCAAAGAAATCATGGAAAGGGGAAAGGGACCCACATGTACAAAAATATTTATAGCTGCTCTTTATGTGGTAGCAAGGAATTGGAAGTTGAGGGGGTGCCCATCAATTGGGGAATGGCTGGACAAGTTGTGGTATATGAATACAATGGAATACTATTGTGCTGTAAGAAATGATGAGCAGAAGGAGTTCAGAGAAACCTGGAGGGTCTTTCATGGACTGATGATGAGTGAGATGAGCAGAACCAGAAGAACATTGTACACAGTATCATCAACATTGAGTGTTGATCTACTGTGATGGACTATATTCTTCTCACCAATGCAATGGTACAGAAGAGTTCCAGGGAACTCATGATAGAAGAGGATCTCCAAATCCAAGAAAAAAAAAAAAAGAACTGTGGAGTATAGATGCTGAATGAACTATTTCTTTTGTTTTTGGTGCTGTTGGTTTTTTTTTCTATTTTGAGGTTTTTCATCATTGCTCTGATTTTTTCTCTTATAACAGGACTAATGCATAAATAGGATTAATGTTATTATGTGTATATATATATATAAATATGTGTGTATAGATATATCTATATGTATAGGTATATAGATATATAGATATAACCTATATCAGATTACCTGCTGTCTAGGGAAGGGGAGAGGGAGGGGAGGGAGGGAGAAAAATCTGAAATTGTAAAGCTTGTATAAACAAAAGTTGAGAACTATCTTTACATGTAACAGAAAAAAATAAAATACCTTATATGTTAAAAAAAAGAAGAAGAAAGCAAGGTCCTTGATGGCAAGGCCTATCTTACTTTATTTGTGTGTCCAGTGATTAATACAGTGCCTGAGACATAGTAAATACTTAATTTTGCCTATTCTCTCTTTCTAAGCATTTTGTATTGATTACAACTACACTGAACATTCTCACCTCCTTCAACTTATTGTGGTCTAGTCCCTATCCCTTGTACATATTCACTTGTGTATGTTCTCTCTCACTGGGTAGAATGCAAACTCCTTGAAGGTAAGGACTGTTTCATTTTTTGCCTTTGTATCTCCAGCAATTAACACACAATCTAGAGCACAGTAGATACATCTTGAATGCTTGTTGACTGATTGATGAGCTCCTTCCCATGAAACCCTAATTTGCGTAGTTCACTGTGTTATTCTGAGGATCTTGTGAAGTGATGAGAAAGTTCTTTGTAAACTAGATAAGGGCATGTAAATGTAATGAATTGCTCCTGATACCCTGTTTCTGTTAAACTCTTTGCCTAGCATTTGTCTGTCCTGCACATTATTCAAAAAACAAAAACAAAAACACATTCTTGCCTGAATCCCAGACCCAGTGGCATTTGACAACTGGCTCTCTAAAAATTAAAAAAAAAAAAGACACGCAAAACACTTTTAAGTTTAATTTACATTATTAACATTTTCTCCATTGTTTTCTTAAATCTACAAAATCAACAAAATAACAAACCAAGCCCTGATGTGTAGCGTTTGCTGATTTCCAAGGTATAAATGCCCACCCTGAAATTGTAACAATCAGTTCTCCCAAACTGTTGAGAGCTGACTCCAGCACATCCTTGCTGTCTTCCTCTGTTCTCCATTTCTGACTCCTGGTCATCAAATCTCAGAAGTGGAACTGCCCTTTGTGCTTATATAGTGCTACTTTCATTTTATAGATGAAGAAACTGATGTACAGAAATGTATTGCTTGCTTAAAGTAACAAACTTTAAAAATTAACATAGTAGCCAGCTTTAGACTACAACTTCCATCTTTTCCCTCATAGACCAGTGTCCTTTCCACTCTGTCATGCTGTTTCCCTAGTACTGAAACCTGCCCTCCTGGCTGCTTATCTTGTTAGTCACTGGCTTGGGTATTTAAGGCCATTTCAGTCCTGACTCTGACTTGTGGTCACACCCACCAGCCTGCCCATCTACACACCCTCCTCCCAACACACCAAAGCTATCCAGTGGAGCAATGAGCAGTAACTCCAGCAAGAAGTCTTCAGCTAGGGTCATAATCATTTCAAGTGCAAAACCTTCATTTGATTTTGTTAATAGACAAAAAATCAACAACATGTATACACTATATCCACTTGTCATTTTAAAGGGCAACATAGATGAGCGTTTGTAATCTCCTTTCCTGTTGCTGAATTCACTCCCACATCAGAGGGGAAAAAGACAAGAACCCTTGGATGATGGGCAACATGGGGTTTGGGAATGTGCACCCTCTCCAATGAAAGAAATTTAAGGTTATGCAGTGCTGTGCTCGGCTTGTTGCTGTGCCCGCAAAGCAACAGGCCTATAGGAAAACTTGCAATGTGTCTCCTGAATCCCTTGGGAAGGCAGGAGGCAGCTCTTCAGACTTTACCATTCCTTGAGACAGTAGCACCTCCCAGTGGTTTCTCTCATAGTGAATACTTTTTTCTTCTTTTTTTCTTTATCACAAAATTCTTGGAAAAATCTTGAACACTTTCTCTCCTAATCCCCGGTGGTTTTTCACAGGCATATGGTAGCGGACACAGTTCCAGAATCGGGAATTTGGAGCAGATGACTTTGAACTTCTCCAGGTGATAGTGGGGAGTACGGCAAGGGCTTTCTTTACTCGATGAGGTAAAGAAGCAGGCTCTTTGAAGGGAGCAAATTTAATTAAAATGAGTTTCAATGTTTGGTCTTCCAAGGCAAGATTGACTGCAGCTTGCAGTTCAAAGACACTGGCGCTGCTTACATAGCTGGGGCTCAGGACACAAATGACTCTTCGACTCTGCTTGATGATCTTCACAATGTCTTCTGTGTAAGCTGGATGGGAAGAAACAAAAATTTCATTAAGTGGACTCTGCAAGTATCAGGGGTCTGGGTATCCTCCATGAAATCCAGAGGTTGCTAACTGCAAAGATGCCCATGTAAGGAAGGAAACTCTACCTGTACCCACTTACCTCCTCCTGGGATTACATCCCTTTCAAACAAACACAAGGTGTATCCATATTTTTTTTCCAATATGTTAGGGAGTAAATCCAATGCAAAGCTTTCCTCATTCAGAGATGAAGGGCCCAGGCTATCAAAGGAGTCTTGTTTAGCATAGGACACAAAGGCATCAAATTCTTTTCTATCTGATGGAAAATAAACAAAAGGGAGAATTTAGTCGATTTTAACATCATGTGTAATTGCCTCATTGTTATTGAGTCATTTCTGACTCTCCATAACCCCATTTAGGGTTTTCTTGGCAAAGATACTGGAGTGGTTTGCCATTTCCTTCTCCAGTTCATTTTACAGATGAGGAAACTGAAGCAAACATTGTTAAATGACTTGCCCAGGGTCACACAGCTAGTAAGTGTGTGAGCCCAAATTTGAGCTCAGGTCTTCCTGACTCCTGGCCCCAGAATTCTGAGCCACCTAGGTGCCCAGTTGAGGGGATGGGGATATAGAGGTGGTTAACATTGGGTCTCAGGCCATACTCTATTGCATGGAATTCCACTATAACATATACAATAAAAAAAAACACCAACAACAACAACTCTTTAAAGTGAAGTTTTCTGTGAATGCCAGTCAAGGGCCCACTTATTTAAAAGTGAAGTTTTACACAAGAAATTCCAAAAATTAAAAGAACACAACTTGGATTCTTCCTTAAAGTTCATTGAAATGACATTTTGCCCATATACCTATAGTTATGTGGTTTTTATTATACCTACAACTTTACTCTCCCATAAATTTCTTTATTTTTAATACTAATTTCCATCTTCAAAGCTCTATGGAGAAAAGTATGTTAGCAAAAGTAACAATTAAAGTAGTGCTGTTGGGCAGCTAGGTGGCGCAGTGGATAGAGCACCGCCCTGGAGTCAGGAGTACCTGAGTTCAAATCTGACCTCAGACACTTAACACTTACTAGCTGTGTGACCCTGGGCAAGTCACTTAACCCAAACTGCCTCACTAAAAAAAAAAAAAAAAGACAATAAAGTAGTGTTGTCTGGGTTTTAATCATGGCTTTGTCCTTAGACTGTTATGTGGTCTTGGGGGACAAGTCACTTAACTTCTTAGAATCTCAATTTATATGTTTGTAAAATGAAGATAATGCTAGCTTTACCAGAAATACTGTGATGTGTAAATGAGAGAATAGATGTGAAAGTGCTTTGAAATATATGAAACAAGAACATTAGATTTGGTATCAGAGAAGAAATATCTATTTTCAAGTTCTTGCTCTAGCCCCCATGACCTTTGTGATCATACTAACAACAGTGATGATGAAAATAATGATGAAATCGGTGATGGTGATGATGAATAGTAAGTATGATGTCAAAGCCTGGTTTTTGTCTATAAAAATAGGAACACTATTTGTACTAACAACCTCCCAGTGTTAATGTGAGGAAAATGTTATTCAACATATTATATAAACACAAAACTATAATCATATTAAGTAGGCATAAACAATTGTTCTTATTACAGGATTCTGAATGATTCATGTTTATTTCCTTTACCAAAATTTGGCCAAGCATTAAATGGTGTTTTGTGGTAGTTTGTGTGAAGTAGAAAAACACTGGCTGTGGAGTCAGAGGACCAGAGTTCAAATTCTGCCTCTGATGTTTACTACCTGTGTGACTTTAGTTAAGTCATTTAGCCTCTCCAGGTCTCAGTTTTATCATCTAAAAGATGAAGAGGTTGGACTAGATGGCTTCCAAGGTCCTTTCCAACTTTAGGCCTATGATTCAATAATGATGATTGTGATAATTATAATTATAATTATTATAATTTCCTGTAGGTTCTTTCCATGTCATTCAGTTAGTCAACAAGCATTTATTAACTACTTACTATATATGAAGCATTATACTAAGCACTGGAGACACAAAGAAAAAAACAGTCCTTCTCAAGGAGCTCAATTCTAATTGGGGAGAGCCAATATACCAACAATTAAGTATGTATAAGTATGTTTACAGAGTAAACTGGGAATAATCTCACAGGAAGACACTAGCAATGGTGGGGTAGAAGAAGGTTTCCCCAAGCTTCTTGCAAAAAGTGGGGTTTGGGCTGAGTCTTGAAAGAAACCAAGAGATGGAGATGAGGAAAGAGAACATTCCAGAGATAGGAGAAGGCCAATGAAAAGGCCCAAAGTTGAGAGAGGGAGCATTGTATTCAAGGAATAGCAAGAAGGACTATGGTGCTTGATCATAGAATACATGGAGAGGAGTAAAGTATAAGACAAGTGGAAATGCATAAAGGATCCTGGGCTTTAAAGGACAAAGGATTTTATATTTGATCCTGAATATTATAGGGAACCACTGTAGTTCATTGAGTAGGGGGAATGGCATGGTCAAACCTTTGCTTTAGAAAGATCAAGGTGGCAACTGTGTGGAGGAGAGACTGAAGATTGGGAGAAAATTCAGAAAGCTATTGCAATATTCAGGAGTAAAGTGAAGGTTTTGTACCAGGGCATTGGCTATGTCAGAAGAAGGAAAGAGATGTTTTGTAAGTAGAAATGATAGGACCCAGCAGCAAATTGAATCTATGTGGTGAGTGCAGAGTGAGGAGTAGAGGTTGACACCAAAGCCAACAGCCTGGGTGAGGGAGGATGGCTGTACCCTTGAGTGTAAAGAGAAAGTTGGGAAAGGGGCAGAGTTTGACGAGAAATATAATGAGCACTGTATTGAACTAGCTGAGTTGAGATGTCTATGGACATCTAATTTGTGATGCCTACTAGGTGAGTTAGTGATGTGATACTGGGGGTCAGGAGATGGTTATAGATGGATAAATAGAACTTAGAATTATCTGCATAGAAGTAATTGAATACAGGAAAGTTTGAATACAAGAAAGATATTGTAGGGGGAAAAGAGAAAAGGGTCTATAGTAGACCTTTGTGATGAAAATCCAACAAAGGAGGGAGGAGAAGACTCATCAGATAGATAGGAAATGGGACCAAGAGAGAACAGTGTCACAAAATCCTAGAGAAGAGAGGAAATCCAGAAGAAAGACTATCTCTTATACTTTCTGGTTTCTACTCATTCCCAGATATTATGTGTGCTCAGCAGGTGCTCTATGGTATAACCTCAAAAAATAGAATCCCAGTGTCATCACGTTTTGGTCATTTAACTCAATTTGGGATAGCAATTTAAAAGCCTACGACTAAAATCCTATTCTAATTCTTTATTATTATTATTTTGGTGAGGCAATTGGGGTTAAGTGACTTGCTCAGGGTCACACAGCTAGTAAGTGTCAAGTGTCTGAGGCCGAATTTGAACTCAGGTCCTCCTGACTCCAGGGTCAGCGCTCTATCCACTGCACCACCTAGCTGCCCCAGTCTCCCATCTTTTACTTAGTCTCTCAATCGGAGGCCTTTCTCCTTGCCAGAGCTTGCCCTTCAACTTGACCCTTTGATCTTCTCCTCTCTAGTCCCCTCTTGGTACTTGCTCTCTCAATTCCAGTTTCTCTCTATCCCATAGTTCCTTTCCTGCCATCTACAAAGATAGGTGAATATCTCCCATGCTTAAAAACCTTTACTTGACCCTTCAAAGCTAGCATTCTCTACTTCTGCTCTTTTTCATAGCCAACCTTTCTAGAAAAAGTTATTTACCCTGAACCATTTACACTGTCTCCACTCCTTCTCAGTCCCTTTTTACTCCCTTCTAATCTAGAATCTAACCTCATCACTCAACTGAAATTGCTCTATCCTGGACCATTAAGACAACAATTCAAATTCCACACAGCTTTCCAAAATAATTTTTCTAACTGAGAAGTCTGACATTTGACAGTCAAAGCTCTCTATGACCCAGCACCTTCCTACCTTTTCAGCTTTCTTAAACATCACCCCTAGCCACACTCTACAATCCAAATACTGGCCTCCTTCTTGTTCCTCAAACATGATGCTTCCATCTCCTCTGGTTTTGCCCTGACTGTCTCCTAGGTCTGAAATATTCTTCTTCTTCACCTTAGTCACAACCTAAGCAGGACCTTCTGCAGGATGCTTTCCCTGGTACCCCCAGCTTCCTTCCCCTTTATGATTACCTTGTATATACTTTAGTTTTTTTATTCAATTTTATTTTATTTTTGGTCCCTTTTATCTACTTGACATCTAAATTATATGTACCTACAGAATGTAAAGAATTAATTGTTATTTGAGGTTTTTATGCCTTGGGGGGCACTGGCCCGGGGCTCCGCAAACCGCATGGTTCTCCACCCACTGGTTTTAGCCGTTGCCAGGGCTCTGGCACCTCACATCATCACCACTCGGGACGCCTACATGGGCCTGGCAAAATTATAATGATTGGAAGCCTAGTGAGGGCAGTCAAGTGACTGTCAGAGTGGCCATCCCATTGGCTGGGATTGTGTGGGGGTGTTTCTAGGTTTGGGGGAGGAGAATTGGGCATTCTAGGTGGAAGCTAGAAAGTGACAGGCGTTCTGCTGCGTATTTTCAGCTGATTCCTGGGCGGTGGTATTTTTTCAGGTATTATAATTTCCCTTTCCCCATTTTATTTCCTTTTCCTTGATCCTACTGATCCTGTTTGTGTTGTTTGTTTTTTTTTTTTCTGGGGCAATGGGGGTTAAGTGACTTGTCCAGGGTCACACAGCTAGTAGGTGTCAAGTGTCCGAGGCCGGATTTGAACTCAGGTACTCCTGAATCCAGGGCCGGTACTTTATCCACTGTGCCACTTAACTGCCCCCTTGTGTGTGTGTTTTTTTAAGTTCGTTCTTGTTAAAATAAATCTTGTTCTGTTTTGAGGGAGGCTGCTGGTCTCCTTCCTTGCCCCAATATTGCGGCGAGCCGCTTAGCTAGCACTCCCCAATTGAAAATTGGTCCCCACAAGATGCACATCTCTCCCATTAGAATGTAAGCCATCAAAGGGTCTTTTGATTTTGTCTTTGTACCCTTAGCTCTTACTGTAATAGTTGTTTAATAAGTATTTTTTGGCTGATTGATTGATTAAACTCCCAAATTCCAAATGGTATTTTAATTGCAAAGTCCAATGTTTTGGTTTTTTTTCAGTATTCATTCTTCTTGACCTTTCTGTAGCATTCGATATTGTTTTGCCACACTCTCTTCCTTCCTAGGCTCTTGTAAAACTGTTCCTTCTTTTTTTCCTCCTACCTACATGACTAACCCTTATCAATTCTTCTTTGATAGTTCTTCATGCATGTTTTATCTGCTAATTACAGATGTCCTCCAAGACTCTTTCTTGTTGCTGTTGTTCCATCACTTCAGTTATGCCTGATTCTCTTTAATCCCATTTGGGGTTTTCTTGGCAAAAGATACTAGAGTAGTTTGACATTTTTTTTTCTCCAGTTCAGAAGAAATTGAAGCAAACACGGTTAAATGACTTGTTCAGGGTCATACAGATAGCAAGTGTCTGAAGCCAGATTTGAATTCGGGAAGATGAGTCTTTCTGAATTCTGATGCTATATCCACTTCACCACCTAGCCCCAGTAAGTAATAAGTGCTTTAAAAAATACTTAAATAAATTAACTGGAATTCAAAGAAGATTTCAGAATTTTGCCAGCAGAGGGCACTATATTATTGTTGTAAAAATATGACACTGAAATTCAGGACTAGATGGCAAAAACAAAAAACCAAAAAAAACCCAAAGAATTTAAGAGCGGAAGAGACCTGACTGTCACTTGTTTTTTAATCTCTCTCTCTCTCTCTCTCTCTCTCTCTCTCT
The DNA here is from genome assembly GCF_019393635.1 of Dromiciops gliroides. Classification (NCBI taxonomy): domain Eukaryota; kingdom Metazoa; phylum Chordata; class Mammalia; order Microbiotheria; family Microbiotheriidae; genus Dromiciops; species Dromiciops gliroides. The sequence continues at coordinate 188,753,413 of NC_057863.1, forward strand.
CTCATTTTACAGATGGAAAAATGAGGAGCAATGAGGTAAATAATTTTAGTGGCTTGTTCATCAAGCCACTAAAAAAGTCTTACAACAAAAAGAAGCCATTTGAATGTGTTAGACCTGGTTAACTTATCTTTGCAAAATGTAAAAGAATTTTTTTCTGTTGTAATTCTCTTTAGTAAGGAGCACATGTAGTTACACTGCGACATATCCTACAGGTACTGTTGAATTGAAACAACATTTTAAACCAATTATGAAAACTACATAGCCCAGGTGTGATGGTGTCAAATTTGTTTTGGCCCAACTAGAAATGAAATCAGAGGCAACAAGATGGTGCAGTGGATAGAATGCCTGGCCTGGAGTCAGGAAGACCTCAGTTCAAATCCAGTTACCATGGAGTCAACAAAGAGCCAGACACAATTGAAACAACTGAACAACCAAAAGAAATGAAATCTACATTCCCCTACACCAAGCCCCATCCACATCCCACAATCCCATATTTATGTCAACAGTTTCTCAAAGTTCTTTCCATAATAGATCTAAACAAAGTAATAGCATGAAATAGTGGGGAGAAGGCTCCATCTAGAAATAGGAGAAGCTGGGATTCAAATCTTACCTCTGACACTTACTGTGACTCTAGGCAAATCACTTAAACTCCCTGAACTTCTGTCACCTAATAGATTGGAATAATCTTGTCTCTGGGAGCTGTTGTAAGGATCAACTAAAGATAACATATGTGCAGCACTTTACAAAACCTTAAAGTACTGTATAAATAAATATCAGTATTATCATCCACTCTTTTCCTTTCTGTTTTATGGCAGCTATTTCTACCTTGATACAAATTTTGGCATTTAGACTTAGAATATGGAAAGCACAAGGCAGCCAGGTTTGCAGCTCCCTATAAGTAGCCATTTCAAATTCAACATGTCCAACATTATTCTGCCCCATCTGTCCCCCAAGACCTCTTTTTTTCTAGACATCCCTAATACTACTCTCCAGGGCACTACTATCCTCTGGGTCACCTAGACTCCTAACTGCAATATTATCTCTTGACCAATACTCTTTCTTGACCACTACATATATCTAATCAGTTGCCAACTCCTATGCTTTCTTTCTCCACGGTATCTCTCACAAACTTTCCTTTCTCTTCAGTCACACAAACAGCAGCCTAGTTCATGCCTTTATGACCTCTCATTTGGATGATCACAATAAACTCTCTCTGTCTCAAGTCCTTCCTACTATATACCCTCACCAACTCAGATGCCAAAATGATTTCCTCAAGTGCAGGAGATCCATATTGCCACTGCACTTAAGAAACTCCAGTGGCTCTGTCTCATCATTAATATTAAATATGAAGTTCCTTGTCATTAAGAGCTCCTTACATGCCAACCCCTAACTACCTTTTCAATCTTTGTACATTCTACCACCCTCCAGATACTCTAAAATCTAGCAATACAGGCCTACCTGGTACATGACATTCCATCTCCTGCTTCCATGTTTTGGTACTGGCCTTCTATTCAGATGGATCCCCCCCCCTTTTTTTTTTTTTGCAGGGCAATGGGGGTTAAGTGACTTGCCCAGGGTCACACAGCTATTAAGTGTCAAGTGTCTGAGGCTGGATTTGAACTTAAGTACTTCTGAATCCAGGGCCAGTGCTTTATCCACTGCGCCACCTAGCTGCCCCTTGGCTCCCCCTTTCTAACCCCTGACTCCTGGAATTTCTGGCTTCCTTTAAGATTCAGATCAAGCACTAAATCCTGCAAATCCTGTCCTTGTCTCCCAGTTAATAGTGCAATGTCCTCGAAGGTTAACTTCTATATTCTTTGTATTTACTTTGTATGTTCAGATTTATAGAAATCTCTCCCAATTCAATATGAACTCTCTGTGATTAGGTACTATTTTTGTTTTCTCTTTGCTTCTCCAGTGCACATGGCACATAGGGAGCACTTAATAAATACATGTTGTTGGATTGATTCAGAGTAACCCTGCTGAAATGGTGGCTTCATGCCTATAATCCCTGCTACTTGGGAGGCTGAGGCTGGTGGGTCTCAAGCTTGGGAGTTCTGATACCCAGAGCAGAGCTAACAGCTGCACACAGTCAGTGCTTCTTTTATGCCAGGATGATCCTACTAAATACTTGTCAAAACTAGATGTTCTTGGCAGAGTTCTTGCTATACACACTCTGCTGTGGTGCTAGAGTACATTTTGGACCAGTTCCTGCAAAGGACTACAGGAATATGAAGAGCAATTTCCCCTCAAAAAAGCCTGAAATCTTAACAAATCAAACAGCACAGTCCAAGGGTTGAGAACTTTTTTTTTAACATTCATTTTCTTTATTGTGAGTTGCAAATTCTCTTCTTCCCACCAGCTGTTCCCCTACCCATTGAGAAGGCAAGCAATATAATACCTGTCATACAAGTGAAGTCATGTAAAACCTATTTCCATATTAGCCATGCTGCAAATACAAAAGCATGAACAATAAAGAAAATTTAAAAATATATAGTTTAACCTGAACTCAGACTTCATCAGTTTTTAGAGGACATTTTCTAACATCCACTTGCTAGTGACCATTTATTTCAGATCCTTAAGAGAAAATTCAAGGCTGGAGAACTTACCTCCTAGAGTTTCATCCTTGGCTTGATAAGTTCGGTACAGAAGGACTATTTCAACCCAGTAACGACAGGTGAACACACTTGCCATGAGGATTACCGCCAGTGTTAGAGTGGTGCCAAATAGTATATATGTGAAAAGCACTGGGAAGAAAAAAAAATCACAACTGTAATTCTCCACTAAGAGTTTGCAGCAGTAGGTCTAGAGAAAAGACCACATTTGCATAAGATTGTATTGCAGAGGAACACATAGTCTCAAACAGAACCTCTTATCTTACAATCATTTTCACAGAAACCCCTCCACTGGCAGCATTCCCCATCTATATGTGCTAACTCTTTAGAGAAATCTAAATGAAAGGCAGTGTTAGATTTATGGAGAGTCCTGGAATTGGAGTCAGAAAGACTGCTATTGGATCTCAGCTTGCCACTTAATAACTATGTCACCTGGGGCACCTGGGCTTGTTTACTCATCTTAAGTTAGGTGGTTGGGACTAAATGTTTTCCAAGTTCCCTTCCAGTTCTAAAATAATATGTTTTTCATGTTTGGAATGAGCGAGGAAGCCCAAGAACCCTGAGGATATTTATTCCTGAGAATTTGTCATATAGTATTAGAATATAAGCTGTTGAAGGATTAGAACTTCCCTCAGGAAAAGTCTAGATTGTTCTAAGGGCCCTGTTGGTTTCTGAAGTCAGCAACTAGAGCACTAGGCCTGGAGACAGAAACACCTGAGTTCAAATCCAGTCTCAGACACTTCCTAGCTGAGTGACCCTAAACCAAATATATAAACTCTGTCTGCCTCAGTTTCCTCAAATGTAAAATGGGCATAATAATAGCACCCACCTTCCAGGGTTGTTGTGAGGATCATATGAGATAATATCTATAAAACATTTAGCATGGTGTCTGGTAAAGAGTAGATGCTTAATAAATGCCTATTTCTTTTCTGCCTTTCTTCCTAATGAATATGAGCAATAAGATTAGTCCCAAGGGGCTGGCGGTTAGCTAGAAGTGAAGTGGAAAATAGAACTGGATTCCTCCTTAACAACAAAACCTACCCCATACCCACTTCCCTATAGACATGGACAGACCACATCTTCAACATGATGCTTTGGGGTTTACCTCCTCTTTTCTGTTTCAGCTTGATGGTCCGTGTAGCATTCCCCACAGAATTCTGAGCAAAACATATAAAATTCCTCAGTAGATCCTTTTTGGTTACTTGCTTCAAGTGGGCAATGTAATGTATGGTTTTCCACTCCACTTGGTTTTCAATACTAGGAAAGAAAGACACTCCCATCATGTATGTAGGTAATCACCTATGCAGAGAGCATGTGTTGGCACCTCCTGTGAACCTCCTGACAGCTCAACTATCACCCAGTATTTGTCTACATTCATGAGAATGAGGAATTTATCTCAGAAGTGGCATAAAGTGGAAGGATAATGTTGAGTTTGGCATAAGAGGATTTGGGTTTGATTCCCTAGCTTTGCTACTCACTACCTATGTGACAAGTCACTCTCCCAAAGACAGAAGGCGTTGGGCACATCTGTAAAATGAGAAGTTTGACCTACATAATTTCTAAAGACTCTTTTCTATTCAAATCCTATGATCCAATGTCCTTATGATTCAATCTGGATGTGGGGATTAAAATTACAAAATAGTCACCTGTAATATTTAATAAGAAATAAGAATCCATAGTTCAAATATTGTGCTAGATTCTTTTGTCCTGAGGTCTGATAATAATTACATGGATTAAGAATCAAAGTAGTGAGTCCCTTTACCAGAGACGTATCTCCTTGGCCAATCAATAAACATTTAATAAGTTCCGACCATGTGCCAGGGAAGGGTTACTAAGGGCTTTGATGTGCTACTGGAAGATAGCAAAAGGTGGAATGAAGCCATGGCAGTTTTTAGTTGGTGACAAGATTAAACCATAGACAGGACAGTCAGAACAGAGAAGGGAGCAGTTTTTCTCTCCCACAGAGTCTGAAGCTTTAGGCCAATGCCCAAGGCACGCCTTGAAACATATCTCACCACCTGGAAAAAGGGGCCCTCCCCTTGTTTAGCTGCTTGTCCTGAGAAGAGGCAGCGGTCCTGATGAAGCCCAACTTCAACCATTAGACTGAAAAAAGGGATAGCACTGAGAGCTAGGAGCCCTGGCTTTGAATGGCTTCTCCGATAACATAGCACAGTTTTGGTTTTATGCCTCTGCATTAAGGAGTGTGTGTGTGGGTGTGTGAATGAGCATGGTATATATAGTTGGTAGGTGTATATGTAGAGATATCCATATATGCATGTGCAAGAGCTGACCCACGATTCCACTTCTTATGATAATCACCTATATGACTTTGGACAAGTCCCCTAACCTTTCTCCACCTCAGTTTCCTCATCTATAAAAAAGAGATATGGCTTCCAAGTTCCTTCCACCTCTAGTGCTATGACCCCATTTCATTGATATAGGTAATTCCTAATGAAGTCTCTCCTTCCACCAAAGTAGATTGGTTCTTATTCTCCAACTTAAAAGCTCAGTAAGTTTTCTTGAGGAACTGAAACATTAAGTGACTTGCCCAGGGTCACAAAGTATGTGTCAGAGATCAGACTTGAGTCCTGGTCTTCTATCTCTGAATTTCTATCCATCTATCTGTCCCCTTTTTCTCTCTATGTAAATGTGTTTTGTTAAAGGGCTAAAATTCTAGCTATTCTGTCTAAAATATCTAATGGGTGGTTGCCAATAAATTATAAGCTTTAGCAAGAGTTAGAATTTTAAGTATTTATTAAGGAGAATAAGAATTTGGTAAAGAGAGAGAGAAAGGCCTACATTCATCTATCTATTAAAGAGAGAGAGCATTCCTAGCTCCCTTCTCCGCCAGAGTCCCCAGAAAAAAGACCCAGTCAGAGCGCCAGGCTCTTCCTTCTTCCTCCCACAAGCAGATGTCACTTCCTGATGCCAAAGAAAAGACTCCTGGTCTTGCCCTCAAAGACCTTCACTTCATGGCGGAGCTTTTCTACAGTAAGTCTCCAGCAGGTGGCATCATTCCAATCCTTACAGTGTACATATATGTATATGTGTATGTATTTGTAAGTGTAAAATAATATATGTACACATATGCACACATAAGTATGTATATACATATGTGTGCATATGCACACAAACACAGTTTTCCAAAATCTTATTAAATCCATTAAAGCTTAAAATTGCACTAAGACTTTTTGGACATCTTGTATAATTTATGGGATCAGAAATCTAGAGCCGAGAAGGACATTAGTAGTCAACTCTTCCATTTATTTCATTTTACAGATGATGAAACTGATATACCAGAGGATAAAACATTTAATAAAGTTGGAGTAGAACATCATTGGATTTTCATTTTACCTTTTGTTTTCTTGTCTTAGTTCTTCTCTGTTAAGCTCAGCGTCATCAATGTACCATTTTATCACAGGGTTGAAATTTCTTTCAAAACCAAAATGTGCTTTGCATTCAAGAGTCAACGGCTTTCCTGGAAACCAGTGAGAAAATAGGGAAGGAAGGATGTGAACATTTTACGGATGAGGAATCTGAGACTACATGCAGTACAAAAGGATAGCAGTTCTGGTAGAAGAGATGCAAATAAGGAATTGTCCCTAGGTCCATGGCCTCTTCCAAGGAGAGAAATAGGTCCCAACTTACCAAGTTCCACTTCCAATGTAGATATGTCATGTGTTGGATCAAAAATGATTGGCATGGATGAAGTATTTTTCACTGGAAGGGAGAACAAAACTTTATACTTTGCATTAGGAAAACTGACAAATTTGTTTATAACCTTTTGATTTGGAGACAAGTATTTCAAATTTTCATTCTTCCTCATCAATTTCCTGTACCATAATACTAGGAAGCAGATTTTTTGTTTTGTTTTATTGTGTAATGTTATATGTTTTTTTTTTTTTTGGTTTTGTTTTTGTGGGGCAATGGGGGTTAAGTGACTTGCCCAGGGTCACACAGCTAGTAAGTGTCAAGTGTCTGGATTTGAACTCAGGTACTCCTGAATCCAGGGCCAGTGCTCTATCCACTGCGCCACCTAGCTGCCCCATAATGTTATATGTTAAATAAAAGTATATTCCCCCAAAACTCAGTAAGGGAGCACTAACACATAACCCTTTCTTACAGGCTTATGGAACAATAGTTGATATTTTTGAGGTTATGACCCTTACCTAGAAGAGCAATGACTTGTCCAAGATCACATGGGTGGTACATACACACACACACACACACACACACACACACACACACACACACCCCTATACAGGGTATTCTAAAAATATTTTTCTATTGAGTCTTTATTAAATTATAAAAGTATTTTATTATTTTCCAGTTACATGTAGTTTTTCTATTGAATCTTAAAACAGCACAAAGGCTTTTGGGACAGCTTATATGTACCCATAAATGTGATACTCTTTTCTCACCTTAACATTATAAATCTTTTGTTCTTCTCAATGTATTCTACTATTATTTTATCTACCACCGAAAAGTGTCCCTGTAAGTAGTTTTGTTGGCATGGCATTAAAATTATAAATTAACTTTAGTAGTAGTCTCATTAATATTATATTGGCATGGCCCAGCCATGGGCAATAAATATTCCTCCAGCTACTCAATTTGTTCTTTTTTTTTTTTTGAGGGACAATAAGGGTTAAGTGACTTGTCCAGGGTCATACAGCTAGTTAAGTGTCAAGTATATGAGTCTGGATTTGAATCCAAGACCAGTGCTTGAATCCAAGACCGGTGCTTTATCTACTGTGCCACTTAGTTTCACTCTCAATTTGTTCTTTATATCTTTAAGAAGCACTTTGTAATTGAATCTATACACATTTTGAATGACTCTCAAAATATGTGAATTTCATACAATTTTAAAAATGCATAGCTACTACCTCCCATTTATTCATTATATATCTTCTATGTATATAGTTGTTGTCATGTCTTCCTCATTAGATAAAATGTAAACTCCTTAAGAACAGGGAACATTTTCTTTTAATTAATCTTTGACACTTAGCACAATTTCTGACATATAGTAATCACTTGATACTTGCTCATTGTCCATGATAACATTCGTAACAGCAGATTCGGAAAACCTTATCTACAGATAAGGCACTAGTATAAATAAGAATTGTTGCCCCTGGTGTTTCATTGCAAACCATGCCCAGGACAATATGGAACCCTCAGTCAGTGAGGACACCAGACTATCAAGGAAGACAGAAACCCTAGAATCCTACAGGGCTGCCCCTCCTTCATCTCCCTTTTTCCTTCCTGCTATGGAATCAAGCCATTTGATAACTTTATTTTCAACTCATTTTCCTTGATGTTCAGTCATTTAGTTATATATGACTCTTCATGACCCTGTGGACCATACTGTTCTTAGAGTTTTCTTGGCAAAGATACTGGAGTGTTTTGCCATTTCCCTCTGCAGTGGATTAAGGCAAACAGAAGCTAAGTGACTTGCCCAAGGTCATACAGATAATAAGTGTTTGAGACCAGATTTGAATTCAAGTCTTCCTGATAGAGTCAGGAAGTCCTAGAGCTCTATCCACTGAGCCTTATAACTGCCTCCTTTATCTTTTCCTTTATAGGTAACCGCTAAGGTCAGTTGTTGTTGTTGTTTTCATATTAGACATCCAAAAAATGTTACTACTTGGAGGAAAAGAGGTGTTTGGAATGGCAACTATTCTACAGAGGCAGTTAGGTGGCATTGAAGATAGAACACTGAACCTGGAGTCAGGAAAAACTGAGTTCAAATCTAACCCCAGAAACTGACTAACTGTGTGTCCCTGAGTAAGTCACTTAGCCTCAATTTCCTCATATGTAAAATCTATATAATAATAGCACCTGCTTCCCGAGGTGGTTGTGAGGACACAGAGAGATCATGTTTGTAAAGCAGCTCGTGGGTTAAGAACAGTCTGCAAATGCCAGGTCTTGTTACTGTTATTCTAGAAAACAGATGATCTGGGAGAGGGATCAAAAGGAGGCTGGGAAAGTGTCTGTTTTGTTTTACTGATATAAATTTTCCAGATCAAAGGTTTTAAAAGTTTTAATAGTTATAATCAGACTAAAATTGTTGGGACATTAATTATGAAGGTGTTTTAGATTGAATCAGAGCTACACTGAAGCTCTGATGTTACTTTCCCTTCAGTTTAACCTTTCCCTAATGTAACTGAGATATATTTTATTGTTTAAAAAAAGCACTGCAAGTTTTGTCTTTAAGATGTAAAAGTGTGATGCTTGAAAATATATTTGAAAATGTTTTTTTTTCTGTAAGAATGAAAAATGTGTATGTACTTTAGAAAATTTTGAATAATATGGATAAAAATATTTTGGCAATAATTTTAAAATTGGAAAGTGTATAGTCTTATGGTTAAGTGAATATGAACCTGTGTTAATATTTGAAAATGAAATTCTTATATCAAAAAATAGAAAGGAGAATTTAAAACTTTGACACTATAAAATGAAAACCAAAAAACAAACTTTAAATTGGGAATCAAAATATAAGGGGGGGAATACCCTTAGCTTTCAAAAGATAACAGTGTTCAGCCTTGAGAATTAAGCCTCTTCAGGGACAGCTAGGTGGCACAGTGGATAAAACACTGGCCTTGGATTCAGGAGGACCTGAGTTCAAATCTGGTCTCAGACACTTGACACTTACTAGCTGTGTGACCCTGGGCAAGTCACTTAACACTCATTGACACACAAGAAAAAAAAGAGAGAGAATTAAGCCTCTTCAAATAATACCTATGTAAAAGTCCCCTAAAACTTAAGACGATTTCTCTTGATTATTTAAATTGCATTAGGCCTTGCTAGACTTACTCTGTAGGAAAGTTTTCAAAAATGATTTTTTGGGAAGGGAGGTGGGGAGGAAGTTATCATCTTTTAAAATTAAGTGGAAATCAGAAATGCTTTTATGATTAAAAGAATATTTTAATCATCAAAAATATGAATGTTAAAAATTGGTCTTAGATTTTTAAAGTCTCAGATGAATTTTAAAACTACATGGGCTTTGTAAATTTATGGGGGAAAATTCCTCTATATGGAGAAATTAAATAAAGCCATTTTACTGATCAGGGCTTTTATCTTAATTATTACTTATGCACAGAGTAATTTAATGTGATTCAGGAACTAAATATTACTTACCAATGGTTTTCACTTCAACAACTGCTCTGACTATCCACCAAGTTGAGTTAATAAACTGTTTATAATCACATATATACACACCATGATCTCGATGATAAATTTCTTCAAAGTCTATGCTAGTTTTTCTCCAATTAGGACATAGCATTCCATTCTAATGCAAAAGAAAACAAAAATCAAATAATCAGACTTTCAGTTTTTATCATTAATTTGTAGTTGGGGTTCCATTCCCTATGAAAACAACACCGTATAGTAAAACCTTAATGATTTAGTCAGTCTAAATTATAGGAAGTCCCATCATTTCAATCCACCTTTACCTCAAAATTGTTTTGTAAATTGGTTTGGAATTTGGAATGCATTTCCCAGAGAAACAATATTGTATGAGGTAGTTGGACCCTCCTTCCTGTCATAAGCCAGTTCAAAAAAGCTCCTTTTGTTTCTGAAGTATTGTACTATTAGAACTTCAGTGAAAAATAGCCAATAAACAAGCAGTAAGCAATCAATCCATGAACATCTATTTCTTTAAGTAATAAACATTTTTATTTATTGTTTTGGGTTCCAATTTTTATCTCTCCTTGCCTCCTTCCCTTCCCCGCTCCCTGAGGTAGCAAGAGATAAGATACGGGTTATACATGTATGATTATGTAAAACATTACCATATTAGTCATTTTGTATAAAAAACTTGAATAAAAGAAAAAAATGAAAGTAAGTGAAAAATAGAATGCTTTAGTCTGTGTTCCATCAATATCAGTTCTTTCTTTGGAGATGGATAGAATGTTTCATCAATAGTCCTTTGGGATTGTCTTGGATCATTGTATAGCTAAGAATTCACAGTTCTTCATCAAATGATATTGCTGTCTCTGTGCACAATGTTCTCTTGGTTCTGTTCACTTCACTATACATCAGTTCATACAAGTCTTTCCAGGCCTTTCTGAAGTCATCCTGCTTGTCATTTCTTATAGCACAATAATCTTCCCTCACCATCATATACCACAGCTTGTTTAGCCATTCCACAATTGATGCAAAGCCTGGCATTTGCAGACTGTTCTTAACCCTTGAGCTGCTTTACAAACATGATCAGGTCTTCCTGAATCCAGGGCCTGTGCTTTATCCACTGCACCAACTAGCTGCCCCTGGAATCTTGTTATTCTTAAGCCCCAGACAATCTAAGTAATGGTGTGTCCCTGAGATTTTCTGGGGTTTAAGAATAACAAGATTCCAGGGGCAGCTAGATGGTGCAGTGGATAAAGCACAGGCCCTGGATTCAGGAAGACCTGAGTTCAAATACGGCCTCAGACACTTGACACTAGCTGTGTGTCCCTAAGCAAGTCACTTAACCCTCATTGCCCCGCCAAAAAAACAAAAAACAAAACAAACAAAACAAAACAGAATAATAAGATTCCTTCCTGCTCTAAACCTATGATCCTATGATCCTATGAACCTATGAACCTATGATAGTGAAGTGATCACCATACATCAGTTCATACAAGTCTCTCCAGGCCTTTCTGCAATCATCCTGTTTGTCGCTTTTTATAACATAATAATATTCCATCACCATCATATACCATTGCTTGTTTAGCCATTCCCCAATTGATGGCCATTCCTTTTATTTCCAATTCTTGATACTACAAATTCTAATTGCTCTCCCAGTACCTTTACTGAAGTTTTGCTATTCTTAGGATCTTTTTTTTTTCTTTTGAGATCAAGTCTCCCTATCTTACCTGAACTAGAAATGCAGTAGCCATTCATGGGTACAGAAGCCTTAATCTGCTGTGTTTTTCTACTTTCCTTATGCATCATGGTGGCCCTCTGTTCCTTAAGGTTCACCATATTAGTCCAGTCTTATTGTGTACACCCATTAGGCTTTTGTCCTACTGCATCTCAGAACCCCTATACTCAACAGTTCACAAAACTTCAATATCAGGGATTACAGGCATACACCATAATGCTGTTCTCATAATCTACTGGCCTAATCTACATTAGGATTAGAGACATTATGCAGTTAGTGATCATCCTTCTCAGCTAACATTCCACATAACAGGAAGCAAAGATGTGCAATACTTACTGTGGTCTATAGCTTTTTTTCTTGTTGTATTAGCTCAATAATGTAGGAAAATTAATGTGGAAATTAATCCTAGATTCATAAAAAAGCTTGCTTTCACTTCCTCTCCTCTCATTCCCTCTACTTTGAAATCTGGCTTCCCACCTCATCACACAACTGAAACTACTCTCTGCAACATTACCAGTAATCTTTCATCTGGCAGAGCTGATGGTCTTTTCTAAGTCCTCATACTTCCTGACCTATCTGCAGCATTTGACTCCCTTTACCACCTTCTCCTCATGAATATGCTTTTCCTTTCTGGAATTTCATAACATGTAATTTTTCTTAGTTCCTTTCTAATTTGTTTGACCACTCTTCTCAGTCTCCTTTGCTGGTTCATCTTCCATATCATGCCACCTAACCATGGATGTAACCGAAGTTCTATGATAGGCCCTCTTTTCTCTGTATATTATTTTCTGCCCTGGGCTGTGCCCAACCTCCTGACCTTTCCTTCAAGGTCCTATCTTCTGCTTTCTCAGGTGATAGTTAATTATCTGATAAATTAATCTGGTCCATGTTAGCAAATGTTAATGCGTTCATGGGTTATCCTCCCCTATTTATATTTCAACAAAGATATTCTAGCAATTATGCTTTAAATCTAAAAACATTACTCTAAGGTTGGGATCTTTTGGTACTCTTTGTACAAATCTACCTAAGTACTAAAGGAAAAGCCTTATCATCAGATTTTAGGTTTGCTGGGTCTATTATAGGGCAAACTGTTTAGAATTTGGAGACCCTGAATTTAAGTCTTCAAGTTGCCTATTATGAGGAGGGTGTTTGTATTTTATACTTGATATCTCTTGGTGGCATAATTCAGTCATTCTTACCTTGTACCATGTAATATCTTCCCTTTGTAAATCTCCCTCACAGTTCACCCCAGGACAAGGAACTGAATCAGTGCTACCAATGAGAAGGTATAGCTCATTTTTTACAGAGTCCATACAGGATGTCTTTTCCTTTGGCTGAACTTCTAAGGTTATATTAAGAAAACAAGTTATCCCCTTGGATTTCCTGGAAAAGATAACAAGTTTCGATAAAAATATTTACAGTATCAAAATAAAAAAAAAGATTAGATGGTATTTCCAGACAGGAATGATCATTACCTGGAATCTACTACAAGTTTTGGTTTAAACTTGATTGTACAAATATAAGACCCAGCATCAGTGATACCAACTGGTGAAAACTGAAGTATATTATTTTTCCATGTGATGTGACGTTGGTCATTCTGAATAGCATATGGTTGCGATCCATTTTGAGGTTGTTTGAACCAGTGGACCTCGGATGAACAATTGATCCCTTGGTATGCAGTTCTGCCACACACCTGTTTCTTTGAAAGATTTCTCCTATTGCAGAGACCTAGTCTAGGAATATCACAGAATAATACAAATTTCTCTCCACTCCTTGCACGGTATCTCCAGGTGCTTTCTGTAGAAGGGCAGCCTGAAAAAGAAAGAAACAGAGAACTGTAGAAACTAATAAGAGGATGAAGCTTATAGTTAGATTCCATTTGGTGAGTATACCAATATCTTTTACAATCTGATTTGATAGGATTTTAATCTTGGTATCAAGGTACTTATGTACTTATGCATATTCCTCAAAAATAAAACATTTTTTCTACATACATAACAAAGAACTACTACACTTTTCTGGCATAGCAATTGTCTCTTGGAAGGTTCTGTAAAAGCAGTTGAATACATCTGAAACACCCAGATGATTAAAGTAAGAGATAGACAGCTTAATCATGATTCATGGCTTTTTGATTGCCTTCACTAATCTCCCATTTGCAGCAAATGGTTCCCAATGTAACTGTTCATTATAGAAGCTAGAAGCAATTCTCTCCCAATATTTTCTCACTCTTTTCCTGTTGTAGAAATTTTTTTAAATCCTCCTTAAAGGGAGTGGAAATCACATGAGTTAATATAACATACTAGTTATGTAGATATATAGTCTATCTCTTTGGACTTTCACCACAATATAGAAAATGAAAGATATTTCCTTACCTGACAGATCAGAGTCTCCTTTGACTCCTGTCCTTGTGAAAAGCCAAATAAAGATGCAATACAAAGATAACATTGTGTTTTCAGCTTGCTTGCTTTGCTTCAGTATATCTAAGCTGTTGAAAGATAATACAGACTGTATTAGGTATTCATCTTCATAATTTCCTTTATTTCTCTAAAGTGCAAAATGGGAAATGAGGAAATAGAGACCAGTTTCACAACAAAAGTCACACCGGAAGTTCTGGTTTGACAAGACCTATGAGAATGGGTTCTTATGCACAATAGTCTTTGGAAAAAACGATGTGACTTTAACATTCTAAATGGTAGGTGATAGTTTCATGTTAAATGTAGTTTCATAGAGATCTTAGGAAGGGAATGCATAAAACTCCATTATAGCATTAACCCTTTAGAATTTTTCCATTTTGAATTGTTCTATATTTCGTTTTTGAACTTTTTCTCACCTAAAAAGACTGTTTCCATTGATCCTTTGAATGTACTAGATGGTGGTTTCCTAAAGAGATGCCTATATGTAAAGAAAATTGTCCATAGTAAAGTTAGAAGTTAAGATGACATTTGTAGTTTAAAAGTGGAGAGGGAAAAGGATGGAATTATATTAATTGCCAATAAATGTATCGATTCCATTGATTTTTCCATCAGTTTATGGTTCCATAGTATTCCCAAATTATTTCCTATTGGTCACAAATAGCTGAATAATCTTAGGCAAATCATGTAGCCTCTTTATACCTCTGTTTCCTCATCCACAAAGGGGAAGGATTGTACAATATGTATTCATGTTCCTTCCACCTTTCAGTTTCAAAGTTTATATAATTTGTTTTTTCAGTCAGAAGTACATATGACTCAGTACTAATTACTGGCACTAGGAAGATACATAACAAAATCTTTGAAGGAGAAGAAATTTGAATTTTACCCCGCTTCCTCTGTTAACCCTAACTTACCATTGTTCTTTTACTTTATGCAATTACATATTCTATAAATTTTTAAAATTCATTCAATTTCAATGAAAATTACAAGCAGAAAGAATTTGTGTTAAACTGAAAGTTTTTCTATAGGATTTTGTGTTGTCTAGCATTGCAATGTGAAATCCAGAATTTTGCATACATAAAAATAAAAATTACTTTTCCAATTGGTTCTACAAAAAGTACTTGCATTTTTCAGATTGTATTATACAGTCATAGGAGTATTGGATCAAATACTTATAAATGGAAGGGAACTTTGAGACTATCAAGTAAATTTCTTCATTTTACTAATGAGGAAACTGAGTCCTAGATAGAGGACATGACATGCCAAAAGTCACACAATTAATAACAGAGCCAGGATTTGAACCCGGGTCTTCTGACACCAAATCAAGTACTCTTTCTCCTGTGTAACTCTTCTTTCTTTCACATTCCAAAAAAGAAACTTCATGGAACTAAAAATATGAGAGTCTGAGTTATTGATCAATAGATAGACACCATCTTGTTTGGCCCATGAGCTTTTGAGTAATAGACCTTGCTCCAGCTAAATAGCTTTTTACCACCTGTGTTTCAGCATCTCTAAAATAACAATCTTGTTCCAACTCAGGTGGCCCCTCCCCAATCTCCACCAAGTTGCACATATTAAAAATAATAATAAAACATATGCACATACAAATGAGGCCACATAAACCATAGTTCCAAAATATGTTCCAATGAATTCTATTAATCAGGCATCACAAGCAGAAATTAATATTGTAGAGCTAAGTTTAAAGAAAAAATGTGCAGAGGAAATTACTCCTAATCGTCTCAAATGCTAACAAGAGAATGCTACCTATTCCTTTTTTTCCTTTTTTCTTTTTTCTTTTTTTTTTTTTTTGGTGAGGCATTTGGGGTTAAGTGACTTGCCCAAGGTCACACAGCTAGTAAGTATAAAGTGCCTGAGGCTGGATTTGAACTCAGGTTCTCTTGAATGCAGGGCCAGTGCTCTATCCACTGTGCCACCTAGCTGCCCTGCTACCTATTTCAAATTTATTTTACATGCTTAAAAAGTTAAATTGAGTTGAAAGGATCAGAATACCATGATAAATTCAAAAGATACCAAATTGTACCAAATGCAAGCACAACTTAGAAAGAATAAAAAATCAGATGCATGAAAAAGTCTGACTTTTTGCTCTACAAAACCTATAATACTGCATGTAGGACACCTTAAAATACCTTAAAATGATAAAGAATCCACTTGATAACCATCTCAAGTATAAACAATCTTTGCCAATTAGGGATTAGTAGTGTAATTAGCACAGGTTGAAATTTGAATATTGACCCATTCCTCCAACACACACACACACACATACACACACACACAGACACACACAGACACTCACACACATACATGAAAACACACACACGAGTTCTAGGATCCTTTCTGCCATCTTAAAGTGCCTTCATCTTGTCCATAAGTATGCCTTTCTTTCTATGAAGACAATGGAGAGGTGGGGAATAGAGCTTTATTGTTTTCTCAGCTATTATTTTAAAGCCTTTACTTGACAAGGTCTCCTTTGAAGAGCACCCACTTTCTATGTTCTCCCACTTTTTAGTAGTTGTTAAGTCACTTCAGCCATGTCCAACTCTTCATGACCTTGTCTGGGGTTTTCTTGGCAGAGATACTGGAGTGGCTCACCATTCCTTTCTCCAGTTCATTTTATAGATGAGAAAATGGAAGCAAACAGGGTTAAGTGACTTTCCCAAAGAACACATGGCTAGTAAGTGTCCAAGGTCACATTTGAACTTATAAAGATGAGTCTTCCTGATTGCAAGCCCAGTGTGCTATCCACTATGCAACCTAGTTGCCCCTCTCCCGCTATTAGCAGGTAGTTTTTAAAAGATTCCCTAACATAAACTCAAAGACCATATGCAACAAACATACTGTGTGATTAAAGCACTAGGAGGCATCAGCTAAATTAAATTGTACTCTACATGCATGAATATAAAGGGCAGCTTTACTGGTAGACAGAGTGGGTGGTCACCTACATGGTTTGATTTTAGAGACTCTGGAAGATACCTTTCCTTTTCCCTAATACATGACGTGGGAAATTCCTTCATTTTAAAGCCATACATTAGGCTGAAAATGCAAATAAACCTGGGAAGGGCATTGTCTTAAACTCAGAAATATCTAAATAACTGACTTTAGGGCCTTCTACATAGTATACAATGAACAAATATTTCTTTAAAAATGAACATAACTTCATTCCATCAGAATAGGTTGTTTAATGGGAAAGGAAAGAGCTTGAAAAGGGTGGGAAAGATGACAGGCAGAAATAAAAGAGAAGACTAAGGTACATAAAAGAAAGATATCTTGCCTGAATACAGTCCTAATGAATACACAGAAAATATTTTAGTGTTTTTTTTTAAAGAGAATATTTTATCTGGGTTTTCTGTTTGCTTGCTTACTTTTTAAAGAACAGTAGGACTGGAGGAGGTTTGGGGAGAAGTGATCTGTGAAAAACAATGAAAAATTTTGAATCTGATATATCATCGATCATATTCTACTTATACCTAGTGCATGAGAGGAAGTACAGTCCTCAAAAAATTGATCATCTCTAATATGAATAATCTAATTTAGACTTCATGAGTCCATCTATACTCAATATTTCCAAGTATTTCCTCAAAACATTTCTTATTCATAAGAAATTCTTTATTCAAAAAACTCATAAAAATATAAAATATTTTTCATTAATAAAAAAGCACACAGTGTGTGTACGCTCTAGTTATGGGCACTCTTCATCTGCTACAACCCTTTATATTAATAGGAAAACTAGCCCAGAGGATTTGTCATTTGTTGCCAGCACTGCCCAAGTCTTTCGCTCAGGGACATTTTTCTAGTAGCACCCAAAACTGAGTGATAGGTAACAATTGTCTTACCTTGGTTACCAGTAGCAAGTCATGGGAAAAGCGGAGAGAGCTGTATTTCCTTCCCATTTCAGTCATTTCAAGGTAATGCAATTGATGAAAAGCATGTGGAAATTCCCATTTTCACCGAATCCCATGTTTTTCATAGGCAGAGAGAGAGAACACATGCGGGGCAAGCCCACTAAATTTTAGAGTTTGATATTGATAAGCCAGACCTGTTGAAAGAAAGGAACCATTATTATGAAACCTTCAATTAGCCAACAGGAATATTAACTTCAGTTTTAAATAAGCCCCTAAAAGGAGTTGTTTTCAAGAAAATTGTCATTTCATGCAAAACCAGATTCACTATTCTTCTTCTGTCAAGCAGAGGAAATGTCATATATTTTAAAACCTTAAAAGATGAGCATCTACAAACTCTTCCTTTGGCCATCCAGTTCAGTCTGATAAGACATGTGGTCTGGTTAAAACGAAAGAGTATATACATCTATTTCCTTTAGAGGAAATTCCTCAGTACAGACCCTTTCTCAAGTGTGGTTTTTTTTTCTTGTAATACTAGCTAAATAACATGTGTATAAGTTGTAACCTCAAGACTGAATAGCTTCTTCTGGTATTTCTTTCATATCAAAATGAGGGGGGGAAATCCCTCTCAATAACTCTTATATGAAGTAATTGGTTCATTTGGTTAGGGTTTTTTTTTGGGTTTTTTTTTTGTTTTGTTTTTTGTTTTGGCTTTGTTGGTTAATTGGTTTTACAGGAAGGGAAATAACTTTTACAGAACAAAATCTTGACAATTTTTACTATTTCTATTTCAAAAACCAAAACGTTCACAATGGATGATGTAACTAGGAGGGTTTTGTACAGCTTCTGGAAATGATGGTGCAGAAATAAAATTATAGTATATACATGGATACAAAGGAATAGGGACAGAAAAATTAAAGAAAGGAGGAAGCTTGTAAAATAGTATCTACTCCAAAATCCTTTTTGTGGAAGACAAAGAAGCAAGAAAAATACAGGGCCTTGTAACTGTATTCTACCTGAAATGAATGCCCTGGTAGACAATAGCAGAACAGGTTCTATTTGTTTTGGAACTCTAGTAGAAAGCTATTGATAGTAATCCAAGGTAATTGAGCAAGGTAGCTATTATGAAAAAAGGCAAAAGAGGACTATTTATAAAAGTTTTCTTAAGGATCAACAAAAATGGAGGAAGGAAAGTAAGAGAAAAGATGGAAAGAGTGCTTTGGAAAAATAAAATTTTGAATAGGAGCCCCATTGATTGAGCCACCAGGGAAATAAGCAATGAGTTTCATCCAGAAGCATAATCATGTATAAAGCATGGGACTGGTATGGCAGAACATCACAAGGGAGCTTTCCCACTGGTCATAGTCCTGAGGGAAAGGGGAAAGGCAATTAGGTGTAGTGAGTAAATTCAGTATCCCACAGTCAGGCTGCTACATCAGCCCCTCAGGCTTTCAGGATCTTTTTTCTCTATTTCCATCAGTTAAATTCATTACTTCTGCTGTTCTCCTCTCACTATAAGGAGCCAATGTACTCAGTGTCCCAGTTCCATTTAACCACTTATCATCATTTAGCTTTCACAAAAAGATATTTACTCTGAAGATAGAGTGAAAACAAAAATGAAAACATTCCTTCCAACACAATTGAAAGAATTCACAGATAGACTCCAGATAATAATCCAAGGCTGTAAATTCCAAGACAGAGTGTTTAAATTTAACACTTAAATTCAAAAACAACTTCTGCAAGTCATCAGAAGAAAGGCCTTCAAATATTAAGTAAACTATTTGTCCGGGTGAGGGAGAGTAGGAGACCCAGAAGGCAACCTGTAGGAGACAGAGAGTTTTGACCTAGAGAGATTTCCAGGAAAAGAAAGAAAGAAAGAAAGAAAGAAAGAAAGAAAGAAAGAAAGAAAGAAAGAAAGAAAGAAAGAAAGAAAGAAAGAAAGAAAGAAAGAAAGAAAGAAAGAAAGAAAGAAAGAAAGAAGCAAGTGTCAACAAGATCAGGTATTGATCAGTGGTAAGTGGGGTGTCCAATCATGGAGCATGTGTCCTCTCTGACACCTGCCATAATTGAAAATTTTCTGAGAGTGAGGCACAATGGGAAAAGACAGTGGCAGAAAGCACCCTAGAGGGCAAATTTACAATGAATACCTTGAAAGCTTTGAATGTATTAAAAATACAGAGAAAATGAGAGACCATATGATTATAGGAGTTAGTTGATTGTTGTCCTTTGTTCTTGAAGAGGACCAAAATGGCATATGGCGGATCAGACCAATATGAACTCTGAAGACTTTACCAAAGTTCAACACAAATAGTCCATATGAACATTTGGAATGGAGATATCTCTGAATTTGAGCATCTTGCCTTTCTTTAAAGCTACTGCAATTCTGTTTTGCTCATAGAGCAAAGTACCATTTTTGATGCGAGCGCACCATGCTGGGTGGTTCTTTGCCAGTTTTTCCCATGTCTCACAATTGATTCCAAAGTTCTTCAGAGAGACCTTGAGAGTGTCCTTGTATCACTTCTTCTGACCACAATGTGAGTGCTTGCCTTGTGTGAGTTCTCTATAAAATAGTCTTTTAGGCAAACATGCATTTACTATTCAAACAATGTGGCCAGCCCACTAGAGTTGTGCTCTGTTTAAATATTAACCAGTTCAGCTTAAGAAAGGAACTCATTATCTGGTACATTATCTTGCCAGGTGATCTTCAGATTATATGAAATTAAAAGGGTTTGCATAAACAAAATTAATGCAATTAGGATAAGAAGGGAAGTGGTCAAATGGAAAAAAATGAATTAAATATCTCTGATAGGGATCTAGTATCTAAACTATATAAACAGGTAATAAATATATATGAGCAAAAGGCTGTTTCTTTGAGAGTGTTCCAAACACTGAGCTAGCTCTGGTAATACATGCATCAACCTCATCATCTATATGTACATCCCTGGAAAGTATCTCAAGGTAAGTGAACTTATCCACAGCTTTGATTGTTTCTCCACTTGCTGTAACTAATGGTTCCACATATGGATGGTGTGGTTCTGACTGGTGGAGAACCTGTGTTTTCTTGGTGTTAATTGTTAGGTCAAAACTTGCACAAGTAAGAGAAGTTCTCATCTGGTCATAGGAGCAGTGACACCTCCCTCCAATTATTTTAACACCAAATGCTAAGTGTATAACCTGGAATTGCTCAGGGAATTGTCAAAACAGGTTTGAAATGACTGAGGATAAGAAAGCTTCCTGCATCATTTTACAGTCCTATTTTTCTGGGTCTTCCCCCACCCTCCTTCAACACCACATTGTTTTCCTACTTCCATTTAGTTAAGTTCTTACCGTGCCCATTTCCCTTGAGATACATCCCAATTTTGGTGACCAAGTTGGAATTATGCACAAAGGGTAATCAAACTGCGCATACCCTTTGACTCAGCAATACTACTAATAGGTCTATATCCCAAAGAGATCATAACAAGGGAAAAGGACCCACATGTACAGAAATAATTATAGAAGCTCTCTTTTGTAGTGTCAAAGAATTGGAAATTAAGGGAATGCCCATCGATTGGGGAATGGCTGAACAAGTTGTGGTATATGAATGTAATGGAATACTAATGTGCTATAAGAAATAATGATCAGCAGATTTCAGAAAAACCTGGAAATACGTAAGTGGACTGATGCTGAGTGAAGTGAGCAGAACCAGAACATTGTACACAATAACAGAAACACTATGTGATGATAAACCATGATAGACTTGGCTCTTTTCAGCAAATACAATGACCTAAAACAATTCCTAAGAACTCGTGATGGGAAATGCTCTCCACATCCAGAGAAAGAAACTGTGGAATCTGAATGCAGATTGAACCATACTATTTTCACTTTTGTTGTTGTTATTTTTTCCTTCTTGAGGTTTTTCCCTTTTGTTCTGATTCTTGTTTCACAACATGACTAATGTGGAAATATGTTTAACATGACTGTACATATATAACTCATATCAGATTTCTTGCTGTCTTGTGGAGGGGGGAGGGAAGAGAGAGAGTTAGAAAAATTTGGAACTCAAAATATTATAAAAACAAATGTTGAAAACTATCTTTACATGTAACTGGAAAAAAATAAAATACTTTTAAGATTGAAAAAATGATACCTAAAACTCCTGGCCACTTCATTAAATCCATGCTGCCTAGTGCTCTCAACTCTAATCCTTCCCCCCACCCTTTCCATCTACTTCTTTAAGCTGCTTTCTTTCACCATCCCATTTCCCTGTCTTGAGTCATGTGATCTTGTCCCAGTATCCCTCCCCACTTTTTGCTGTTTGCCTCTGTGTCTTATTTAAAATGTGATTGCTATCCCATTTCCCATAAGCAATTAGAGTCTTTCCCATTAAGTACCCAAAGAACCAGGTGTGCCAGGCCCCTTGTCATAATTTCATAAATTAATAATCAATTCAACCCACAACTATGTGTGTGGGTTTTGAAACAATGTTGCAACTCATTTGTCTACAGAAAGCAAGGGTTCTTAACCTCAAGTCAATTTTTGATATATAATTTTATTATTAATCAGGGAATAAACACTTATTAAGTACCTACTATTTGCCAAGCTCTATGTTAAATGCTGAGTATACAAGGAAGGGCAAAAGACAGACCATGGCCTTGAGAGCTCATAAACTAATAGGAAAGACAGCATGCAAACAACTATGTACAAATTAAACTATATGAGGGCAGGTGTCATGACTTTTTATCTGCCCAATCCTTACAAACCGTTATGCATAAGTGACTGATATAATCTATGTATTTCAATTTTTGCTTTTAAAAACATTATTCTGAGGAATCCATAGGTTTCACCAAACTGCCAAAAAACTGGTTTAAAAGTCATTATTCAGTAAAGACCATCAACATACCATTGGTTCCAGTAATCCAGGGGCAGGTTCCAGTACCTTATAGTCACATATTGTTATTGCTCTCATTATTATTGTTCAGTCATTTCAGTTGTGTGCCACTCTTCATGACCCCATTTGGGTTTTTCTTGGCAAAGATACTGGAGCAGTTTGACATTTCTTTCTCCAGCTCATTTTACAGATGAGGAAACTGAGGCAAACAGGGTGAAGTGATTTGACCAGGATCACACAGCTAGTAAGTGAGGCTGGATTTGAACTTAAGACTTCTAGACTCTGTTCATCATCCTATCCACTGTGCTGTCTAGATGTTCCTATGGTCAAACACCAGCCCATAGAATCAATAGATTCTTATCAGGTGTATGAAGGTCAGGACATGACTGCCCCATGCCAGAATCAGAGATTTTATTATTATCTTTTTTTTTTTTGGCGGGGCAATGAGGGTTAAGTGACTTGTCCAGGGTCACACAACTAGTAAGTGTCAAGTGTATGAGGATATATTTGAACTCAGATCCTCCTGAATCCACTGTGCCACCTAGCTGCCCCCAGAATAAGAGGTTTTAACCAGGATTCTCAGGTACTCCTATTCTGAATACCTTATCATATTGGGTTGGGAAGGGTGGGTATAAGAGGAAGAGATGTGAATCCTAGGTTAATAGGGAGAATCATCTTCAGCTGCCTTCAAGACAATTCCTACTCTTTCTAATAGCTTGGGGCCTGGAGGCACATTAAAAAAATGACCTAGGGCTTCAGGAGATTCAGCACCATGACTAATGATTTACACGTTGCAACCAATCTTGTCTTAGGTTAGCAATTAGTATTGCCATTTGGAAGGAAGGATGCTGGAAGAGAAAGAGAAAAATAAAACATATCCACAAAGGTTAATAAAAATGGGAAATGAATTTTAAAATTCCTTCAACTTCTTCCAATTCCTTCCCAACTTCAGCAAAGACTGCCACAACCCTATCCTTATGGGAAGTGAAAGGATGTGGTCACCTCATCAAAACCAGAGGCCAACCAGCACTGATGCTGATAGGTAAGGAATAGAGAAGAGCAATTCCTCAAGTTAGCAGGGGTTCTCTTCTATTTCCCTCATTTTCATCTATCTTCATGCCTTCCTTCAGGTAGAAACATGTTACCTTCCCAAGTGAAGACGGGGAAGGGGAAGGAGAATTTGGGCAAGCTTATATTCATCATCTAATGGTATGGGAGATATGCTTATGGAGATATTCTAATTAAAAACACACAAAAAGGTAAATGAAACTAATTAGCTTACTCGCAGTGATGAATGTAAGGTAAAGTTTGCCATAATTACATACCCCACCTTAAAATTGTTTTTTTTTCTTTTAATGCACTCTTCTCCCCTATTCAAGATAACCAGTGATTTCATGCTAAGGAGTTATTACTCTTCAACAAAAGTAAATTTGAGCCTTCCTTTTAAGGCCATGCCCCATGTTCTTAACCTTTATTTTTACTGACCCCTCAAAAAGCAGACCAAAACATGAGATAAATTGAGACTTCTGACTGGACATGATATGGGAGAGAGAAATGTGAAGTGGAAAAATTCCTTCTGGATCAAAAGGAGGAAGTTATTGGTCATAGCAGACATTTCAACATGGAGAAAGAAGTGAACCATGTTGGTCACGGTATCTGACACCACCAAGATGGCATTGCATCCATTGGATTAGAACAGGTACATAACAAAATCTATATTTTGGATGGTACCACACAGAGATAGAGGGGAAATGAGAAGTTCCAATAGCCAATAAATATTTTGCCACACATTTAATAGGACTGAACATACCAGCAATCATGTCATGGTTGTGGCCACCAAAAGTTCCAGGAGAATGTGTAAGGTTTTGAAAAGAAGTTCCTATACACATACATACAATCACCATCATCACCACATGGACTGTTACCAGGCTGCCATTGTAGAGAAAGAGATCATTGAACATTACCAGGAGAAATAATAGGGAATGCGAAGGTACCTAAATCCAACAAATTTAGCCTCCTTCAGATGTTGGTCTTATACCATCTTGAAGGTCTGGAGAAATTGGTTCATATAAAAATTAGAGTTTTCCATTTTCTGCCTACAGATTGCAATTTATGAGAACATAGGTGATGATAAAATTGAACATATTAAAAATAATCTGAAATTGATTGATCTCCCAGGTACTCTATGTTTTTATGAATTGTGTGGGTGATAATGGGGAACCACACTCTTTCAAAAGGATGCTTCCAAATGACTTAGAATTATATGAGGAAAAGTACCAATCTATTCATCCTTTTTTAACACAGTAATCACATTACTGGGTACAAACTTCAGGGAAGTTAGACAGAGTGACACAATATATACTATAATATTTTTAACAGCACTTTTCATGGTACTACAGACTGGCAATAAGGTGTAGTGTAGTCATGTCATGTAGCCCACAACATTCCCAAGTGGATCTGCACCAGATTAAAATGTAATTAATATTAATTTGTTAATTAAATTAAATTAAAACTAATATGTGACCTGTGGGGATCATTATGTGTATTTCAGGCCCTGTTTCTTTGTGAGTTTGATACTACTTTATGATCCAGGGACACTGTCCTCTTTGCTTTTTCTTGAACAAGATACTCCATCTCCTAACTTTATTCATTCCACTGATTGCTTTCTATGCCTAGCATTCTCTCCTTCCTCGTTTCCATCTCATGACTTTCTAGTTTCTTTTAAGTTCCAGCTAAAATAATACTTTTTTACAAAAATTATTTCCTGAGACCCTTTAATGCTAGTGCCTTCACTCTGCGATGATCTCCCATTTATTTTCTATACATCTTGTTTGTACATAGTTGTTTACATGTTGTCTACTTCCATTAGACTTGAGAACACAGATTGTTTTTGCTTGTTTGTCTTTCTTTGTATCCCCAGCTCTTAGCAGTTCATGGCACAGAGTAGGCACTTAATAAATGCTTGTTGACTTGTCTAGACTTGAATGTATGACAATGTGCATTGAAGTCTTCTGAACCAAGTCATTGAGCCTCTTGATGAACCCAGAATATTCCTTAAGATCATAGATTAGAGGAGTTGCTGATCTCTAAGAACATAGATTAGATTGAGTATTTCAGATGAGAAAACTGAGTGTCAGAGATGATGTAAAGGCAAGAGATAGGTTTTAAACTCAGGTTGCCCTGACTCAAAATCTGACTCTTTATCACTACATCAAACAGATGAATACAAAACAGCCAAAATGAAAAAAAAAAATCTAAGCATAGTGTACTTTAAGGGGCTATATTTGTTTCTTATGCTTTCCATGTATTACAGGTGATAACTGCATGTTTTGTTTTACAATAACAACCTGATGGAGTGACTATATTTAGATAAATTTGCCTATCCTAAACTTATTGTGACTTACAGTGTAAGATGCTTATCTGACACTTCTTTGTCAAACAGCTGTCCTTGTAAAACAAAGTTACTTCCCCAAGAAGCTTGTGCTCGTGGGTTTAACATTAGGCTACTGTAGATGCTTCTAGATCTTACATATTTAATCTGTTCTCCTTATCTGCTTCTCTGCAATGACACAAATAAAGAACTTAGAGAAATTTTTAAAAACCATGTATGAACTGATGAAAAGTCTGGAAAGGGAACCTCAGGTATAATATACACAGTGAAGACAACATAATTCAGATAAAAAACAATGGACAATTGTGACATCAGATTTCTAAATTTAAGATGTACATTCTTCCTCTTAAAACATGATAAACTATAAATATGGAAAGTAACATCTGAGTATCAGAGACAATTACTCTTTTCAATAATTTTGTTTAACTGTTTACTATGGGAAGCTATAAAACATGTTTAGGGAGGTGGGGTTACTTGTTGGGAAGTGACTAATGAAACAAAATGTATAAAAAAAAATCCTGCTGAATGTCAAGTTGGAGCAAGAAAGGGAAGGAAGATAAAAGATAATTGATAGATTATGGAAAATACTATTTTGTCAATGAAACACTTGTTCTTTTATCCAAATACAAAACCGATGGCATTAATCATTTAAAACTTTTGGGAAACATTATATGATATATTACATACATATTATTTATCATAATATGATATATTTTATATGAGTAAATATATACACATCTTACAAAGATGTGTGTAAGGAGATATATATATACATACATACATATATATATATATATATATATATATATATATATATATATATATATATATATATATATATATGCGTGTGTGTGTGTGTATGTATGGAGAGAGAGAGAGAGAGAGATTTCTTCATCTGATCCTGGTTGGGGAGAGGGAAGGCAGGAAAAAAAAAAAGTATTTTGAGGTGAGGAGTAAATGAGGAAGTTCACACATCTTTTTTCTCAAGAAAATAGAAGAAAAATGTCCTTTACTCTCAACCACAGTTTCCTCATCTTAAAAATAAAGAGACTCGATTAGATGATCTCAAAGTCCCTTCCAACCAGAACACTTTCTGTGATTGTAATTTTATGGGGAGAGTATAGAAGATCTCAGACTTTAAAAAGTCAAATACATGAAATCCAGTAGTTCATTTTATTGGTTTTTAAAAATCCATACGCCAAGGAAAAAAGGATAACAGAACATCGTGTACGAGAAAGTTCCCATTGCCTGAAGAACGAATGAATGAATCTAGCTAGTGTTTTGCCAAGAATCCCATCCAAGTGTAGGAAATGGAAAACTCAAATAGAACTACATTTAGGTTTCAGTTTAGCCAAATATATCTAACTTCAAAACTTTCTGTACTATAAATACAAAATGGAAAGCCTTTCTCTGCATTTATTTTATTTAGTGCTTTCTACTTCTTTCGTTTTTAAGAAAATCCATCTGAAATCATTAACTAGTTCTATGAAAATGCATCATCATCATACCACAGATCTAGAGCAGGAAGTATCTTTAGAAATTTTTAAAATTTTATTTTCAGTTCCAAATTCTTCTTTCCACCCCTCCCACAGCCATTAAGAAGGCAAGAAATATAATACCTATTATACATATGAAGTCATACAAAACATATTTCCATTAGCCATGTTGCGGGGGGGGGGGGAGCAATAAAAATAAAGTGGAAAAAATACGCTTCAATTTCAACTTAAAATTCAATCAATTTGAGGCAGCTAGGTGGAACAGTGGATAAAGCACCAGCCCTGGATTCAGGAGGACCTGAGTTCAAATCTGGCCTCAGACACTTGACACTTACTAGCTGTGTGACCCTGGGCAAGTCACTTAACCCTCATTGTCCCACAAAAAAAAAATCATCAGTTCTCTTCTGGAGATAGATAGCATTTTTTAAAAACATGAGTCCTTTGGAATTATTGTGGATCACTGTCTTGATGACATCATTCACAGTTGAATATCATTATAAACTTGCTACAACTGTGTGCAATGTTATCCTAGTTCTGCTCACTTCACTTTTTATCAGCTCATATAAATCTTTCCGGTTTTTCTGAAACATTCCTTTTGTCATTTCTTACAGTGCAATTACAATCATATGCCACAACTTTTCCATCCATTCCTCAATTGATGAACATCCAGTCAGTTTCCAATTCCTTGCTACTACACAAAAAGCTGTTATAAATCTTTTGTACATATGGGTCCTTCCACCCCTTTTAAAATATTTTTAGGATATTCACCTAGTAATGATTGCTGTGTCAATAGGCATGCAGTTTTATAATTTTTTGAACATAGTTCCAAATTGTTCTCCAGAATGGTTGGACCAGTTCACAGTTCTTCCAACAGTGGAGTGCATTAAGATACTTATTTTTCCATATCCTCTCTAGCATGTAATTTTCCTTTACTGTTGTGTTATGTGTGAGATTGTGCCTCAGAACTGTTTTAATTTACATTTCTCTAATTATTAGTGATTTAGAGAATTTTTTCATATGACTATCAATAGTTTTAATTTCTTCCTTTGAAAACTGCCTGTTCATATCTTCTGACCATTTATCATCTGGGCAATGGCTCTCATTTTTTTATAAATGCGCGTCAGTTCTCTATATATTTGAGAAATGAGACCTTTATGTAAAAAAACTTTGTGTAAAAAATTTCCCTAATTTCCTTTTAATTTTGGCTGCATTGGTTGTATTTGTGCAAAAGCTTTTTTCATTTAATGTAATCAAAATTATCCAATTTACCTCTCATGGTCCTCTTTATCTCATTTGGGCATGAACTCTTCTCTTATCCATAGATCTGACAGGTAATTTTTTCCATGCTCCTTTAATTTGCTTATCATATTACCCTTTATAACCAACCAAGCCATGTACCCATTTAAAACATATCTTGGTATATTCTGTGAAATCAAGGTGTGAAATACTCTTAATGAGGTTAATTCTTAATATATTGGGTTTGTTTGTGTGTTTGTTTTTTGAGGAGTAATGAGGGCTAAGTGACTTGCCCAAGGTCATGCAGCTAGTAAATGTCAATTATCTGAGACTGGAATTGAACTCAAGTCCTCCTGAATCCAGGGCCAGTGCTTTATCCACTGCACCACTTTGCTGTCTCCTATCCATCTAAGCTAGATATATAGGAGAAGAATAGTTAGGAGGTCAGAAAGAAAAACTGTTCAGACACAAATAGCTTCTCTTCCTTTGGGAACCGGCTACCCAGACACATACCACTCCAGAAAATCATGTACTACATGAAGCCATAGGCAGTAGATTCCTTATTTTCCTGAACCTTGGAAGAAATTCTTGAATAAAGTAGATGCAAAAACTGGGTCAGCAAAAGATGGAGTCACAAGATAGAAGAGTAAACTTGGGCCCTGCCCTTCACTGGTAGTGTGTGTTTCTTGGACTTTATAGGTCCTAGAAAAGGGGACTCCTCTCTAGTGACTCTGAGTTCCTTTCCCTAGTTGGGGAAAGGTAATATTACATGTTTGAAGGATTGTCTAGGTCCCATAGAGGAGGATTTCTTGACTCTTTAGCAACCCTGAATTCTTTCCTTTGTGCTGTGACCTTCCATCCTCCATGCCCTAACCCCTGAATCCAGGAAAGTACTACCGAAGGATTGTATAGGACCCTGGCAAGATGTTTTGTCTGTCTGAGTACTTGCATAGAAGCTGAGGGCCTTTTTCATCAGAGACCTAAACGCAAATCAAACTCTGATATTCCCAGGGGAAAGACTGGGTATGGCCAAAACAATTCAACGTTCTCAAAGAAAATCTTGGGTAAAGCCATGAGGCAAATAAAGAGATACTTAATAAGACTTCTCGATATTTAGACCCAGTTAATGTGAGCCCAGAATTTCAATTATAGGACAATAGGTTATCTACAATCATACATAAGTCACCTGAATCAACTGGAGAGTGTTACTTATTGATAAGTAAGACTCCTGAAATGATAGTGTAGGCCCTATTGTATTTTTGTTATTTCATTTACTTAGATATTATCCCAGTCACTCGTGACAGAATTACTATCTTTTTATACTTGCCTTCATTTCTCACAAATTGGGAGCAAATTTCCACAGCACACCCTGCAGACTTTTATGACTTCCTTCCTTGCCCTATTCGGATTTCACTTTAGTCCACATATTCTTTTTTTATTTTATTTTATTTTTTGTGGGGCAATGAGGGTTAAGTGACTCACACAGCTAGTGTCAAGTGTCTAAGGTCGGATTTGAACTCAGGTCCTCCTGAATCCGGGGCCAGTGCTTTATCCACTATGCCACCTAGCTGCCCCTAGTCCATATATTCTTTACCATGGATACCTTTCAGGGGATCCATGAACTTGGATGGGAAAAAAGTTACATCTTTATTTTCACTGACCCCCTAACTGAAATTAAACATTTTCTTCAATTAAGAAAAAACACATTCTGAGGTTTTATAAGCCTCAACAGAGTGCTCAAAGGGTCAATGACACTGAAAAGATTAAGAACCCCTGTTTCAGTCTATTACCAAATACTTGATGATAAGTATTGGCAGCAGGTGCTTATCAATCACATCATTCTGCTCAGAATTATATGCACCTTCCTTAAAAAAAAAATGTGGTGAACCCATGTGACTCCTGACCTATCCCTAAAATATAAATGACATTAATATAGGCCAGCAATTTTCATACTTTTTATATCAGGATGCCTTTGCCCTATTAAAAATTATGGAGGACCCCAAAGAGTTTTTGTTTATTGAGTTATATCTATTGATATTTACATTATTACAAATTAAAATTGATAACATTTTAATTTAATTAATTTTAAAATAACAAAGGACTCCAGAGTTTTTCTTTGAGTTATGTCTATTTATATTTACTATAATACAAATTAAAACTGATCGAATTTTAATTGATTAATTCATTTTAAAATAACTATGATAGATCCATTATATCTTAACAGAGATTGTGCTTATGAAAAATATTTTCCAAAATCTCCTTAATGTGTGGTTTAATATAAGACAGATGGATTCTCACATCTGCTTCTGCACTCAGTCAGCTGTAATATGTTGTTTTGGTTGAAGTCCATGAAGAAAATCTGGCCTCGCACAGATAACATAGTTGGAAAAAGGAGGAACATTCTAAATAGACAAATAATGTCCTAGTATTATTATGAACATAATTTTGACCTTACTGACCCCCTGAAAGGGTCTTGGACCACACTTGGAGAATCACTGATGTGGAATAAACACATTTTTAACTTATTATAAGTGATAAAATGGTTGCCATTTTCCCCCTTCCTTCTGGCTTCAGATACTTCACATAGGCACTGTGGAGAAGTAGATGCTTATTGAGAGAGTATGAAGGTGCATAACTCAATCTACATGAAATGTTCTTTATCTTTTTAAAAATATTAACCACTTAACCCAATGGTGTTTTTAGCATTCAGAACTAAAGATCAATACTGAAACGAATATAACATGCTACAAAGTACATGCATCCCTCTCTGGGGACTGTAAGCAATACATGGGGTCATGGCAAAATGGAAGAATAAAGAGGAAAAAGGACTTCATTTAGGTCACTCTCAATTTGATGAAGATATGGAAGTTTGTACCAATTCCAAAATAAGGTTTATTTTAAATAAACTCTTCAGTTTGCTGGAATGAAGTGAGATGATTTTCATTTGAATCTTTCATTACACAGCCTCTTGATGTCTTTGTAACCAGCCACTTGACTTGGTCATCTTGAAGACTAAACTTTTGAAAGAACCGGCAATGATTCATTTCCCAAGGAATCTGAAGAAAAAACAATTGACTTGGCAGTTTTGGCAGGCATCAAGTAACGAAGATTTTTCCAAAATCTTGAATTATAGGGAAGAGACTTATCTGCCTTCCACTTTAAAATCCTGTGAGATTTCAGAAGCTCCAAGGATTGTGGCAAGAATGTAAAGTCACTAATAGGTGTGAATTTGATTAAGATTATTTTAATTTTTCTTTCCACCAGTGCTTCATGGAGTCCACTTTCAAGTTCATATCTGACTTTATCACACATGTAATTTTCACTCAGGACAATGATTAGTCTTCTGCTTTTTTTAATCAGTGAATGGATGTCATCAACAATAGCTGATAATTCAAAATGTATATTTGGTTAGAACAGCTAAAAGAATAGGCAGGAAATTATAATCATCAAAAAACTTTTAATTTGGAGTAATAGAGCTTATTCTATTAGATTTCTGGGCCTAATAAAATTAGAGTGTTTTTTGGGGGAAGTTATAACATTAGCCCAAAATAGAAAATGAGACTAAAAATAATTTTATTTATATAAGACCATTTAAAATGAACTCATCTTTTCTGAACTGTGATAACCTCACCTTTATATAGTATTTGAATTTATAAAATGTTTTCCTCAAAACCACTACATAAAGGAGATTGTACAAGTATTATCTTAATTTTACAGGTAAGGAATCTGAACTTAGAGAAATGATATGGCTTGCCCAGGTTAATACAATTAACATGTATCTGAGGAAAGTTACAAACTTGGATCTGAATTTCAAGTCCAGTGCTCTCATTCCATAGATATAGAGACTGGACCCATGATTTGATATAGAGAATTCACAACTGAAGAAACTCTCTCTACCACTATAGGCAGGTAATTTCTCTGCAACATATAGTTTGAGAGAGTTGCCTAGACCAGTATGAGTTTAAGCAATTTGTTCAGGGTCACAGTGCCAGTATATGGCAGAGGGAAGATTTGAACTTAGGTCTTACCAGCTCCAAGAGAAACTAGTAATCTACCCACTAAGTCATGGTGCCTCTCAGAATGCCACTCCAAAAATATAATGCATAATACATACCTGTGTGTAGAGAAGACAATGATTTTGTCGATTACATGAACATAGATTCACTAACCCCTTTGATCCTCCCTCACCCAGCCCCTCTGATCTGCATGGACCATGCTTGGCATCATGGGATTTGTAAGAAGTTGAAAAGAATTTTCTTAACTCTAGATCAATGCAATGTCACACTGAAAGAAGCCACAAGAAACAGTGAGAAAATCAGTTCAAAAGCGAGCATTGAATGTCAGGGCTTTTTTAGCTAGTTTACTAGGAGCAGTTAAGTTATTATAAGTAGCCATCTCTACAAATCGTCTTTTTGGAGCTAAGGCTCTGTAGCTGTGGTTAGCAAAGAACCCACATGCCAGCTGAAGACCAGCGGTAAGAGAAAAACACAACCACCAAGCACTGGATAAGCAGACACCTGCCAAGAGTGGCGGAAAACAGAACTGTGACTTCATCAGAGGAGATCAGCAGCTCTGCCCCATGAGTATAACAAACCCAGCCCAACATGCTTCTTCTGTCTCCTCTTTCACTAGGAGTATGAGCTAACCTGCAGGTATAAGAATATGTATGGGATGGAATCTTCCTTGTCATGTATTTTGATATGTGGTTTAATTAATTATATTTTGTTTTGAAATGACATTTTCTGGTTGCTTAAGTCAAAATAATTAGATAAGTGAACTAAGGAATGAATGAGACATTAATGGCTATTTCCAACAAACAGGCAATTTCAGTTCTTGTGAGAGAGAGAGAGGTCTAACTCATAAGTCTGTCTTTAGAACTGCTTTTTTCCTATGGATGTTATGGATGGGTTCTTTCAATCTAAACACTTACTTGAATTAGCATAAGAAAATTCTTTTTAATTCCTTTCCACTCCCATAATGTCAACTGTAGTCCATACAAAACAGAGAACCATGGTAAAGACTGAAAGAGGGTAAGGATCATTGTTCAACTTTCTTTTTGTTCTACATTCCTACCAGCAAAAAATTTACCATCCTCCTTACACATTCACACATGTGCACATGTGCATGAGTGCACACATAACCCCCCCCCCCCGAGTATTTCAAGGATCTATAATTTCACTGGTGTGGGCACACCTAATGACACAGACCACAGACACTCTGTAGCCTCTATGACTGAAAAATTCATCACTTTGTGGTCAATTGGATGGTGAGTCTTTTCCAAAAATTAATGCACAAAAAGATAACTATCATTCCTTATACTTATCCACTAGCAACTTGCCAATTTTCTTTATTTTTGTCATCTGAGGCTATGTCTTTGTAAAAGACAGCAAATACTTTTTATGGAAGGATATCACTTGTACTTAGATACATAGTGGTTAGTATCTTAAAAGTGGGAACTTCTTTTGTCCCACAAAATGTTTCATCAAAACAGGTGTAGTATTCTGGCTTTCTGAAAGTTTTTTAGCTCAAAGGAATTTTATTAGGCCAATATCAAAGCTGATCTTCAAAACAGTATGCCCACCCCACAGTTTCAGAGAAAATGTATGAAGCACAGCAAATAAGCAGATTCTTAAAAAGGAAATTGCCAGAGCTACCACAATTAACATGTGTATAGCTGCTGGGTAAACCTAAAATAAAAGGACAGATACCAAAGGTTTCTGTGTGCTGTTCTTTTAAAAAAATAAAAACAAGAAAAAAAGTAGTCATTTACAAGGTTAAGACATTAAGTCATAACTCCTTTTGTCCCTTTATCTTTTATACAGAAAACATTTTCACTGATTTTCCACCCTACATTCTCTTTGCTTACCTCCTCCAGGAATTATATCCCTTTCAAATATGCACAATTTATAGCCAAACTGTTTTTCTAAGACTCCAGGTAAAATCTCGAGAGCAAATTTGTGTTCTTCTCCATTATCTGGTTGGCAGTCTTTCAGGTAAGACACAAATGCATCATATTCTTTTCCATCTGAGGGGAAAAAAGTTTTCTTCTTAAGTTACTGGATATGTAAATCAAATCTGATCAAGGAAAATTTTGGAAAAATTGTTTAAACAATTGATAATCACTAGATATTACTTGAATAAGATAAAATTATAATATCAGTTTAACATATCCATCTAAGAAAGAGAGCACTCTCTGGAATATAAATGCTTTTTAAGGAAACTTGAATGGCAATGCATTTTAGGAGACTTTATCTGAATGAGATGGCTAAAAATTTTTCTGAACTTAGATAACTCTAACAAATCACCTGAAAGATCACAAACAACAGGAAGAAAATTATTTGCTTCAACACACACCCCACATATGTAATTTTTTCTTCTTAAAAGATGTGTTTAATTTCAGTAACATTTTAGCTATAATCATCTATTCAGTACATTAGGTACAGATCAGTCAACAAGTATTTTCTGAATGCCTTCTGTTCTATCAGTCACTTACTGCTATGTTCCTAGAACTGTGTTATAGAGTAGAAGGGATGGAAAGAAGTATAAGTTGCTCTTGGACTTGGAGACCTTAAAATATCTCTATAGGTATGTCATACATATAAGAAAAAGTTAAATCATAGCAAATGGCTGACGAGCTAATTAATATTCCCATGAGTTGATGATGAAACAAGGTAAGCAATCATTCTTTGATACAGGATAGCAAGAATGTCCAATGCTGGATTTGATTTATTTCTATGAACAATCTAAAAAACATCCTCAAGTGATGCATGTACTCAAGGGAAAGGAAAAATAGAGATCAAGATTGAGGATTTTATGCTAGAAAAGAGTGCACAAGACATAATATAGCATACTCCTTGTCTTGTCATTACCTTTTAATAAGAAACTTTCTTCAGACATAAAAAAGTCATTACTCACTGACAGTAACAACTGCCCTGATTGGTTCCACAAGGATGTAACTGCTGCTCAAGGAACAAAGGGGAAAACTGAGGAGGTGTTAGGTTTTGTTTTTTGTATATAAAGCATTAATTGAATATTATTGTATAGTATACCCCTCCAAATTAGAATATGCTCCAAACTTCTAGGATCTTCCAATCTAGTTGAGGAGACAAAACATACAATGATGAAGTAATGAGAACAAATACAAAGCAACATAACAGCACATGTAAAGTAACATAACATAAATTGAAAAGCCATGAATGTTAAGGAGACAGAAAAAAAAAAGTGTTCAGAGTGGGAGGAGTGTCCATTAGGGAATGCTTCCTAGAAAACCTAAGTTTTAAGCAAGATATATGTAAATTAGTAGAGGAAGGAAGTATTACAAAGGATGGGAATATGAGAATGGTCTAACTTTGATGGCTAAAAGAACATATAACTGACACAAATGGAATCATAGGAAAGAATTCAACATTCTCTTAGAGTTACACTTACTAATCCTTTAGTACTAATCCATTTATCAAGTCACACCAGAAGTCTATTTTGTTTGTTGGTCAGATTTTTAAAATATTACATATTCAATAACATAATTCATCATCTCAATAAGCTGTGCCTGGACTCAAAAAAAGTTAGAGTCAGAAAGGACCTTTTCATTTTATAGATAAGAAACATTATTTTCACCTGTCAGCATGTACATTTTGTCTCCAACCAATTCCAATAACACAGGATGAAATTGTTTCCTGTTTTACCTTTATAATTTTGATTAATGAAAGTAAATTTTCTTTTATGTAATATCCCACAATCCTTATTTTAATTAATGCTGGGGCTCTTGAACTAAAACAGGCAATCACTATTGTGAACTGTTATCCTCTGTTAGACTAAGAATTGTTTTTTCTATTGTGAAATGTTATTGATTATTAGAATAAGATTCTAGCGTTCTGAGAAGTGTCCTAATGTTAGTATATAGAGTAAAGCTGGACCTCAAAGCAGAAGGCATATATAAAAGCACATATAAATTGCAAAATATAGGTACATTTTCAGTAGAGCTAGGTTGTAATAAATAAACTGACAGGTTCAAACTAAGAAATGACCACTGTTGACATACATATATACAGTGAGTATATAACCACAATTTAACAATGTGTTAATAGTTAATCTTTGTTTCCCAGATCAAATATATAATGTTTTTAAAATTATTCTGTGGATACTACTGCATGTTAGTCAAATCATATGCTTTATAGAGTTATTAGCAGATGAGTTATGTGTATATGTGTAATGGATTTTTAAAATTTCCTTAAATGTTTACTCTCAGGGATATTTTGGGTGATTCTGCTTAACAAGGTTTCATTTCTCATTTCTTCCTGTTTACTGACTTCCCTACCTACCTACTTCCCTACCCTAATTGGCTTATACTAAATAAAATACAGTTGCTTTGGAAGACTACTTGTGTAGAAAACAGAATAATGAATTAACCAACAATTTTCTACACATCAAAATTGCTGAACTTTTCATTTTAGTATTATATCTGTAATGCCCACTCTCCCAAAGGACCATCTATTTCTAAGCTTATTTCATCTTTAAAAAAATCAAATGGATCCATATATTTCACTGGTCCTAGTAGTAAAACAAAAACATTTTTTTAAAAGTGGGGCAATTGGGGTTAAGTGACTTGCCCAGGGTCACACAGCCAGTAAGTGTTATTAAGTGTCTGAGGCCAGATTTGAACTCAGGTACTCCTGACTCCAGGGCTAGTGCTCTATCCACTGTGCTACCTAGTTGCTCCCAAAAACATAACTTTAAAAAATATTTTTTAAATTCCATGGTGTAGTCTGATGATTTAAATTAAACATCTAAGTAAGCATTGCTATGAACTGCCCAGCTCAAAAAAAGTAAGCATAAAGACTTACAGTTAAGAATATCTCTAATTCAGGTCAAACATACCCAGAAAATACTTGTTTGAAAAACAGAGGAAATTGTTTAAATTGCTGTACTTTATTTGGGTCCTTTATACAAGTCAAACTGCTATAGCTTCTCTTCACCAGAAAGCCATGCATTTCAGAACCAAGCTCATGAGCTTTTTTATTCTCACAATGTTATTTTTTTTATCTTTACAAATCCAACTGATGATAATTATCTTATCCTGTATTAATTTTAGGGTCATTAATTAGACACTGATAGCTCGGTGGGACAGTGGATAGCTCACCAGGCCATGAGACAAGAAGACCTGCGCTCAAATCTGACCTATGTGACACTGGCTGTGTTACCCTGGTCAAGGCACATAACCCTGTTTGCCTCAGTTTCCTCATCTGTCAAATGAGCTAGAGAAGGAAATGGCAAACCACTCTAGTATCTTCTTCAAGAAAACCCAAAAGGATGGGGTCACAAAGAGTTGGACACAACTGTAGAACAATTAAACAACATTGATATGACACTTTAATGTTTACAAAGTGCTTTACAAATATCATTTCTTTTTGTCTTCACAAAAATACTTTTTTATCCATGTTTTACAGATGAGGAAACTGAAACAGAGTTTAAGTGACTTGATCAGGGTCACACAACTTACTCAGTATGTAAGTCAGAATTTGAACTCAGGCCTTCCTGTCCCGGATCTAGCACTCTATCCTCTCTGCCATCCAAGTAACTTTAGTACTCATCTTTCATATTGAACATGGGTAAACTTGGGTTCAAAATGACAAATGATTCACCCATTGTCACACAGTAGGGAGGGGAAGAGCTATTACTAAAAAATAACTCAGGTTTTGTGAATCTGTATACAATGTTCCTCCCATTACCCAATGTTGCTGCCCTTGCCAGGCCAAAGCAATGAATGGCAATTCAACTTAATTCAGAAAATATTTATTAAGAACATAACACCACATGACACATACAAAAGAAAAAGATCTTATTCTTGAGGAGTTTGCAGCATCTTGGAAGGGGACAAGACAGATGGTCATATAAACATATAAACAAAACAGTCAGAGCAGAATCCCTAGATAACATTTAGACAACAGGTAGAGAGGACCATAAAAATTCATTGAGTGCTAAGGCAATTCAAAATGTCACCACAAATAATACAAGGTATTGTTTATCCCTAGATTCCTCTTTATAATTATATCTTACAACAAATAACAATGTTAAATCAATGCAATACACTTAAATGCACACTAACTTCTCATTTGAGAACGGAATATATATATGAGACAAGAAAAGAAAGTCCAGTAAAGCGATAAATTTTACCTGTTAAAGTCTCATCCCTTCTAATTAGGTCCCTGTAACATAAAATTATATCAACTCTATAAATGACACACATAATCACTAGGAAAATGACTGCAGCTGAAGATACAAGGACAATAATGAAAATGTGTCTGGAAACATCAGCAGGACCTTCCAGAGGGAAAAAAGAGAAAGAAAAAGCATTATTATTTTTTAAATTAGAAAAAAATTAATTATTCAGCCTCCTTAATACCATTCACTCCCATCACACAGGTTTACAAATATCTTAATCTCAAATCAAGCATTTACCTCTTTGGCTCAGTAGAATGTTATGCCTTGAAGACAAATTGGGATACATGTCACTGTTTTTTAAGCTCAAAATCTGTGCAAATATTAATTTTGAGCCTTGAAGTATAGAAGCACTTAAAATCATAACACCCTTAAGGAGAGAGACTCAATTTAGGAGGAAAAAGGAGAAATAAAGGGAAAAGCATTTAGAAATAATGCAGCTTTAGACTCAGGAACAGTGCAACAGTGCCCTCAGGATTCTTAATTAGAGCCTTTCACTTAAGAACTCTGATCAATATAACTGGCCAACCACAATTGAAGAGATGAAACAGAGTATCTGCCTCCTGACATGGAGTTGATAGACTTGGGATGCAGATTGAAACAAAATTTTTTTTGAAATGACCAAAGTGGGAATTTGTTTTACTTGACTAAGCATGTTTGTTACAAAGGATTTCTTCTCTCTCTCTCTCTCTCCTCTCAGTAGTGGTGGAATGAAAATAAATTTTTGCAAATTGAAAAAAAAAGTGAATTTTAAAAAGAAATGAATGGGTTTTTTAAAAGAAGAAAAGAAAAAAGATAAAGGTGACATAAAAACAAGGTATCAACTAAAATAAGATTTTTAAAAGATGAAAAAATAACCTACTTTCTAATACAATTACCTATTAAAACAATATGTAAATGACTGTGGTTATTAAGTAAGGGACATGTCTAGCTAAGGTCAAGCCAAAGTAGGACTAAATTAAATCTAGAGTTAATTGTGTTTTCCTCATGCCCACCCCACTACTATCCAGGCCCTCCTCTTTGGAGCAGAAGGGGCTTCCCCTTCGACCTTTCCTTGATGGTTGAGAGCCTTTCAGAGAAGGGGTCAAAATAGGAGGAAAACTGGTGTTGGCAAAAGCACTAAGGGCAGTGAAGGCCTGGGAGCAGGAGAAAAAGCAGAAAATAAGCAAGGAGGAACAGGGGCAACCCTTGGGTTCGCTCCTTAGCCCTCCCATCTCCCAGCCCCTCACCTAGGGTACTGTGAATTTTTGAGTCTAGCAAAGATCCACTGAATGTGAAAATGGTAAAGAACCTTCAGGCCTAGGAAGCAAAGGATAGAAAGCAGTATATACAGGGTGGGTCAAAAGTCATGAAGGGGTAAAAATCTCATAAATGGCATAAATTATTCAAAAATATAGTTTCCAGAAAGTTGTTAAAACATCAGATCCCAGGGCAGCTAGGTGGCACAGTGGATAAAACACTGGCCCTGGATTCAGTAGGACCTGAGTTCAAATCCAGCCTCAGACATTTGACACTTACTAGCTGTGTGACCCTGGGCAAGTCACTTAACCCTCATTGCCTGCAAAAACAAAATGAAACACACACACACACACACACACACACACACACACACACAAAACAAACAAAAAACCCCATCGATTCCTTCGTTACTTTTGGCCTACCCTGTACATGTGTATAAACACATATACATATACATATACATATACATATACATATACATATACATGTATACACACACATACACACTTATGTAAGCTTTTGCCTTTCTCCTGTTCAAAGAGAGATCTCAGAGAATTGTCTTTGGAGCTATCTCCCCTAGAGACTCCTCTGATTATTTTATCCTAACTGGATTTACGTGCCTGAGGGTGCAATTCTTTAAAGAGGAATGCCTAAGGACCCCCACCACCAATTTCCCCCATGACAATCTAAAGGTAAAGAGGAGCTGAGGAAGAAAGAAAGAAAAGAACCCTCAATTCCCACCCAAACTGATTTCTTAGCTCTGGTCACTAGTTTCTATATGCAACATAGAAAACAGAGTGAAATAAAGTACATCTTCCTTTCTATTTTTTCATCTAATTTAGAGAATGATCTGTTTGTTATAATGGAAAGCAACAAAACCCAGTTTCTAGTACCAACTGCAATATTAACTAGTTGTTTTGCAAATGACGATCTTTTCTAGTCTGTTTCTCCATTGGTAAAATGAGATGAGACACTATGATTTGCAAACACCCTTCCAGAACTAATATATTATCAAATCCTTTAAGTAAAATTGGGCTAACAAACCTTTCTTCTTCAAGAAGAATCCTATTGTCTCTAACACTCCAGGAGATGCCAGGGTACAATTATACCAGACATCCAAATTCTCTTCTTTAACGAGTTTAATCTTCAGTAGGCTGGAAACATACAACTTGCCATTTGATCCACTGTAAGAGAAGTTCAGATTTAGTAACAATGTTTACTTAACATCACCAAAATATTACTTGAGTAAAATAATCTATACATGGGCAATCCTTCAACTGTAATGACTATCTTTACCTGCATAATTTCCCCCCCAGTAATAGATATTTTAAAAGGAGAGAGAATAATCCTCTCTCTAGTGACCTATTAAAGGATAGCAGAGATTACTTGGGATTGATGTGTTTTGTTTTTTTTTTTTGGTGAGGCAATTGGGGTTAAGTGACTTGCCCAGGGTCACACAGCTAGTAAGTGTTAAGTGGCTGATGTCGGATTTGAACTCAGGTCCTCCTGAATCCAGGGCCAGTGCTCTATCCACTGCACCACCTAGCTGCCCCGGGATTGATGTTAAAAGAGTGATTCAGGATTAAACTTCTTAGGAGATAATGGTAATAGAACGAAAATACAAAATGGTCACATGTAAAAAATTTATATTTTTCTTTGTTCCCCACTCTGCCATAATAAGGTCTCCTCTAGATAGGGACAGAATTTGAAACCACTTAGATCAGACCAACGTGGTCTTACAAGGACTTTTTAAAAGTATGCACTTTCTTTTTCTTGAATTGGGAACTGTTTCAGAAAATCTTAAATCTAGAGCCTCCCCTTCATATATGGTACATCCATAACTTGAGCACCTGTAAGTCTGGGACCAACTAGAAGAGAAATTATACCACTGTGGCAATTTCTACATATGGAGATGCTTCCAATGAATTCTTCATGACATAGAGAATTATAAGGCTCAATGAAAGAAAACAGGCCAAACCTTATGCAACATCTATGCAGACAATGAAAATATAACAAATATTTCCAAACTCTAGTTGATAAGCTCTTATTATTTTTTTATATAACCTGTAATTTCATTGGTACGGGGAACTCCCAAGGAGGGAATTCCCTATACAAAGGCAAATAAATAGGTGAGTTCTTGGCAGCCCAAAGTGTTAGAAATTTTCCATAGTGTATTGCCCAGGGTCAGGAAACCAATGAGTCAGGAGGAGGACTTGAATTTAAGCCTTGTGATTCTCCACAGCTTGCTCTTTATCCTGTGGCCTACTCTATGAAGATGCAGCTTAGTGTGACATTGTGCCTCCATTATTTAGTGCAATCATATATCAATTTAGCTGAAAAGAAAATGTCCTGTCCCTTGGGCAGCTTTGTGGCTTAGTGGATACTTGCTGGTCCTGAAATCAAAAAAGCTCATCTTCATGAGTTCAAATATGGTCTCAGACGCTTCCTGGGCAAGTCACTTAACCCTGATTACCTCAGTTTCCTTATCTGTAAAATGAACTAGAGAAGGAAATGGCAAAACACTTCAATATATTTGGCAAGAAAACCTCAAATGGGTTCACAAAGAGATGGACACAACTGAAAATGACTGAACAACCAACACAACATCCTTTGGAGTCATTTTACA
Organism: Dromiciops gliroides; assembly: GCF_019393635.1. NCBI lineage: Eukaryota > Metazoa > Chordata > Mammalia > Microbiotheria > Microbiotheriidae > Dromiciops > Dromiciops gliroides. The sequence continues at coordinate 188,796,229 of NC_057863.1, forward strand.
GTAGGATTTGGCCTCCAGTATGTGAATTTATTTAAAAGTTAGGGAAAGGTAGAAGAAGGGAATAAGCATTTATATAATATGTGCCAGGCACTGTGCCAACCTCTATTTTTTACAAATATTATATTGTTTGGTCCTCACAACAATGCTGAGAGGTATGTGTTATTTTTTCTCCCCATTTGACAGAGGAAATGGAAGTAGAAGTTAAATGACTTGCCCAAAGTCACATACCTAGTAAGTTGCCTGAGGCTGTATTTGAACTCAGGTCGTCTTGACTCCAGACACAGTACTCTATCTACTAAGCTACCAGCTGCTATAAGGTGTCTGGTGTTAAGGTCACATGTTAAAATACCCTTGTAAGGATTTGAGGTAGTGAATAACTTTTGTATGGGTGCTTTCAGCAATTGTTTGGCCCTTTTCTCTTGACCTTGAACCCTTTGCACACTAGACAAGGAGAACACAGTAGCCACAGACAACTCCTTATACCAACACATCCTGTGGCCTCTGATAAGCAAAAGTGCCACTGATGCTCCCTAGGGTAGTTTCAGTCATTGGTAGCTAGATGGTAGAAGGAATAGAATGCTAAACTTGGTGGTGAAGAAGTCTAATCCTACTTCAGATACAAAATAGATGTAAGACCTGGGGCAAGTCATCTAAACTCACCTATTCTCAATTTTCTCCTTTGTAAAATGGAAAAAATAATGGCCTACCTCATAGGATTGCTGTGAGGACCAAATAAGATAGCATAATAAAACATTTTGCTAATCCTAAATACTATAAGTGCCATATAAATGCTTATTATTCAGCTGAGTAGAAATGACAATTGACACGTTGAAAGATCTTTTTTTTCTTTTTAATTTGAAAATCTGAACTGAAGAACCCATTTATATATATATATATATATATATATATATATATATATATATATATATATATTTTGGCGGGGCAATGGGGGTTAAGTGACTTGCCCAGGGTCACACAGCCAAGTGTCTGAGCCTGGATTTGAACTCAGGTACTCCTGAATCCAGGGCCAGTGCTTTATCCGCTGTGCTGCCCCCAAACCCATTTTATTTAAATTCTTACATATTAGCATAGAAACTGGTATTATTCTCCATATTCCTTTCTCAAAATATAGATTAGATTATTATAATAGGGCTATGAATTAAAGAAACAATGATATATTTAAATATTGAGTTTGAAGTCTTTTTGGAAATGTGTTTTTCATCACTGAAGTAATATATACATGTTATTGACTAGATTCAGGAAATAGGTGCCATCTAATCGTATGGGAAATACTTTTTAGGGAATGGATTGTGACCTTATTCTATGTTAAAGGATATGACTTGAGGGAGAGTGGTTGTTAATACATCATTTTCTTTGCAACAGGGGAGTTGGCAAATACAGACTTTAGCAATATGAAATACAGTAAATGAATCTACTGGTTGCACAATGTGCTGTCACTAGTAGTAATATCAATTAGCAAATCAACATAAAAGTTTTAGTGAGAGGAAGCAGTCAGATTTCCCATATACTAGGAATATGGTGGGGGGCAGAAATCATTTAGTACCTAGATAAAAGAAATAACAAATTTGAAATCCTCTAAAGTTATATGTTTAAATCACATGGTGTTAAGTTAAATGTTTCCACAATAAAAAGACCAAACTAGGTTTCTTTATCTCTAAGATAAGGTAATGGGACAAATGCCCTCTGAAGACCCTTCATTCTGAAGATCTATGATTCTGTTAACTAAATGTATTAAATAGAAATTAAAGGTTACAAGTATGGGCAATCACTCTGCTAGATAAAGCTCCTAGAAAATAATAGCTGTATGCACTGACAGTTTAGAAAACTGGACATATGGGGCTATGTCTATGAAAAAAGTGAAATGGTGATTTAATTTTAAAAAGTTCCTTACCTACCCATTCAATGTGGGATCCTGACCTATTATCTATATTATAGTCTATATATAATATATATGTATATATACATATATTATATATAAATATACATGTATTATATAATATATGTATATAAAATATACATATAATATGTGTATATGTATATGTATATATACATGTATTATAGTCTAAAAAAGAGCAATACGATTACAGACATTTCAGAGCTGAAAGGGACCTTAGAAGTCATCTGGCACAATGATGAAAGCCCAGGCCTGGAGACAGAAAGACCTGAGTTCTAATTCAACCTCAGGCAATGACTAGTTGTGTGACCCTAGGCAAGTAGCTTACTTTTTGTTTACTTCTTTTTCCCCAACTGTGAAATTGGGAAAATAATAGCACCTACCTCTAGGGTTGGTATGAGGATCAATGAGATTTTATTTGTAAAAAGTTCTTAACATGGTGTATGATACATACTAGGAATTATATAAATCCTTATTCCCTTCTTTTCCCCTGTTCCATTATTCTAACCTCCTCATTTAAAGTCAGGGTAATTGAAGGGAAAAAGTCAGTCACTCAGTTAGTGAATGTGAGACAAAACCTATATCTCGATTCTCAGCCCAGTGTTTATTTTGTTATATCAACTTGTCTCCATCATGTTCACTAGAAAAAGGAATAACATTCATTTAGAAAGCCTGGGTAAAATTTGGGTGGGGATTTGTAACATGATTTGGGTATTCTCAGAACTTTCAGGAACCTCTTTTCTTACTCAGAGAATCTGGCAAAAACTTGTTGTAGGAGGAGGTGGTATGCTAAAATTAAACATGTAAAAGGAAATGCTACCATGTTTGTCATCAAAAATCATAGGATCACAGACCAAGAGCTGGGTGGGACTTCAGAGTCTATCTCATCCTAGTCTCTCATTTTGCAAACAAGGAAACTGAGGTATAAAAAGGGTATGATCACTTAGATTGTAAGGAGTCAGAGGTGAGTGTTGGGGCCAGGTTTATTGACTCTATATCCGATGCACTTTCCACTGTACCACTTGCTATCACTTGATGTATATCAATACATAATTTCTGTCAATTCAATTAATGAAATATCATGTGGAATTATAAGTTAGAAGACTAGTTTCAAATCCTGGCTCCCTCCCCACCAAGTTCTAATAATAGAAGTGCTTTATGGCTATTAATTCATTTGAGCTATACAACAACCCTTAAAGGATAAGTGTTATTATTAGATACATTTTACAGATGAGGAAAGTGAGGCAGAGGTTAAGTAACTTGCCCAAGTCAGCTAGTAAGTATATGAGATAGGATTTGAATTCAGGTCTTCCAGACTTCCAGTTCAGCACTCTAGCTACCGGGAGACTTTGAACAATTTATTCAAGTTATATTGTTCTCAGCATTCCCACCTGTAAATGGGGATAATGACATAGGCATATTCTACCCCTTAGAGTTGTGATATAGAAAAAACTTTGTAAAGTGTCAAAAGTTATAAGCCAAATAGTTCATAGAACTGCTTATCTTATGATCATTTCCCCAGTGTTTCCAACTACTTCTTGAATAATAATATTCATGATAAAAACTCAACATTATATAATGGTTGTTGATTTAAAATACTTTTCCCACCACCTACCATGGGAAGGAGGGTAGTGTAAATATTATTATCCCCATTCTCCAAACAAGAAAACTGATGCACAAGAGGATAAGTGATTTGACCAGTGTTACACAAGATTAAGTGACAAAGTTTGAAAGTAACCTTAGTCTTCTGATTCTAAGGCCTTCATAGACCAATGAACAGTTAACACAAGGAAGTTTGCTTTTCCTAGCATAGGAAGAAAGAATAGAGTCCCTAATGGATTATTCTGTGTTCAGAACTAGGAAAATATTCCCCTGCAGTTACCAAACCTGTGGGCTACTTTGTAGCTACTCAGATATCTGCCAGAAAAGCCAAATCTACCATCACCACTGCTTTTACATGCTTATGGGGAACTAAAAAAGAAATGAATTAGATCTGTAAAGCCCCTTTCAGCTCCAAAATGTCTGTAATTGTACAGCTATGTTTTAGAATGTAAACTATAAACAGATCAAAATTATCCTGGATGAGTGGGTGGCTGGGAAACCCTATTTACCATTTCCATTTTTTCCACATAAACATAGCTCTGTGTGTGGTCTAGTTTTTGTGGTCAATCTTCTACCTGGTTTGAAGGTTTTTAGTAATTTTCTGCACAATTAGAGTAGTCAAGTACTTAATTTGGTGAATAAAATGGCATGCTACAGGGGCAGTTAGGTTGTGCAGTAGATAAAGCACTGACCCTGGATTCAGGAGGACCTGAGTTCAAATCCAACCTCAGACACTTGATATTTACTAGCTGTGTGACCCTGGGCAAGTCACTTAACCCTCACTGTCCCACAAAAACTAACAAACAAATAAAATGTCATGCTATAAATCACAATATGTAAAGTACACTCAATATACCACCTGTATGTTCGTGTCTCTTTATATATATTAGTATCATTATCGTGCTCGTCATTCCAGTAAATTACGCCAGTTGGGTCCCTCATTAAGGCAGTACAGTTGAGTACTTTCTCTTTTCCTAAAGAAAGATAGACAAACTTAAAGAAAGATTTCTTGTTAGCAGAACCCCAAAGCTCCAAATGACATTAAGAGATTTATACTAGCTAAATGTCCCATCATCACCAATATATATGAAACATTTTTATGTAATACAGAACTAAAAACTTAAAAAGTATAAATATTCAAGTCTTGTTTTGAGAAACCTAATTTATAAAAATCCAAATGTAGGAAATAGAAAAATTAGGTGGTTATTTGTAAGTTTTCCCCAATTTTACAAATGAAGTATGATCCAAATTTTTATTTTTAAATTAATGATTTAGAATGTAAAATATTTTAAAATTTACAAAGTGTTGTATACTAGTTTGGCCTCACCACCACTCTATGAGGTTGTTATTAACATCATTTTGCAGATGAAGTGTCTGAGAATCAGATAAGCTAAGTGACTTGCCCATGGTTCTATAAGTAGCATCAGAATATTTAAGGCCAGGTCTTTCTAATTCCAAGTCCAATACTTTAACCATTCCTTCATACTATGACTGCTCTTTCCTCTGATTCAGAATCCAGAAATCAATCAGTTTTCCATGTTCAAGTAGCAAGACCAAATGGAATATTTTTATAGCATTTTTTCTAACTTTATTACCAAAAGGTCCAATTACCATGGCACCTTGAAAGGTAATCTCCAAAACTCTGGAATATTATGTTCAATTCTGGACACCACAGTTGAAGGACATTGGGGAGCTTCAGTACATCTAGAGAAGGGTAACCAAGATGGTGAAGGGTTGTGATTGCAGGAATTGGGAGTGTTTAGCTTGAAAAAGAGATGTGAGACAAGAGAAGGGGCATAAGGGCTGTGAATGTCCTGCAGAAGAGGGACAAATCTAACAAGAAGAGCTTGTTAGATTTCACCTCAGAGGGCAGACAATGGGTAGAAATTGTAGAAAGACAAATTTAGGTTTGATATCAGGAACAACTCCCCAGTAATTAGAGCTGTCCAAAACAGGAATAGGGTGTCTTCAGAGACACTGATTTCCCTCTCCCTGGAAGTCTTCAAGCAGAGGCCAGATGACCACTCTGAAATATATTAGCGAGGAGATTCCTCTCAGATACAGGTTGGACTAGGTGATAGCTGAACTCCTTTTCAACTCTCAAATTCTATGAAGATTAGAAATTTTAACTTCCCCAATAGGATAGCAACATCAAAACAATGACAGATAGACCATTGACCTAGGTATTTGACTACTTCATCACCATGTAGTTGGCTTATTCTAATCTATTTGGCCTAAAGTTAGTTGCTCTTTGAAACCCTGTTTGCCCTAGTTTGCTCAATTGTAAAATGAGCTAGAGAAGGAAATGGCAGAAACCCCAAATAAGGTCACAAAGAGTCAGACATGACTGAAACAACTGAACAACAGCAACTTTGAAACCCAACTCTATTTTTCTCCCCATCTTCATATAAACTCACCATTTTCATATAAACATAGGATATAAACTCAACACTTCATATAATCATAGATATATATGTATTATAAATATACCTAATTCAGCTTCAACATAATTAATGCTGTTCCCATATAGTGTTGATATTATGTCTGTGTTATCTGTTTTTTAAAGAGAGAAAAAATATATTATTTCTCTATAGTGTTTTCCTACCACATACATTAAGGTATATGAACTATATTCAACACAGAGATTCATATGTTTACCACATTTATGACATGTTTTATTTAGAAATTATTTCATTCCATCCCATAATAACTAGAAAATACATGTTACTCAGAGTTAAATTATCAAGTTACACTCAAGACATATAAAAAACAACTATGAAACACTATTTACAGAAATAAAAAACTTAAATAACTGGTAGAATATTTGTTGCACATGGCTAAGCCCTATACATAAAATAAAAGTGATATTACCAAAATTAATTTGTATATTGATGTTATAGTAACAAACCGCCAAAGAGTCACTTTATAGAACTAGACAAAATAACAAAATTTATTTGAATGAAGAAAGGGTTGAGAATCTCAAGGGAAATAATGTAAAAAAGTAGAAATAACACTTCTAGGCTTCAAATTATATCATAAAACAACAATCATCAAATCCATTTAGTACAAGTTTAAAAAACAGAAAACTAGATCAGTGGTAAAGACTAGATGAAGAAGAATCAGAAACAAACTTAATAGCCTTGTATTTAATAAATGTGAAAACATTTATTAATCTGTTTTAGAAAGGGTCCCCTACTAAACATGAAAAAAAACTAAGAAAACAATTTTTAAAGTATAAATATATATGAATATAAATATATGAGATCAAGAGCCATTCCCTAATGGATAACTGGCAACAGATACAATAATTCTCAAAAAAATTGCAGCCATTAGCAACCATACAAAAGATTTTTTTGCAGTAATTCATAATAATAGAAATACAAATTAAAACAATTCTGAGATTTCACCTCATACGCAGCAAACTGGCAAATATGACAACATTTAGTAAATGTAGACAGGCTGCAGGATGATAGGCATCCTAATACATTGTTGGTGGAGCTGTAAGTAGGTCCAACCATTGTGGAAAACAATTTGGAATTAAATGGAAAAAACCCAGCTAAAATGTTTATACTTTTCAACTCAGAGATGCTACTATCAAGCATATCTCTCAAAGAGGTCAAAGCTAGAAAGAAGGGTCTCATTCACATATCAAAATCATATCGCTTTTTGTGCTGTCAAATAACTGGAAATAAAATAGACTACCCACTGATTAGGGAATAACTAAACAAATTAGAATTTGTTTATATTTATGTTTATATATAAATGGAATGAAGTAGCATTGTGCTGTACAAAATACTAAATATTAGCTCATAAAGCTAATATCTAAGGATCTGACTCAAATTCACATAAGGATTAGTGAATAAAAATATCTTAAATAGTAAAAACATAGTAAATATCTACTCTTAAAAATCATGTGCTCCTGAAAATGCTTTTATTTCTTTCATATAGTAAGAGTTCAAAATAAGGTTTTCTTCAGGCATTGGCTCTCTCTGCTCACCACCTCTGTTGTCCACTATGGGTCCTCTGATTACCTGTGAATGTATGCTCACTGTATTTGAAAACAATAAATAAATATGAAACAAGCTTGCTATTCAAAAAACCCTTCAGTTTCTTCAGTATTCCAGAATTATTCTTACCTCTTATTTTTACATTGAAAGTTTTAGTGACATTAAATGATCTTCCATTTTTATAAAGGAAAAATATACAAGTATAATTTCCTACATCATTCCACACAGCATTCTTCCGAATATATGCTTTGTGATTCCCTGGAATCGGAGAACAGTCCTGTATGTTTATAAAATAAAGAAGTTTAAATACTTTACATAAACAAAACTAGTGTTAAAATCAGGTCCCTGTGTAATCTTAGGCAACTAGGTGGCATAGTGGATGGTGCACTAGGCTTGGAATCTAGAAGACTCCTCTTTATTAGTTCAAATCCAGCCTCAATCACTTACTAGATGTGTGACCCTGGGCAAGTCACTTAACCCTGTTTGCCTCCATTTCCTCATCTATAAAATGAGCTGAAGAAGGGAATGGCAAGCCATTCCAGTATTTTTACCAAGAAAACCCCAAATGCGGTCACAAAGAGTTAGACATGACTGAACAACAATAACAATCTGTAATCATATGATGAAAGATGTTATGCCATTTAAAAGTTAAACCACAATAAAAAGTAGCAAATGATAATCAAAAAATTCTGTAGTCCATGACTCTTTCTTTCTTTCTTTTTTTGTGGGGCAATGGGGGTTAAGTGACTTGCCCAGGGTCACACAGCTAGTAAGTGTCAAGTGTCTGAGGCTGGATTTAAACTCAGGTACTCCTGAAACCGGGGCCAGTGCTTTATCTACTGTGCCACCTAGCTGCCCCCCTATGACTATTTCTAAGGGCATAAGAGCACTGGATTTTTAAAAATAATAATATTTGGGATTATCATTAATATTAGGAAAGTCATTTCTTCATAGCAAGTAATTTTAAGTATTTTGTTTCGCTTAATGGTATCATCATACTCCTTAGAGATTTTGCAAATATATCCTTTGCCATTCCAGTGTGGTAAATAGTGCAGGTTAAAGAAAACTCTATTTTTGTTAGCCATGAACCAAAATTGAATCACAAAAACATGGTGCTGCTACTGTTAGAATAATTTCACAGGATAGTAACCTACAAAGTAGTAGGTAGAGTGCTGTGCCTGGAGTCAAGAAGACCTGAATTCAAATCTAGCCTCAAATACTTACTACCTGTATGATCCTGGGTGCGTCACTTAACTTAATCTTTGTCTGCCTCAGTTTCCTCATCAGTAATAAGGGATAATAATAGCACCTACTTCATAGACTTGTTGTGATGATCAATAGAGATCATATTTTTTAAGTTCTTAGCACATAGTTGATGCTTAATAAATGTTTGTAACCCCTCTTCTTTAATTCCGCATATTCCTCTCTAATAATACTTTAGCAATGTTTAAGCAACTGTATACCATTTAAGATCTGCGGAAAAGCAAATTGATACCTCTGTTGCATGAATTTTTAGCAAAGTGTATGTAGAAGGTGAGGAAGCTGAAATCCACCCCCACTCCACCATGCCTACCCCTCCCTTGCTTCTGGTCAGTGATGACTGACTTTGAAATGGCAATGATCCAGGCCATCAGGGTTGACTTTCCAATCACAACTCATCAAGGATCCTTCTTTCACTTCTTGTGAATGGAAAGAGGTCTACAAGCCAACTGCCTGAAACAATGCTAGGGGAAAGATGACAATTCTACCATGAAGGTTTATCCACCTGAGTTCTGACATTCATCCCAGCTATAGTTGTTGCTGTTTTTTTAACACCTTTACCAAAAGAATGATCATCCTTACCAGGCTCTGAACCATTTGACAAGTTGTATAGCATAGCAGCTTGAGAGCTGGACTTGGACTAATGAACATAATAATGATAATTAACATTTATATAGTGTCCCAATACTGTGCTTTACAATTATTAGCTAATTTGCTCCTACAAACAACTCCAGAAAATAATTGCTATTTTTATCTCCATTTTATAGATGAGGAAACTGAGGCAAATGGCAGTAAAGATACTTGCTCAAGGTCACAGCTAGGAAGGGTCTGAGGTCAGTTTTAACTCTGATCTTCCTGACTCCAGGTTCACTGCACCACCTAGCTTTCTCCATGTTAGAAAATAATTATTAATGATGGATTTCTAGGGGAGACCCAGAGAACAGTTGTATTGCTCTTTCTCCCTCAGCTCTTGTCTGGGATGAGCCCAAGAAAAAGGAGATTGATCCTTTTGTTTAGTTAGGTGAAGAAGCACACCTAAACAGTGGAATTTCCCTTTTGCATACTCTCTAGACCACCCTCAAGTCATGTCGATCAATGGAACTGACTGATGTTATAACCAATTGGCTTAGATCAATGTGTAGTGGCCCGCCTCTACTAAGGAGGATAAACTCTGTGGCCAAACCAGGGTCAGGTTTTCCCTTTTTGTCCTCTCCTGCCCCTCTATCTGGCCTCAGTCTCACTTGGTGCTAGATAATTTAGAAAACACAATTTAGCACAAATAATTAAAAAAACACACCCAAGGACATCTGGAAAACCTTGACTTGCATCTCATGCCAGGTGTTTAATTAATGTATGACCCATGGCATATAAATCAGATTCTCTGAGCCTCAATTAACTCATCTGTAGAATGGGAATTACAAAAAGAATACCTCAGAACTGTTGCAGAGTAACATATGGTTTGTGCAAACTTTAAATCCTTACATAACTGTGACTTATTCTTATTTTTCTTATTAATCTAAGCAAAAATGTAGAACTTCTATGAAAAAGGTCCATGGGCTGGACAGAAACAATGACATTGGTGGTCATTCCATTAGAATGTATCATTTAATTTCAGGAAGTTCACTGAATAAACAATATCTGAATAAAGTGCTCAAGATACAAAGCATTAGCAGAAAGCACTTTCAAAAGATGGTACAGAAAGGCTGACAGTGCTTAATGTAAATATTGGAAACGGATTTCATGTAGCTGCTCATACCCATGGGGTTATTCTTCGTGTCTGTTACTATTTTACAATACAGTATCATGCCATGATTATGACATTGTAAAAAATAAAACTCAGTGGAGCTAGCTCTCCAGTAGATGATATTTTATTAGCAAGAATGACCAGTGGGTATGTCTTAAGAGGCTTATTAGTAATAAGCTTATAAATTTATGGAGTATTTATGGTTTATAAAGTTTTTGGACAACATCCACATAAGGTAGTTAGTACAAGTAATCTCTTCCTTATTGACCTGATGAGGAAACTGAGGTTCAAAGATAGCCGCCTGCTCTCTGTCTCACAGCTACCAAGTGGCCAAATGAAGACACAAATTAAGGTCTCAGCTTCAAATGCATTGCTCTTCCTACTAAACCATAATGCCTTTCAATCAATAAATCAAGTTCACAAAGCTAGATGAAATGGTAGAGAAAAAAGTAAAACAGGGTCAACATATTTTAAAGGGATTAAAATCATCACTACTATATAGTAAATGTTTTGTTTATATATAACTGACTTGCATCAAATCAAACCAGAAAAATTAACTTGAGCCAAAATCCTACTGTTTCTTATGGGAGGGATGACAGTTAAAGATAGCTCATGATTTCATGGCCTTGTTCCCTTGGCCTGCCAAAAACAACAGCTACATCCAGAATTATCAGGCAATACTCGGGAGATGATACTCTAATCAGAAAATTTTCACAGGTATCTGCACCCATCTGTCCAAAATTATATGTCTCCATGACAAATTCCTCTTATCTTGAATTCATGTATCTGAGACATAGAAAGAGTGATCCCTTCTCCAATGTGAGTTCCAATGATAAACGATTGTGGTAGAACAAGATTCATATCCACAACAAAAGTTTTGCTACTCTCATGTAGGCCAATTTATGCCAACTATGTGGTTTTGGCAACTTGTTTGGAATATACTATTCACATTTCTCCAATTAACTAACCCACTGCCCAGGTCCCATCTGAAAACAAGTATGGACCAATGGTAGCAGAAGCTAACTGCCTGAAAGGGATATGGGATTCTAGGATTACTACAATTTCATATGTAGGGTAGCCTTGCTCCTATGTGTAGCAAGTTGGGTTTTCATCAAACAAATCAATTTTTCCCTTTCACTTAATTTTTTTTCTTTTCTTTTTTTGTGTGGGGCAATGAGGGTTAAGTGACTTGCCCAGGGTCACACAGTTAGTAAGTGTCAAGTGTCTGAGGTCAAATTTGAACTCAGGTCCTCCTGAATCCAGGGTCGGTGCTCTATCCACTGTGCTACCTAGCTGCCCCTCACTTAATTTTTTTAAGGACTTTTAAAATTTTTGATCAATTTCTACTTAGCAGTGACATCTAACATCAATTCATTGTAAGAAGACCACTTATCTTCTAGTGAATCCCTAATGGACATAAGGCAAAACCCAAATTTTCTGGCAAATTTCATTTCAACATTTAAATTGTCTCAGATCTTAATATTTAGATTAATCCTCACAACTTTATAAAGTTTCTAAGACAGATTCAAACTAAAGCCAAACTAAAGCTCCAGTTAAAAAAATAATACCAATAGAAATTGAGAAGGGAACAAAAAGCCCTTGAACTAATAACCCTATAATTATTAATGAACTTTACAGATAAACAGAAGTACTAATATGCATTATATACAAAGAGACCAGCCTTTCTCAAACTCAGCATCTCCCCCGCCTCAGTCCTTAATAGAATTTTTCAATAATTGTTACCTTAAATAAAGATATTTTATAGGCCTCTGTCTGGAAGTAATCATGGGTACAGTTTATACTTAAGGATTTCCCAACTTCTACTTCTTTAGTCATTAAATATTTTGGGTGAAAACAATAATGTTCACTTCTTTTGGTGACAGTTATATTCCACTGATTTTTATTTTTTCTGTATGGGGAGAAAAAGTTTAAAGACAATTTAAAGCATTTTCAATACAGTAAAATCCCTCATATGAAATATATATATACACAGAATTATACCCATTTCCACACCCCCAGATCCATTCTTCCTGTTTTCCAGCAGATTCAAAGATAGCAATTTTACTAACCTGGTAGTTTCATCACAGAATCTTGAAACTGAAAGGTGATCATATAATATTAATAATAGAATAATATATTAATAGAATAAATAATATATAATTCAATGTCTTTATTTTATAGATGAGGAAAATAAGGTCCAGAAGGGTTAAATAGCTCAGAGAATGAAGAAATGGTAGACCTAGGATGGTCTACTACAGTGCCTCTCTGATGGTTAGTAGCAGTTGATCAGCAGTTTTTGCTGATGATAATGAGTCAGATAGGTCCTCTCTCCATAACAATTTTCCCCCTCAATGATAGCTATGTGGGTTGGCCTTGAAATAGTGTATTAGTGAGCACTGCTTGGGCAGTGAAATTCTGCAGAAGTTTCAACTCTGCATTCTAAGTAAAAATCAGAGCACGAAGTTTTTCTGGCTTAGGTTTTTATGGGACCTCAGTTTTTGTTTTTATTTTTTGTCCTGTTTCAGGCTTATACATTTCAGTTACCTCTGCAAAATGGTCTTTAGTCTTTTTCATACCACCTCAATCAGTCTTTTGAGAACAGCTTTGTATCTTTCTAGGAAAAATAATTATTTTTTATATTTTTTTCCATCCTTGCCAACACTCTGCCCCTTCACCTCCATGGATACTGACAAATTGAACATTAAAAGGTCATTTGAAGAATATTTGACATAATTTTCAGCATCTTATATGTGAAGTATGCAAGTGGCATTTAGGATATGTTAGCTATCAGGTAGTCTCAGAGTTAAAAGAGACTTTAGACTTTGACTACATCTAATCTCACCTCTGTGTAATGCATCAATTCCCCCTATTACATCCCCAGCAATGACTATAGAGCCTCTTCTAGCTATGAGATTATTTCTGAAACAGCCCTTTACAATTATGGACAGTACTCATTATTAAGAAGTCATTTCTTATATGAAGTCAAAATATACTTAAAGGAAATGTATATGGGATGAAAAGGTACTGTTGTAGACTCAGAAGTTAAGTGACTTGTCCAAGGTTATACAGTTAGGAGGTGACAAAAGCAGGTGGGGGCACAATGGGTAGAGTGCCAGGTCTGAAGTCATGAAGACTTATCTTCCTGAGTTCAAATCTAGCCTCAGCTACTTACTAACTGTGTGACCCTGGGCAAGTCACTTAATCCTGTTTGCCTCAGTTTCCTCATCTTTAAATGAGCTGGAAAAGAAAATGGCAAACCACTCCAGTATCATTGCCAAGAAAACCCCAAGTGGGGTTACAAAGAGTCAGACACAACTGAAAATAATTACTGGTTCTCCAGAAAAGGGAAATTTCTTCATTAAATGATTTCTTGGTGAGTGATAAAACTCATGACAAATTATCTGAGAGTTTATTTCAGTTGTTCTTAGTATTCTTAATATCAGAATATGTAGATCCACTATTTAAACTCCAAAGGGATTTTTGGGCTCAAGTGTCCTAATGTCACTGATGAATTTGTGCTCATCCAACTGTACTCCTTTCCCCTCCCGGTGACTAGTGGACCCTTTCATGAAAGACAGACCAGAGCATGAGACATAACATCTGAGGGTCTCATCAAGAGCACCAGCATGTGGCTATCCACAAAGCAAGACTAACCTTATTGGCAACTACACAGCCTTAAAGGGCTAGACAGAAAACAGGGGGGAAAAAAGGGATAGCCTTTTTCTCCATTATAAAGTCAAAGAGGCAAGGAACAATGAAGTAACAACACAATGCAGAGAAAGTATTAATACCACACAGAAGAGACTGAATTTAACTTAGACCAAAAAAAAGGAACCAATAAAACCCCTTCAGTTAGACATCTTCAGAGTTGTGTTTAAGGAATAATAATTGTCAACATTTATATAGTACTTCAAAGTTTGCAAAACCCATTTACATATATAATTTCCTTTAATCTTCCAATAACCCTGTAATAAAAATACTATTATTCCCCTTTTGCAGTTAAGTGACTTCCCCTGGGTCACACAGCTCATCCTGAAGAGGAATTTGAATTTAGGTGTTCCTGACTTCAAGTCCAGTGCTCCAATCCCTATACCACCTAGGGACAGCTGAAAACCAGGGGAGATACAATTAGGAAGGGGGGATAGCTCTCTTGGAGTGAAGGAAGAGGACTCTAGGCTGTGAAGCAACCAAAAGTCCTTGAAATCTTGAGATGTTTCCTTAGACCTCAAAATGCCTTTAAGATATTTCTTTAAAAAACAAACAAACAAAAAGAACCCCTACCTTCAAAGAATGAAAGTTGCCATCATTAAGAACATTCACTTTCACTCTGTATGTGACTTTTGTCTACCTATTTGTTAAAGTTGCCTCTCCCATTAGAAACTAAAATCCTTGAGGGATAGGATTCTTTTGTCTTTTCTTCTTCTTAACCCCAAGACTTGCTCCTAAATATTTCTTAACCTTCTTCGTAATCTCTTTTATGTTCTATTGTATTCCTTCCCAGTAGAATATAATGCAAGAACTGTTTTTATAAGTCTTAGTGCCTGGCACAGTGCTAATACTTGGTAAATAGCTATTGAATCAACATACCCCACTTGTATCTCAAACTCAACATGCTTAAAAATAAATTCATCATTTTTCTCTCAACCTGTTTCTCTTTTTAACATCTCTGTTTCTGCCAATGGCATCTTAGGATCAAAGGATCAGAGATCTAAAGCTAGAAGTGACCTTGGTGCCCATCTAGTTCAATCCCTTCATTTTAGAGATAGGGAAAATGGAGGAAATGGTGGTGAAGTGATGTACCCAAGGTCACATAGGTAGTGAGCATTATTTCCCTACAATTTTCTCCCTCTCTCCCAGCCACTTCCAGTAAGTAAGTCACCAGGTCCTATCCATTCTATCACCAAAATTTCTTTCAAGTTTGTCCTCTCTTCACCATTCCCATGCCACCTCCCTAATTCAGGCCATGATTACCTAAATGTTATGAGATAATTAGTTTCACTGCCTTCAGCCTCTCCCAATTCCAATTCTTCCTACACAGAAATGTGAGACTGACATTTCTAAAACATATTATGATGTTACCCCAACAAACTTTAGTGTTGCCCTCATTGCTTAATGAAAAACCTGAACACTTTAGCTTGATAGTCAAAGCTCTACAAGATCTAATTCTAAACCACCTTTTACCCTGATCTCCATAATCCTTCCTCATATATTATCTTAGAACAACTGATTTCATGCTTTCCCCATCTCTGCACTTTGGCACATTCTATTCTTTCCTTATGAGCATCTAGGTGTTGCAGTGGATAGAGTGTCAGGTATGAAGTCAGGAAGAATCATCTTCCTGAGTTCAAATCTAGTATCAGACACTTACTAGCTGCGTGACCCTGGCAAGTCCTTTAGCCTTGCCTGCCTCAGTTTCTCCTCAAATATAAAATGAACTGAAGAAGAAAATAGAAAACCACTCTAGTATCTTTGCAAGAAAACCCCCATGTGGGGTCATAACGAGTTGGACATGACTAAAATGACTGAACAACAACAATCCCTTCCTTATGAATGTCTCATTGTTCTCTCTGTTGAAATCCTAATCATCATTTTGTCTCAGTTACAAAGCTGCTCCTTCATTAAGTTTTCATCAGTCCCCCAACCAACCAATTTCTTCCCTCATCTGTGCTGATAGCACCTTTTAAAATAAGCACACATCTCCTATGTACTTATATTCTAGTTTGTATTGTAGTTGTTCCTATTTATATCTTGTAAAATCCTCCACAAGGTCTCTTCTTGGCCTGGAAGTGACCCTGGATTCTAAAAAACTAGGCCCATAAAATGCAAGCCTTAACAGTTCCTACCAAGCTGAAAATCTTTTTTTTTGTTTGTTTTGGTGAGGCAATTGGGATTAAATGACTTGCCCAGGGTCACACAGCTAGTAAGTGTTAAGTGTCTGAGGCCAGATTTGAACTCAGGTCCTCCTGACTCCAGGACCAGTGCTCTATCCACTACACCACCTAGCGCCCCAAGCTGGAAAGCTCTTGAGCATCTCGGAACTCAAGTTCAGAGAGCTTCATTATCAGAGTGATTAATGTAACAGAAAAAACTGTTAAATCATAGAGAGGCTATCATCTTTGGTTGTAGAAGCACACTAGTAAAGCGTGGATCTTTTATGTATTGGAATGAGTACATAAATGATTTATTACCTGGACTAGACTATAAGCTCCCTGAGAGCACGGGCCTTGTTTTGTTTACTTCTATTTCCCTCTACCACCTAGCAAAGTCTATTTTATATAGGAACTAATAAATGTTTGTTGAATGAATGAAAAAAAAAGGAATGATTTGGTAGGGGTAGGGAAAAGAAAGAAAATCATGATTTTGGTATTGGGAATTTTGAATTTTAGGTACAAATAAGTCACTGAGGTAGAAATGTATAGAATGCAATAGAAATGATAAAATGAAGTTCAAGAAAAAAGGATTCACTAAAAAAGAGAGAGAAAAGAGAGAAGGGCAGAGGAAAAAGGTTCCTTTTAGAGAACACCTGCATTGGGAAAAATGTAGGACTGGGAATCAGAGGATTTGTGTTTTCTGTTAAATTGTTAGAAGACTTGGGTAAGTCAAAACCTCTTTAGGCCTCAGGTTCATTATCTGGGAAACAAGAATAGGGCACTGGGCCTAGACTGAGGAAGACCCGAGTTAAATTTTGGCCTCAGACACTAGCTGTGTGATCCTAGGCAAGTCACTTAACCTGGAGAAGGAAATGGCAACTCACTCCAATATCTTTGCCAAGAAAAACCCAAAACAGGTTTCAAAGAGTTGAAAACAAGTGAAAAACAACTTTAAAAAAAGATTTAGTAAGGAAGGATGTTCAATCAATCATAGCATTTTTCAAGTATATGAAGAACTGTCATGTGGAGGGATTAACTTTGTTCTATTTGGTCCCAGAGGGCAGAATTGGGAGCAAAGGGCTGAATGTTAAAAGAAAAAGAAAAAAAGAGGCAAATTAAAGCAAAGATGGGACAATCCCTGCCTTCATGAAGCTTATTCATAGGTTTATTTCATAGGTTAAGACAACATATAGAACCAACATGGTATAGCAAATTAGGCACTGAACTTGGACCCTGTGTAGTAATCACTCAATTGCTCTGTGCCTCAGTTTCCTCATCTGCAAAATGAAGGGGTTGGACATGATGGTCTTATATATACACATATATTTATTTTGTAAACATATGGATATACATGTAAATATATTCTTTCCTCACCTGCACTTCTTAGAATCTATAGCATCATGCAAAACTCATCTTAAATTAAGTGCTTAAACTAGGGTGCTGGCTATACTAGAAGACAGAAGAGAGAAAAATGAGGGAGATATTGTGTAGGTACAAGGCTTCACAACTGATTGGCTATGTGGGGTCAGAGACCTATCCTTATTTAATTCAATACATCTGCCATAGTTGTCACCTCCAACTATGCTTTAACTACCCCCTAGCCATCAACTTCTGGTTGCACCATGAATCAGGACTAAACACTTCAAGTTTTCATTTAAAGCCTTCATCCTATTCTATATTACTTCCCTTATCTTTTCCTATTGCCCAGCCCATCTACCTCTGTAATTCTTCTCATACCTCACACCTTCATCTAATTGTTCCACTTTGTCTTCACACCTGTTCCAGGAATACTCTCCCCACCCCTACAATCTTCTCTTTTTATTCTTCTGGTACCTTCTAAAATCCTACCATAACTATGAAACCTTCCCTTGGTAGATGAAAGAGATTGAATATTCTTGGCTGCTTCAATCTAAGAATGAAACTCACATGGGCTCCTCTCCTTATTATATCTCCTCTGTTTTTAAAACTCAACTTATTGGGGCAGCTAGGTGGCGCAGTGGATAAAGCACCAGCCCTGGATTCAGGAGTACCTGAGTTCAAATCTGGCCTCAGACACTTGACACTTACTAGCTGTGTGACCCTGGGCAAGTCACTTAACCCCCATTGCCCCGCAAAAAAATAAACAAAAAAAAAACCCCTCAACTTATTAACTTAAAGCTTGGAGTTACTCAATGAAGCCTTGAGGTGGAGAAATAGGAGCGGTTTCCCTTCTCTTTTGACTGACTATTACATCTTCCTCTCTTCTCCATACCCCTCCCCACACCCACCACCAAAAATGGAAGAGGGAGGAAATTAATTATGGGGAAATGAGTCCAGGAGAGTTTTTCCAGAGTTGTTCTCCCACCAAGAAGAACTGTAGTAATACTTTGATTTTAAAAAGTATAGCAAAATACCTACCAAAATGTTTTGAACATAATATAACCTAGAACTCCATGACTGCACTGCTAAGGACTCTTCTATTAAAAAAACAAAACAAAACATTCCAACGGAACTAATTGTAATAGCTGGGAAGAAATTAGGTGCCTAATGATCATGGAGATATGTGATGATATTTTAACAACTATGGTATATTAATATGATGGTATATTATTGAATCTCAAATTAGGAGAGGTAGTATTTATAGCAAGCCAGCTTTGGAGTGAAGAAAACCTAGGTTCGAATCCTGCTTCTGACACACTAGCTATAGGACTATGTACAAATCACAATTGGTCAAGGTCTGAAAAAACTTTATAATTTACAGAGGAGTTGCTAATAAGCAGTGGTTGAAGGGTTTTCCCACATCTTTCAATCTGGATTTCTTGAAGTGATGATGATCATAGAGAGGAAGGAAATAGAAAGGGGAAGGGGAAGGAAGGACAAATATTAATATTAAGAAAACAGTAAGACATATGAAATGATACAGTTTGGAAAAAATAGAACAATATCCACACTCACTACAACTATCCATCTATTGCTTTCTTTCTTTCTTTTTTTTGGCAGGGCAATGAGGGATAAGTGACTTTCCTAGGGTCACACAGCTAGTAAGTGTCAAGTGTCTGAGGCCAGATTTGAACTCAGGTTCTCCTGAATCCAGGGCCAGTGCTTTATCCACTGTGACACCTAGCTGCCCCCTATCCATCTATTTCTTAGGTGGAAGTGATCTCTCCCTTCTTGTTTCTCTCATAGCTAAGAAATGGATTATCTGGAACCTAGGTATAGAGTGAGAACTGGGAACCCTTTCTCGCTATAACTTGTTACCCTTGTGCTATTGATTCCAGTCAATTCAATAAGCACTTATTAAACACCTACTATGTTCTGGGCATTGGGGATACAAGTCAGGTTAAGTCAACAAGCATTTATTGTATTAAACATTTACTATGTGCCAGGTACTGTGCTAAAACACTGAGAATACAAATACAAGTGAGAAAGACAGATCCACAAGGAGTTTCCCTTCTAATGGAGGAAGACAACACACCAAGGGAGCTGAAAGGCTGGGAGGAAGTGAGGAAGTACCCTTGTGAAAAGTGAACAGCATAGTCAGAAAGGAGTGAAGGATCAAGAATGTCCACCCTGAGATACAAGAATAAAAATATAAAAAGTCCCTGCCTCCAGCAGATTGCATTCTACTGGGGAAGCAACACATGCACAGCTAAGGGAAAAAAATGGCTTTTTTGCTGTTTTGTTTTGGTTTTTGAGGGAAGACTGTGAATTAGGTTATTTTGAGGGAAGTGCCTGGAGGAAGATTGAGAAAGGCATAGGTGGTGGCACTGCTATTAACACACCTGACTAAAAGGAGGAAGGAAAAACTAGCCCATGCAAACACACACACACACACACACACACACACACACAGATAGACACCCTCTATCACAGGACCACACCCACACCGATGAAATTAGCCCTGCCCTTAATGCAGGAATGAATTCAGTCCATGTCAATAACATTTTGAAACTATAGCTACTGCTTTTGTTTGAAGAGTAAATCTATACAACTGCAGACGACTGAATCAATTTTTTTTTTTTGCAGGGCAATGGGGGTTAAATGACTTGCCCAGGGTCACACAGCTAGTAAGTGTCAAGTGTCTGAGGCCGGATTTGAACTCAGGTACTCCTGAATCCAGGGCCGGTGCTTTATCTACTGCCCCACCCTAGCCGCCCCTGAATCAAACTTTTTAACAATGACAATCAATCACTATAAATTCCAGGAATTAATTTCCTAAAATATTACATTTGTAGAATTATACTTTTATTTTAGGTTACCAAGACTTGTTCCCAATTAAGCAAGACAAATCAGGTTGACCTGAATTTAAATGAGGAAATTTTATATATGATATGGTGGATGTAATTAGATGAAACAGATTAATTCTTTGGCTTAGTATGCATTTTGTTTGCTGATTGGCATACTAAATAATAAGACTTCAATGAATCTGTTAATACATTGATAAGTATGGATAACAACAAAACAACAACAAGAAAAAGTAATCTTGAGAATAACTGAGAGTATGTTTTGTTTCATCTTTATTTTGGAAAAGTGAGGCAGAAAGAGTATTGGAAGACCAGAATACTTTTCTGAGAAGGGAATGTCAGAAGTCAGGACCATGGAATTAGCACAATTATGGGTGATACTGTGGTCCAAAGCAAAGCTTCTTAAATGTGAGTCCTTAACTGAATGTGGGGGTCGAGAAAAATTTGGCAGTAAATGTTTGATTTGTATACCTATTTTATATACCTATATAATCATATCACATAAATTTTCTTGGGCAAAAAGGGGTCAGAAGTGGAAAAAGTTTAAGAAGCCCTATTCTAACGTATGACTATCTATTGAGTATAAGTCGTGGGGTTAAAGAAGTTGATGACCTAAGATATCAGAGTGTTTCAGAGGTCATCATGGTATACTGAAGTCCCAAGTATGAGGGCAGGGTTAGGGTGGAAAGGAAGATTGTGGACTAAGTATTGATCTCTTTGTGCAAGGAAAAAGATGAGCTGGAGTCTGGTAGAAGAATTCCAAGAGAATATGCACAGAGTGGTGATAGATAAATCCTATGAACTGAAATGTTTTTAAATTCAAATTCTATTAAAATAGTAAATTAATAAATGTTTGTTGAATTACACTGAATATTCTTCTACAGTTTTGCTGCACATTCATATATACCTAATCTTCACTAATAACCTTAAATTCATATTAATCAATATAAAAGAATAAATGTACTTACCCTACTGCACAGGAGTACACTCCTTTATCGATCATTTTAATTGGCCAAAATTCTATAGCATCATCCTTAAAAATGATTCGCTCACTTGGGTTCAGGACCACTGTTCTATTTCCATATTGTTTTGACCACCTACAGTATGGGTTTCTCTGATGAGATCAACAGATGAGGCAGCATTTCAAGTGATAAGGTTCACCTTCAAGTGCAGTGATGTGCTCTCCGGAGAACACACAAATCTTCACAAGTAGAGTTAAAGGGGAAATGTGGTTTAAAAAGGCAAAATACCATCTTTAAACAAAACAAAAAGTAAACAGGTAGTAGAAAAATTACATTAGCTAAACAAAGGAATTCCAGAAGGCAGGGCTATTTCTAGGTGTGCAGAGATACTCCTGGGGCTACTGGCCTGCCATAAATTGAATTATGTACCTGTAGCTAATAGTCTAATGTAGCCAAAATCAGATTAAAATAAGCATCATGGGGCAACCTTAGAAGTAAATTCCAAAAGGGCAACATAGAGGCAGGCAGGTTTATCATAAAGGATCATAAGATTATGAACTCATTTAGTCTAATCTTTCATATTATAGATGAGAAAATTGAGGTAAAGAGGTTAAGTGACTTTCCCAAATCACAAAAGTCATAATGGCTTGAGTGAAGATGGTAACTCAGGTGCTAGGACTTTAAACCAGAGGTCTTTCCTGCTATCTTTCAAAAGGGGAGAGCATTCCCACCCACTTTGTTTTGCTGTTAGAGTGGGACAAGGGAAATTACTGTCAGCTATCTGGTTACTAAACTTTTTCCCTACCATAATCCTAGATCAGGCACAGAGAATGATGAGTGTATATCTATGTGAGTGAGTGTGTGTGGTGTGTGTATGTATGGAGGGTGGGGAGTAGGATTGTGTAACTGAAATTATGCATGTTTTTTGTTTTTTGTTTTTGTTTTTTGGTGAGGCAATTGGGGTTAAGTGACTTGCCCAGGGTCACACAGCTAGTAAGTGTCAAGTGTCTGAGGCCAGATTTGAACTCAGGTCCTCCTGACTCCAGGACCAGTGCTCTATCCACTGTTGCCACCTAGCTGCCTCCTGAAATTATGTATGAATGATCCCTTCTTCTAAATAAATTAACCACACCATGACTTCTATCCATTCCCATAGATAATCAAGAATTAATTATGTGAAAATGTGCTCTTTATGTCCCCTTATCATACCCTTAAATCTATTTGCTATCACCCATCCTCTGACATCTTTTCCCCCCCTAGGATACAACCTTTTTCATTTCAGGTTAAAAAACAAATCCTCCCCCCCCCCAAAAAAAATATTGAAAATACATGGTGTCCCAAAAGTCTTGGTGCAGCTGTTAAGTTAACTTAAAACTGCACTAAGACTTTTGGGACATCCAATATACTTCCCCCTCATCTGAGACAGTTAAATTCATTCAGATAAGTACCACCAATATTCCTCTCAGGAGGCCAACCTCTTTCCTTTGAAAATTGATCTCAATCTGTTGTCAAGAAGAGTAGAAAGCTTCATTGTTTCCTGTTTGATTCCTTCAGATTGATGGAAGACCTCAATGTCTCAGCCTGAGGTTTTCAAGAGGTCATTCTACACATTCTGTAGCCCCATTTGCACTATTTATTTAGGGGTTTTAACTAAGCCTGCTCCAGATCCTAGCTTGCTAGGACTGGAAAAGTCTTTAATTACTACAAAGAGTTACAGAGGGAACAGAAAAAGAAAAACTGAGTAATTAGCAATGTTATAACTATAATAAACCAAATAATAAACAAACTAAGTAATAAATTCCTTCCTTCTTTGTGGTTAAGAAATGTCTGCCATCAAAGCATTAAGGCATGAACTAACCCTGTTGATTAGTCACCAAGGAGAAGGGGCTGAAATAAAAAGTACATTGTAAATACTGCTTTCCAATGCTCATAAACATTCCTCTTCAAAGAAGGGGGTATTCTAATATTCCTTCTAATAAAAACATGGCCAAAGTGACCCCTAATTGCATCCTAATTTCTATCAATTTAATTGCATGTGAAAGTCTGTTCAGTTGATGGTGGTGCCAAGACAGATTAAGTTAAACACTTAAATAGGAAATAAATGCTTAAAATCACCCAGAATGCAGAATAAATAAAACTTATAAATGGGTTATGGACCTCCATGGAGGGAGTTTATTGAGTACATACATAATGCTATGAGAGCACTTATGAGAGTACTTACCTGGGGTGCTTCGCTCCATAAAAAACCAAAATAAAATGACCAGGACTCTCAAAGGCATTATGGAGGTTCGAGATTTTTCTACAAAGGCAAAATAATAGTGGTTCAACTAATGTGCTCAGACACAGATCATCCTTACCTTGAGGATACATTAAAAAATATATACATTTTGACTTCTTGTTGTTCAGTAATGTCCAATTTTCTGTGACCCCATTTGGAGTTTTCTTGGCAAAGATACTGCCGGTTCTTTGCAATTTCTTCTCTGGCTCATTTTACAGATGAGGAAACTGAGGCAAACAGAAGCTAATTGCTTTGTCCAGGATCACATAACTAGGAAATGTTTGAGGCCGGTTTTGAACCCTTCTTAATTCCAGGTCCATCAACGCTAACCAATGTGCCACCTAGCTCTGCCTTTTGACTAATTACCAGTCTACTATATTTTTGAGGTTCTTTTGGTAGCACCACTACAACATTCTAAACACAATAAACAGTCACTAAAATACTTATTAACTTGACTTTGCCTGCCCTAGCTACATATTTTACATGTACAGTAGTAATTTGGGCAATGTATTGGTAGCAAGTAAAGAAATGTAATAGTAATTCTACAGAAGGGGGAATTACCAGTTGGCATTAGTATTCCTACCCTCCCCAACTTCTTTTATACTTACTCTAATAACTGCTAGATCCTATGCAAAGGTGGCACTCAGACACCTACTATACTTGGAATTGGCATCAGAGTATGTGCGTATATGTATGTGTAGAGAGGAGATGGAGGTAGAGAGGAGAATAGTAACCAAAATTGGAGTCTTCCAACTATATTACTAACTTAGGGCTGGGAGGCTGTCATTTGCTTTAAAGGGGACTTGAAGTGGAAGAGGGATCTGCATTCTTAGCCATCCAACCAGACCTTAGTTCCACACATGGCTCTGCCATCTTCAGACAGTGGAAGAGCCTGGGGGTGGGGGGGTGTGATGTGGTACTCAAATCTACTTCCAGGTTCCATACCCCTCTGTTTTCTCATCCATCCAGCCATACAATCTCCCACCTGATCCAGGAGCTCTGTTTAATCAGTCAATCAATATGCATCTCATAAGCACTTTTTGTGTGCCAGGCACTATGCTAAGTAGTGGGGGCTACAATATGGCTCCTGTCCTCAAGGAGTTCACATTCTAAAGGGGAAGAAAACATTTAAACAATTATGTATGTATAAGATATATACAGCGTAAATAAGAGAAATTTCTCAAAGGGAAAGCACTAGCATGTGGGAGGATAAGTGACAGCAGGATAATAATAATTAACATTTATAGTGTTTACAATGTTCCAGGTACTGCGCTAAGTGCTTTACAATTATTATCTCATTTGATTGCCCCAACAACCCTGGAAGTAAATTTTATATTATCCCCATTTGACAGTTGAGGAAACTGAGGCAAACAGAGGCAAAGTGACTTGCTCAGGATCACATTACTGGGAAGTGTCTGAGGCCAAAATTTGGACTCAAATTTTCCTAACTCCAGTCCAGCACTGGACCTGGCTGCCCCTGAGAGACTTTTGGCAGAAGGTGGGGATAAAGCTTAGTCTTGAAGGTAGAGGTAAGAAAAGAGATGATACTAACTACTGGAAAGGCACCAAGTCAGGAGATGGAGTACCTTGTATGAGAAATAGCAGTGTCTCTGGATCACAGAGTACAAAGAGGAGAATAAAGTGTAAGAAGAATGAAAAAGGTAGGAAGAGTCCAGGTCGTATAGGGTTTAAAGGACGAAATGGTAGTTCTAACCTGTTCCTGCATTAATTTTAACCTAGCTCTGCAAACATATTACATTTAAGCAATATGAGTTATGCCACCAATCGATAAAACAGAGATGAAGAAAAAAATTCACTTATTCAATAACATAAAGATCTTTAGTAATTTAAAAAAACCTATGGAAAGTACCAACTGCTGCCTTTTTAGGTTCATTTAAAAATTTTTAAAGAAGCAAATTGCAGTTCGGCTCAGTATTTAGTAGCCACATTATGATTTGGGGCTTTCCCCCCACTCATATATGCATTTTAAACGTCTTTCTTTGAACTCATCTCAGATTTATCACACAGAAGTTCTTTATGATGCTCATGTGAATACATTTGTCACAACCTTCTAAATGCTACTACTTCTTTTATATTTTTGAAGGTGCTTTAAGATAAGGTATTCAGAGATTATTCAGCATTTATGATGACTTAGTTCTTACTTTCAATATGAAGCCTGCTGAGAGAAAAAGTTTTTATGTATACAAATTGTCCTTTGTGTACTTAATTAGATTATGACATAAATTCAAAATATTTGTAGTAGTTCTTCTAAAACGGATGCCACAATGTTAGAAATGTTCTGTAGTGAGCAAAATCAAAAGAATAATTGCTAATAACATTAACATCATAAATACAAACAGCTTTGAAAGACTTAAAAACTCTGATCCACACAATGACCAATAATAATGGCAGAGGACCAATGGTGAGGCAAAGCAACCTCACTAGGGAGATGATGTTATCAGGATTCGGAATGACATATTTTTTTTGGACATACCTGATGCAGGAATTTGTTTTTCTTGACTATGCATATTTGTTACAAGGATTTTGTTTTTCTTCCCCCCCACCACCATGGGAACATAAGAGATAGGAAGGGAGAGAAAATAAAATTGTGTGTGTGTGTGTGTGTGTGTGTGTGTGTATGTATATATATATATATGTGTGTGTGTGTGTGTGTGTATGTATAAATGCCAGACCAAAGAAGGGTCTCTCTATTTCTTGATTGTGTGACCAAGTTTTGTTTTGAAGTCAACTTGAAAAATGCCATAGATTGTTGAAACTGTTATTTTAGGTAAACTGGATGATATATGCTTACCAACCTACAAAAGATCATAGAATCAATTTGCTTAGAGCTGGAAGGAACCTCAGAAACCGCTGAGTTCAACTCAGGAGGAAACTTTTGCCCAGGTCACATCTGTAGTAAGTATCAGAGGGAGGATTTAAATCTAGTTCATCTACCCCCAGAGCTAGCATTCTTTCCATATACCATACTACAATCTTTAGTGGTAAAGGCTTGAAGAGGAAAAAGAAAGCTACTTTTCCTTCTGCCTTACTTGAAACAAAAGGGTGTATATGTTTCTCTGCTTCCTGCCTATAACTACCCAATAACCAACTGAAAAGTGAAAACATTCATTCTCTCAAATGATTTAATGTCACAGAAACATATCTACACATTTGAAACTTTTTAAACATGTTTTAGTGCCTAGAAAGTAATAAGATTACTAACAAAAATAAGCCAAACACCTGAGATCCTATGGGATCTTATTTCCTCCTCAGCACCAGAGTCAAATATTTTCTCCTTTCACTCTAGCAAAGCAATAGTAATCGATAATATATTTGCTTTTGTTTTTCAATCTGGATTCACTTTTGCCCCCAAAACTGGTCTTGAGGAGGATTAGAGTGGGGAAGGGAGAGATAATATAAATCAAGAAAGGTGAAGTCACCTGTAGCATGAGACAGACGCTCTAAAGGAAAAAGGTTACTGCTGTTCATTGTCAGATAAAGGCAAGGCAATGTAAACAATAATAAAACACATCCACAGGACCCTTACAGATTTAAAAGCATTTTCCTTACAACCACAGGAATTAGCTCCTATTTACAATTGAATAAACATCGAAGGAGAGAGAGAGAGAGAGAGAGAGAGAGAGAGAGAGAGAGAGAGAGAGAGAGAGAGACAGAGAGAGACAGAGAGAGAGAGAGAGATCTTAGAAATAATTAAAAAAAATAACCTCGTTTAGGGGGTGAGGAAACCTAGACCCACGATGCTTAAAGCAACATACAGTTACACAGTACTAGAAATATTAAGTTAGGATTTGAACATAATTCCTCTGCCCCCCAAATCATTACACTCCATTGCACTGTGAAGTAACTTCCCAAGGGATCACACAACTAGTAACTGTCCTAGGCCTGAATTGCAACTCATCCCGACTCTATCCAATAATCTTTTTACCAGGTGCGACTGAAGGAAATTGTAGTTGTAATCTCAGTGTACACTGCCAAATATCAAGGAACTTTCCTAGCGGGTGCGAAAGACAGAGATGGGATTAGACAAGGCTCCTCGTCTAGTATTAAACTCCTAAGAAGGAAAGACAATTCCCTGGTGAGTAGAATGACCAAGTAAAAGTGTCTTTTTCACTAGTGAAACCTGTCTCCCGAGTATTGGGTACCTACTGCACAAATTGGCAGCACAAATTGCATCACAGATCAGTCTTCCCCCAAAAGGAGGGGTATTATCTTTTGCTTACCTTAAAACAGGTGTCCTTGAAGGCTGAGTGGGGAGAAGGGGTGGTTAGGGTGGAATGGGAGAGTGGCACGCAAGTGTCTTAGAAAGGTAAAAGATGTGTAGTTTAAACAAGGTCTAGAAGAAATCCGGATGCCCCCAGAAAGAGGGGAGATAAGCAGTCAAACCGAAAACGTACGTCCCTGAGGGAAGAAGCGGCGAGACCGTGATAAAAGATAAAGGGCAAACCCAGAAAAAGGGAAGGGAAAGAAAGAAAGGGGAGGGTAACTTCTCACTGCACAAGACAGTGAAACTTTGGTCAGGCTGCAGGTGGGAGAGCCACGGGGCAAAGAGGAGTAATCGCCAAAGATGAAACAACGATTGAGAGGAGGCCGGGGAAAGTCCTTCCCTGAGCTGGGAGAGGCAGCGTCTGGCTGTGCTGCTCGGTCTGGCGCTCTCTCGCTTCTGCTTTAGCCTGAGCACAAGTGAGCAGCTCTAACTAGCCAGCCCTGCCCGCAGGCCTAGCTTGGCGAATGTGCCGGCCTCCTCCTGCGTGCAGCTAAAACGGCTGTGGACTCCCTCCCTCGCCGCGAAAAGTGGTGCAACCCAGGGTGGCTCCCTGACCGCCCCCCGCCCCGCTGGGAGGGGCGCCTTAGGCTCCTCTGCATTGGCTTTACAGGTGCCCCCCACCAACATTCCTGGCCTGGGGTGGCGTTGAAGAATCTCCTACAGACACTTTTTTTTGAGAGAGATTCTTAAACGCGGAGATTAAGAAAAAGGCTTGGTTTGGGTGTTTTGGTTGGTTTGCTTTGGTTTGTTTGAAAAGGAAACCCAGGAATGGTTATTGCAATGCTAATAGTGAAGCTGGCTGGAGGAGACCTGGCCAAGAAATTTAGGAGCACTTCCAGAGAGGTGAGGCCAACTGCTGAAGGCTGCTCCAGCGTTGTGGAAGGAGCCCTCCTCTCAGGATGAGGTTGGGGGCCCTGCCCTGGCTTTGGTTCAGCCCAAACTGGTTTTCAGAAGCCTGTTTTTTGCTCATGATTTCCATGGAGCCTCCGGTTAACAGAAGATATACTTTATTCTGCCCATAACTAAAAGATCTTGCCACTTTTTGCCTCTTTGATTCCTGGGTACCTACAAAGGGAAAAGAGTCAAAAGGGCTGAAGACTTGAGAAATTTCGAGTTGACATTGCCGGGGGAATTAAACTCACAGTTCAGAATACAGGTCATTTGCTACCTTTTCATAGCAACACCCCTTCTGCAGTGTGCTGAATATCATTTATATGTTCTTTGAGGTACATTTTTGGGTGGCTTGCAGTAACTAGAACCTGACACAGTGACATAGGCATAGAGATGCTTTATGCAATGTCAAAAGTCTGTTTCCTCCTATCAACATGAAATTTTAATGTAAACAATCATTGCAACAAAATTGAGGTGTTTAATCTGGGCAGAGGAGTTGCAGCTCAATGTACCTTTTCTTTTCTTTTTTTTTCAGGCCTTAAACTAAACTGCTTATCCCCTAAGGATGCCTTCTGGTTTGTATATCAAAGGCTACATCCTTGACCACCGGAATTCCCTATTCCTCCTCTGCTTGGGAATGGGACCTGCATTCCTTTCTAATACCACCTTTTCCTCCAAATCCCTTTACATGCCTTTGTTTAAACTGTATATAAACCTTTGCAATATATTACATGGTGTCCTATTTGGCAATAAGCTAGATAGCACCCATGATCATGTTAAATTTTTCTTCCTGCTTAATAAAACCATTCTTTTAGTTTTCACAAGCTTTGGTCTTTCTGCCTTGAATTCTCCTGTCTTTCTCTTTGGGGAAAGAGAGATCTAAATTCGATTAAGAGAGCATTTGACTCAGTTTGCACTAGACATCACCAAACTATAGTCCACAGGCCAAATCCAACCCACACCTAACAGCCAGGGAGTTAATGGTTTTTTGCATTTTATTGTAACACAACAACACTCATTCATTTACATATTGTCCATGGCTGTTTTCATGCTGCATGGACAGAGTTGTGTAATTGAAATAGGGACCATAAGTAGGTGCTTTTCTTCACTGCTCATCAAACTACAAATGGCAATGACCCAGTTATAACTTGACAGCATATTGCCATACAGCATTTTTTCATTATTATTACTGTACCCAGTACATACCAGTACATATCAGAAAAAGGAGGGGGGTTTATTACAATATTTTTAGCTCCTGGCTGAGATTGAAATTTTTCTGAACAAGAACAACCACCCTCAATCACTATTATTGAACACTGAATGGCTTGGAAATTAGCTTTTGATACAGGCTTGAGAAAGTTTCTTAATAAAATTGAAACTAAATTATAAGGTAAATCAGTGCTTAAAGTGATTTGACAACTGAATCACAAATAATGTCAACTGCTTTATACATGTCTCATGCTGTCACAAGCTACAAGAAGCACAATCTCCATCCCCACACCAATTTGCAATAGATACATTTTTGAACTCAACTCTATTTCTAGCAACTTTTTCAGATCTTTTTGAAAGTACAAAAAGAAATTTCCTCATTTCGAAATCCCTTTTACTGTGCAATTGAGTAGCTTGCACCTGTTGTTGTTTGTGCTTCCTTCTCCAAGAGGACCATGACATTGGAGGTGCTGTCATGACCTGCAGTGAGTTGGAGTAAAGTGAGGAAGGGCTGTGCAAAGTCACCAGCCTCACTATCTCCTCCAGAGACATCAGGACAACTTGAAATGCAATGCTGAGGCCTTGGCCTTTTAAGATAAAGCCTTTCCCATATTCTCCAGACAGCTAGGTGTTGCAGAGGCTATAGTGCTAGGTCTGGAGTCAGAAAGACTCCTCTTCTTGAGTTTAAATCTGGCCTCAGACACTGACTAGCTGTGTGACTTTGGGTAAATCACTGAGCCCTGTTTGCCTCAGTTTGCTCATCTGTAAAATGAGCTGGAGATGGAAATGGCAAACAAAGAAAACCTCAAATGGGTCAGACATGAGTGAAAACAACAAAAACACCAATAAGTATTCTCCATTTTGCCTCTTGGCCTACAAAACTTAAAATATTTGCTCTCTGCCCTTTACAAAAATGTTTGTTGACCACTGGTGCAGAATAAAAAGGACTGAGACTTGATAAAAATCCAGTTTAATGAGTGTGACAAGATTGAAGAACCAACAAAAGAGATAAAGAAGGTGCAGTTGAACAGATAGAAAGAAAACAACAGACAACAGAAACCTTAAAAGGGAATATACCGAAGGAGAAGATGACTAACAATGGCAAATGCTACAGAGGAGGGAAGAGAAGAGAAGGATTGAGAGATCAGATGCACATGCACATATGCATATATTTTTCTACTAAATGTATTTATTTTTCTACTAATAGATCATTGGTAATTCTGGCAGGTTGTAAAGTACCTTATATGCATTCATGTGATCCTTAATAAAAGGCCTCCAAGTGGGCATTAAAGATATTATTATCCCTTATACAGAAGAAGAAACTAAGGCTTGAAGAGGTAAGTGATTTGACCACTATCCAACCAGGTCCTGCTGACCCCAGGGCTCTTTCTACTACACCCTATAGAAGGTGCTGATACTCCTTTGTGATTCATGAAAAGGAGGGAGAAAGTCATACCCTAGGCAGAACAAGGCCAATAACCCTTATACTAATAATAATGACTAGCATTTATATGGTACCTTAAGTCTTGAAAAGCACTTTACATATGTTCTCAGTTCAAGGAGTTTCATAATGAGCAATTTTCCCCACCCATTTCTTTCTTTCTTTCTTTCTTTCTTTCTTTCTTTCTTTCTTGTCTTTCTTTCTTTCTTTCTTCTCTTCTCTTCTTTCTTTCTTTCTTTCTTTCTTTCTTTCTTTCTTTCGAGGCAATTGGGGTTAAGTGACTTGCCCAGAGTCATACAGCTAGTAAGTGTCAAGTGTCTGAGGTCGGGATTTGAACTCAGGTCCTCCTGAATCCAGGACCGGTGTTCTATTCACTATGCCACCTGGCTGCGCCCCCTCACCCATTTCTAATTCTTACATGTGGCAGCAAAGGTCTTTTCCAATGGACTCATTATCGAGTAACTGCCTATACTAGGGAATGGGACAAAGAGAAAACTATTGTGCAAGACGTATATATCCCAAAGAGATATACAGTGTCCCAAAAATCTGACAGATATTAAGCTCTGAACTAAGACTTGTAGAATACTCTGTATTGTAATAATCTGTGCATCTTGCTTAAGCCCTCAGAGGGCTTGAGAGAGGAAGAGGGCACTGTAGTTCTCAAGATGTACTCTCCAGATGAGGGTGATGGTATGGCAGCCCCTAAGATGGCTCCTTAATGTTCCTCTTTTGTTTCCTCTCTGACATTTGCTAAGGTTCCTCCTTTTCCAGGATTTCAGGATGGTGGGAGAAGGTTTTATTTGTTATTTCTGCTTCCAGACTGATCCTTTGAGAATTTTTGAACATTTCAGTTGATAGAAAAGGATGAGAATCACAGTATCAGAATGTCTTCCTGTCTACTCAAGGCCAGCTAATAAAGGGAATATGGAAGAATTTACCTATAGTACCAGGAGTAATAGTGTTATTTGGGCCTACGTGGATATTTACTTATGAAATTATATCTGGAGAGACCTTCTGAACTTGCCTTAAGGGTCAAAGCAAAATGAAGTTAAAATCAATTGAAACTACATCAATACATGTGGTGGCCAATTACAGATGTGAGACTTCCTTAGAAGTCCTGTCTCTAAACTGCTGCTATTACTATGAAAATGGCCTTGGATTATTCTCTCAATTAAAGGATCAAAAGCTCTCTGACAGAGATGCTTATATTTTTTAACCTTTGGATTTCTATATAAGTGATATTCTATATATGTTCATATATATGTGTGTGTGTATATATACACATGTAGATAGATGATAGATAGATAGATAGATAGATAGATAGATAGATAGATAGATAGATAGATAGATAGATAGATAGATAGATAGATAGATAGATAGATATAGATAGATTGTGGAGGTAATCGGGGTTAAGTCACACACCTAGTAAGTGTCTGAAACCAAATGTGAACTAACTCAGGTCCTCCTGTGTTCAAGACTGGTGCTCTATCCACTACACCACCTAGCTATGTATTTTTTTCTAACAAGCAATAACAATTCATTTGCATTCCTAGAGGAAGAATAACACTTGGAATAACATAATTCTAAGAAAGGTCATGGAAACTACCAAACCAGAAAGCATAAGGAAGGTCACAGAAGCTACAAAACCTAGAAAAGCGGGCAAAGAAACTAATTGAGATAACATTTCACGCAAGTATAGGATATGAAATGAATCCACAAAAATTGGTATCATTTATATGCAGCACTATAAAATCTAAGAGGGATCATAGAAAGGGAATTTCATTCATAGTAATGAAAAAATATAAAATATCTAAAGAGACATGTTCAATACATACAATCATAAAACACTCTTTAATGTTTTAAGTAATTTAAGGGATATACATTGCCCATGACTGGGCTGTGTCAATATAACAAAAATATAACACTACTTAAATTAACTTACAAATTTAGCACTATCCCTACTACACTACTATATAGAGATAACTTATAAATTAATTTTTAAAATTAACTTTGGAAGAATTAAAGATCTTGAATAGCAATGGAAAAATAAAGAAGATATTAATGAAATGAGATTATTTCCATATCATAAATTATATCTTAAACCTATAATCTCCCAAATTATTTGGTATTGGTTAAAAAAGAAAAGACAATTATATCAGTGGAACAAAATCAGAAGCAAATGAACTTGAGAATTCAGTTTGCAATATAAACTACAAGAGAGGAGAAAAACTCCTTTACAAAAAGAACTGTGAGAAAAACTAGAAAGCAGTTCAGTAAAAAATAGGGTTAAACTAGAACCTTATACATACATCATGATATGTTCCAAATATATGCTTGGCTTAAAAATAAAAGGTTATACTGTCTTAAAAATTAGAGGAAAATGGATAGAGATAATATGACATAACCATAGATCGTAAATTCTTAGCTATGGGGAAGTAACAAAGATAAAATAGATAATTTTATTACATGAAATTCTAAAGGCTTTCTATGAATAAAATCAATGCAGCTAATATAAAAAAGGAAATTGTTTTAAGACAAAATCTTCACATCAAATATCTCTGATGGGAGTATAATATCCAATATTTATAGGGTATAACACACAAATATAAAAGGTCAAGAGTCATTCCTCAGTAGATTAGGATATGAATAAACAATTCTCAAAAGATTTGAAACTATTAACAAATATTTCAAAAGTTGTACCAAATTACTACTATAAATCCCAATTAACATAATTATGGAGGTTTCATTTCATAACCAGAAAATTTCAAAAGATAACAAAAGAGAATCAATCAATGTTGGAAAGGCTATGGGAAAACAGGAACAATAGTAATAGACTCTTGGGTAGATATGTGACTTGGTTCAACCATTCTGAATAATTTTGCTTAAAAGAAAGTAAACTGTCCATACCCTTTGATTCAGCGGATCCTACTATTAGGTTACATACCTAATCCTGGAGGTAAAAAATACGTCCTATATATCAAAAATGTTTATAATAGCTCTTTTATGGCAGCAAAAAGAAAAGAAAGGAAAACACAACTGGAAACAAAATATGTGCCCCTGATTGGAGAATGGCTAAATAAGACATGAACTGACATAGAATGAAATAAGCAGAACCAGAAAATAATATATGCAATAAATGAATAAAAATTAAACGGGAAGTTGTGTAACAATATAAATCAAGCATTGATAGAGAGAGGATAAAGGGGGGGGTAGAGGAAGAGGAAGAGAGAGAGAGAGAGAGAGAGAGAGAGAGAGAGAGATTGCTTACAGAAAGTACATGGCTAGTTCCAGAAGTGATGCTGGAATGATATCAAGGTCACTGATTTAATCCAAGGAATGGCATGTGAGGTCGTATTTTTTTTAGTAAGGACCCTCCTGAAAACTCATCCTTCCACTCTACCCTACTTCCTAAGAAATTCCTAAGAAATTGAGTTATAAGATTATTGAAACTATGGTAATGTGTAGCAACAGGAGCAGTTTTATAAATGGCAGCCCATGGATTATGAAAAATGTAGGTGTAAAAGACCCTGCTTGATGCAGCACCCCTTCAAAAAATCTTTCTCATCAGTCTGACATAGTCTGAAAATGGGTCAGTCAACAAAGGTTTCATAGAGGCTGAGTTAATATGAAGATGTTTCCTCAAAGCAATTCTGTGAGCCTTTTTCCATTAGTGCATTAGTGGGAAATTAGTTTTGCAAATTACCTAGTAGATATCTTGGTTTCTATGGAGACAAAATACAAAGCAAGAAAGTTTCATGGGAAACATGGTACATGGGACAAGCTCTGAGTGAGAGTTTTTTCACACCTATTATTTCAATTGACACTCAACAACCCTGTGGAATAGGTAGGACAGGTACAATAATAAATCCTATATGAATTAAAATTACAGATTCATAGAATGTCAGAACTGGAAGAGATGTTTTTGTTCAGCTGTATCTAACTTTTTGTGACCCAATAGAAGGTTTTGGTTTGTTTTGTTTTTTTTGGAAAAAAGATACTGGAGTGGTTTGCCATTTCCTTCTCCAGTGGATTAAGGGAAATGGGGGATAAGTAACTTGCCCAAGGTCTGAGGCTGGATTTGAATTCCTAATTCTATCCATAGTGCTCTATCCATTGAGCCACCTAAGATATTAGCTATCAGGTAGTTCAAAGATCTTAACTTTTTCTGTGTGTTATGGACTCCTTGGAAGTCTTATAAATCCTATAGACCCTGTCTCAGAATAATGGTTTTAAATGCAAAAAAATTAAATACATAGGAATACAAGGGAAATCAATTACTTTAAAATACAGTTATCAAAAATAATTTCCTCTTAAATTCATGGACCCTAGATTAAGAACCCTTGATCTAGTCCAAACCTTTCCTTTTATAGATAAAAAACCCCCTTTGGTTTAGATAAGTGAAGAAGTCTTATGAGAGGATATTAATAGTGAGAAAGGATGGATAGAGGAGTCCCAATGACAAAGTTTAGCTACTTCACAATTTTGCACAACAGCAGCCTGACTTGAAAATCTCGAGGCTGTGCCTCTCTTCATAATACCTTGCTGGGAGTCATAGCATTAAGAACTGGAAGACCTCAGAGTCTCTATGGTCCAATCTCCTCATTTTATAGGCGAGGAAACTGAGGCCCCAAGAAGTTAACTGACTTACCCAACATTATAGGTGGTGTCAGAGCCAGTATGCAAATCCAGATACTCCAACTCCAAATCTAGCATCTTGGTTCTATTGGAAAGATCACTGAAAAAGGAGGCAAAAGTCCTGGGTTCTAGGCCCAGCTCAGTTCTTGTCTATCTGTGTGATCCTGAGTAAGTAACAAAGCCCTACAGCACTCATTTCTCTCATCTTGAGGACAGTAATACTGCTTTGCCTATGTCAAGATAATACATGGCTCAAAATAAGAAAATATATGTGAAACTCCTTTTAAAAAATTGAACACATTATATACACAGGAATTATACACAGATCAGATTATTATGTCTCCACATTATGAGGTAATCTTTTCTTTAATGTATGTCTGTATAGACAGCTAGATGGCATAGTGGATAGAGCAATAGACCTAGAGTCAGGAAGACCTAAGTATATATTCTATTTCAGATTCTTACTAACTTAGTGACTTTGGATAATACACTTAACCTCTGTCTGCCTCAGCACCTTTCTACCAGAGTTGTTTCAAGGATGAAGGAGATATTTTTGCAAAGTGCTTTGAGAAATCTGTGCATGTCAGAGGCATGATATGAGAAGTAAAATGCCTTGGGAAGTATGGGAGTAGGGATAGATGCTTTCTTTTTCATTGAAAAATATGAGAAGGGCCAGCTAGGTGGTGCAGTGGAGTAGAGCACCAGCCCTGGAGTCAGGAGAACCTGAATTCAAATCTGACCTCAGACACTTGACACTTACTAGCTGTGTGACCTTGGGCAAGTCACTTAACCCTGATTGCCCTGCAAATGAAAAGAGGTTTATGTTAAAGGTGAGAGTCTTTTAATTGCTTTCTCAGTTTATATATTCTTCATTGAAATAAAATATTTGCTGAAGTTTGGGCATCTAGGTTAAAGCCAAGTATTCATTAAGGTCTCTTTGCATCAAAGTTTTCTATGAAGTACTATTTGATCACTGATGAAGACATAACCATATCACTCCAGTTTTTCAGAATGTGGATTATGTTGACTAGGGATGTCTGCAGCTAGAATAAGACTTGGAAGTGGGAAGGAGAGAAGCATTCCCTTATACACACAACTGGGTTTAGGGGTATAACAAAAGAAAAAAGAAGTGGAAAAGAAGCAGACAGAAAGTGGGAAATTTTCTGAGCCTTTTGCACAGATTAGAAAATAGGACAGAGGAATTAGACGCCAAAGGAAGAGCTCTTCGAGTATTATTTGTCTATACCCTTGCTTACTTCCTTCTTCCTATCCCTATACTCTAGGTCACAAACCAACTTACCCTGATTTAAAAAAAAATCTAGACATATTAGATACAAAAGCAAACTTTTTTTGTCAATGGGAATTGGAAAAGCCAGCAATAATGTCCTGGTCTTGACACGCCATGGTAAAATGGATCTCAGGACTTGCCTTCTTGCTGGCATCTGGTACCGTACATGCTTCCAGAAGTTGGAATTAAATGATCGTTGGTTGGTGACATGGTCTCCCTTCCACTCAATGTACCTTGTTGTTTAATAATGTGCTTGAGAGAATCCTGAAGTTCACTGGTGTCACCAGTTGTCTCCATTTCAATAAGGATCACCTTGGAGTCATTCTGCATCAAAGCACAGTGCAAAGCAATCTCTTGCTCATAGGCAAATTCCTCACCATGCTCCACCTGTGGATTCAATATGATTATTTGCCTTCGGCTCTTCTGTATGCATTTTACCATTTCACTGGCTGCATCTGTTAAACAAAGGAGAGAAATTATATTTATTGTGTTTTCTTTTCTAGTTTGATGGTGTGGCATTTAAAAAGTGGGAAAGGACATAATTTCTGATTAATTAATTTTATTAATTTATTATTTTATTAATAAGGCTAGAATGTTTGTTAATAAAAAGAGTTCAGTTGCCAAAACACCCCTCATGGTGGTGGGCTCACACTTTATATGCCCTTGAGTGTTCCTGAGGGTGGCAATCAACTCTGATTGGTTAATAATTAATGGGGAAATTAATATTATAATAAGATGTGGGGCATCTAATTAGGATATGACTTGGATCACCCATATCTTGGTAAAAGAGACATCAATTTCCATATCACCTGTCTGAATAAAGAAAATCAACATAAATGGACAGGTATCCATTAGCCTAAACTTAGGATACTGTCTGATTAAATCGTAGTCTGGGTTTTTCCTAAAAATTTCCTAAAATTTCACACACTGGTTGATTTCTGAATTAGGAAGTAGAAAACGGGATAACCTTAGTCCTGATACAAGAAAGAAATACCATTTCTCTCAATGACTACTCTGACAATAAGTGTTACCAACCTTTAGAAGTTTTCTTAATAGTATTTCTATGATTTGGCATAAATTTCACAACTACATGCTCTGTTCAGTTAATTCTGAGAGTATACAACTAAATAGAGAAAGAATATTGTCCTCCAAAATTTTTTGCTTTCCTATTCCCACCCCTAAATTAGCACACTCATATACCTGACTTAATTGGCTTCTTGGGAGACATATCAGTACCATAGCCACAACCATTGACATGGGGTATTATGGTGGTGTATTCTGTCACTTACTACTTCCTCTGTTGACCTTTGTAAATAACCACTCCAGATCTGTTTCCTCATCTATAAAGTGGGGGAATTGGCCCATATGATAGATCTAGATCTAGAAAGAAAGTTAGAAATTGAGTCCAACCCCCTCATTTTTACAGATAAGGAATTGAGCCCAAGAGATATTAAGTGACTTTCCCAGGTTCACATAACTGCGTAACCATCTATTGAAGGATTTGAATGTGAATCTTTTCTATCTTCATGTCCAATGCTCTATCAACTACACCACACAACTACAACACACTACCTTCTAGATCTTTTCTAAGGTTCCTTCTAACTCAAAACTATTATCCCATTAAATGCCAATGAATTCTATGAACATGTAATTTGAAATTCCTATATTTTATCATGGCATAGTAGATAATAAGCTGAGCTGGAAGTTAGGATAAACTTGGAAACTTTTAGAATATGAGCTACCCTGATTGAGGCCAGATATCTCTGATGAATATTGCCAAGAATACTAGACTTACAGAAGATCTACATTCAATCCCCATTTCCATCACTTACTATATATAAGCTCCTTGAGAGAAGGGGCTGTCTTTTGCTTCTTTTTGTATTCCCAGCACTTAGCACAGTGCATGGAACATAGTGAACACTTAATAAATGTTTGCTAGTTGAGTGCTAGTCATGTGATTTGGGGATATTCTAGCAATTGTGTATGGCTTTGATTGGAGAAGGACCTATCCAGGAAGGACTAAGGAGGTTATATTTTAGAGGACAATTGTCCTGTATTTAATTTGTTACAGTATCCCAGAGTTATTACTGCTAATAATTTTTTAATTTAAAATTTGTTTTATTTTCAATTCACAAAACAAAACAAGCATTTCCAATAAAAAATGATTATGCATGAAATCACAAATCTACCATGATACCATGTATCATGTACAACGTGCAATTTCCTTCAAATATACAACAAAGTTCCTGTGTAAATTCCTTTCCCCTTTCCCTCCCTCTTCCACCATAGAGATGGCTACCTTAGATACAAATAGATATAGATATATATGTGTATATATATACATATGTGCATACATGGATGTGCATATATACATAGTATATATACATATGTGTATGTGTTTTGAATTATTCTTTACCTACTTCTATTTATAAGTTATTTCTCTGGATGCAGATAGTGTCTTTCTTTATATGTCCTTATCTTTAATTTGTATATTTATAATAGTCAAAATTACTTAGTTGTTCAAAATCATTCTTAAAATGAAATTGCTGTTACTGTATACAATTTTTCTCTTAGTTCTGCTCGGATATTTAAAATTACCCTCATATTACATCCATATGCTATCCCCCATCCCACTTGGAGCACTGGCTCTGGAGTCAGGAAGACCTAAATTCAAATCCAGCTTCAAACATTTACCAGCTTTGTGACACTGGGCAACCTAATTGCCAAAAGAAAGGAAGAAAGAAAGAAAGAGAGAGAGAGAGAGAGAAAGAGAGAGAGAGAGAGAAAGAAAGAGAGAGAGAGAAAGAAAGAAAGAAAGAAAGGAAGGAAGGAAGGAAGGAAGGAAGGAAGGAAGGAAGGAAGGAAGGAAGGAAGGAAGGAAGGAAGGAAGGAAAGAAAATCCTACTTTTTATAATAAGTGGGTGACCTTGGACTCTAGTGCCAGCTGTCCATTAGGTCCTACCAAGCTGAAAAAGGCTACAATTGTCAGATTGTGAAAGATTTTATGTTTGTCATCCAAAGACAAGCTTAAGTTTAGGTGGAATCATCACCAGAAGAATGAAAGCAACAACTCATGAAACTGTTTACTATGACCTGAAATTTGTAGAATGTAAGCTTCTTGAGGGCAAGGACTATTTCATTTTCATCTTCATATCTCTAGCACCTAGTGCAATACCAAGTACACAGTTAATTTATTGGTTGATTCAAAGAATAAACAATTATAGCAAAGAATCTAAGTCTAAGTATAAAAGTATCATAAGTGGGGTGTGCCTAAAGTCTTAGTGCAGTTTTACATTAATAAACCTTAAAACTGCACCAAAGACTTTTGAGACATCTTTATTGTAATTTCTGGCAATCTAACATAAAAATGGACATAGTATTATAAAAGTTCAGCAGCTTGCTGAAAAACTTGTATTCCCCAACTCAACTTCCAAGTACCACTTCAAACCTTTAAGATAATGCTAGGGAATTCCAGGGCTCTCCCAGTATTTGTAGTAGAAAGAGCAAGGAGCAGAAAAGAAGGGAAAATTTACAGTGAAGTATTGTCAAAGTTCAAGTTTCCAGGGAGACTTAACTTCCAGAATTTTCACAACTGGTAGAGTTTTTGATGTAGTTACACTGAAATGTGATTGATTGACCTTTTTTTTTTTTCTAAGTGAGGCAATTGGGATTAAGTGACTTGCCCAGGGTCACACAGCTAGTAAATGTTAAGTGTCTGAGGCCGGATTTGAACTCAGGTACTCCTGATTCCAGGGCCAGTGCTCTATCCGCTGTGCCACCTAGCTGCCCCTTGATTGACCTTTGAAGGACAAGGTACAGAAGAAATTGTTTGATAGATCTAAGCCCTGAGCCACAGGGACTTGGCTATCTTGTTCAGTTATCCATCAACAAAGAATGAGGTGAAATAATTATTTATATTTGATATCCTATAATAATGAAAGTGAATCACTGCATCATATTAAAAGTCACACCTTCTCCAGGCAGAAGATCTCTTCCATAGATACATAAGCGATATCCACATTTCTCTTCAAGAACTTCAGGCAGAATTTGGTGAACAAAATATTCCATGGAATTAACACTCTCAGTCCTGTTTTTGTAGTTTCTGGGATAAATGATGTAAGCATCATACATTTTTCCATCTAAAAACAAAAGCAAATCAAAGTTCCATTAATGTACTTAAAATGGTTATTTGTATATATAAATAAGTATACACATACACACACGTGTGTGCGTATATACAGAGAGAGAAAGAGAGATGTGGTAGGTGTGGATGAGTGTATGAGTGTTCTCAACCCTACAAAAATATGTTAGGCCTGTCCATATAGCAAAAATTTCTCATCTCTGGTCTCTTTGAGGTCCAGAATCACACAGCTAGTACCTGTGTGGTGGGATTGGAACTTGTGTCTTCCTGATTCCAAATCCAAAATTGGAACCTCTATGCTACCTAGCTGCCAATGGGTATGTATGTTTATGTACTCATATGTGTAGACATACATGAAATTGCTGCTACCAGATACATTCAATTTGCCAGTTCACTGAGCTCCGCTAAATCATAGACCATCGTTCACATTTGGGCAGCGGATACACAGAGTCTGTTTTCCTTTTTTAATCTCATGATGTTTCGCAAATATTAATAATAATAACTAGCATTTAGATAAGTTTCAAGATTTACAAAGCAGCTTACAAATTTTATCTTCACAATAACCTTCGGAGGTTAAGTACTAAACATGTTAAATGTTTCACAATTTATTAAACAGTTCTGAAACTGGGCCAGCTGCTGCAAATGAGATCCTCAGTAGCAAATAAAAACAATCTAATTACAAATCAGATTAAAGTTTTGGATAATAATCTCAGTTTGGTGACTGACCTTTGAGTGTAACTCAGTGTAAATAATTGGCAGCATAATCGTGATTTAAATGTTGTGAGAAAATTATTAATAATAGGGTGTTTTGGAGTTCTATGAGACCCAGAGAGTCTGGCCAGATCTATCTTGGGGCCAGCCCAGAGTCAGGAGATTTTCAAAGGAATTGTGGTTGGACCTTGGACTGTGAATAGGCATTAAAACCACACCTATCTAAAGGCTTTTCCCCCTCATACTCTGACATCAGCTGGACCACCCTCAAATCCAGTAAACCAATAGATTTGAATGATGCTAGCCAATTAGCTTTGAGCAATGTTTAAGGGCGGGCTCTCCTCTTCCCCGCAGCAAGCTTACACAGTGATTCACTCTCTTGGCCCTGGAACTTGGTGAGAGCAGATGCAGCTCATTATGGTTCCTCATTATCTCTCCTT
The DNA here is from genome assembly GCF_019393635.1 of Dromiciops gliroides. Taxonomy (NCBI): domain Eukaryota; kingdom Metazoa; phylum Chordata; class Mammalia; order Microbiotheria; family Microbiotheriidae; genus Dromiciops; species Dromiciops gliroides. Next base: position 188,839,131 of record NC_057863.1, read on the forward strand.
CTTAACTTTCTGAGCCAATTTGGTATACTTTAATAAATGCTTAATGTGCCAAATTGGTGCTAAAGCTTCTAATTTATAAGTAGCAATATGTTAGAAACCCCAGCTAATTTTCCCCAAATTTGAAATAAGGCAACCACATATAATTTTATATGCCACGATGTTAACAGCATAATATCTTTTAATTGACTTTATAAAGGAGCCATAGATTAAGAATCTGAAAATAATATATATCTTCTATGAAAATTTCCAAACAAAAAAGAAATTTTAAACTTAATACTCACCATCCCTGGATTTATAAGGTCTAGTTACTTTTCTCCACAGCAGAATAAAATCAATCCAGAATACTTTTAATATAACTGTTAATATAATGATTAGTATTAACAATGTACTAAGTCCTGCAAGCATACAGTAGGTGCTTTGTTGACCAGCTATTTTGAAAAAAAGAACAGGGAGAAAAGAGATAAAGAAGAAAAAATGTTATTATCACTAAAGTAAGGTAGGATGAATAGTGTCACATTAAATAAAAAGTTTCAACCAAAAGTTAGTCTTCACTTACAATAACATTTGTTATCTATTCAGAATTTTCATGGCCTATATTGGTGTCAATTAATAAAAACATATTTAGCACCATGTATAAGACCCTGTGGCAAGAGTTGAAGCTGCAAAGAAATGTAGGGACAGTACTTAACATTGAGACAATTAGAATCCAAATATAAGATAAAATTTCTCCATATGAGAAGTAACAAATTTAACAAAAATAAATATTTAATAGAAGCCAAACATGTAAATAAATCTTTGACTCTGGATTCCCTCATTGAGCCATAATCCTGTCTATTCTCTCTTCCTAATGTTTCTCTCTTCCCCTTTCTACACTCACTGCCCATTTTAGTTTGGACCCTTATATTACCTCATAGACTATGGCATTTAGAGACATTCAAAGGTAAGAGATATTTAGATGGATGGATGGATGGATGGATGGATGGATGGATGGATGGATGGATGGATGGATGGATGGATGGATGGATGGATGGATGGATGGATAGTACATTAATTACTTAATAAGAGCTAATAGGCACTGTATGAAGAGATGGGGATAGAAATATAAGCAAACAAAATGGCCCTTCTACTCAAGTAACATATCCTAATGGAGGAAGACAAAAACTATAGAGAAGGAAGGCAAAGAGAGAAAAAGGAAGATGGTACCTAACTGGCAGCAAGTTAGAAAGTATGAAATGAAGGAGAAATCCAGAGAGTTAAGTCAAGGTGAGAATATGGCAATATGGCTGGGCTCTTCCTTCCTTCCTTGGTTTAAAAGGAGAGGAAATCATCAGTTAAGAGAGCAGGACCCCAGGGTGGGAGGTTTTTAGTGGGGTAAGGGACAAGATGGTCAGCTAGGTGGCACAGTGTATAGAGTGCTGGACTTGGAGTCAGGAAGACTCATCTTCCTGAGTTCAAGTCTGCCCTTAGCCACTTGCTGGCTGTGTGGATTATAGTGAAGGATCATATTAAATCACTGGACAAATCACTTAACCCTGTTTGCCTCAGTTTCCCCATCTGTAAATGAGCTGGAGAAGGAAATGGCAAACCACTCCAATATTTTTGCCAAGAAAACTCTGAATAGAATCACAAATAGTTGGACATGACTGAAACAAATCAACAACAAAAAAGAGACAAGATGGGTAGGAAGAAGATTGGAAAATGAATTAGGGAAGTTCAGGGTGTTCAGGAAAGGCTTAATACAATGGTAAGTTTGCAAAGCTCTTTAAATGCATTAAAACATGTAATACTCACAATCACTCTGTAAGGTAAATACTATAGTCATTATTTTCCCTATTTTATAGTTGAGAAAGCTCTAAAAAAAAACCAAAAAAAACTAGAAAACTAAAGATACTTGCCCAAGATGACACAGCTAGTAAATGTCAGATGCAGGATTCAAATCCAGATATTACTGACTCCTTTAGAGGCAGGATTTAAACCCAGGTCTTACTGACTCGTGTATAATTCTTTTCCAAGAGCAATATCTTGCCTTTTAATGAAAGACTTGAGGTGAGTTTGAAAGGACAGTTAGACTTTAGAGTGGTCAAATGAAGGACATTTGGAGGTAGAGCCAAATGGCAGAGGAAAGGCAGTGGATTACCTGAGCTTTCCCCAAAACCCCTCCGCATATCTTTAAATAATGCTATAAGACAATTCTTGGAGCAGCAGAACCCACAAAAAGACAGGGTGAAATAATTTTCCAGCCAAAGACAACTTAGAAGGTTGGCAGGAAAGTTCTGTTGTACCCAGGTGAGAGTGGAGCTCAGTCCAGTGCCAACCCAGCCCCAGCAAACCAGCAGCAGGCCTTGGGAGACACTGAATCAGAAGCAGCAGGAACTGCTTCTGAAACTCAGTTCACAGAGGGTGAAGGGGGTGAGAAGGAGATTACTAGATTCTATCTGCTGGCATTGAGGCAGGACCCTTTTGTTCTGTCCATACTTTGATTCAGGTTGTAGTCCTGAGGGGAGTCCAAGGGAGAGGAGGAGCAGTAGCATACCAGAGCTTGTGGCCACAGTGGAGTGGGGACCCACCCCTCAGTTCCAGGGCAGAAAAGAGTACTTATGGTCTCTTGCAGATCAGAGCACAGGCCAGGAGAGTAGTAAATACACCTCTCCTTAGATCATAGCCCTTAGAAGAACTGAAAACTGCCCTGATATTCTAGAGCCAGAGGGCAAAATAGAAATGGAAAGATCACCTCCTGAAAGAGATCCCCAAATGAAAACTCCCAGGAATATTATAGCCAAATTCCAGATCTCCCAGGTCAAGGAAAAAATACTGAAAGCTGCCAGAAAGAAATAATATCATAGTTATAATAATGCAAGATTTAACTGCTTCTACATTAAAGGATCAGAGGGCAAAGGAGCTGAGATTACAACTAAGAATCACCTACCCAGCAAAATTGAGTATAATTCTTCAGGTAGGAAATGGGAATTAAATGAAAGAGAGGACTTTCAGGCATTTTTGATGAAAAAAATCAGAGATGAATAGAAAATTTGACTTTCAAGTAGAAGACTCCAGAGAAGCATAAAAAGGTAAATGGGAAAAGGAAATCATAAGGGATTTAACAAGGTTAAACTGTTTGTATTCCTACATGGGAAGATGACACTTGTAACTCACAAGAACTTTCTCATTATTAGGGCAGTTGGAAGAAGTATATATAGACAGAGGGCACAGGTGTGAGTTGAATATGAAGGGATGATATCTAAAAAAAATAAAATTAAGGGGTAAGAGAGGAATGCACTAGAAGAAAGGGAAAGGGAGAGATGGAATGGGGCAAATTCTCTCACATAAAAGAGGCAAGAAAAAGATTTTATAATGGAAGGGAAGATTTGGGAGGTCAGGGGAGTGAGTGAACCTGACTCTCATCAGAATTGCTTCAAAGAGAAAATAACATACACACTTAATTGGGAATAGAAATCTATCTTTCCCTGCAGGAAAGTAGGAGGAGAAGGGGATAGGAGAATGGGATGTGATAGAAGGGAGGGCAGACTGGGGAGGGAATAGTCAGAAGCAAAACACTTTTGAGGAGGGACAGAGTGAAAGGAGAGAGAGAATAGTATAAAAGGAGTGAATAGGATGGAGGGAGAAACAGCACAGTAACTGCAAAAAAAAAATTTAAGCAAGTTTGTCTGATAAAGGCCTCATGTCTCAAACATATAGAGAACTGAGTCAAATTTATAAAAATAAGAGACATTCCCCAATTGATAAATGATCAAAAGATATGAACAGTTTTCAGATGAAGTACTCAAAGCCACATTTAAAAAAATGCTCTAATATTATTGATTGGAGAGATGCAAATCAAAAGAATTCTGAGGGTACTACCTCATACCTATTAGATTGGCTAATAGGACAGAAGAGTAAAATGACAAATATTGGAGAGGATGCAGGGAAAATGAGACATTAATGAACAATTTGTGGAATTATAAACTTATTTAGCCATTCTGTTGAGCAAATTGAAAATATGGCCAAAGAGCAATAAAACATGCATACTCTTTGACCTAGCAATACCACTACTGGGTCTGTGTCATGGGGGAAATGTGTGAGTGGGGGGCGGGGCGGGGTTCCTTAGGTATTCCTCTTTAAAGAATTGCACCATCTCACACAAAATTCAATTAGAATAAAATAGTTTTTTATTTAGGCACTTAAAGTGACCAAGAGATAAGTCAGACTTAAGAAAAGCAAAAGCTTTTATAGACCTAAGATGAGGTGACCATCACCTGACAATGGAAAGTTCCCTTTGGGGGTGGGGAAAGCATGAGTGAGGTGGTGCTCCTGACTTGTTATCTCTGCCCCTGGTTCTGATCGGGAAGCAGGCATGCCTGATGGGCTTATTTCTCTTTGCAAGGTGTATCTGTTCTTTAGCTAGTAGGCCAGTTTAAACTTTAATAATCCCAACCCCCATGACAGTCTGTATGAAAAAAGAGATAAAAACCAAAAAGGAAAAGGAGCTATAAGTTAAAAAATATTTATGGCAGCTCTTTTCTGGTGGCAAAGGATTGGAAACTGAGGAGATACCCGTCAATTAGGGAATGACTGAACAAATTGTGGTATGTGATTATGATGGAATACTATTGTGCTACAAGAAATGATGGGCAAGATGCTCTCAGAAAAAACTGGACTTACATGAGCAGATGCAAAGTGAAATGTACTGTGTACAAAGTAACAGCAATGTTGTAAGATGATCAGCTATGAATGACTTAGGTCTTCTCAATAATACAATATTTCAAGAGAACTCTGAAAAACTTATGATGAAAAATGTTCTCCATCCCCAGAGAAAGAATTGATGGTATCTGAATCCAGACTGAAGCATAATTTAAAAACTATTTTTTCTTTTTTTTCTTTTTTTTTAAACTATTTTCTTGAAGGTTTTTGTCATGTTTCTTTCACAATATGACTAAAATAGAAATGTTTTACATGACTACACATGTATGACATATTGAATTGCTTGACTTCTCAAAGTGCAGATGGGGAGGGAGGAAAGGAGAGAATTTGGAATACAAAGTTTAAAAAATGGATGTTAAAAATTGTTTTCACATGTACTTGAGGAAAAATAAAATATCAAATAAAAAAAAGAATGAAGGACATTCAAATCAGGGTATAATGGAGTAGATAAAAGTAGAAAGACAGAAATGTATGAGACATATAAGATTTTGCTCTGAATAAATAAGTTTGAATAGGTAGGATATGGTCAGATTATGAAAGACCAGGAATGCTAGGCTAGGGGTTGGATTTCATCCTCTAGGCTCTAGGTGGTCATTGAAGTTTGGTTTGATTTTGTTATTGTTGTTGTTGTTTGGTTATTTGGTCGTACAAAGGAGTAACATAAAGATGAAAGAAAGCATTGGTCAAAGAACAGTTAGTTCGTTAATTATTATGGCACTGTTCGAGATGACTTCTTCATCAAAAAACAAAAGATCTGTGTCAAAATACTACTTAATTGCCCTGACAAGACATGCCAAGTTTATCTCACTACTTCTTCCTAATTAAGCATCTTAACAAATGGCAGTTAACAACTGAGGTAATTTCCTTCTGCATCTGGTTTTCTTCCAAACCATTCAGGCCTTCTGAGATGGGTATAAACAATCTGATATCACTTGATTAGGATTATTCTGGCAGTAATATGTAAGATAGATTGGAGTCCAAGATAGCATTTTAAATTGGTTCAGGCACTCCAAATCTTGCAGGCATGGAATATAGACTTTAAAGAATGGGTTAGAGATTTAAAAGGCAAAAAGGGAAAAGGCTACAATTTTAGACAAAGCAATAAGCAATGATATAGAGGTAGGAAAATATCAGGATTGTAATAGTGACAGAGGTCAGGTTCACTGGAGTATACAGTGCATAGAGAATAATAAAATGAGATAGGGTTGGACAGGTAGGATGATGTCACATTTTGGCAAAAGGAAGTCACTGAAGATTTTTGAGTACTGGAGTGGCTGGCATGCCATCAATGAATGAATGAATGAATGAATGAATGAATGAATGAAGAGGAAAGAGCCAAAGATTCTTCCTAGATATGGCTGATAAAAAAATCCAATGATCTGTTCCAGGCCTCAACCCTACCCTTAAGTGTTACTAGCTGCTATTTAGTATTTATTGTGCTAAGTATTATACAGAATATACAAGTACAACATATATAGTAGCTGTCTTTAAGTAATAATGACCTTAACAACACATAAGCAGTATATAACTTTAGGACAAAAATAGGAACCACAATTATTGGGCAGCGTAATGATGGACTAGTACCCCAACTACATGGCGGCTTAATATTATAAAGTACTCAATCCCTATCAGAGGAGAAGTAAAATATTAATAAAACCTGCACGAATGGAGGAAAGCAGATGCTTTTATCCTTCATTGTAATATAATTTTTGTCCTTGAAACCCTGAAGTTTTGTTTAAAAGGACAGTCTTTTCCCCTTGTTTCTTGCCTTTGAACAGTGAATGTTTTTTTAATTCTCATAATAAATTCTTCCCTTTTCTACTTTCAATTATCCTCTTCTTTCTCTACCCCTTCCCCTCCTGTGAAATGTTTTACTTATCTATCTTAAATTGTCAGAGAATGCTTCTGATTGGCTCCATTCTCTTAGAGTCCTAAAAGGTTATAAAAGTCAAATTTGTACCCTAGAAAGTTGAAGTTGCTATTCAACAAGAGCAGTGTTCTTTACCATGCCTAGAATGCATTCACCTCCTTCTTTGCCTCATCGGTTCCCTATCTCTTCCTTCAAGGTGGACCTCAACCACCACCTTTTACAAGAAACCTTTCCTGATTTTCCCTAACTGTTAGTCTCCTCCTTCCCAAACTACTTTGGATTTCACTCACTCTATGTATGTATTTATGTATATGTGTGTATGCACATATGCATAAATATGTATACATGTATGTCACAGAGAGTAAACTCACTACCTGGGGAATCTACCTTGTTATTACAGAAATGATTAGGCGATTAAGTTAACAAGAAGGCAATAGAGGCTTTGAAAAAGCTAGTTCCTAAGAATACTGACCCATGTAATAATTGTTGGGGTGCTTTTGGTTGCTGTGCAAAAGACCAAACTTTTATGGGTCTAGAAGAAAACAGAAGAGGCAGCTATGATCTGTGTCACTCTCATGGCAGCTCAACTAACTTCTCTGCCAAAAGAATTGAATACTAAGGATAATGTACATTTCACTGGTGTTTTCAGATTTATAAGGGGATTTCTCCACACTATACCTGTTCAGTCAGAAATATTATCATCTTCAATTTTATAAGCGAAAAAATTGAGACTGAGGCATGAAGTGGCTTTCCCATTATCACACAGCTGGTGCCCATTAGAGACAAAATTTAAATCCCAGAGCTCTGATTCTTTTCCACTGATAACACTGCCTCCTGAGTCTTCAAATTGCTGCTTTCTTCCCTATTAAAAGAGGCAGCAGAGGTGGCACTCCCTCACTCCCTGTTTTACCTCTTCTCTGTCCCCAAACCAATATAACCAAGCAATCAATTAGGTTGCTAAAAAAAAGGTTAGAATGTGACCACATTATGTTTTAAAAAATGATTGCCATTTTTGTTTTTTGTTTTTGTTTTTTAGTGAGGCAATTGGGGTTAAGTGACTTACCCAGGGTCACACAGCTAGTAAGTGTTAAGTGTCTGAGGCCGGATTTGAACTCAGGTACTCCTGACTCCAGGGCCAGTGCTCTATCCACTGCGCGACCTAGCTGCCCCTGATGGCCATTTTTAAAATGATTTACTTTTATTCCTAATATTTCTTTGAATGACAAATAACATAAGCATTATAAAATTTAACCAGGATATTTGTTTTAAATGAAACTGGGTCCCCAAAATGGTAAAATGTAAATTCTAAGACTACAGAACTCTTTTTTAAAAAATACTCCTTTTTTTGCTTGTTTATGTGCTCCTCCATATGTACACATCACATCATGAAACATTCTTACTATAATAAAGTTGAGCAAAACATAGCAATATAGTAACAGTAAATGCAACCTGAAAATGAAGTTTCCCCCATCCCCATCCAGATGGAGGAAAGTCACATTAATGTGTTTCCCAAAATTTACCAACTCTCTAGAAGAAAGGTAAATTTTATAAGAAGATATTCCAAATGTATGATGGTGATGCTATAAGAAATTATAAGAACGATGATTTCAGAAAGGCCTGGAAAGACTTGTATGAACTGATGTATAGTGAAGTGAGCAGAACCAGGAGAACATTGTGCACAGTGACAGCATTATTGTTTGATGAAAAACTGTGAATGGCTTAACTATTCTCAGCAATACAATGATCCAAGACAATCCCAAAGGACCAATGATGAAACAGACTATCCACCTCCAAAGAAAGAACTGATATTGATTGAACAGACTGAAGCATGCTGTTTTTACTTTCTTTCATTTTTTCTTTTACCCAAGTTTTCTCATACAAAATGACTAATATGGTGATGTTTTACATAATTGCATATGTATAACCTATATCTGTTTGCTTACGGACTCAGGGATGGGGGGAGGGATAAAATTTGGAATTCTAAACCTTAAATAAAAATGTTGATTATTTAAAAAAAAAAGAAGAAAAAGAAAAGGATATAGCAAATGCAAAAGAAACAGTAGATAGAGCACTGGTCTTGAAATCAGGAAGACATGAGCGTGGGCAAATCATTGAACCTCTCTCATTTATAAAATGGGAATAATAATAGCACCTACCTCCAAAGGTTATTGTGAGAATAGAATAAGATAATATTTGTAAAGTACTTCACAAACACTAAAATACTATGTAAATGCTTATGAATGACATTAAAGTGCATGTAAATATATGCAATATAAAACTACACATACAAATTTTAAGCAGTTGACATATTAAAACAGGTAATGTGTTTTATAATTTCTGTTATTAAAAAAGAAAAGATAATTTTTGCAATTTCTTTTATTCTATGATTTGAGGTAAAGGATTCCAATATGGAATAAAACTTCAAATCTTTAGGTTTTAATTTAATACACGCAGCTACCAAAGCAGAGTTTGTCACTTCCTCACAAAGAAAAACATAAAATATAGAGACTATAGACCAGGCAGAATATCAACTTTAACAAGGACACTGCCTGAAGGCAATTTTAATGCACAGATAACTAGAAAGCTGTTGTCAAACAACACAGGAACTCATCTGAAGATCAATGTACAGCCTCCTGACAGGAAAACATCTACGCAATCTGTATACACATGTGGTTATTTAAACCTATCTTTAAATATTTGGCTTCCAAAATTCATACCTCCTCCCTCATGAGCATGAAACTACCAAATGGAATGATATGGGTGAAATATATAATAACAATTCTCAGAGTCAGTTAATGAACAAGCTATCTCCAATTTCAGATCAAATGATCAAACCAAGAAATCTTGTCAGTCCATCACAATGAAAATGGGGAAAATGACTTAGTAAATGATGGTGACTTTGTCGTGCTCAGGTTATGTGTCAAAGAAGACTTTCTATTTGAGAAAACAATACAAAAATAACAGAGTTGCTCTAAACAGGCCAACTTTCTATCTGCTACAGCCAAAGTGTCTCATATATACCACTTGTGTGACTCTAGACAAATTACTTACCTTCTCAGTACCTCAACCACCTCTCTAAAATTAAATATGGCAGAATAGGTGGTGTATCCATTTATTTGTTTGTTTGTTTGTTTGTTTGTTTGGTTTTTTTAGTGAGGCAATTGGGGTTAAGTGACTTGCCCAGGGTCACACAGCTAGTAAGTGTTAAGTGTCTGAGGCTGGATTTGAACTCAGGTACTCCTGACTCCAGGGCTGGTGCTCTATCCACTGTGCCACCTAGCTGCCCCCCCGGTGTATCCATTTATAAAAAGTGCTTCTTCATTGGGAGTGCCTTACTTTAGAGGATCATGAATCACAAGTCGCATCGTGCCCCCCCATTAAGATTAAAATGTAATTGGGAAGGGGCATCTGGGTGGCGTAGTGGATAGAGCACCGGCCCTGGAGTCAAGAGGACCTGAGTTCAAATCTGGCCTCAGACACTTAACACTTACTAGCTGTGTGACCCTGGGCAAGTCACTTAACCCCAATTGCCTCACACACACACACACCCAATATAATTGGGAAATATTTAACAAAATAAATAAAAATGCAATAAGACATAATTTATGGTTTTCTAAATAAATGTGATTCAACTAAGTAAATAATGGAACATAATTTGTGGTTTTCTGAATCAATATACAGCCTCTGGGGATGTTTATTTAGTTTCTTTGTAATCATTTAGTGTCTCCCCCTTTCTATTTCAGTCTGACACAACTATCTTATATCAATGAAATCAAAGTTTCAGCCCTAAATGAATGAATGAATCAATCAATCAATAGATGCAGCATACCAGACTAAGGAAGAAATGTACTGAAAAACACTTGGTTTTATATTCTCAAATATAATTAATGCTCTATGCGATAAACGGGAGCAAAATCCCAGGAGGCTATTAACAATAATTTATCATTTCTAATTTGTATAAATATAATAATAATACTTAATAAAATAAGTAGAAAATTACTATCATGATTAAATTATATAGAATAACAGATGGAAGTATGTAATATCACAATGCCTATATGTGATAATATAAATGTACACAAATAATTAAGAAATAGGCAACTTGGGGTAGTAGAGAGAGAACTACCCTACTACTCAGAAAGACCTGGGTTCAAGTCCAGTCTCTGACACACACTAGCTGTGTGATCCCAGGCAAATAATTTAACCTCTTAGTGTAAGCAGGAAACTCTCCAATATTTTAAACTATATTACAAGTACTGATTTACATTGGTAAAGAGGATTTCCTCACTAAGAGTTCCCTATGCCAAAAAAAATATAGATCTAGACTGATACCTCCCTCCCCCATGCCCCATGTAAGCATATGATCTATATACTTCGAATATGTAGGATAAAAAAAAGATATAACTAGAATATATAGGATATAATAAGGATAAACATAAGAATACAGTGATTTGGGCAATTTAATTCAGTAAACATTTGTTGTGTCCACTACCAAAGGAACTGTGAGACACAACCAAATCCTAAATGAGCTACGTTTAATAGGATCATAAATTTAGAGTTATTGAGAACCTTCAAGGTTATTTAATTCAAACACCTCCCTTCCCATTTTATAGATAAGTAGACTGAGGCTTTCAGTGACAAAATGACTTACCTACACTTAGCTAACAACTGAGCTAGGATTCATACCTGGACCTTCTGATTTTTCCATTTATAAGACAGATACTGAACCTATTATCTTCTGAAGTTGAATAAAGACATGGATCTCTCACATCTATGATCATAAAGTGTTTTCATTAAAATCATATAGTTGGGGGCAGCTAGGTGGTGCAGTGGATAAATCACTGGCCCTGGATTCAGGAGTACCTGAGTTCAAATCCAGCCTCAGACACTTGACACTTACTAGCTGTGTGACCCTGGACAAGTCACTTAACCCTCATTGCCCTAAAAGAAAAAATCATATAGTAATATAACAGAACATAGATCCAGAGCAGACCTCGGAAGTCATCTAATTTTTAGTTCAGTCATTTTTCAGTCATGTCCAACTCTTTGTGACCTCATTGGGAGTTTCTTGGCAGAGATACTGGAGTGGTTTGCCATTTTCTTCTCCAGCTCATTTTACAGATAAGAAACCAGAGGCAAACAAGGTGAAATGACTTGTTCAAGGTCACACAGCCAGTAAGTGTCTGAAGCCATATTCAAACTCAGGAAGATGAGTCTTCCCGGACTCCGGGTCCAGCATTCTGTGCACCATGTGCATGTGCACCTAGCTGCCTAGTCATCTTATTAGACACTCCAATTTTGCCATTGAAGACTTAGACCCAGAGAGGTTAAGTATCCAAAATCACATAGCTAGTGAGTGTCAGAGTAGGGATTTGAACCCAGGTTTACTAATTCCACAAGCAGCACTCCTTCCATTGGACTGGACTGTTTCCCAAAGTTAGTAAGAATGTGCTAATTTGAAACAACCAAAAACTGTGTGTGTATGTGTACACATACATTTGTTGAGGAAATTTATGTGTTAGCTAAATTATATAAAAATGTATAAATGATACAAGTAAGCTAACTGCTTTATGGAATGAATCAGAGGACCAATAATAGTATCGGAGTCCAGGAAAAGGAAAAGATGACTCAGGCGAGGGGCCAGGAGAAGCAGAAAAACATGTTTCTGAGGGAGAGGAGGAAGGCAGATTTGGGGAGGCTGACACACTAGGTCAAGCAGAAGTGGAGAAGCAAGGCCCCTCAAATCACACACATCTTTCACCCAGGAAATACTGGTCAGTAACCAGGGCCATGGGAAACTCACATTCTCAAAGCTTCACGGTATTAGTGGTATCACATCCACCTTGCAGTCAAGAAAAAGTCTACTCCAAGGCTTGTTCCAAGGAGGGAATTAAACCAATCTTGTTGCCGAGGGTTAGACAACACATGAAACAGAAATATGTGACAAAACATCCCCAAAATATCCCTAAAATGTCCACAGAAACATCGATAAACTTTAGTTCTTACTTGTCTTTTTTATTCTGATACTTATGTTGCTTTCTTTTACTCCATGCTCATTCAAGGCCCAACAAGAAAATTCCAAGGAGAGGTCTTCTTTCTGCACATTAGCTATTCTTAAAGTGATGGTTCTGCAGTACAAGTTCTCACTAGGCCTAAGAAACCAAAATGTGATCTTTAGTAGTTGTTCTGTAGGTTGCAAAATTCATGAAAGGAAAAAATATTTAAGCCCAACTAATATTACTTTGGTGCTTCGTTTTCCTCATAAAATCGAGAATCTTCAATGCAATTAATAGTGTTCTTCTTTTTAACACACCATCCAACTTCATCTATCATCTGTAAGCCTTTTCCCAAACAAGTTTTACATGGGATACTCACATTGGTTCCTAGAAAAAAACAATTTTTATTGTCATTGATGTATTCTCTTTTTTGCATTCATAACTCACTTTAAAAATTAATAAACTTTTATTTTCTCTATCTCTCACTTTCCTCTTTCTCACAGAGGTGGGGAGAAAAACAAAACACATGGTAACAAATATGCACGGTCAAGTATTTGTACAAAAATATTTATAGCAGCTCTTTCTGTTGTGGCTAAGAATTGAAAATCAAAGGAATGCCCATCAATTGGGAAATGGCTAAACAAACTGTGCTATATTCTGGAAAGACTTACATGAAATGATGAATGATAAAGTGAACAGAACCAGAAGAATGCTGGGCACAGTAATATCAATACTGTATGATGAAGAACTGTGAATGACTTAAGTATTCTCAGTAATACAGTGATCATAATATCTGCCCCCAGAGAAATAATTTATATTATTTGAGTAAGATTGAAGCATGTTATTTTTCATTTTCTTTCTTTCATTCTTTTTTCTCAAGTGTTCTTGTATAAAATTACTAAGATGGAAATGTTATATATGATTGCACATGTATAATCTTTGTCTGCATACCATCTCACAGAGGGAGGGAGAAGAAGGAGAGAGAGAGGAAGGATAGAATTTGGAAGTCAAAAAAATTTTTTTAAATGATAAAAATTACTTTTAACATGTAATGGGAGATAAAATATATGTAAATATATGCATGGCCAGGCAAAATAAATTTCCACATTAACCAAGTCCAAAAATGTATATCTTATTCTGTATGTTGTGTCCATCACCTCTCTGTCAAAATGTGGCTAACCTTCTTCAATATTGGTACTCTGGAATCATGGCCAGCCATTGAACTGACCAGAGGGTTTTTTGTTTGTTTGTTTTTTGTGAGGCAATTG